>NC_090930.1:565371319-566104222 GCF_040938575.1 Ambystoma mexicanum | reverse complement strand
ATTTGGGCTACGTCAGTGCTCCTATTGTGTTGGCAGATTTGGAACAGTTAGTTCAAGCAGTAATGAACATCCTTTCAAATGCGAAAGTAATTTTTTCTGGATTACTACCTGGGCAATATGGGACAATAGTTCTGTTTTTTGTCCTCAGCAAAACATTGCTAGGTGTACAGTCAACCAAAGCATGTCTGCTGTCATGCTTAGAGCTGGTATATTTTTCTGTAATAATGAGAATATTGATTTGAGTAATTCTGTTTATTTTGAAGAAGATGGCATTTACTTATCTTTTTTGGGAAATGCCATGCTGTTTTGGAATGTAAAGCTTGCTTTGGAGAAGTTTATGGGAAGAATTTAGTAGTAAAGTAAGAAGAAAAAAAAATACAAAATAATAGGTGTCTGTCAGGCATCTGCAAAAAATACAAAAAAAAGGTTCTTTTCAGAGCCAACCTCAAAGGGGAAATGGGGCACACTATTTAAATTTACATTCACCACGCTGAGATTTTCGATATGTCCGCTGATATGGCGGTAGTTCGTGGCTAGCACGTATTACATACGGGGATTCTGGGGTGGAGAGGCATGCAAATGAGAATGTGCGGAGCTAGGGATTGGTCAGTAAAGTTTACTGGGTGTGTTGTGTAAGGAGAGATTTTGTCAGAATGTCTTTTTCCTGACAGTAAAACAGATAGCTATGGCTGTGTGTTTCCGAAAACAGATTATGTGGATTTTGGGAGACTCTTGGATACATTTGTTGGAGGTGCATGCAGAACTTTGTGGAGTAGCTGCAGATCTTGGATTCCTTCATGTGGAAGTGCACTGGCATGGAGTGTGTGGAATGAAGTGCCTGGACTTGGTACCTCTCTGTGCTACTTTAGAGACAGAGCATCATCCAGACATAATTATAATTCATTGTGAAGGGAACAGTTTAAGACATGTGTCTGGAATTTCTTTGCAATTTGCAATGAAAGAAGGACTTGGAAAGGTCATGGACATGTTTCCAAATTCCCAAGTAATCTTTTCTCGTATTGCGCAAAGACAAATGTGGCTGAATTCTTCGTCATTTGGTCCACAAATGGAGAAAGCGAGGCGCAATGTCAATAAGGCTGTTTGTGCCTTTCTGAGAGATGTTGGCATGTCCTCTTTTCACAATGAAAATATTATGTTTCGTAGCACATACATTTTTGCAGAGATGGGGTCCATCTTACCTGTGCTGGCAATCAGATTTTTCTGAGAAATGTACAAAATGCATTGCAACCTTTTTTGGAATTACAGTCATCTATTTTGCTATACAGTAAATATTGACCATTAGACATGTTCCAGACCCCATCTCTGCAAAATTACAAAAAAGACTTCTCAATAAACGAAAATGTCAACAGAAATAACTTCTTAAATATCTGTGGAGGTGAGTGGAGTCACACTACAAGCACAGAACCATATTTTAATGAAGAAGCATACAAACAAAAGCAAACAAATACAATTGCCATACATAGTAGTGGACGAGGTTATGAAAAAGTTAATAATACCATAATGGAACATGAAATACTGCTTACAAAAATATCCCTAGAATTACCTCTCCATTCAACTGAATCAGAACGTCTAGTATACAAATGGCCATACACGACAATGTGTAATATTCCTAAAAAATCTTTCTAGTCTTTACGCCAATTCCTAAATCATTATGTGACAGGCAAAGACAAAATGAAAATTAAACTACTGCAAAATATGGATACCTGTCCAGTGTGCAAGTACACAGGACTACAAGGACATTCATTGGCCTGCATTACAGGACCTACTTGCAAAACCACCTTCCATCATTCCATATTAACACATCATTCAACTATAAGAAATCTAGTCTATATACTGTACTATGCTAAAAGTCCTGCTTTAGCAACAGCCAATTTAAATAACATTCTTCTACATGGTACAGCAAAAGACCTACTTGAAGAAATCAACTATATCCAGAAAAAATATTTTGGAAGTGAAAGCCACTTACAGAATGAAATAGCTTTAAAGCAAATTAGCAACAATTTTATGCATGGCAATCTTCTACTAGACACATACAAAAAAGAAATACTGAAAATTAAAAGTACATCTGCTGAAGTACCAAACCATATGTGTGTATGTTGCCGCAGAACCTTTTATAAAAACTGTAGACCTAACATACAAAATAGAAGAAAATGACGATTCTAAATGGTTTGAATTAGCTCTCTACCTTCTAACTGACCCCTTAATGCTTTGCAGTTACTGCACTACAAAACTTGACTACAACCAAACTCCTTCACGTCCTATCACAAATAATTTGGAATTATTTCCACGACCAAAACACCTACAACAACTCAATTTATATGAGAGCATCATAATTCAAACAGTGCACACCTTTCAAGCAATAATACGCCTTCAACCAAAAACAGCAAAATTACCTCCCTCTGAATTAGTGAAAGATATTCATGGAAAAGTAATGTATTTACCATTAGATCTAAAACAAAATGTGCACACTCTGGGAGTGCAACGTCCAATGGAGCAATCTTTAATTATCTTAGTAAATGGTGTACCTACAAAAGACAAAAGAAATTGGCAACAACTGGTAGATTAACAGAAAGTTAGACAAGCCTTGCAATATCTAAAAGACACTAATGAATACTACAAAGAAATTAATTTTAAAGAAAACTTGAAGGAAACCACTGAAATAATTCAAGAGTCACTAGAAGCTGGTCAATTTGAGCTTCTACATCCTGCTACAGTATCCAATACTTTATACAATTATACAATTCATCCATTGCACTCTAATGACACAGTAGAAGATGCACTATAAACGTACCAAATGTGACAAACAAAAGGATCACCAATCAGCATATGGGAAAAAAGTATAGAAGCACGTGCCGTTCCTATACTCTTTCCTACTGGCAAAGGAGGAAGGTACGATGATAGACCTATTCAAATAACAGCATCAGAATACTGCTCTTTACGGATGTATTCTGAAGATCCAAGATTTAGACAAAATGTTGAATGCATATTCCACCTACTCTTTGAAAGTGAACTAACAACTCTATGTTACGGAGTTGCACACACATTAAAATCAGGTGCCCACTTTCAAAATATGTCAGCTACACAATTATTACAAAAAGTACAACAAAAAGATGAGGTTTTACAATCAAGTATTACAAATCTGTTCTGTTTCCGATGTCATGGAGATGTACATTGTATGATAAGAAACCTTGGCCCACCCACTTGGTTTGTTACAGTAAGTTGTGCAGAATATGCATGGGAAGATTAACATGATTTCCTACACCTATCAAACAAAAACAAAACAAACATAGATATACTAACACCTGGAGAACTTTGTTCTTTAGATCCTGTTAATGTTTCAAGATATTTTCACCATCGCTTCATTGCTATGATACACTTTATTTTTAATAAAACTGTTCCTCCCCTCGGAGAAGTGCAAAACTTCTTTTGGAGAAAAGAATACCAAGCCAGAGGAGCACCACATATCCACATGCTTTTATGGATTAAAGATGCTCCTAAATTTTGTCAAGACAATGATGCCACTGTGTTACAGTTAATCGAAAAATATGTCACTTGTGAAATTCCATCGGAAGCAACAAATAGTGATCTTCATGCACACATTTTACAATTTCAAAGACACAAATGTGGCAAATATTGTCATCGCAAATACAAAAACAAAGGGAAATACTACACCAAATGCCGCTTTGGTTTCACTAGACCAGTTACAAAAACAGGTCAAGTAAACAACTTCATGTCTTCATTTAGAAATAGTGTTAAAGGTAAATCTCCTAAAAATACATATTACATAAAAAGAACAGAAGAAGAAAAATATATCAATGATTACAATGCAATCATGGCCCACTCATGGAATTCAAACATAGATGTGCAGTACACTGCAGACAATTCCACTGCATTTGCACGATATGTTACAGCATACTTAAACAAAGCAGAAAAAACAGAGCTTCAAGACCTCTGGAATGACCTGTCATCAGACAAAACACTGTCTCAGAAATTATATAGCTTGGGCATAAAAATGCTCTCCCATAGAAAATGTGGCCTCTATGAAGAAGCAGATTGTTTAACCAGTACTGCTTTGTATGGAAAATCTGAAAATACAGTATGGCTAAGTCTTGGTCCTGCTAAATCTAGAAAAAGAGTTCTGAAATCATACGACTATATAGAAACAATAGCCAAACATGATCCCAACAGCCAAGACATTTTAAAAAACAATTTGCTGGACACATACTACCCAAACAGAAGTACTTCTTTGGAAACCATGTGTCTATACCACATAGCCCAAAACTACACATACAAAAATAATATAAAACCTGATGAAAAAAAAGGCAGATACAGAGTGTCAAATTGTGAAGGCAGCTTAGTAAAACTCACCAAACCAAATTTAATTAATCATATCAAATTGTCATTAAAGACTCCTCAACATAAAGAACTATAGCACATGTCCCTGCTACAACTCTTTAAACTATGGAGAAAAGAAAAAGAAATACTAGATAACTATGACTCCTATGAAGACGCTTTCAAAGCAAATGAAAGCACGATAACCGATGTAAACTTTACACAGTACAAAACAATGTTGCACAATGAACAGCAACACGAAGAAGAACTCCAGGCCCAACTAGATAAGGACACTCCTGACAGTAGTCAACCTTCTGTAACAGGAAGCCAAGAACCACTGCCACTAATAACAAATGAGGCAGAATTAGCTATGACGGAAGTAGAAAACACCATGTGTCAGTATGAAGATAAAGAAGGCTTAACTATACTACAATCAAAACTAAAAATTGAGCAACATAGCATTTTTCAAGAAGTAACAAAAGAAATTGCACATGGTGTACAACATGAAAACAAAGAATGCACCTGCCAAAATTACAAACTTATAGTACTGTATGTCAGTGGTGAAGCTGGTTCTGGCAAAACATTCTTAATCAAAATCATCAGTAAATTCCTACAACAATTGGCAAACAACAAACTGTCAGCTGTTGTCACTGCCCCCACAGGTTTAGCTGCCTACAACATAGGCAATGTCACTTTACACCGATTACTACTCCTGCCAGTAGAACACCAAAACAAATTAGACTATTACAAACTTTCTACAGAAGCTGCAATGGAACTACGCAGAGTATTAAAACAAATGAAAATGCTACTAATAGATGAAGGGAGCATGGTCTCCAACCTAATGCTGGTTTTGATTCACCTCAGATTACAAGAAGATCTTCTTCAATTGACACCAGTGAAAGGTGAGCCTATTTTTAAAACTTTAGGACACAAACTCTGCCGTAAAATTGTTGGCAGCATAGGAAATGTCAACCTTTGGCAACATTTCCAATACAGAGAATTAACAAAAAACATGCAGCAATCTGCAAATCTTACTTATGCCAACATCTTAAAAAGTATTAGAGTTGACATACTATCTCAAGAAGCACAATCAATATTGAAAACCCGGCACATTCATGCACTTTATGGCGATAATGCATGTGCTATGGATGTTATGGAAAGGTTAGCCCACAAAAATGTCAATTGTATGGCCTTAATGCCAACTCTTGCAAGCTGTTTCAAATTCAATGAAACAATCTAAAAAAAAAAGAAATGCAACCAATAATTGAAATTAGCGCCACAGACAAACTAGACATACATGGTATGACACTAACCATGTGTGAACAAGCCACAACAAGACTAAATAGTTTAGAAAATTCAATCTCCAACACAGCTGGATTGGAAAAAATGCTCCAAAGACTCTATGCCCTGGCCACAACCACCACAGCATATCACACCCATAGAGTCAAACATTTTAACTATGCCATATGGGGACTTTTAATGTCCGCGAACAATTTCAACTTACCTACGGACAACACGGACAGCATCCTCAGGACACACCCATTTCATTTATTTACGAACATTTCAGGACACCGTGTGCATTCTTAGAACAGTTTCAGCTTGCCTGTGAACAATTCGGACAGTTCTAGCGTCCTCAGAACACCCCCATTTTGTTTATTACAAACATCCCAGTACACTAGATGTGTTCTTAGAACAGTTTCAACTTGCCTACGAACCATACGGACAGGTTTAGTGTCCTCAGGACACCCCATTTCCTTTATTTACGAACATTTCAGGACACCCGTATTGTCCGCGGTCAGAACAAACACAACAGGGGTGCCTGCCACCTAAATAAATACAACATTTAACCCATCTCTTACTCCCCCACCCTCCCCAAACAGTCTTACACACCAAAACACTTTACTAAATAGTATTTTTCCAGCAAGTTTCACCACGCCGTCCGAATCCAAGATGGCGGACGTTTCCAAAAACCTGACGCACTTCGCGCTCTTCACCGTCCAATCAGCGAACATGTTGCATGTCTGCGGACATGACGCAAGCCGATTGCCCAATCAGGACACTGTCCGCGGAGTGAACTGGGAAGTATGTCCGCGGACCGAACATAGATATCACTAGTTTTTTGTGACCTACTTTTTGGTCATTGTTTAAAAACTACTGGATGGATTTTCACCAAATTTCCAAAAGCACACTTTCGGGGCCAAGCTGCTGCTCCTGGTCCAAATTTGGTGAAAATCCGTCCAGCGGTTTGGGCTGTAGGCGTGAGCACGTTTTTTTCCCCATTCAGTCTATGGGAAAAAAAGAAGTTTAAGGACCCCCCCTATAACTTTGCCCCCCCTGGACCAAACCTCACCAGACTTTCCAAAAAAATTCAGAGTGACCCATATACTTTTTTTTGCAAAGTTTGGTGAGGATTCGTTCAGGGGGAGCGGAGTTATAAGCCACCCAAAAAGGGCTCTTCCTATGGAAACAGCTATTTAACCATAACTACACAGCCACTACCGTGGCTGTGTAATTCAGTGAAAAAGCGTTGTTAAAGGGAGTTTATGGTTAAGTGGCACTCATAAAAATCTACAGAATTCAGTGAAAAAAATGTGTTAAAGGGACATTATGGTTGCAAAAAACCCCGAAATAAAAGTGAAATTTGCCAGTTATAGTATGCTAAGCAACCATAACTTGCGCCACCACTGTGCAATGATAACACTAACACCCAGGACATCAAAGATGACATCACAAATATCATTGATGGCATCACTGATGACATCACATGTGCATTTTCTTTTCATACAGGGGTTGTCATTGTAATGTTGGCAAAACAGTATCAAGGATTATCAGGAGATGTGTAATAAACTACACACTTCTTTACGCAATGTAGTGTTCTAAAGAACATTCCATTGCAGTGTTCTTTCTAGTTCAGGAACCTACTCATAGAGGAATGTACGTATTGGCTGCAGCATACACCATTGAGGTGCAATATTTGTAATTTTTCAAAGTTATATAATAAAATGGTGAATGCTTCTGTATCGGACTTGTCCGTACTGTGAAACATGTATTAAGTAGCTAATAATGCATCACTTACTACATATTTGTACTAATTCACACAAAACGTAGCTAGACTACAATGCATACAAATATGGGGCTTATATATGAATAGCAAAGTAAGCAAACAAGAGGCAGTATCATTAGCAACTGTGTATAACCTACCTGATTGCATTCACACACAAAAATGATTGGTGTGTTTCAGGCCTGCTTCTTCCTCTATATATCCACATCATAAGATTCAATTACATTCTAATGAAAGTAGTGTAAGAACATGTGAGAATAGCAACATCTGTAAATGTAATACCTTTTGAATGTTACATTTCTGACTGTCAGTAAATAAAACCACTTTGCCTAGATATGGCAGTGAACAAAAAAGAAGGGGCTAGACATGTGATGTCATCAGTGATGTCATCAATGATACAATGATATTTGTGAAGGCCTAAAATCTGACTGGGTCCTATAGTGGAGAGTGAGAGGCCATCCTTGAGAGTGGAGTAACTAGACCACTGCCCTATCTTACCAGAGGGCCCTGACATACAGCTGGCTGTCCTGAATTTAAACAGAGGTTTTCAATGCAAGTAGGCTTGAGCCCTTTGTAACCAAAAGGTGGAGGAATCTGTTATCCTTAAATCCTGTCCCTTTATAGTAGGGTCTCGGGGCAACACTAGTATATTTAACAAAAAACATAATTCATTTAATTCCCATTGGCAGAACACTACAGGGTGATTTTATTTAACATTTAGAATTAACAAAGCTCACTTCCCAGTGAGCGTTGAAAAACTATAGCCTATAATTTAATTGGGAAATCCTTTTCGTCCGCTTAACCCCAACTTCTTAAAGGAAGAGGGGCGTCTTTTTTTCTTCCAGCAGTTCAATCTTTTTGTCTAACACTACCCAACACAGGCCTTTTAGTGGAGGGGTCTTAAATCCCAAATTCTTTGTTCTTCCTAATTGTCCAAATCTGAAAAACCAAACTGGTAGCCTTTTAAGAGTGCAGGAAAAGAAAAATAGCGCAGCACTACATTTCTAATGTTTGTTCACTGACGAGTGCTAATTATTTCTTTAAGTGAAATTTGTAGAAAGTAAAGAATTGTGATTTGTTTTCTTTTCAACTCACTTGTGTGATTTGTTTATGTTCAGAGACGTTTATTGTGTTGTGCCACGGATAAAGTGGTGTTTGACATTTCAGTGCACATTTCGTAACATCTATTTCTTATAAATACAAATATCTATTATCGCATTATTGGTTCTTGACTTAGTGTGGCACAGGCGGAGAACGCCTTGGTGCCTCTTTCACTTGAATGAACACCCTCCCAATGCATTCATTTAAGTTCATTACAGTGACAGACACTATGTTCTTAGCTGCCCTTCTAAATCTTAAATCTGCTTCCCATACTGACCCGACCCCGCTCCACATTCTTCAAACTCTTTCTCACAAACGTGCCCATCTACTCATGGCAGCACTTCAGCACTCCTTCTCTACTGGACACATTCCTGATTCGCTTAAACATGCTGTGATTTCTCCCCTACTGAAAAAACCTCAGCTTGACCCTGCTGACGCTGAAAACTATTGTTCTATATCCCTCATCCCTGCTATAATGAAACTGCTTGAAACCCTTGCAACCGCTCAGCTCTTTGCTTTTCTTGAGACCAACCACATTCTTCACCCCTTTCAGGCTGGGTTTTGTCCTGGAATGAGATCAGAATCTGTTATGGTGGCTCTTCTCAATGACATTGCTCTGCTTCAGGAACATGGAGCGGTTGGTGCTCTTATTCTTCTTGACCTCTCGGCGGCCTTAGACACTGTTGACCAGCAAAAGCTACTTCATTGTTTTCTTGAAGCTGGAATGTCAGGCACCCCTCTGAAGTGGTTCTCTTCCTTTATCTCTGATCGGTTTCAAACAGTTTCTCTTCCTCCATTCCCCCCCTACTATCCTCAACTGTGGGGTCCCTCTGGGATCTGCTCCCCCCTTCTGTTTAATTTGTATATGCTGGCCTTGGCCAGACTGATCTCCCACCATGGGGTACACTTCTTCTCGTATGCCGATGACACACAGATTCTCTTTCGGCTTAATGTCCCTGTGATGATCCCCCTCAGAAGGTGAAGGACTGTTTCTCTGCAGTTGGGGATTGGATGGCAAACAACTGGCTAAAACTGAATGGAGAAAAAACTGAGAATCCACTGGATGGCCCCAGTTACGCAAGACAGTCCTGGACCTCTGATTATTGGCATACCTCTTTTATTTGTTGCTCCGAACCCTCTTCATTAGTCAAGATCCTAGGAATCTAAATCATGTCCTCAGGCTCCAGAGAAGCTCAAATTTCGGTGGTCTGCCAATCAGGCTTTGCAAAGCTTAAAGTGCTTAAGAAGGTTCTTCCTTTTCTCCCGGCCGACTCCAGATCAGAAATTGTGACAGCCTCCATTATGGGATCAATAGATTACTGCAATGGTATCTATCTCGGTCAACCTGAGGCCCTGCTTATATGTCTTCAGATTCTCCAAAACTCAGCGGCTCGCCTTGCCCTGAATGCCCTCAGACTGACTCACTCTAACAACCTTCTTCGCCACCTTCACTGGCTCCCCATTAGGAGCCAAATCAAATTCAAAATCTTATGCCTTGTTCTCTGTGCTACCCACACCACAGTGGCTGAGTTCCTAAAATCCAGACTCACACCTTATCAACCGAGCAGACTCCTGCGCTCGGCCAATCACTCATTGTTAATCATCCCTTGAATTCAGCAGGCCCGTGCTGGAGGAAGGCCGTTCTCTGTACTTGCCCCAATGCTATGCAATGCACTCCCTCTACAGATGTGTTGTATTTCTAACTTCACCTTCTTTCAGAAACAGCTAAAAACGTTTCTGTTTTAAGCCTCTCGGTCTGCAGCACCCTCTCCTCTCCAGCGCCTTCATGCCTTCTGGTCTTGTTTGTGCTCTATAAATCACAGTATAATACAATACAATACAATATGTTGTTCAGACAGGGCTAAGCGAACTGAATATTACAGAAATAACAATATTTCGCTAGGGGGGGAGAAGGTCCTTCCCATGTTAATAGTGGTCCTCAATATATATTGGTACACCACGAAATATCAACTTAGTTGGACTCTAGTTAACAGTGAGATTGAAAAACAGGGTATTGAAAAATACAAATATATAACTAAATATATTGGATTCACAAGAGTGCAAACATTCTAGATTAAAAAATGACCATGTTAAAGATTATTTGAGTAAAGTATCTCATAATAATTTTTTAGATTGCGTGTGCACCGAGGCCACCAATAGTGACAGATGACCGCTATACAAGAACAGTTTAATTACATTAGATTACATTGTACTCCTTTTCTTGTTTTTTGTATCAACACTATATTATTGCATATCGTTTATTTGTTATTGACATTAATTGCTCAAAAATATTTGAGTAAATTAGCAAAACCCTGAAGAAGCTCATACATCGAATCTGTTATATGGATTACAAAATACTGAAACATGTGTGGGCCAGGATAAAAATGTACTATTTCAAATTGGAGTTATTTTTTCAGTAAATTGTTTTGCATTGGTGTCGAAAAGTTTCAGACATGTGTGATTGATTGTAAGAATTAAACATGTATCCATGAAAAATGTGGTTTATTCTCTTGATTTATATATTTTACTAACACAAATTCGACCTTGTATCCCAGTTCAGGTGGAGATTGTTCTTGTTGTTACTATTCTGACAAAGATAGGATTTTGTGTTTTCTCATTGATTTATCAATGGTGGAATTATTCTATATTTACATGATTTTCATTGATGAAACTGAGGTGGGTCTATTCAGGAGTCATCTTGAAAGACAAGGAATGCAAAGGTCAGCTTTCATTTAAACAAACCTAAAGCATTTAAAGTACAGCCTTGGAAATTAAATGCATTTAAAATGACGAATTAATGAAATAAAGTGTTGGCTCTAAAATGTAAACCCATGGCACAATTATAAACCAGGACTTCAGCAAAGCGGGAGGCGAAGAAACCTTTACCAAGACAGAACTAGATTGCCTGAGAGGGATTTGGGAGAAGAGGGACAGACTAAAAGAAGAATGTAACATGGGTAATATGGCTCGGTGGCAATGTGTTTGTCTTGAAGCAAGATGATGCAGAGTAACACATGTTCGAATCCCGGGTCCACGCTTAGGCTATTAAGCGTGTTATAAAAAAACGATTATAATTATAACTGTTGGGCTTGCTTGGAATTGTTGATGTCCCTACCTGTCCTGGGCCTTTAAAAGGCAAACCAAAAGTGAGTACAATAACACAGAGCATTTAGATATATACATCTTGTGAAAAATATATTGTATTCTAGAGACTGGCTTGAAACTATAGAAAGGCTAGATATGTATCCGTCCCTAATCCATCTGAGACATGCTCATAGAACATTGGGTCTGGTAGCTCCATATTTAAATGTATACCCTGAAAAGAATGTGAGTAGACAATTATTGAGATTTAGATATGATGTTATCCCCACTCGCGAAATCCAATCGAAGACGGGCTCATTGCAAAGACTCAGGCTATTTGTAGATTCTGTTTAAATCCAGCAATGGAGGAGGCAATGAAGCATTTGGTTCTTTACTGCCAGCACTAATGTCTGTGCGGACACTTTATTTTCAGAAAGATTAGATTATGTAGACCCTGAGAATGCATGGCTCGGGCTGTTGCATGGCAGTCCTATCTTTATCTCCCATGTGGTTACTGGTTTCTAGAAAAGCCTTCATTTGGAGGCCCATCTCAGTAGTGGATTACCCCTTTATTAATTTGACAGTATTTTGTATGCATTGTATGCAGTGTTAGATGTGTTTCCTTTGTAATTTAGTTTGTCGTGATTGGTGTGTTGATGTTTTGTAATGAATTTGCAAAAGGTTGAATTTGTATTTTAACCATATGCAATACAACAAAAAAGGTATATGTACTAAAACGTTGTTAAATGCCAGCAAACAATTGCAAGCATTTTGGGAATATCTTTTTTATGATCCGTAGGGCTAAATTGGGACAGAGCCTAGGGCCTGTAAATGAAACCGAAAATTAGAATGCCCTAGAATCCCAGATTGTGCAGGGCATATTAGACTATGACAGTAGCCAAATAGTGATTAATTAGGAGAAAATAATAACTGAGTTTGAGAGCATGGTGTAGAACGTAACTCAGATTGATAGGGATTGATGGACTGATTGACCTGTGAAAATGATAGATTACATAAAAGAAAATCCAGAAAATGGTTTCCTACCCCTCAAAGTTGAAAAGGAAGAATGTTATTTCCTCTCCTATATTCCCAATAAATAATTGTCAATTCAAATAACCAGTGTCACTTGTCCCAATATTATTGCAATGAAAAGAAAGGATTCAGCCTTACTTGAACTCCTAATGCCAATTAAAGTAACTTGTGATTTCTTTTCTATTTCAATTGTATAATCTCATGCTTGCATGACCCTTTAATAAATCAAGATATGTTATAATCGATAACAAATGTGCCTAGCCTGAACTCACAACATAAAACTATGTATATCCACGTTAACCATGCCAAACATTCTTATAGCTGTGTTCAAGCATGAAAACAATAGTGCTCAACAGTTTAAAGTGAATCAATACTATGCTGAGCCAATATGTTCTCTCAAGCCAACACTTGTCAATGGTTTCTGAGAAAACTAATTGCATTATTGTCGAGATTGTTCTACAACAGTTGTGTGTTTTCTTAATTCAATGTCTGATGAAAATGTGTAAGTTTATTTTGAATAGCATTGTATTACTTTGTTTAGAATGGTATTCAGATTCGATTTGTATGTATGAATTTGTATATGCATTGTGAATGAAAACAATAGCAGGATTATGGTAGTGTCATGCCCTGGGCCCACGCTGTATCCAGGATGTGCTTCCTGAAGCAGCACAATGTGGTGCTGGAGGTGGGCGTGGTCATTCTAGCCAGTCTGTGGCCACCATGTAGAGCAACAGAAGCAAGTGAAGGAAGCAAGAAGCATACACAGGCTGGAATCCTTCCATAGGGGCCTCTACGAGGAATTAACACTGCCAGTCTGAATAGTCACTAGACACCCCTCATGAGGGTTGAATGAGCGTCTGCTGAGTTCAAATGAAAGATGTACTAAAATGCCCCCCACACCCAGTAATGTAGACAATTGGGTCAGTATATTTCATTTCTCATTCAAGTTTCAGTAAGGACTGAATTCTGGATCCTTTCCGTACCATACTGGATGTACACACACGCTCTTCTTGACAACCGTCTCCACTTACATGTGCTGTTGCACCCCCACAGACATTTTTCCATTTTTAGCAAGCTTCGAAAGTGCCATACAATCTTGAAACCACCACAAAGACACATTGCGCATGTGCCCACCTTTTGCTAATAAAGCACACGCAGTGAACCAAATATAATACAAAAGTATGATTGTGCAACATTTAATACAGCTCTACCTTGCACCAGCAGACTAATCAGATATTCTATCTGGTCCCAGATTACAATACTCTCACTCTGGCACAATAATTTGAATGGGACAGCTCGACTGCTGCCCCCATTACGAACCATTACCCAGGAAATGCACACCAACGATCAGTGTTGGGAGTCGCCTGCCATGGCCATCCGGCAGGCGCCCCCGGGGTGCTGTTTCCTCGCAGCACACCACAGGCCCGGTGACTGTGGGGGTTTGGGGGCCTGCCATGGACATCGGGCAGGCCCCGTGGCACTATGGGACACCAGCGCCATCGGGGTGGGGGGCACAGCCTGCCAGGCTCCTGACCATGCAGACCTCTGCCACCGTCCAGGCACGAGGGTTCCATGGCAACAGGGCCTGCAGGCCTGTGCCGCCCCGTGTAGGCCTCCGGCCTACATCAGTAAAGGAGACACGGACTCAGACCAACCTCTTATGGAGTCTGCAGCCGTTCTGCTTCATGTGCCTGCAGAGGCTCCCTTTATTAACTTGGGCCATGACAGAGTCATGGCCCATCTTAAAGGGGCAATACACGTGGGAGGGACACTTCCCCTTAAAGGGGCAACACACATGGGAGGGTCCCACCTAACACTCCTCCTTTTTCATAAAAACAAACAAACGTAGCTAAAACACACATGCATCCCACCAGTTACAGAACAACAAAATACGTATCAATTAGTACTTGCAGGGTAGACCGAAGATAGGATATGCCACCGACACATACCTAGCTAACGCCAACAGTTACAGATATAAAGTATACTAACCCGTTTCTAAACATGCTCAATAGGTGATCATGGTGGCCGATGAGCTGCTGGAGGACCACAGGCAGATCCACCACAGTTTGCAAGACCCTTTATTAACCTGGGGTTCAGAATGGCAACTACACAAACAACGCCATGGTCGAAGGCTGGCACTACATGCACACCTCGCAATTACCAGATCACAGCCTCACCTCATTGTTATTTACTGAGACCACTTAGAGCATGTAGTTACTATGCAGGTTCACAGCCTCAAACACACAGGATTACTGAGTCCTCTTTAAGCAACTGCAGAACAGCAGACGACCAGTTCCTCTTCCATCAGCGTCCGTTCAGGAGTCACATCCCAAGTCCAGGTCCATTGATGGTACAGTTCACGGCCGGCAAAGCTGCGCCTGGCAAGTGCCAGGGGCCACCTCGGCATGGTCTCTTGATGTTCATAGCAGAGCAGCGAGACGCAGGTCACAGGGCAGCCAGGCTACTCCATGTGATGTTGATAGGGCACAGTGTTGTAGATGGGGTATGGGTTGACAAGACATCGCTCACCCCCTTCGTCAGCAATGTTCTCCCGACCTGGCACATGTCCTTCCTGCAGGAGCACAGGAGGGCGCACAAGCACTCATGATGAGCTGCAACCCATCCCTTGACTGATGCACTGATTCTTGGTGTTGGGGCCCAGGGCTGCCTGGCTGAACTCAGCGGGTCTGGCAGGTATCTCCCCCAAGCCCTGTTTAGCCTGGTCCTTCGATGGCATAGCGTGCAGGGTGTCTTTAGCGACAGGCCGCCAGGGTGTCCTCAGTGGCAGGATGTCAGGGCCACCAACATGGTAGGCAGGGTGGCCTGTGTACCGATGGCACTGTTCCAGGAGATGATCGTTTCTCTGCTGGTTACCCTTCCCTTCCGATTGCTGTAACAGTGCACCAGTTCTTGTCTGGCTGCCAACGCTGGGCTGGATTGGCGTTCCAGGTGCATGGTGGGAGCTACTATCTCAGATCACCTGATAGCGCCGGGGTTCCACAGAACGCAGGATGTCCTAGTGCTCATGTCAGTGACCCCCACCCAAGGGGCCTGAAGGTGACAGTCCCACGTCGGCCACGGTGAGGCTACTGTTGGTGCTGGAACAATGCCACGCTTCAGTTGCACAGGGCAGTCTTTGATGCAGAGAGTCATTTGTCCATCGTGTGCAGCCTCTTGGACATTCCATTGGTAGTGAGGTGTACGATGCTCTGAGTGCAGTGCGCTCACGCACCCAGGACTTGGAGTTCTGATGTGATGCTGACGAATTTGCTCTGCACTGTGACATGTGTTGACCCAGAATAAGCGATTACTCACATTCCACTGGATGGATCGGGCTCATCCCGACCTGCCTTGCCTGTTGGTGCCTGTGGAGTAAACTTGTCTCCTCATCTCTGCTCTGGTGTGAAGCGCCTTATAGTTGCCCCCTCAGTATGCTGCTCCAGACTGGAGCCAGTCATCACTTTCCTGGCGGGCGGCAGACCGGCGGGCAGGCAGGGCCCCTAGAGGATGGGCTGGGTGACTGCAGTGGCGCAGTGTGGGGCCAATTACACCGCAAACAGGTTGACCGTGGTGGAATCGTGTTGGGCTCGCCGGCTGCCTGGGACTCCCCACTGCAGCAGAAGGGCACCCTCTGGCTACCTGGTAGTGCAGAGTGCCTATTGTCCACTGCATGGTGAGAGTCATTCTTTCTGGACACCTGGTGGCACGTGGCGCCTGTTCCCAAGTGCAGGATGGTACTGGGGTTGGAGGTGCGCAAGGACATTCGGTTTCTCTAAGTGTCCAGCCGTGCACAGTGCATAGGTCGCAGGACACACCACTGCCCTGGCTTGGAACCCTGAGGAGCATGAGGGTGGAGTCCCCACCTCCAGAGGTGTTGCGGTCCCAGTTGGTGCTGGTGCACTAGTTCTGCTTGGTGTCTTGTCGGCTCAGCACCGGTTGCGCCCCCCGGGATCATCCAATGGGGCGCCTCTGGCACAGGCTAGCCACCTCTATTGGTCCGGGGGCCTCGCTGGTACTATTTCGCCATGTCATCCAGTGTGCCCTCATCATCAGCTCCTGCGGAGCGTGCATGCTTCTTTCCTTTCTGCATCACGGCCCGGGTGTCTACTGGAGTCTCTCATTTTCGCCATCACTCCACAGGTGCTACCTCTCAAGTAGGTCTGGCAGCAGATGCAGCCGGGGTGCCTTCTACTGTGCTCCTCCAATTGCTGTAGCAGGTCTTCACTGTGGATTTCTTTATTTCTTTATTTATTTATTTTTTTCCAGCATTTGTTGTGCTCTGCACGGCCACGCCGCTCTTCATGCACTTGTTAATGGCCAGCAGGGCTTGGAATTGCAAACCTGCATCTCACTGTAGTCCTCCACCACAGGCTGCCCAGAATCAATCGGGGCTGTGACGGTCTCATGGCACCAGCAAATGCGGGACTTCTCTCCTTCGTTCGGCTGGAGATTACCTTCATCACACCGCTCAGTGGAGAACTTTCACGTTTATTTTCTCTGTTGCAGCGGAGACCGCCATGACGTGCAGGTTGGTTTCCTCTCTGGCCGCACGAGCACCCTCAGTGCAGAAGGCCGCGGCCAGGCAGGATCACAGACAGGGCTCCTCTGCCCACCGTCTTTTGCTGCCTTGGGGCATCTCCACCCCCCCCTCGGTCGTGGCAGCGTGCGTTCTGCCTCTTCACAGGGGAGGAGGCAGGGCAGCACGGCGGATGCCGCTCATTACTTCTCCATGGGGTCGCACAGTCATCCCCTCCGGCGGCGTGCTGCTGGGGTGTACCACAGCATGACCCAACCCACCCCAGGCGAGAGGTATTACTTCTCCTTTGCCGGCACGATGGAGGCTGCCGGGGGGGCAGGCTGGCTCCCTCTCTTTCCCCCAACATCTCAGATGCCACAGGGGTAGGATGGCTCCCCCACCGGCCGCACGAGCACCCTCCACCCAGGGGCCGCGGCCAGGGGGGGCTCACCCGCAGCTCTCTCGCCGGGGAGGACCCACTGTACCGGACACCTCTGAGCCCTGCTGTTCTCCAGCAGGCATCCTTTCCTTTTTTTTTTTTGCTGCAGCAGGCCTGGATTCTGGATGGGCTGCCGCTGGCAAAAGTACCCTTTTGCAATTTTTTTCTCTTTTTTTTTCCCGAAAATTGCTGCTCCTCCCCCTCCGCGGTGGCTGTCACTTCACATCTTCTTTGCGGGGGGGGGGGCGCACCTCCTCCCCATCGCGGGCTCCGACACCCGCTCATCTTACTGTGGCAGGGGGGAAATGCTTGCGCAGCCGATGCCGCTTTTCCATCCCCACGCGGCTGATGCTGCGTGCACCGAGCCGCCTGATGTTGTGCGGCCTCGGGTGGGGAGGGGCTGCTCACCCTCCTTCCCACACTGCGGATGCCGCCTTCAACGGTGGGCGGGAAACTTCCCTCCCTCTGACGGGAGGGGAACACCAGCTCCTCAACGTGGCTGCCGACGCCGCGGGCAATCTCACTCCACGTGGGGTGGGGGCGCAGACCCATACCCCCCAGCACACATCTGACACCGCTTGCCGAGACGAGCGGGGGAGGGGCAGCTCCACACCACGCTACGGGGCACGCAGGGCCCTTACTCCTCGTCGCCATTGTTGGGGGTCGCCTGCCATGGCCATCCAGCAGGCGCCCCCGGGGGGCTGTTTCCTCGCAGCACACCACAGGCCCAGTGCCTGTGGGGGTTTAGGGGCCTGCCATGGACATCGGGCAGGCCCCGTGGCACTATGGGACACCAGCGCCATCGGGGTGGAGGGCACAGCCTGCCAGGCTCCTGACCATGCGGACCTCTGCCACCGTCCTGGCACGAGGGTTCCATGGCAACAGGGCCTGCAGGCCTGTGCCGCCCCGTGAAGGCCTCCGGCCTACATCAGTAAAGGAGACATGGACTCAGACCAACCTCTTATGGAGTCTGCAGCCGTTCTGCTTCACGTGCCTGCAGGGGCTCCCTTTATTAACTTGGGCCATGACACAGTCATGGCCCATCTTAAAGGGGCAATACACGTGGGAGGGACACATCCCCTTAAAAGGGCAACACACATGGGAGGGTCCCACCTAACAATCAGGACAGTCTGTGAGCAGCCTCATACATTCATGCCCTGATTGGATGACAAGAAAACAAAAGCAAATTTCCATGGCAACACAGCCACAAGGAAACACACAACTTTTTGTGGCTACCAGCTTCTAGGTATAGAGCTACCCTGTTACCATGACAACATGGGGTTGTCGGGAGACTCCAACAGCAGTACACGCTGCTCTGCATGCGGAAAGTTTCACTAAAAGGAGTTTAGATCACAAGGTCATTTATGTTATTTTACTTTACCACTCATCACATGGCCAGCAGCCGTTATGCCTGGAGCCCTAATGGATTGATGTCTATGCACATATTCACAGATCCGATCTACAATCATTACCTGACGTCCATGCCACCACATCAAATAGAAGTCTGCTTGCCGCTTTGACAGTCTACACGCACAAAGAGAAATGCAAAGGTATGAGACTGTATTTCTCCATGTGGCCAAATGTATATTCAACCATATATTGGCAGGGACCTGAGCCCTCTATTATATTGATAGCTGTTGTAGCATCAACTAACTCAGAACACTCAGCGGACAAATCTGGATAAACTATTTTTGCTTGTTTGCAGCGGATCTATTCCATCACTGACCATGATGCCCGAATCCAATTGTTTTGAATTCTGGTACGTGCCATTGATTGCCACTGCTCTGGATACACTAAGCAGACCCCGCAAGGTATCACCCTTTATATGTGTGAGTCAAACATTCGTTTCAGGCTAGTTATGAGTTTTTTTTGTTTTGCATCTGTTTCTTTTGCCCTCTACTTGCTAAACTAAGGGCATTTCTTTTAACATGTGGATTGGTCTGCAACCCCCAGTTTCCAGCAGTTCAGAGCCAAATTGGATCCAGAGGAAGGGTCTTCTTTCCCCTGCAGCATGAGAAATCTACAATGGTGGCCATGCCACATCACATCCTTGCACGAGATACAGGGTAAGTGACATAGTCGTATTTTAAAAAACTAAGAGTTAGTTAAAACCATTAATGAAGTAGTGTTTCACAACAAACCTTATTTTAAAAATATGAATTTCCCCTCTTTTTCTGCTCCCCCAACAGTCTTTTTTCTGCCCTGAGAAAGGCGTTGAAAGATGCCACCATCCACCTCACACCGAAACGTGTATTAATGTCCACAAGACAAATAGGGCCACTGTTAACAACTTAATTAGAATCATGCATGTAGGCAGCTCTGTTAGACATGATTACTGATTTATCATGCCTCAACATCCAGGGTAATGATAAATGTACCCTGCATGTAGATTTTTAGGCATGAGTACTGTAGAATCATGCTTAGTAATCTAGGGTAATGCAAAATACACCCTATAACAACTCAAAGTTTTAAGTGAGTAAAAACTACTGCATGCATTTTGTATTTCCTTAGAATTGGATCTATGGTGACATCTTGTATTTTACCGGGTTTTGTCATTTATGTCAGTATACTGTGTGATGATATATATCATTGCTTTTTTACTGTTTTGACTCAACATTTGTTTCACAATTTATATCATGCAACATATGTTTTTGTTAGATATGTATGCTACCACAATTAAAAAAAGTTACTATTGAGAAACACATTGGATACTCTTCGTGACTTCCCCAGCAGATTATCAAATTGTTGAAATGATTAGAAACAACACATTGAGTTGTTTTGCAACGTGGTCATATTTGTTGTTCTTTGCACTATATCCTAACCCGAACCACGTTTGCCCACAAAGGGTCACCCCTATTTTGTTGTAATAATGAGCAACGGAAGCCTGTCACTCCATCCCAGATCTCATATGACGTGGCAGTCTTGCGAGATAGGAGCTTCTCATGTGCCCTTTTGCTCAGCATGGCCGTTAAAGCCATGCCCATTCATCATCACGGACATCACCCCTTCTAACCTGCTTTTTCTGCTCTCCAGCTCCTGCCAAGCTGCTGTTTCAGCCCTAGCACCACACCAGACCCTATGGATACCTCACCTGCAATACAAAGGAGAAAAGGGACAGAGTCAGACTGTGATGGTTTCCATAAAAGGCACAGCTCTATAATCCCACCTTAGCTCCTCCAACAAAAGGGGGTCAGGCGAGCAATCGGTCAACATGTGAAGCAACCTTTATGACTACTAACCTGATAATTCCCCACAGCATTCCCGGTCCAAGTTCATGGCATGCCATGCCTGTCACTGTCAACTGCAAGGGAAAGGAGAGAGTAAAGAAGGATTGTTGCACCAATATTTGTCAAGACATTGCACATAGAAACCCCAGGAGAAGTGAACTTTGCAACTACAAAGACCACCCAGTGCCACAGCAGTCGAAACAAGCAGGACTATGTCATTAGACCCAATGAAGCAACTGGGCCATGCCAGCTTCCAGGCTACCTCCAACTCTCCTGAAGGTACACACACTCACATTAGGGGCTAACGTGAGAGTGGAGGAGAGTAGCACTGACCAGGAGTTCAAACCGCTGTCTTGCCTTACAGCGAAACAGGCACACCCTGATTGTACCAGGCTGATGACAGGGTAAGATTACCATAGCACATACTGCAGCAACACACTGCCCCGCCTGCTTAGACCCATCTTGCACTCCTTAGTAGCCCATTTGGGATCTGGGTGTGAGTAACAATCAGTTTGTATTTCTTTTCTGTGGACAAGCTGCCTGTATGTATCTGAAATGTTGTGGTTGGTTTCCCCAGCACTGAAAGGGGACAACCTTTAATTGATTAAGTTCTTAATTTGAATAAACACGAATTTCAAGATTAAAAACAGCCTCTTTGGGGTTAGATTTTCATGATAGGGAGTATTAGACCAGCGACAATGACAAGGATCACTTCATCAGTGCTGATAAAAATTGTTCTCATACTACTGCAGTTAGATGAATAAACAAAAGACATTGTTAAAATTCCATCTTGCACAGTAACTTGTGACAAATCGACTTCTGTCTTGCAGGAGCACATGGATGTGCAAAAGCTAATGCATCTACTTAGCCCTACACGTCTACAAACCAAGACCGGCACAATTAGGAGATATACCTCCTTTACCTTTTGTGTAAAAGTGGGCTAAGAGAAGGTTATACTCTCAAGAGGGGTGTGGGTGTGAATGTAATTTAGTAGCAACAGAAACAGTGAAGTGAAATATAGGAACCCAAAATCAAGGAATGTCCATTAAAGGTTCTCCAAAAAAATATATACTTTAATAAAACACTCCATCTCCAATAGTAACTAAATAGGAAGCACTTTAAAACCATATCCCTGTAGAAAGAACACAACATATGCAAGGGATCAAGATGCAGGGTAATGAAACAGAGAGAGAAAGAAAACACAATGTTCAAAACTGATATGTTCTTCAGTTGCAAAATGGGATTAATGAGACATAGAATGTAGAACAGGGGGAGAGGGAGCACAGCTTCGTTCACTATAGTTAGTAGAGTACTTTAGCAAATCACTGTAGTTCTATTGTAATTGTTTAGAAGGGTGCAGTCCACTAAATAGATCCTCCGTGCTGGGCTCTGGACTTAGACTGAAAAAATGGGGGACCTAGGCTATTTAGCCTGCGGTGCAGACCGCACACATATAATCACCAAGAATGGTTGAGTAATGTATGTTAAATTTCTTTGGAAAATGATAGTCAAAACAAAGTTCAAATGATTTCCAAGTGATTATCTTTAATCACTATGTTGCATCTTCTTAAATGATTGTTGCTGGTTAAAAATCACCAGTTAGAAAGATTTGTATTTCATAGGCAAACGAAAAACCCTTTATGGCTAATGCATTTCGGAAATGCTAATTTCCTTCTTCAGAGCCGGGTTATTATGTACAGGATTGTGTATCTTGTGGAATTGCAAAGCAAAACACTGTGAAACTTTGTTTTGACTATCATTTTCCTAAGACATTTAACATACATTACTCAACCATTCTTGGTGATTAATGAGACATAGCCACTCTCCAGGGCCCCATATGAATCAGGGTGGCAGTCCCTCATTCCTCTC
Organism: Ambystoma mexicanum; assembly: GCF_040938575.1. Lineage (NCBI taxonomy): Eukaryota > Metazoa > Chordata > Amphibia > Caudata > Ambystomatidae > Ambystoma > Ambystoma mexicanum. Next base: position 566,081,543 of record NC_090930.1, on the reverse strand, counting down.
TGCTAATTTTGGTGGTTTGATGCAGTGAAACAGACTTCTCAGTGCTGTTTGGTACTTTGATTCAGTTAAAAATGCTGCAGGTAATCCAGGTAGTCCTGTGGCAGGCAGGTGCCGAGGTGGGGTCATACGGAATGATGCTGCAGTTCAAAGCATTTCTCAAGCATTGCGGATCATGGAGGTCACTGTGTTTGGTACGACAGTCAACGTTCGATGGTGGCCGAGCTGGTGACAGGATGAGCAGACAAGTAAGTTTGATGCAGGTGTTTGTTTATGTGGCTCAGAGAGACCACCACAGTTAATTCAATTGTCTTATTGTGTGGCAATAAAGAGACTAGATATGAGAAGCCTGATTTAAGGTCCAATCCCTGTCCTTGAAACAAGTGGACTTTGCCTTCTGACATCACAACCAAAGTGTTGTTTGTGACAGGAGGTGGAGGGGACAGGAAGGAAAGATAAGCAATAAGGAGCTACCTCTGTCTACAGTAACCCCACCCTTTACTTCTCAATCAAATCAAATGTCTTTTTGGTATCCAGCAGCACCCTAGTGTGAAGCTACTCCTTGTGTGAATGTGTGTTCCCTTCCATTCCTGTTCCCAGAACAGCTTCACGTGGAGTGTCTGTCTCTCTGTGGAGGTTGTTACTTGCCCTAACAAAGGAAGAAAGAGGCAACCACCATGGCACAGTCTTGCTGGCAGCAGCAAAGATAACCTGACTGGGAGGAATACAGACCAGCTGGACTCACGTGGCTGCACATGTGGGATCAGATAGCTGTGGCTTGGATACATAGGAGAGATGCTAGGAACCATACCTCAAACTCAGGTATGACTTATATTTAAAATTCAACATGCCACCAGGATAGCATTCTCAAAGTGTTGTCATTTTGGGAAAGGGGGTGCATATCTTATATTCAGCATTTGCACTGCAAAGACTTTGGATGCCACTGCAACTGTCACAAAGCTACCTGTGACCCTTGGACCTGCAGATCAGGGTACTGATCCAGCAGGGTGCAGGTGTACACTATGCTTTTGACATGGAGTTTGTGAAAGGGGGATAGGATTAGCAGATTAGCCTTTATGAGATAGAATTACGTGCAACGTTTTATTAATGAATACAAATCAAAAAGGCCAGGGCTTCTGCCGCCTTGGCTGATGGCAATTCCGCACATGTGTGAAGCGACGTTTTAATGTGCATAGATTAAAAATGGCAATGCATTTCAGACTGTTGTTCATCATCAGGCCAGAGTGCATTCCTGAATACAACTCATCAATCCCTTGAAAACGCCAGATAATAATCTGAACCATGTGCTAGACAAAGATATGTCATCAGGAAAGAATACTGCAAAGAGAGAATGTCAGCTTTCCCAGTGTGTATTGCCACATACAGTGACTGCTGTGATCCTTGGCCTTTGTCTCTTGTATATGTATGGATTTCTTTGCCATTGACATTTACTTTAATGCTACTTTATGTGCACCTCAAAACTCAGTGAATGTGTGCTCAACAACGGCAGTGGTCACCTATCATCTTCTTGGAAATTAGAACAGCGACATTTATTTTTAGAACAGTCAATTGTTAGATATTCAGATATACTGTAACACTTGTAATCATTCTAACCACTCAAAGACATAGAAAGAATGATCCAGAAGATCAATTGAAAAAGCAAGCAAGAACATTTAGCAACAATCGTAAAGCGACCAACAACAACGATTCTAGAGCATCAAGGGCCCAGCATGTATATCTGATTCAAATTGCAATTCGGTGGTAACATGGCATGAGGTGCTGCATCTGCAAGTTATAATGGCAAGGCACATGTACATGGGTGCAGAAGAGATGTCTGGGCTCCTAGCAAACACTTCCTGAACCTCAACACGGTCACTGCCCATTTAAAGGTTCCCGGAATGTAGCGGACCCATCAATGCCTCCACACAGAATTCACTCTCTGCTGCCATCAAGGCAACACGCAACAGAACTCTGTTCCCCAGGAGGCCACAGTAAGGAATGGGACACGTTCAGAGCTCGAGAGTGCCATATTTAAGAGCTGCTAAGCCCATGCGTGCAGAATAGCTTGCTCAGACAGCAGGGGCCTCTAAATTAATGAAAGATGTCAATGTATTTTTTTCTCATTGGACATTTAATCTCTGTACCTAAGAAAGCTTTAAACTGTTGATCCCATACAGGAAACTCTAAAAGGGCATGCTATGGGCAAACCAGACACGTTTGCTTGAGTCCAATGGAGGTTTTAAGAATAGCTAGACTCCGAGCGGCTAGAAATGAGCATAAGTACTCGAGTAAGGACTTGGAGCATTGGGGCAAATACATCTCTCTTCTCAGTCCTCAGGGACCAGTGACATCAACAGAAAACCAAATGAGATTGTATGTGTGAGTAGTGGTGAGACGTTTGTGTACATTTTAAGAAACACTGAAGCAAATCCCTACCTGAGAATATACACCCACAGGATGAATCATCCAGCATGAAATTACACAGCTTCGGAATCTAAATCCTAATAGACCTATGTAGCAATACGCCACAGGCTTCAGATTCCAGGCCAAAAAGGTTTCAAGGTGTCTTCCCCTACACTGACACCACTTACCAGAAGCGCGCTCTGGCAGCCTCCATTCGTGGTCTGTGGGCCCTGAACCCGGAAGCCTGATGGACAGCAGGTCCTGCTTCTGTGCACAACATGGTGTGCACCGGGCTTCTGTGCACAACTCTACAGTGCGCAAATGACTTCGTCTTTTACGATAGAATTATGGAATTTAGCTGAATGCCAAAAGTGTAAGTCTTATATTATGAGTTTTGTGATATAAGTTTAAAAAAAAACGTGGGATAATGCATTTACACTATTCTTACTTCTTGCTTTTATTAAGAATGGAATGCATTTGGTAAACAATCAATGCCACCATTTAAAATAAAAACGAAGGCAAAATGTAAGCCTCGTTGAGATCACTGGTTCAGCAAATGGAACAAACCATTTATAGAGTGAGCTCGAGAGCCAGCAGAGGTTACCGTAATGAAGCATTCTCTGTTCAACCATCCTTGCTTTCCAGCATTCAGAGCGATTTAGAACGTGCTGTGCCTGTTTGGTCTACGTGCATTGACCATACAAAGAGACAAAGCAAAGCCATACTGACACGTATGGGGAACCTAATTCAAACAACGTGGCATGTACGTGGAGTCAAAAAGTCATGCATTTATACATGAGGTAGCTGTTTTTTTTAATAGAAATAAAACGCACATGAAGTAGACGTTCCTGATGAATGCACATTTGCAATTCAAATATTTTGTCTGGTTAGAACCATCACTTACTTTTCAAAGTGAACTTTGGAGAACACTTGGAAAGTGATTACATGCAAAAAGCCAGAACTTGTTAAAAGTAACGTAATTGACAGGTTCCACTGGGCGAACAACAGTAAACATTAAGAGAAGGCCACATTAACGAGGGCTGCTAAAAGGCAGGCATTTGCAATGCTTTGAAGCTCATCGAGCAGACGCATCTTTTTTATGGTAATTTTTTTAGCAAATACCTTGGGGCATCTAAGCAAATTCCAATAACTGTTTTCTAACACTATAATTATCATTAAACATTGAGGATGTTTGCATCCCCAATGGTCGTAATATGAATGTGTTAGCTTCCCAATAGAGTCTATGTTTTCTTGGAGCAGTTCTTCAGACATTCTTCTATAGGCAGATGCAAAATAACAGGAAATTCAACAATTGGTGAAGAGAAACAGTGCAGATCTGAATGGAATAGATACACCATGAAAATACATAGCTTTCCACACACGCAGGGATGTATTTCATGATAAGAACACTACCAGTAATTTCATTATGTCAGCACACAGCAAGCCCTCAAACCAGCACGATGAATTCCTGGTTCATTTTCTCCATTCCTCCCTTTCAAATTCTGGCTTGTCTCCAAGACTCGAGGTGCGTGCATGGTGCACCCTGCTGTTATGGCACACAGGCTGTTGGTTACGGTCGCTAAGGAGCCGTGACGTGGTGCTGAGTTGATATGTAGATTGAGGTAATGTTCAACTGAGGAGCAGCTTTTCTTGTGTAACACACCAAGGATCCTACAGATGCCATTTTGAATGGAATTCTCAGAATGGGTGATTTCACAGCAGATATCCAGGCAAGGACATCAGCATAACTATGGTAAAGAACGGTGTGCGAGGATTGCAAGTCGAGGGTTGGTCTCCCCTTCCATTGCAACTCTGTGTCAACCCCTTAATCTGACAGCCTGCAGCCTTCTTTCACTAATGATGGCTTTTAGTTTGGCCTATGATGTCAAATTGTTATTTGGAAAGAATGAGGGTCCCAACTAGGTGTCTTGGAGGCCTTTGTCATCTGCACTTCAAATCTGAATTCAGAGGCAACCTAGTACATGGAAAAGCCTGGGAGAACACTCAGCACTGGCAGACCTTACTGTTTGATCTATTATTCCATTGACTTCCTTAAAATAATGTAACCCTGCTAACAACTAACCTACCACTCTCATTTAGACTAGTGGGCTGTTGAGATGGCAAGAACCTTTCTGCAGAGTTCATGTATTTAACATACAATACAAGGAGAAATGTTGATATACGCCAAGGAAAAATACTGATATTCACCCACAAAACTATGAGGTTGTGAGCCACAAAACCCCTGTCATGATGAAGATTGATGTTGGCCAAGCAGGGAAGGCGAGGAAAGGTGTAAGTATGGGTGTCATTATAGATCCAGCTGTTTTCAACACTGACAAATCACCAAATGTAAATTCTTCCCTGCCTTTAGTCCAGCACCCTTTGGGGCATTTGAGACGGAAGTCAAGTTGAGAATGACAGCCTTCTAAAATGAAACAGGCTCAAGGCGGTGAATAAGGAGGAGCACATATGAGATGAGCTTGCCTGAGGTGAGGGTAATGGGTTCTGGAACAAAGGCTAGAAAGTTGGGGCAATGCAATGAACAACTAAAGGGGTACAGGGACGAGTGAGAGAGAGAAGAGGGTAGTGCAATATATTACTAATAGGAAACTATACCATAAATCATGTGTTGAGCATCATACATGGCCAGGGTGTAGACAGAAGGGATGCCTCACTAAAAACCGCACAAAACAAAAGTCTCCTTGCACGACCCAGGCGTAGTGTGGTAAACCTCTAAACTAAAGCTTGAAAAGAAGCAACAGGCGATATTAAGCACAAAACAGAAAGGTCTCCACCATTGGCCCAGGCTCTGACTCGCTACCATCTAAACTAAGCCTACACAGAGAGCAACAGGGTGCAGCGCTAGTACTTTGGTGCGCTCACCACTATAATCAGAAATAAGTTATAACTTACTGTATTTGACTTAAAAAATGAACAAAACAAGAGTATGGAAAGCAACATCAGTCGAAAATCAGACTCATCTGCAGGTGATACTAACCCACCCCGATAATGCAAAAGAAATAATCCTCAAATAATTTTTCTTGAAGAACCATGCAATCCGCCTATACAATAGAGTACACGAAAAAGGCATTATGGTACAGTAGAATGCTGCACTAATTAGGAGTTGGAGAGGGGAAAGTCATTGTTACTACATGTTGGTCCAAGAATGAGCCATCTATGGAAATGGAAAACATTCTATGCATAGCAAAGGAGGTTGCACACACGGGGTTGTGTGTAAAAATACTTGAAGACAGACACAAAAAGCCAGCAGTGCACCAATTAGAATCTGGATCTATTGCAAGGGACGTGCCTGCTCCATACAGTTGTTCCAGAATAATGAAAAGCATATTATACCAAATTATGTCGGTTCATGTCTTAAATATAGAACCCAAGACAGATTAATGAGAGGTCCAAATAATAGATACACATGGTATCCCAAGCCAGTGGCACAGCACAACATTTTGAGGCCCCCTGTGAGACATGCTGAGGCCCCACACCCCCAAGGTCCTTAACAAAGCACAGGCATGCCATGCCCTGGGCCAACCCGCACCACCACGAGTGTGCAATGGCCATGATGATTATGCCACTGCAGGGTCATGCACTAGGCCAGTTGAAAGAAGTAAATATGTTTATAATTAAATAATTTACCAGCCACCACTGTCAGTTGTTTTATTGGAGGGTGTAGCGATTTGCCACAAGTATGCAATTGCGACCGAACGTGGCGAGGTAGAGCAAACTAACAAAAATTGGTTTGGTGGGGCCAGGGGTTTTGGGATTCTTCCCCCTCCCCAGAGAAAATGTTTTGAATAATCGGTTAAAATAGTGCATTACACAGCACACTTTTTGTGAAAAACTGGGTAAAAAGACAAACAGTTTGCAATTGGTTTTGTGGGGTGTGGAGTAACTCACAATCAAAAGTGCAACAGATGAAGGTCACCAAAAGTGCACAGGTGTATTTCCCAATGCAATGCCATGCCGGTCCTTGCAATATATGCAAGTATAAACAAACATTTCCATGCTGACTACACCAACATATGCTGGTATTCCCATATTAGAACATACTAATGTATGCCTCGAGATGTTTTTTTTTAAGTATCATTACTGGCACACAATTCATGTTGCTTTGGCAATTAAAAATGGCATGGCACAATAATAAAACATGTCCAAACTGGTTCCAATGTACGCTAGTCTAGCCAGTATAGACCCATAAGAACACTTATCATGCTTGCGTCATCATAGATGCCCATTTAATAAATGGTCATGCTAGAGTAAGAAATAGATAGGCTGCTACACCAAAACGCCTGTATAGCAAGGTAATACTTCTTATCATGCTTGCTTTGTCAAAGATGCTGAGTAATAAATGTCATGCCCCAGTAAGCTATGGCTAGGCTGCCTGTACGAAAATGTCATTCTAACCTAACCAGCTAATGAAACACAGGAACTTGGCTTTGCCTTGAAAATACCAGTAAAACATGAAAAGTGAGTAAAGGATGTGTCAAAAATGATCTAGTGATCCCGAGGCGCTCTCTCTCTCTCTCTCTCTCTCTCTCTCTCACACACACACTCATACACACACATATATTAAATGTAACATGCGTTTATTAATTATATAAGGTAAACTGGAGGAAGGAGGGAGCTAGTGTCAGCTGGTCAGTACGGCTCCAGTAGGTGTTCCTATTCAACTCGCGTTACACCTTTCATCCGTAACTCGTCCAGCATGATGCAATCCAGCGCAGCAGGCTCGCTCACATGAAGTACGGAAAGTCATAAGATGACGTGTCTGTCTAGCTGTGCTTGACTCGTCATGAGAGCGAGTATGCTACACATCTCCCCTCCTTTACAATAACACATAAGAAAAGTCACAACTCCAAAACCTATTAGGAAATATATATGAGTTCACACATAGTCCTCCATGTGTCGTGGTTTGCGGCAGGCTCTTCCCCATCTGGACTTTCGAGGAGAATCTCTGATGGAAACTGGCAAGGAAATACCTTTTGTTTTATCTGGACATACTCTTTGCACTTTTTCTCTCTCTGTACCTTTCTCAAATAACTTGCTCTCACATTGGCATCACTCAAATGTCCCCCTGCACTCTCACCATCACTGTCATCTGAAAATCCACTGTCAATCTTGGCAATTTTATTCTGTTATACAACCCACACTCTGTCAGCATTCCATATCCTTCCATCCTCTGTTCTGACAGCATGTTTAAATGCTTCAATAACTCTGACTGGTTTGGACCATTTACATGGACCCTTCCTTAAAGCAGGAGGAAGTTTGATTCTTACCATGTTTCCTACTACACATTTTCTGTCATTCCTATTCACAGGCAATCATTTGTCATAAGCAGATTTGTTTTTTAATTGAACTTTTCTGATCTTTTCACATACAGATACAAAATTCTTCTCCACCTCATTGCTTTTATCCAACAATGATGGTACCAATTTAGTGTTTGCCTTCCTCCCTATATCTAATTCAAATGGAGACAAACCTGTGGTGGAATGTGGGGTAAAACGGTGTGCCACAATTTTCTCCTTAACATCTTCTTCCCAACTTAAACCATTCGACCATGCCCACCTAATGGTCTACTTCAGCACTTTGTTAAAACGTTCCACTATCCCATTGGTTTGTGGATGATAAATTGCACTCTTTATGTGTATTATGGAATTCTTACTACAGAAATCCATCATCTCTTTAGACTGAATTTGTGTACCATTGTCGGTCATGATGCTCTTCGGAAATCCCTCTCTCGCACAGATTTCCGACAGAAAAATCAATGACAGTTCTTGTTGTGATACACGGTGCAATTAATATCTCCACCCATCTAGTCCGAAGGTCGATCACAACCAAACACATTTTTTGCATTCCGTTACTGTTTACAGGGCCTAACACATCCATGCTCAAATCCTCCCACACTTTTCTTGGAATCTCCGTCTCCACCATGGGCTGTTTAACCCCCACACAACTTTTGTCACTACTATTGCAAAGGATACAATCTCAGATAGAGCTCTCTATTTGAAGGTCACATCCGGGCCACCAGTAGTCATTTCATATCCTCTGTTTAGTTTTTACTATTCCTGGTGGCCTTCATGACCCAGCTTGATCACTCTTTGGCGTATTCCCGAAGGAGGAATCATTTTATCACCTCTCATGATGATGTTGCTATGCACATGTAGTTCATCTGCTATGGATCAATAGTTTTTGAGATCAGATTCTTTAAATCTTGCTTTTTTCCATGAACTTTGACCATTAACAAGTTCTTTCAATTGTTTCATTATCTTATCCTCTTTTTCAGCAACATTCCATTCCTTTCGCAAAATGGATGTTGCATCTATGTTCAAAACAACTTCCATGTCATCATCTTCATCATCTCCCACCTCAGATACATTGGTGAGACGGGAAAGACAGTCAGCAGTAATATTTTTGATTCCTGGAACATATCGTACAGTACAATTAAATTCTTGTAGGAGCTTCCTGATGCGATTGGATCCTTTTTCTAAACCTTTAGACATGATGACATGAACCAGTGGTTTATGACCTGTACAGAACTCTACTTCAACACCCCAGATGAAACTCCTGAATTTTTCTGCTGCCCACTTTATGGCTAATGCCTCCTTCTCAATGGCAGCATATGATTTTTCAGCTCCCTTGAGTAGCCTTGAGGCAAATGCAATCAATACTTCTTTGCCTTAAGTTTCCTGAGTAACGACAACTCCTAGACCTACATTGCTTGCATCTGTAGTAATGATGGTTTTCCTGTCGCTTCTAAAAAAAATGTATGCAGAAGCCTTATCTAATGCAGATTTTATGAATTCAAATTCTTCTTCACATTCGTCGTTCCATTCAAACATTTTTCTTTTGAGTAATTCTCGGATCGGAACAGTGTGTATTGCAAAATCACGAACAAATTTAGAGTAGTACTCTGCCATCCCAATGAACGTGCATACCTCTTCTTTGTTACATGGTCTAGGCATTTATGGTGTCAACAAACTGTGTCTTCGGTAATATACCAACTGCAGAAATTTTGTGTCCTAAATATTCGATTTCTGAACAATTTATATTGCACTTGTCCTTGCTTACAGTCATGCCTGCCTCATGTAATTTCTTACATACATACTTCAATCTTTCATCATGCATCTTTTGATTATTGGCATATATCAGGATGTCATCTTGAAAACATATTATACCTGGTACTCTCTCAAAAAGTTTATGCATTATCTTTTGGAAAACAGATGCAGGGGATACCAGTCCAAAAGGCATCCTCTTATACTGATATAGGCCATCCATCGTGATAAAGGCTGTAAGATGTTTAGAGTTATTGTGTAATCTCACTTGGTGATATGTCGATGTTAAATCCAGTGTTGAAAAAATACTCAATGGCCCAATCGTGGAAATAAGCTCTTGAATGTTGGGAAGAAGTTGTCTATCTGGGACAACACACTTGTTCAACTCACGCATGTCCACACATATTCAGAGTTTTCCTGATTTCTTCCTAAGCACTACCAACGGTGAGACCCACTCGCTGGCATCAATACTCTCAATAATTCCCTGATCTTCTAGTATTTTGTTTTCCTTTCTCACCTCATCTCGCATGGACAGGGGTATATTTCTTAACGTTTGTGCTGCTGGAACATGATCAGGTTTCAATTGGACTTCGTGCACATATCCGCAGAGACATCCAATACCTTCTCGAAATACAGTTTTCATGACATCACTTGTCTTGTCTCCCAGTGCATCACTGGTCTTGTCTGAATTGATTATGTCAGTATTAATTGCAAAAACAGATTCTTCTCCGGTGGAATCCAATTTCACTTGTAGTTTACTTTCTTGAGTCCAACTCAAATGGGACGTTTTGCCCACACTGGTTATCTATATTTTCCCATTGGCTTTCCTATTCTTGAACTTCAAAGTGCCTCAAAACCATCCAATTGTTTCAATTTTCACACCACCATATGCTCTGGGGTTAAAATCCGTTTCATGTAAATATTCATGCTTTTTCCTATCCCAGAAATTCTGTGGTATTAATGTGTATTTAGTGCCAAAGTCTATCATCATGCTCATCTCTACACCATCAATGCAAACTGTGGCTTTAGGGATTTCCATGACTTCTTCATCTTGGTCATTAATTATAACAAATACACATTCTTCTCCTTCTTCATCATCACTGTGACCACTGTCGGTGTTGCCCCCTATCCAATTAGTGGATGTATTGCAAAATCTTTAGCACCTGGAATAGTGTTCCTTTCCTTTGCATTTACTGCATATTATTTTCAATGCACGGCATTCCGGGTCATCTGCCCAATGGTTACTGCTATCACACCTATAGCACTTGCCTTGTCGCTTCTTTCTTGAATTGACCCTTTGTCTATACGGACTGTTTCTTTTTACTTGGCTACCAAAATTTCCTTTTTAAGTTGTCTTGTTCTTCCCTTCTTCAAATTGTAATGACCTGTATGGTTTGCCAAATGTTTTCCGTCTGACAGAAGTATTGTTCACCATGGATGTTGATTAATTGTTCTCAGTGATATTACATGGAATTTTAGTGGATCTCACTATATTAGAATCCGTTTGAATAGACTTTACTCTGTTTTCTAATTCTTTCACACACTCTTCAGTGTGTTCTATTTCTTTTTCCACTCGCAACACAGTATCTAAGGGCGGATCATTTTCTTACCATAATTTTTCCCTTACTTTAGTACTTCTGCACTCCAACATAAATTGATCCCTTAATCTTTCATCTAACTGCTCGTTAAAATTGCATGTCTTGCCAAGTTTTCTTAGTGCAGTGATAAACCTTTTGACACTTTCTTCCTCCTCTTGTGTTCTCTTCCCAAATGTATATCTCTCCAATAAGATGCTCAATTTCTTTTCATAATGCTTATCAATCTTTTTAACTGTGCGTTCATATTCATTAAGATCCACATCTTCATCGGTTGGAAGTTCTGGCAATGTCTCATACTTTTCTTGGCCAGCCGGGCCTAAACAATTTAGTAGTAATGATTTCCTTTTCTCAGCACTACAATTTTGGCCACAAACAACCCCTGCATAATGTTCAAATGACCTGGTCCATCTCTTCCATGGTATGCTGGGTTGACTTGCATCAGGCATAAAAACATAGGTGGAGGAACACTGCTGAATGCCATTTCTTCTGTATGCTTCTTGATGAAACCATTTAATCAGTTGCTGCAAGGCGATATGGCAAGATAATCCATCATAGCGTGGAAGAATTATGCAATGAATAGGAACACAACATATGTGCTAGGACAAGATGATGATGCTGCTATAAATGGACTCACAGCCACTGTATACACGGAGAGCAAACCAATTACTATAATGATTGACTTTTGAGTCAAGTACTCCATTCTACCCAAATACAGGTTTGACATACAATTCAGATGGATGACCCTACATGAAGTAAATCTTAATCGGTTAGCATGCAGGGGTATGTGTTTAGAAGTGATGTTATGTTATGTTGATTTAAACTGCACACTGCTGCCATTTGCATATTCTCCAATTTACCGTGTGGATCTGTAAGACAGTAGGTGGGGTAGGTTAGTGAGGGAAGAGGGCTAGGATAGAGGCTGGGCTCTTCTGTTGTTGATTGTCGAACCAGTAGAAACTGACTTCTGTGCGTGTTGGCGTTACGAGTGTGCTTTGATTGGGTGCGCTGGGGTTATTTTGTCCAGATGGACAACGCCCAGTGTCTGGTTGTTTGTTGTTTGCAGTAGTGTGTTATTGCGGTAGATGTGTAGCTTGCACCTTTTGATGTCGAAAAGGCTAGCCCATGTTTGATATGTGAGTAGTGTGATGGGAGATGAGTGAGAAAGAGGGGTGGTTAGTAGCTAGTAGCATGTCATTGTTTTATTGTTGATTCCAGAGTTCGTATTGTACATGATTCCCCTGGGTCTGTGTATGAGTTGTGGGAGGTGCCCTTTTTTACACTTGTCTCAGTGAATTGAATAGCCAGGTTTCCAGTCATTTTCTAAATGATAGGTGATCTTCTCTCGTTCATAGTTCCTTTGGTATTGAGTTCCATAGTTTGGCTATCAAATGTGAGAGTGCAGAACCTCTGAATTTCCTTTTATTGTAGTGTTTTATTTCAATTTGGAGGTCATTACTCAGTCTTAGGTTTCTACTTGATTGGTAGAGGTTGATTTTTGCTTGGAGAAATTCATTTCCTTGTCTGTGTAGAGATTTGTGAGCGATGCAGGCGGCTTTGAAGTTTATCTGTAGGATTTTCAGGACCGGTGCAACGTGGTCTCTTCTGTTTAGTCTCAGGAGTATTATTGCTGCAGTATTTTGGATGCATTGGCGTTTTTTCGTGAGGCATTCTGGCATTTCGAAGTAGAAGCTGTTTGCTTCATCCAGCCTTGGTAATACAAAGGTGATGGTTGCAAGAATTGGTGAGGTAAGGGAGTGTTCCTCTTGTTAGTCACCGGAGGGGGAATCATTTTGATACTGCGTTTACTTGCGGTTCTAGTGATGTTCAGTTGTCCATGAGTATTTCCAGGTTTGGTATTTCTGGTGGATGCCTCTGGTTGAGTGCCCATGCACAGTAGCCAGTTCAGGTGTGTGTGAGTTGCGTTATGGGGGGAAACATTATTTCTGTTTTAGTTGGGTTTAGTTTGAGGTTGTTGATTGTCATCCAGGTGTATATGTCCATGAGTCATTGGTTGAGGGTTTTGTTTGGGTTTTGGGTTGAGGTTATCTTGAAGATGAGTTGGGTGTAGTCTTTGTAGTTGCAGGTGGTCAGTCTATTGGTATGAATGAGATGTGTTAGAGAGGACACATAGATGTTGAAGAGGAGTGGGGAGAGGATAGGTCCTTGTGGTATGTTGCAGGTGTTTTTGTTGTTAAATGTAAATGGTGGCAAGTATATTCTTTCTTTTCGATTGGTGAGGACGGATTTTAGCCATTGTAGGGTGAAGTATTTCATGCCACATTCTTCCAGTCTCTGGATTAGCGTTGTGTGTCTGATTCTGTTGAAGGTGGCTGATATGTCTACTAGTATGAGGGCCTATCCGGTGCTGTTGTCTGTATTTATTTTTAGGTCCTCCCATATGGATAGCAGGGAGTGGTTCAGTGGTCCGTTGCTTTCTATGTGGTCCAGTAGTATTTTGTAGATGTGGTTCTCCAGTAGTTTCACTGGGTAGGGTAACTTTAATATAGACCTGTAGATGGAGGGGTGGTCTGCATTTCCTGTTTTGTTTTTTTTAGGAGGGGTTTGATGTATGATGATTTGAAGATTTTAGATACTATTCCCATGTTTGAGGATAGGTTCATCAGTAGCCGAGAGTATGATGCTGGTGATCTGCGGTTGAGGATTTCTTTGAAGATACCTGGTGGGCATGGGCCACTGGTGGATCTGGCGAGGTTGGTATATTTTATTAGTTTGTTGAAGGTTTCTTTGTTTATAGGTTCAAATCAAGTATTGTGGTGGTGTGCTGGTTTCCAGTGGTTCTGGGCTTGTGGTTATAGTTGCAGAATGTGTGCCAATTGTCTTACCTTTAAGTGGTTTGTGATGTTGTCACATAGAGATTGTGATGGTACTACTTATTTGTTGCATGGTGTTATGTTTTTGATTGTCTTGATGATTTTGTATAGTTCTTTTTGTGGGTTTGTTGCTGATTGGTTTCTTGTGGTATACTATGCCTTTTGTTTGCTTTTAGGAATGCTCATTTGAACATTCTGATTTTTCGTTGGAATTTGTTTTTGTCTGATTGACTGTAGTGTTTCTCCAGTCTTTTCCAGTTGGCAATTCGTTTTTTGAGTTCCATCAGTTCTTCTGTGAACCATCTTTCTGACAGTTTTTTTTTGCAGTAGCTTTGAAGAGTTTTGAAGGTGTTAATTGGTCTAGTGTCTCTGTGATCCAGGTGTCAAGATTTTCTGCAGCTGAGTCTGGAGGCATTCTGTTTAGCTGATTGATGTTTGGTTTTGTTGATTACATTATTTCTGTAAGGGTTTCCAGGTCAACACTCTTCCAGTTTCTTTTGTTAGTATTTGTATTTATTAAGTTGATATAGCGCTTTACGCAAAATCGCTTTACATTATAACAAGAATACATATAATATGATAAACTAGAATTTAGTATTGTTTTTCCGGGTAATTTGTGATTCAGTATTTGCATCCGAGGTGTGTCCAGCAATGTGCTGTCCGTTCACTATTTGTTTGAAGTGGAGCGTTTTCATTAGGTCATTCAGCGAGTATTTTGTGGTTTTATTTTTTATTTCAAAACAAATGTTGAAATCCCCCAAAACAGTTATGTTATCATCATAGGTGGAGAGGTTTGCAATGGTGTCAGTGAGCTTCATTGCACAGTTTGGTTTGTAGGATGGCTCTCTGAAGATCTTGACGAATAGTATGTTAGATTGGTCATTGAGCTTGATGTTGATTATGAGTGGTTAGCTGTCTTCTATGTCAGTAGGGGTGAGTGGTGTGTCGCACATGTGGTCTTTGTGTGCTATTGAAATTCCACCTCCTCTTCTGTTTTCATTGCTGGGATCTATTAGTTTGAAGGTGTCTGCTATGGCTTAATGGGTGATTGTTTTGTAATTGTCCAATAACCATGTTTCTGTAAAGAAATGTGCATTGGTGCCAACCTGGAGTATGAGGTCATACATTTCAATTGTGTGTTTGGTCATAGATCTTACGTTGAGTATACTGCAGGAGACAGTGTGCACTTTTTCTTGTTTGTTGTTGGATATCCTCTCCCATGACTCAGCCGGGGTGGTGTTAGTCAAGTTTTTGGTTCTCTCTTGGTTGAGTTTGTTATTTTCTGATGGTGTTGTTGGGGCCTTTGTTTCTTCTTTGATGAGTTCAATTAAATTGAGGGATGGGTTTCTTTGTTCTGGTAGCGTGTTATTTGTTTATATGTGTGGTCTTCTTCCAGTCTTTGGTTATGTAGAGGATGTGGATGGTTAGGGACTCTAGCTTAGCTCTGATTCTTGTTGGGGTCTTTTCAAAAAAGTCTTTGTTGTTGCTGGGATCTACATGTTGTGGTATGTGGTTTGGAAGACGGTTGGGATCCTGGGTTGTTTGAATTCTTGCTTGTGTATTATTTGTGCGATGTTTGATTTCTGTTGAGGTAGGGTTGTAGGTGGAGAGGTAGCAGGAGAAGTACTTGGTTTTTGTCTTGGTCATTATCTTTAGTCCTCTAGTGGTGGTTAGTGGGGCTTTTGTCTTGTTGCAAATTTCACAGGTTTATGAATTACTTCCTATTTCTGTATGTCATTCCTGTTCCTTTGTCCTTCTTATATCATGGCATGTTTGTGGTCTGGGTGTCCTGCTGGAGCATTTGGGTTTGTGATATGTAGTATATTCCAGAGGCAGAGGCCCTCATGGGTAGATTTCTTTCCTGGGGTTAGTGGTGGGTTAGCTTGCGGCAGTGTGCAGTGGTGTTTGCCTTGCTGTGGTTGTAGGTTGTGCTCACCATTTTGTATTCAGAATACATTTTCACTATATTCGATTGGATGGTTTCAAGCAGATTTAAAGTTTAAAGGTAGGCGTACCGAAGGGAAGATATTTAGTTCCAAGAAATGGAAACATGCCATTTCTGAGCAGGGCACATTAAAAAATGAAACTCAACCAGAAACCAGAAGAAACAGCAAACACATGTGAAAAGAAATCCCCAAATGTGCAAGAAAATGTATTCACATCCAAGCTAGGGTTTCACAAAGTGTTATGTGAATCAAAAATGTGTGCCCCCAATATCAATATCAGTTGCACAAAAACTATGAAACATTCATATCACAATGAGAAATGAAGTTAAACATGAATTAGTAGAAGTAGAGAAGTAAGCTATAATATAAAGAATAGCAGAATCTGAATGATTTTCACTGTTAATAGTAGTGAGGCAACCATTAGGAACAATTAAAATATGTGTTGATCTTGGAGCCTTGAATGAATGTATTGCCCCAGATCATCATTGCCTGCCAAATGTTCAAGAAATGTTATTCACAAATGGACCAGCAAAGGTGTTCTTCACAATGTTTCTCATATCAGCTTATCATCAAATCAAACTACATGAAGCATTGTGGCATCTTACTTTGCTCATTACACCAGCAACCCTATATTAATAAGTAATAATGCCAGTTGGATTAGTGTCAGCTGTCGCTGTCTTTCAAAATGTAATGTATAGCATATTTAGTGGTGACAGAGGAGTCCTCGTCTTCCAAGACGACATATTAGTCCACTGGAACAGTGAAGAACAACACAAAAAAGACTGAAAGAAATTCTTAATAAGCTTGACAATGCTGGTCTCACAATAAGTAATGTGAAATGGCAAATAAACAGAGAACACATAGAATACCTAGGTCATTTGATCACAGATAACATACTAAAATCAACAAGAGAATTGATGAAAGCTATAGACAATATGATGTTCCCATACAGCAAAGAAAAGAAAATGGCATTTTAGGGAATGGTTGACTGGTATCTGAAATGTGTACCCGAGTTTGCCAACAAAACAGTGGTCCTTCAGAATAAATTAAGGAAATGTACCATATTTGAGTTGGATGCAGCCTGCAACAACAAATAATCACTTTCAAAGAAGCACTGAATAAAGTTTTATCCTTAGATAACTATTAAAAGGGCAGACATGTGTTAATAGCAACAAGCACTTGTAATGTTGGATTAGATGCCACTTTTATACAAAATCAAAATGAAAAGGAGTCCACCATTTTATTTGCATCTAAATTGCTCAAATATGCTGAGAAGATATACACAACAAGAGAAAACAATATTGGATAAAAGCCAACACAGAAATGCAGCATATCATTTGGAATTCTCAAAGATCATAAATCACTTAAAGATATCATGGCATCCAAATGCATTAATAAAGTATTAAACAGAATTAGATGGTTTGTAATTGAGCTGCAAGTACATGCAATCAAAACTATATAGGTACATGGAGTAAGAAATTGCACTGCTGACTGTGTGTCATGCCTAATAAATGTAGAAGATGAAGAAACAGAAGATGAATGGGATCAGGTGATGATTTGAACAGAACAAGCTATTCCAGAAAAAGATTGGTATACCGCCATGGAAGAGGATAAGGAGTTGAAGAAAATCTTGGAAGTGGTTAATAACAGTTTATTGAAGGAAAACACATTAAAAGAAATGTGCTTAGAAGCACTAAGGCAAGTGAGAGATGAACTATACATGTGGAAACAGACTTACTTAAAACAGGTGAAAGCATACTTCCTCTGAAGAAAATTAGAGGCTGCATAATAAGAATAACTCATGAATATTACAAGGAAATTTAAAAAACAAAACATTGCATCATAAATGACTTTTGGTGACCATGGTGTGACAGATCGAACACATAGTTGGGAATGTATCCTATGTCAATTGTCCATTCAAAAAATGCTATGAGAAAAGTTGGACTAGATCTTAGTGGACCAATTCACAGTGGAGGACATACAACCTATTGTATAGTTCTTATTGACCTATTAACAACATGGATAGAGGTACCAATCACCACAAACATCATCACTAAAAATGTTGTAGAATTCCTAAAAGGCATTTTTCAAAGAGAGGGAAACGCCAGTGTTCTCTTAACAGATAATGGAGTGCAATGCAAGTCTAAATTAATGGAGGGTTACATAAGGTACAATACAATTTTACGTCATGCAACTGCAATATATCATGCGCAACCCACTGTTGTGGTAGAATGATTTAACTGAGGGAAGCACCAGTAAGCACCTCTTTGCACCTCCCGCTACCTGTTTGCCGTTGGACTTGTGAAAATCATTACTGGACATATAACAAGCCCTTTCAACTCTTTACTCGCTCAGAAACGAGCGTTATTGTGTGTATTCATCTAAGCCACGCCCACAGGAGGGCAAGACTACAAAAAAGGCATTCCGCGCGCACCACCATGCACGCACCGAGGGAAGCACCAGGAAGCACCTCTTTGCACCTCCCGCTACCTGTTTGCCGTTGGACTTGTGAAAATCCCTATTGGACTTATAACGGTATATGATCCGATACCATAGATTTACAACGTTCTACTGGCCTATCACATCATTATATGCACTTTACACTTTGTTTTGTTTCTTTATAGAGCCCTTTGAACTCTTTACTCGCTCAGACACAAGCGTTATTGTGTGTATTCATCTAAGCCACGCCCACAGGAGGGCAAGGCTACAAAAAAGGCATTCTGCGCACACCAGCGGGCGCGCACTGAGGGAATCACCAGGAAGCACCTTTTTGCCTCTTCACCGAGGAGGCGAGGCGGAGAGAGGGGCTAGGGGCGTCCGGGCAACCCGAGGTTGTGAATTTAGATTCAGCTTCCAGCAATGCTGACCAAATTCTTAAAAACAGTTAAGCCGTTGGGAATCCCCTCCCTGTTTGTGAGAGAAAATTCAATTGCATCGATTCCTCCTGCTATTTATGAGTGCTCGACTCCGGTCGGGGGAATGTGCAAGAAGGGCCCGCTTGTTAATGCGGATATCCGCATGTTTTATAAAGGTTCACTTTCGGCACAGAGAGCAAAGAGGGCTCCAAGCAGTATTCCGTCGTGTCGGGGGGTGGTGGCTGCGAGTGAGGAGAATTTGAGTTATAATCCTGCTCTTAGCCCCCCCTGCCCACCATCGTCTGCTATAACTGAGCTGGCACCTTTGATTACTATCTCGAGTGTTAACTTCCATCCGCTTGACTGTTCAATTCCTGAAACAGCCCTGTTAGATTTGTTAACTCCAGTTGTGAATCCACCCATAACCCAATCATGTGCAGTCAAGGCGGTGGGGGATGCTGCCATTATCGATCCCGACATTGATGGTTCTGCCTTTTCTGATAAATGTATGTCTGACAATTTGTCTTGTACCAAAATGATGTTTTCGGATTCGGCTTGCAGCTTTACTGATTCCATTGCGGCATCTGATTATTCAGTACACTGTAGCCCATGCACACATACTTTGGGTACTAACACTTCCTTTCACCCAATTCCAATACCTCTTAGCCGGCCATGACGCTACAGGCTTTGAATTTGGCAGTTCATTCTCTAAGCAAGCTATATGGTGCCTTAGACCTGAAAGTGTTGAACCAGGGTGCCTTATTGAAGAAAATGGTTTCTATGCATAATCTGTATAAAAAACATCTCTGTCTTCAGTTGCTTCTCAAACCACTTTCGAGGGGGTTTCCCCAACACACATGTGTACCTATTTGAGTTTGTTGCAAAATTGTGGGTGTAAGAGTTTGTTACCTCACATTAAATCCATCATTTATGATGATATAACTGGCCCCCACACTCGAGATTTGGAACGGTCTATTGTGCCCACCTGAGGGCGTCCTCCCTGCTAAATCAAGTTCAGCCCAAACATTTTATTCAATCTTTAATTCTGCAAATAACAGCTCACATAAGGTGCTAAATGCTTTAGCACCCTTAGAAAAGCAGTTACCTAGCAAATTGGCAGAGAAGAAGGTAAAAATGAAACTAGCCAAAAATCAGCCGGCTCTCAAACACACTGGAAAGACTGCTTCCAAAAGGTTTCTGAAAGCAATTTCTGTACCATTAAATAATAGAGAAAAAAAAATGTGACTGCATCGGATCGCACGTCCTTATCTGAACCATGTGTTCATTTTATCCACAGTCATCCACCTTGGCGGATTGACACAGCATCACCCTACGCCCGCCTGATGGAACACCCAGCCTCAGGTTACCTATAGGTAAGTCCCTACCCACCTGGCTATATCTCCTCAATTCAACAGAGACTGGCAACTAAATGCCGCTTGTCTTTTCCACAGGATCAAATAGACCTCGTAACCCTCACAGTGTATTTGGACACTGTTTTCCTTCCGAGCCACTGCGCTCTCAAGATCTGGTAAGAACCGGCTCTTTTCTCTTGTGATTACTGTCACTATCTCACTGCTAGATCCTCCTTATTTTACTCATTCCTAAAACATCCC
This sequence comes from Ambystoma mexicanum, assembly GCF_040938575.1. Classification (NCBI taxonomy): domain Eukaryota; kingdom Metazoa; phylum Chordata; class Amphibia; order Caudata; family Ambystomatidae; genus Ambystoma; species Ambystoma mexicanum. Next base: position 566,061,236 of record NC_090930.1, on the reverse strand, counting down.
TGTCTGTTTACCTCAACAGACCTCTCAAGATACCTCCGCCCTTGGAATCGTCTTGTCCTGATGAAGGCCGTCCTACCAGAGCTCAACTAGCTCATTCCCTGGCCGAAACACTGTTGTGTTGACTTTCTGTATTTTTGTGTGTTGTTGTTGTTCAACCCTACAATGTTCTGATTATTTATGTGCTATAACATCACTAAGTCCGCTGGTCTCCTTCCCAAGGACACCTTAGTCGACGAAGAAACAACTGATTGAGACTACAAATATCCAGCATTTGTACCGGACTAACTGGTTAACTCACCTCAAAAATGTACACTGGCTTATGTATCTTGTACCCGACTAACTGGTTAACTCACCTCAAAAATGTACACTAGCTTATGTATTTTGTGCTCATGATTATGTGTATTGTAAACACCCGCTGCAATCTAATTAAAACCCTAATGCAGCTCACTAAATCGTCTCATCAAAATATTTGTTACAAATATTCATTATAGTAAGAAACCCCACTACTCACAGGTGGCTTCCCCTTAGGAGTGTTTTTATCTAAGTACTCAGCAGTGAGACTCTTATGTCCTTACTCAATTTTGTTCTTTTCACCATGCATCAGATCTAATCAAGAAAAAATACTTGTTGTCTCAAGGTAAATTGAAAAAGACACATAATGTGACCACCCAGTGGTGGCTTCATCTTATGCCCCTCTTGAAGCTTTGGTAAATGAAATCTTTCGGCTGGCTCCTTACAGCCATAGTTTGGCTAATTGCCGCCCACCCATTAGAGCTGATGCTAACAGTGTCAGTGTGGTCTCCATGCCAGCCACCATGAGTGGCGAGGCATTTCATAGAGCGGAAACAAGGAAGGCTGTAGATGCTTATATGCAGAGTCACACCATGCTGGTGGCATCTTCTGCCGTAGTGGTTTTTCCTTGCATGATTAACGACAGTCTGAATAAAACAATGAGGGCTCAGAGGTAAACACTAGTGGGTACTAGTGTAAATAGCGCTGCCTCTGTTCATCCTGAACTCTCCACAATGGGTGTCTCTACAGTGGTGGTTGATTCCTCTGCTGTAGTAAATGCTGCTTTGCAGTCTCAGATGAAATCGCCAACCAAATTTTCTAATGCAGTTCTATCCTTAATTAGGAATGCCGTAGGGAACTTGGGATCCGAGACCAAGGGGGAGAGGGTGGCCCCGCTTGGGGCTTTGAACAATGAGCAGGTAAAAAAGAGAAGTGAGAAAGTTGCAACTCGGCCAGCGTTATGCTCTCTGGTTTTGAAATGCAGACTTGCTCCATGCACACAATACGATATCAACCGAAGAGCTGTTTTGGCAATCTTCTCTGACATACAGTCATTAGAGGACATTACATCTGCTGATTTAACTCTGGTTGAATTTTTAACCAAGCAAAATCTGAGTGCAGTTCGCATCTGGATGCAATCCAGAGTGGTTCAAAATCTTGTGTGGCAGGCGAAAAGCTTTTTATTTGATGTAGGCTTTTTGCTGAGCACAGAGGTCGATAGTGCTGCTCTTTCGTCAGGGGCAAGTAGCAAGGAACTTATAACAAAATCCAAATCTCCGATCTCTGCTTTGACAGGCCCAAAATAATTGTTGGGAGTGAAGGACTCATGTGTTTGCAAATACAATCCGAATTCGAATTAGCTAGTTCATTCCACAAGACAACATTCTCTCTCTCTTGTTAGTTGGAATTCTCAGGGATATAAACATCTCTTGAATAACGATGAAAGTGAACTAAGTAAGTTTGATGTAATCCTCTTACAGGAAACCTGGCTAACATCAACTTTAGTGTGGGCAAATCATCAAGTCCACCAAAATCCCGCCTTGAAATCAGCAGTGGGAAGACCTTCTGCGGGTCTTATCGTGGCCTTAAGAGAGGGGCCTGGATCTTCATCTAAACTGTTGGCGGCCTCAAATGCTTATATGTTGCTCGTCAATGCAGTAATTTATGGTAATGTGTATGCAATACTTAACATCTATTGGAACACGGTAGCCATTTCCATTGATTGTTTTTTTAGAGATTTGAACAGCTTATTTGATATGGTATCTGAAGATGAAAGCATTTAATACTTTATTCTGGCTGATGATTGGAATTTAAACTGTTTTACAAAAGATAGTGAGTTACACAGTGAGAGGTTGATTCGATGCAAGTCTTTGGTCTCTCTTAGAAATCTGCACATTTTGAATGGTGCATTTAACACAGATATTCCACCGGGTTCAACCTGGCATAGAGGAACATACTTTTCAACAATTGACTTTGTATATGTAAATTCCGCACTATGGTTAGCAATGCAAACATTTCATGTGTCTCCCTCTTCGGTGAGTGATCATAGCTTGTTGTGAGCCAGTTGGTGAATGTTGACCATGAATAATGATTACAAGCCGACGAGTTTGAAGGGTGGTTGTTTGGTAGTAAATGGTGGTGGGAACCGGCTATGATGGACTGAGAATGCCCTGGTTCATTTCAATCAATTACCCCATAATTCAAAGGAAACAAAAGATCGTCAAATCTCAAATCTGGGCCTGATATATAGCAATGTTATGCAAACCTTTAGCCAACCTAAATCTTCTGTTTTTAGAAACAGGAGTCACTTGCATACTTTTGACAGGGCCATACATATTAGAAAATCAGCGTATCGTGCTGAAATAAGAAAACTATCAAGGCTTCCCATTTCTGCCAAAAGAGTGCGACTGATTTATAACAACTGGTTAAAAGGACATAGAGCCTCACTCTATCAAAGAGATGGTGTTAACATGCTATCCATATTAGCGGATAAAAACATATCCAAAATGTGGGCTTTATTAAATCAAGCAAACAATAGACACCAAACGGACATGCAAATATCGATAGTAGAAGTACATCAATGGGTATCCTACTTTGAAACTCTGTGTGCACCACCTTTAACATCCATGTCCCCAATTTCAGTGCATTGGAATTTGGGATTCCTGTTGCACATTGACCAAAATGAAATTACGCGATTAATTATGACATCAAGCAATTTGTGTGCAGTTGGCCCTGATGGTATCTCAAACTATGCAATGAAAAAACACCCTGAGGTCTGAAGCTCTATTCTTTTTAACATATTTTCTGCCATAATCCAACATCAAAAATTACCAAACACCTGGCCTGAAGCAATAACAGTTCCGATTTTGAAGAAGGGTAACCATCAATCACCCACAAGCTATCGTCCAATCTCATTATTGGACGCTCCTGGCAAAATATTTTGCCGAATCATTCTAAAAGAGCTCAACATGTGGGACAAAGAAAAATGACTGAAATACCCTTTACAGTCTGGATTTGTAAAAGGCATGGCCACGATTCCAAACATCATGCCCCTTTCGGTGATACAATCACAACAAGTTGATAGTGGGTCTCTCTTATACTTAGGCTTCATCGATTTTAAAGCCGCTTTTGACTCAATAGATAGATCATTGTTATGGGCAAAATTGAGTCAACATCAATGCCCTCCATCACTATTAAACTTGGTAATGTTGTTGCATTCAAACACATCCATGCATGTGAAATTGAATCGGAATGGCAAATTGTCCCCTTCAATACTCACGCATAGAAAGCTGAAGCAGGGATGTGCCCTTGCTTCATTTCTCTTAAACTTTTTCATCCTTGATCTAGGCCCTGCTTTGATGCTCTGTATTGCTGATCCACCACGCATCGGTTGCCAAAAGATTTGGTATTTATTATATGCAGATGATTTGGTTCTGTTATCTCAAACACCCATTGGCCTTCAGAATATGTTAACACAATTGAGAGTCTATGCATTAGCAAACAATTTGAGTATTAACACCGCCAAGTCAGAAATCTTAGTGTGTAACAACAATACCTCCAAAAAATATAATTTTAGATGGTTACTTCAACAATGCAAACTTTCTGTGATTTCAAAATATAAATATCTGGGAGTATCTATTGAGCATAAAAAAACATTAAGCATGTTGACTTGTGAAATCAAATCTAAACTAAACGCCTTGATATCACAATCCAAGATACTATTGAGGAAATTTGGGAAGTTCTCACTAAAACATATTGTATCATTCTATAAGTCAAAAGTCATACCGATCCTCTTGTGTGGTATAGAAGCCTTTGTTCCTCAGAGCCGCACATTTTGGAATAGTATGGAAGTGAAATACTGGAAAACAGTGTTACAGTTATCATCAGGAACTCCCATGGAACTACTGCAGTTTGGACTGGGACTAGTATCTTTGTTTTCACAAGTTATATGGAAGCAGTGTGCTTTTCTGCAAAGATTATTAGAGGGATTGGGGAAACCAATCCTTCTGAATGCTCTAGCCCAGAATCTACTTTCATCTCAAAATAGCTTCCCCAGCAAGTGGTGAAATCTCACTTTAAATGTGGCTGCTCATGCCGCTGTGACAATTGATATCTTTTTAACCAACCCAGATTGTGCAAAAATTAAAATGTATCAACATGATGGGACCAGTAACATGGAGTTGTGCACCAAACTTAATGATTTGAATGTCATTTCGTTTGGTACTAAAAAATATGGAGTCATCTCTTATTACTTGTTGAAATTCCCATCTCATTTATTTCGTCAGAAATCATCAAGATTTAGACTGAATCAGTATGAAACAAAGGATATTTTGTTTAGAAGGAGTCAAATCAATAGGGAGCAGAATTATTGTCGGTTCTGCCTAATCACCGATCAGAGAGAAACTCTACAACACCTTATAATTGAATGCAATGCGTTGAATGACATAAGGGAAAAATGCTTTGGAAAAAAATGAATTGTTCAGAGTTATTTGGATCGTGATCAAATATGGAGCTTATTGTTCTCAAACCAGAGAATAACAATACAGATTGCAATTGTACAATTTTTAGACAGTATTTCCTGATGTAAGGTCTTAAATTGAAGAGCGTGAATAGTAATCACTGAAAAAGAAAGTTAAAGGATGGATTGTTTGATGAAGTGTTAGTTTCATTTGATGTGCAGTCATACAATCAATTCACGTTTTCTATATATATTGTGTACATATTACACTCTTTATTGTGATAACTTGTTTTTAGAACTGTTAAATAATTTGTATTTTGAATACTTATGTTCTTTTTTCTTTTGAGATTTGAAGTTTTATTTGTATTTATGTAACTTTGTAAATAATTATTTGAAAAGTTGGTTTACCCAACACAATTAGATGCACATGGGAACTAGGGGTGTCACGGTATTAGTTTTATGGCGGTACGATAACCGTCTTGCCAAATGACGGTATATCATGGTTATCGCGGTATAGCAGGTGGAGTTAACCAATCCTAGCAAATATTTTCTAAAAGGTCATATATTGTCAGATTTATCATCACAAACAAAACCAGGCACCCAGGGACAGAAGTGGGCTTTTCAACATACTTTCCACTGAAATGCCACCTCTTGCTTCCACCAAACACACGTGTGGAGAGGAGGAGGGGGGGGGGCCTGCTGCGACTGGTAATGCAAACTGGATAGCTTTTCTTAAGTGGTCATTTAGGCTTTTAGCTCCCCACTGGCTACTAGTGAAGATGAACATGTTGCCATCTTTATAACCTGCATGCCACAGATCAATGGGTGCTGATGGTAGTATACGCTTGTGTGCATACACACGCACACTCTTTACGTTACAGCCTTTAGTTTACTTGCGGGCCAAAAGGTGTTCAGTAATTACAGCCATCTTACCCTTTGGTATGGCAGCAGGGAATAACCGCAGAGATGAGTGAATTTCGCAGTGTGACTTATTATATGTAAATTCAATGATGGAACCAGGGAAATCCCCCATTGTCATATGTTTAGCAAACATTATCCATTATAAATATATAAAGCCCAAAGCCACCAACCCAAAGTAAGCCCTTTTTCCTTCTTGGCACTGCATTTATTCTTCCTATTGCTAACATACTGATTTTGTGTCTGGCCAGACACGTGTGGTTTATGGAATGGCATTAAAAACTGCTCCAACTGAAACTATTTGGCAGATGGCACATCCAACAGTGCAAGACCAAGACTGCGCAGCAATTGCTTACTGCAGCCTTTCCAAATCAGATTGTAAAGCACAGTTAACGGTATAAACGGTATACCGGTATCAACAGTGTGACGGTTATTATTGTTCAATTAAGTGGTTCACGGTATCTTTAACGGTATACCGTTATACCGTTACATCCCTAATGGGAACCCCATATAGTTTTGAAGGATGAAGTTCATGAGATGGTGGTAGCACACAGATTCACACAACATTTTACAACTGGTATATAGACTGAACAATCATTAACCATGTGATGTGGATTAGTATTTGGTTACTAAAACCCTTAAGAGATGATTCACTAAATTGCCCTAGGCCTGTGGCTGAAGCTACAGTTTAATGCTGTTGAAGCAAAGGATGGTAGGGTGTGGAACATGAACAGAACAATGTTGTGTAGCAGAGTGTAATCACAGACAAGAGCTAGATAAGTTATTCACCTTATCTAAATATTCATGCAGCTTACCTAGGTGAAGGAAATGAGGCGTGTGGTATTGGAATGATGAATAAGGTGACAAATCAGGGTTTGAAGGTTGTATGTGATATCATCAACAACCGTTTTTTCGACAGGTGTTTTTCAGAAAACAAATTGCAGTTTTTTTTTTCTTTTTGGGGGATTTCTCCCCAATCCCCTTGTCCTCTGCTGATTCTTTTACCATTCACGACCTCCCAACCCATTATATCACATTTATAACTCCCCCCCCCCCAAAAATGTCAACGTGTTTTTTTGGCAATAGTTTTTCGGCAAAACACTCATCAAAAAACGGAGCAACAGAAGTGCAAGATGACAGGAGTTGGATTGATTCATTTAAAATCAATCCATATACCTCCCTCATTTTAAGATTGTATTGATGTTAGGACATAGGTGGAATGTAAAATTTAGCCTTTCTTTAGTTTAGGTAATGATTAGAATGTAGCCAATGTATTGACGTTTTCACACTCCATGCTTATGCAAATTAGCTGCAGACACGGCTGCCGACCTGCACACATCTGCCATCACACACAACTCAAAGACTCTTCGCACAACACCTCTACCATAAGAATGCAGCTACTGTTTTCGACAAATAATCCATATATAGATGAACACATAATGACTATCCTGCTCCCATCCACATGCCAGCTAAACCTGGGTGGTTAGCAGGGACCTGGGCACCCCTTCATATCTTTGTATTGGCAGTTATACACACATGCATACTAGCACTTGTAGACTTCGGTCCGCCAAGGGAGTTCAACCTTCAATGCGTTGCGACCATACCAATGGTGAAAGGCGCTATACAAATGACGCAATACAATATGATACAATACTAACAGAGATCTGATATACCCGCAGACTTGCTATAGGTGCCTCGAAAGGGCTTTAGGTAGCTGGGCAGTGTCACCAGTGACCAATGGGGTAGGCACCTGCTATAGAGTTAAAGTTGTCACTGGAACTGGTCACTGGATAGGCACAGTGCCTGCCTTCGATGTCTCAGCTATGCACGTCCAAAAAGGCCACTGATGATATTACTGATCACATCACTGATGACAGCACATACAATATCATGGGAAACTACATGTCAGAACAAAACAGAAAAACGGTATGTTGAACCATCTAATGATATAATTGTTTGCTGTAATGAGTGATGCCATCAGTGTGCTGATGGGCTATTCGACAGGGGCTACACATTAAGGTAACATACCTTTCAACTCTTGCAGAATTTCAAGGGTTTTGGTGAGTTAAACCATCACCTTTAAGTCACGTCAATTAAAGTTGTATCAATGAATGTCAATTGTATTTGACTCGAACAGATGTTTTTCTGAATATATGCAGTTTGCTAAACATTCTCCATTGCACAAACAAGTATTTCAGACAATATTGCACTGCTGCTCCCTAATACGGGTGACACACATATGCAAGTATCTGCATTCTTGACAACTGTCCGCGTTTGGTTAAAAAGCTACATACAAAGAAAAATGACACTATAGGAGAAAGAAAAACATGCTTGCATTTGAGATCATTTGTAAACTCACAACACATTCCTCTGTGGATCTGAAATGGATGTGACATTCGGGAGGTGGCTAGTGGGTGGCACTGTTGCATTTGTGAGTTAATTGAAATGGCGTATTCTTATTTCACATTTTAAGTGTCCGGTTTGTTGAAGCTTCTATAAAGCTACCATAACGTTGCTAGTGTTTGCTAAACATACCAGTGTTATACTTAAAAAAATTAAAAAAAATAAAAACAGAGGGCAAAGAGAAAGATGTAGAGGGTTTATTATGCTAAAATGTGAAGGAAGAAAAGATAGGGACTTGGGAAAGAATGGCAGGCAGATGTGCTTTGGTGCTTGCTGAAGCACTGTTCATGCGAGGGCAGGCGGCAAGGGAGAGCCTACGATTGTCTGTGCATGGCTTTCCTGCTGACCCAGGAATTTAAGTTTGTGGGAGGGTCGGGAAGGCAAAGAATAACCTGTGCTTTAGTATGCATGCATGCCTCTCCTGCCCACTCGGAGGTAATTTGTTTTCTTTATGTTTTGTGGTGGTGGGTGATAATTGCCAATAGTTCTTTTTTAAATTTATTTTATTGATTTAGTTGAAATTAATCAACCTTTCAATGAAATAACATTGTTAAAAAAGAACAATTTTAAAATACATTACATGAATGATATATTGATTCCATATGTACACAAAATAAAATAGGATAATAGTCCAGATCTTATATCTTATATCACTACTGTTTAGGGCTAATTCATAATTCGCAAGTTCCATCCAAGCCCATACAAATAAAAAGTAAAGACCCATGATGAGTATGTAGCACAAAACAATAAAATGACAACCATTATGTCACATCTGAACCATATTGATTTCTTCTCTTGTTTATGAACTCCGGCCTTTATAGAGGACAATGTGTAATTGCATTTACACCATATTAGTTTCTAATTGCAAACTTTGCCGAAAATTGACAGTAGCTATTTGTATTGCCAAACATGAGCCACCTAAAATTATAGACCAGCACATTGTCTCTTCAAGATTACCTAGATACTTACAATATTTAGTAAAATGTGTTTGCCTACGAGTTCGCAATACAGGGCACTCAGTTAGCAGATGTTCTAGTGTCTCTATAGACTCTGGATTAATACAATAGCGGGAGATGTTATCTTGTGGCTGTAAAAGGTGTCGCTTTACCAGGATCTCCTTTGTGTGCCATAGATTAAAGCGTAGGCATAGAATCGCCAGTCTATGTTTTGGTGTAGTAGCTCTCTCTAGATAACAGGGTAAGATGCGTACTTTCCTTGGTGGAAACCTAAGACTATCACCCCTTGATAGCTACGACTAAGCTAATGAGTAATTATCCAGTCTGCATGATATAGTTTCTCTTTGGCCTTGTTCAGATTATATAACAACAGTTCGATGGAAATGTCACTAGAACCAAGAATTTGGGAAATTCTATTAACCCAATTGACCATAAAGAATGTTTGGTTAAAAACATATAGGCAGACAATGATTTCAAAATAATGTCACTACCCGTAGAAATTACACATTTCCTGAAGAGAGCGCAAAGTCTCCACTTGTACAGTGCGGTAAGGGAAATAGGCCCAACTCACATCTTAGCCAAGAGATAGGAACACATACGGGTAAATGTAGGACTTGATGCCAAAATCTAGCTTCCCATTGATCGAACTGGAAGCATGTGTCAATTGCCAAAGTTTCGAGACCATATAATAAAGCTGGTGTTGCTTTCTGGGTCCAATAAAGCCACGCTGGTCTAATTGAGAATTTCCCATATCTGAACATAATGATCTTAGTTTGCGCTATAGCTGTGTCTAGTTTCCTCCGCACTGTGTCAAGTTGACCTTTGCACTAAGAACACCCTCAAAACACATGCCCAGGAATGTGTATTGTGTCACTATTTTTAAGGGTATTTGGTTAATTGACCATTAGAAACATTGCATGGTGGTCCTCACAGGCACATGTCTATCTAACAATCTGTGTTTTGTGCGTGTTTACTTTGAGTTCATTTTGATGAATTTATATTTGAAAGGCTGACAGGAGCCTTTGTAACGCTATCTGGGTTTTCAAAATAAGCACAAGGTCGTCTGCATACATGACAGCTTTGATCTCAAGGCTTCCTAGTTTAGGTGAGTCTGAAATTACTTTACAGAATGTGTCTTTAAGATCATGTACAAAATAATTAAATACAGAAGAGGCCAAAAGGCATCTCTCTTTCAATCCGTGCACCGTCTTTATAGGGGCAGAAAGAACGCCATCTAGAGAAAGGCGAACGAGGATAGACGTATCAGAATGAAGAGCATAAATCATTTCCAATAATGTAGATGGACACTGATCTCTCATTAGTTTTTTCATGAGGAGGACACGGGAGATGGAATCAAAAGCGGAGTGCAAGTCCATAAAAGAAAAATATATCGCTTGTTTAGTGGACTGGCACTGCGCTTTGATTGCATTCAGGCATAACAGATTGATTTGCGTGCCCATGCTGGGCACGAACCCTGTTTGTGAAGGGTCTCGCAATGTATTATTTTGAGTCCATTTATTGAACTCCTGAAGCAACAACTTTGTGAACATTTTACCTGGTGTGTATAACAGAGCTATGGGCCAGTAGCTCTGCGGAAGCGAGCAATCCCCCTTTTTGAAGATCGGTAAATTCAATGAAGTTTTCCAAGACAATGGAATAGTTCGAGTAGATGTTACCATTCTAAAGATTTGATCTAGAGTTAGAGCCCAATCAACAATCTTAGTTTTTAGTGTGATGTTTGAAATGCCATCCGGACCAGCCGCCCTCAAGGTGCTAGAGCTCTGTATGAGATCCTCAATAATTTGTGGTGAAAACTTCAGGGACCATGTTCCTGATACGGCTAGATGTGTCTGATTGTTTATGAAAAGGGGATCAGCATACAAGTTGGTAAAGAATTCAATCCAACTATGTTCTTTTACAGCCATGAGTTGCGCGGTGGCTTGCAAGTTATGGACTTGATTATTTAATAAGATCCACATCTGAGCAGAGTTTTAATTTGCCATCAAATGTCCCATGTTCTCACTGTCTTGTTGAATTATAATATGTTTCTTGGATTTAATCCAATTTTTATATTGGCATTTTGCATTTTTCAACTCTTTTAACCATGTTGGACCAGCGATTGCTATAATAGTTCTTCTTGCTCGTCTATATGCCGCACGCACGCTGTCGTTGGACCTCAATGTCAAAACTATGTTTATGTTTTATCTCGCCTTTAGAGGGAATAGTAGTTGTGTTGGTAAATGAAATAATAAATTTGTATACTGGAGTGGATTGACAGTACTATACGATAGGCTGATACTAGTGAGTCGTTCCATTTGAGATGAGTTTTTGATGAATTAACGACCAACTTTTGGGTATAAATTGATCTATGATGCTGGTCAACAGTTCCAGAGATCGTAAGAGCTAGTAGTTTATGATCACTATGTTGAGACTCTATCATCTCCATCATCTGGACCTGTTGAAACAGCAACCTGTCTACATAAATGTAGTCGATGGTACTAGAGCTCAACTGACAAGACCATGTAGAGTGGACGAGAATGTCCCCACATACTGCCCCGTTAACAATCTGGAACTGTCTATCTGACACAAAAGTCATCCATTGTCGGACCTCTTTGGAATCTTTTTTTGAAGTCCAACAGTCTAGGTTCAGGTCGCCTAGAATGATGTTGTATGTTATATTTTCAGAGATATTGATTTTGTGTAGAATGCGTCCTAGGCTAGTATAGAAAGCCTGATCTACCATTGCTGCCGTTTTGCGGTATATGTTCACAAGGGCTACGGTTTTGAGATCCATACATAATGTTTACTAGAAAAATGTAGGCACTTCGACAGCCCACTCTGTAATTGTAAGGCCCATGTGTAAATTAACCAACACCAGTAGTCCTGAGGATGGTCTAGCTCCAGTAGGCAAAGCAGGTAACAAAATCACATCAAAACCATCCCACACTGGTGGTTCCAACAATCACGTTTCTTGTAGAGCAACTATGTGGAAAGTTTGTTGGCGATTAGTTAACAAGGTTTGTAAATGAGAATGACCCCTTGAGTTCCAACTCGCAACATTCAACGTTGGAATGGTAGGAGAAGATGATGGTTACGAATGCTTCGCTAGAGGAGTATCACCCACTCTTCTCTCTGGAGCATGCATACTTTGATATATGTTTGGTTTAGAAGCAGATCTTTGTATTTGCTGAGTATTACGCTCAGGGTCTTCCGCCAGTAGGAAACCCATGTCAAATAATCTCATTCTTTCTTGCCATAGTAGATTAGCTACTAGTAGATGCTTGCCCATGTTGATACACCACTGGTATGGGGATCATAGAAGGAACATGGCCCACTGGGTTTTATAACAGGTAAGCATCAATCATATGTTTAATTGTTGCAATAATGGCCTTTGATTGTCCCTCGTCTTGAATGGTGAGGGTCTCTCGTGGCATATTAGGAGCATTCCTAGTTTTACTGGAGCTTCCATTCAGACGTGTAGTATTTGACACTTGTATGGCTTCAAGAGAGGCAACTAAATTGTTTAATGGTGAATGTGGGGGCGGTGGGATAGAACAGATGACTGCCTCACTAATGCTGTTAGAAATGTCCCCACTGTGAGTTGTCACTCTGGCCTCAATCACTTTTTAACTTGCATTACAAGATGGCTCAGTAATTGAAGGCTTACATGTGTCAGACGGAGGAACTTTGCCACCAAGTGCCCAAAAAAAAAGCATTCAATGTATGTTTGGGGCCTCTGGATCCTACTATGTTCTTGGATTTCTTTGTCATGATCCGAGGACCCTGTATAAGTGCACGTGTGGGTTTTTTCTTTTTTAGTGGTTGGCGAACATTAGCAGTGGTAGGTGGATTTACTACAACTACATTTCCATCACCCATCAGTTCACCATCAGACGATAAATCAATATAGGAGGCATCTTGGGTCACAGATAATGACTCATGTGGAGGTTCCACGGCAGCTGGACGAATAATGTCCAAAATTGTAGGTAAAGAAGGTGTATATGCCTCAACTATAACATTACCTTGCAGTCTCAAAGCTAGCTTTGATAGTGCTGTGGGGATGATAAATGGTGTGTCTTGATTCACTGATAATTGTGCCTCATTACGACCCTGGCGTTAAGGGATTAACGGTACCGGTAAGGGTACCGGTACCGGTAATCCCTTAACGCCCAATTACGAGCTCCCTTTGCGGGTCCCGACCTTAACGGCTGGTCTGTACCACTATCTTTGTCTTGGAAAGATTTACATTGAAACCATTTAGCTCGAAGTAGCTAGCTGCGTAACCCAGGTTAAGTTTCTACCCTTTCGGCATAAGAGCAAGTAAAATGGCATCATCCGCACATAAGATTGTAGAGCATACAACTCCATTTATACCTTCCTTTGTGGAATTAAAATTGAAAACTGAAAGGAAAATAATAAACAACAAGGGAGCCAATGGACAACCCTGTCTTACCCCTTTATTAGTGACAAACTCAGTGGGTGCCTCTTGACCAGCCTTACTAACAACTGAAGCCCTTGAAACTGAATGAAGGCAGATAATCAATTGCAAAAGGGTGGAGGGCACAGTCTATTGGTGGAGCTTCTTCCACTACATGCCCCTGTCTGAGTAGCCAAAGGCCTTCGCTAAATCTAAGAAGCCTGTGAATACTCTGCCCCTTCTTAGTGAAACATATTTTTTTATAATAGTTTTAAGGATGAAGGCATGGTCAATTGGCATAACACCTTTTCTAAATCCTGCTTCATAAGCAGGGAGGATATTGTGTTCCGCTGCCCACTCAGCAAGTCTAACAGTCAGGCACCTGGCAAAATGATGCACTATCTAACAGGGATATAGGCCAATAGCAATTGGGGCCACCATGTGAGCCCTTCTTAAAAACTGGTATAATAATCCAAGGGGATGGATCTACCAAGGAGCATGCAATTGCATTAAATGATTCCAACAGGATTGGTGCCCACCAATCTAGGAACCATTAATAGATTTCAGATCAGATACTATTGAGGGGAGGGCTTTGAAGAGTTTACGATCAGTAATAGCATGAATAACCTCGCCTATTGTAAATGTAACCCTGCTTTTGGAGAGACATACTTTCCAAGACTGTTGGGTAGCCTCTGTATCCGTATTAAATAGAATCTCCTTGTAATGAGAGGCCCACACGGATGACGAGTTTAAACTTCCCTCCTCTTGAAGAACACAACAGGTGGCTCATAAAGATGCTAGATCATCTGCAGGATCAAGGGTTAAAGGTCAGTGTGGACAAGTGCCAGTTTTGCCACACAAGTGTCAAGTACATCCAACACATTGTCGCCGTGGACGGCATCACCGTGGATATGGCAAAGATGGATGCCCTCCTCACCTGGACAAGACCTCAGACCCTGAAGGATTTACAGTGTTTCCTGGGATTCTGTAACTACTACAGGAGGTTGGTCAATGGATATGGCAACATTTCCTGACGATTTGTGGACCTCACCAAAGTATACCCACCTACACAGAGGAGCTAGAAAAATACCATCAAGTGTGCAAGCTATTCCACCAACAGGAGCCCTTTGGTGAGCGGTGGACTGACCGATACCAGCAGGCCTTCAAGGAGCTCAAGTGGACCCTAACCACAGCACTAGTCCTGGCCTATGCAGATCCTCAGTTGCTTTGCACGTGGATGCAAGTTTAGAGGGATCGGGAGCTGTTCTCTACCAGGAGACCAACGATGAGAAGAGACGGGTCGCTTTTGCCAGCCTAGGGTTGGATGAGGCTAAAAAGAACTACCCAGTCTACAAGCTGGAATCTTTAGCATTGAAGTGGGTGTTCCAGTGAGGTTCCAGGATTACCTCTGTGGCCCCAACTTCTCGGTGAGAATGGACATCAACCACCTTACATATGTGTTGAATTTAGCAAAGTTGGATGCTAGCAGACACCGATGGCTTGCTGCACTGTCCAAATACAATTTAAGAATACAATACAGACCTGGGAGAACTAACATTGATGCTGATGCCCTCTCTGTGAGGCTTCATGCTCCACCAAATGATACAGCTGGATCCACCTCATGGAACGAGTTGTCTTCAGCAGGGTTAAAAACTATCAGCCAGGCTACAAGTCAGCAGGAGTCAGACAGAACCAGGAGCATAGATTGCTTGGGATTATCGGCTGAGGTGGTACCTGCTATCTACTGCAATATCACCTGTCTGGAGGTAACTGATCTAACATGTCTGACCCGAGATGAGTTCCGTATGTCACAGCTAGCAGAGCCTGGCATCATTCCATTCCTGAAAGTCAAGTCCACAGGAACGGATGTGTTCAGAGACTCCTCTCATGACCCCGAACAAGCTGCAATGCTTAAGGAGTGGAAGACACTTGTTCAGAAGGGTGGAATCCAAGACAAGCAAAGTGGAAGATTGGCTTCTGCATCGCCTAGTTCACACAGAGATTCTACTGAGCTGTACGGGATACACTCCATGAACAAAATGGACATCTTGGCAGCCACAGAACCTTTGAGTTTGTCCGTTCAAGGTTTTTCTGACCCAAACTAGCGGCAGATGTTGAGTACTATTGCCAACACTGCACCAGGTGTGTCACCAGGAAGACTGTGGCTTATCCTGCAGACTATCTTCATCAACATCTCAGTTCCGGGGCTATGCCAGAGAACCGGAAAAGAAAAAAGAAAAGCAATTAGAGTACAGGATCCTCATGCGTGATCATGCAAGGGATCCTTTACTCTAAATAAGGAAGGAAAAAAAAATGTTGCAGGTATGAAAGGAGCACCGGGTGACACAACAGTTGAAAGCCATTTAGACTTTAGAGAGACGGTCTGTGCCATCACCACCACTGCCTGGGCCTTCATGCTGGTGCTCCCCCGACCAGAAGGGTACCACTTGTGAGCACTGTCACCTCCCAGGTGGCCCACAACACTGCTGTGGGCTTCGGGCAGCACATTTAATTAATTACTGGTGCTCTTCACAGGAGAGTAGCGTCCAATGCTTTGAGCCCACTTGGGCTGCATATAAAGGGCGCCACTCCTGACAGTTGGTCCTCTGGGACTCCCTGAGTCAGACCTGGCACACATGGCCCAGGTCGAAAAGAGTTGTGGGGCTCCCCACGCTTCAAATAATTGCTGGCCTGAACCTTTTATATGCAGCCATACTCAAGTAAAGACTTTTGTTCTCCCTTCCATTGTTGCTGCTGTTGCCTGCTATTGTCTGTCTGCCACAACAAGAAAACCATTACAAGAGAGCATGTCAAGACCCAGAGAATATCTTGAAAGGGCAGCAGTAGGTTAAGGGATTTATAAAGGGCACCTGGCAGAGTCCTGATATGCCCAGGAGGGTACCTGTAAAATGCTAGAAATCAGGGTGGGAGATCTGTAGACAGATATCTGATTTGGATGCTTTTTTATTTTGCCTCCAAAAAGATTTTACACAGATACTAAAATTAAATATTTACATGACTTTTGATAAGCACCAAAGTGTACAGACAGACGTTATTTAAATACAGGAAATACATGTGAGTATCGACCTCTCTCTTGTCGATGTGCAATTTCCAAAGTGATGCACAAGTATAAAATAGGTCCGGGGATACTAAACAAGACGGTGCACACAACACTATCTATAAACACATATACACAGGGGTTGTGTCACGGAATATCGACACTGGAGTGTTTCGGCCATGCGGGGATGGGTAAGAGCCCGAGGTAGTGGTGGCCTTCATCAGGATGATTGCTGATCGTGGTGCTGTCCGTGTAGGTAATCTGTGGGGGAAGGGATAGATGTGAGGATCTCAGAGAGTCATTTATAAATTGAAGTATTATAAAATAATGGCTGATTGGTGCCTCAATACACTGGTAGTGTATTTGGAAGAACATCTTACCGTCTGCTAAGGTTGCAGCGGGGGCGCTGTGCTAGAAAGTCCTTTCAGAAGTGCCGGACTATGAACAAACATGCCACTGGGTTGCATGAGATGACTCTGATAAATCCGGTCATTCAGGCAGGAGGGTTAGGCCTGGAGCATCTAGGAGCTGTGAAAAAGAAGGTTGACACACCGTCATTTTCACCCTAGATCTAGACGATCTTAGTTGTGCAAGGTCTAAGGCACATCCCTAGTGGGATTGTGCGAGTGTGTTACAAAAGTGACCAGAAAAATGGCACCAGTGGTCCGGGTGCCAAAAGGTAAGGTGGCCCTTTAAAAAAACTTTTTTATAAAAAACTTTTTTTGCAGGTGCACCCCGAGTGATAAAGCTGCAGCAAAGCCACAGATGAGTGTGGGCAGAGTGCAGTATGGGGGGGGGTGAGTGCAGCTGGCTAACGTGCCAGAGGCAGTGCAGTTTTAAAGTATTTAGAGAAGCTTTATTCAGTGCAATTAAACTCAGCTGGGAGAAGGCTAGGAGTCACTGCCAAATGATGAAACAGTGCTGAAGGGCAGTGCACATAACTCGTGTGCGGGAGACAAGCAGGGTTGTTTCCAATGCGGCCAAAGTGAAAGCTCAAAATGGAAGACAGTTAAACAATGGTGGGGCGTTTTTTATCTGCAGCAGTGACGGGCATGTATGATGCCAGCGAGTGGTGAAATATTGCTGAGACCGAGCTAGTAGGGTGCCTCCCAGAATGGAACAGCATCTGTGCAGCTGGTGGGGAGTGCAAAGTTGGACCCAAACTTTGCCCGTGAGCCCGAGGAATGGTGAAAATGAAAGTGAAACTTACCGGAGCGCAATGGTTGCGGCTGTACTCCTCGAGGCAAATGCTTGCTGTAGAGGTTATGACAGTGCAATCATTAAAAGCACGCCCACGGTAACGGATCCAGCTAATGGGGTGCCGGATGTGTGCATGAGTCAGCACATAGCTCATGGATGAGAAGAGCTGCTCCATCAATAGGTTGAAAACCAACCAGTGAACTTGGTGCACATCATACGTAAAAGAACGAAAGTGAAAACGTACGTGTGTTGCTCAAGTGTGTTTAGAGATACAGAGACCTGCAAGTGGGCCTGAACACCATTGGTATAGACGTGGGTTGGTAGGCAGCTGCTGGCCATGGAGTGGTGCTAGGCAGAGTGTCGACCTACTCTGCCCATGGTGGCTAAACTGAAGCGAAGGCAGTGGTATTTTGCATCAGACGCTGTAAGAGGGATAATTGAGGCGTGGAGGCTTCAAGGCGTTGTGGTGTGGGTGGAGAATGATATGGTCTCCTAGAGGACCCATGGTGGTATGGCTAAAAGCTGGTAACAGAATAACCCATGGTGGTAAGGCTGATTGCATATGATAAAAGAGGAAACCTAATCACCAATAAGGAAAAACAGCAATGCATCAAACACGGTGGCTTGGTGGTCGCTTGCCACAATCTCCCAATAATAATAATAATCAGGGGTGTTGCTAGGTCTGGAAAAGACCCGGGGCTACGCTGATGTCGGAACTGTTGGGACTGGGGGCTAGCTAGCCCTTTGGTTGTAGCTCCTGAGATTCTATCCGGGGCTACAAGCAAAAGATCATGGGGCTGTAGCCCTCTTAGCCCCCCCCTAGCAACGCCCCTGATAATAATAATAATAATAATAATAATAATAATAATATAAAAAATAATTTAATAATAATAATAATAATAATAATAATAATAATAATAATAATAATAATAATAATAATAATAACAACAACAATGATGTTACAAGTAGTATTACTAGGTGCATGGTGACTTATGACAGAACAAATCAAGTGGTATAATGAGTGACTAGTTTGGCTAATAATGCATCCTATCGCTGCATGGTGGTACAGCTATTGGAGTAGGATGTGCCAGATGCAATGCAGAATAATGTTCCAATGATCTTCCAATCAATATTACCAGGTGCATGGTGACTGATGACAGAGCATATCAAGTGGTAGAGTAGGTGACTGGTTCAGCGTATAATGCATCCCGACTATGCATGGTGGTACAGCTAGTGGAGTCGGATGTAAAGCTAAAGACAATGCACATATGATTGTGAAGTAGTAAGAATACAGTGCATGAATTCATCTAACTAGGGACTACTAATTCAATACTTGTAGACCGGTGATGCATGGATGTGGCAGCCCACAATCTAATACTCGTATTCCACCAAGCTGGTTGTATCAGTTAATGGATGTGAGTGATCTAATGTCCAGAGTGTGTACATAGTCCATCGGCCAAGACCATGCATTCGTGGTAATGAATCCCAGAAGTGTTTCCACCCTACAGTAATATTCAAGCCAGTTCTCACAGGACAGTCCATGTAAGTTGCTCGTGGGTATGGCCTTTTTTACTGACGTGTTTGACAAGAGTTTTATCTTGTATGGTGTTTCTGATACATGATCAGTGTTCGCTTAGCCTCTGCTTGATGGGTCTGGTAGTCTTCCCTATGTAGATGAGGTTGCATGGACATTTTATCATGTAGATGACATTTTTGCTCTCACAGTTGGTGTGATTTTTCATTGTCCAGATGAAGTTTTTGTGCGTGAAAGTCTTGCTGGTCTCAGTATAACGGCATGCAACACATCTGCCACAGCTGTAGTGGCCTACCACTGGTGGGAGGTTCCATAAGGTTGGCTGTGGTTTCTCTGGTTCCAGAAATGTGTGCACCAAGGTATCTCTGAGGTTCCTGTTCTTCTTAAATGCAAACAGAGGTTTTTTGTCCAAGGAACCTTCCTTTTTTATAAGGTGCCAATGTTTGTTGATTGTGGTCTTTATGAGGTTGCTGACGGGGTTGAAGGTGGTGACACAGACGGTCCGGTCTATGGGGTCCTTGGTTCTTTCGGTCAGGCAGATCGTGGATCTGTGTTGGCTGCCCTTTTCCAAGCAATCCTGATGGATTTCTTGGGGTAGCCCCTTTCTGCCAAACGTGCCTGGAGTTGTTTGGCGTGATGTTCAAACTTGTCATTTTCCGTGCAGTTCCTGCGTATGCGGAGAAATTGTCTGTATGGTAGGTTGCATTTCAATACTTGTGGGTGGAAACTTGAGAAGTGAAGAAGGCTGTTTCTATCTGTTGGTTTCCTAAAAAGTTATGTTTTCAGTAAGTCCCCGGAACGGTATATGTGTAGGTCTAGAAAGTTCACGGCTTGGCAGTCCCATTCAATGGTGAATTTTATATGGGTGTTTCTTAGGTTTAACCATACATGAAACGCAAACAAAAGTTCTTGGCTGCCTTCCCAGATTAAGAGAACATCATCGATGTATCGTCGCCATAGTAGGATGTGGTCTTTGTAGGGATTCTCATTGTTGTACACATGGTCATCCTCATATTGAGCCATTTATAAGTTCGCTACGTCTGGTGCAAACATAGCCCCCATACTGACGCCTTTGATTTGCTGATAGATCTGATGTTCAAAGAGAAATACATTTTCTGTCATGGCTAGGTGAATACACTCCAGGATGAAGTTGGTGGGGTTGAGGTGGTGTCGGATCTTCTGTTGAGACAGCTGGCCAACGCTTCCAGTCCTTCCTGTTGGGGAATCGAGGTATAGAGCACCTCCACATCCATAGTGACCAGGATTGAGTTAGAGGTGAGGTCTAGATTCTGCAGGACTTTGATAGTGTCTATGCTGTCTTTGATGTAAGATTTCATCTTTCCAATGAATGGTTTCATAAAATGGTCAGTGTAAAGGTTCCAAAAGTGAGTCACAGGCAGAGACAATTGGTCGTCCAGGTGGTTTAGTGGCGTATTTATGGATTTTCGGGAGGATGTAAAAAGCTGGTATCCTCGGGTGGGTTTTGTTGAGGAAGTGGCGTTCATCCTCGCATATCCAACTCTGGTCTTCTGCATGTTTTGTAAGGATGAGGATCTCTTCTTGTAGTCTCGTGGTTGGATCCCTGTTCAATTTTTTAAATGAGGTTGTATCTGCCAAAAGTCGTTGGCATTGTTTGTTGTTGTCAGTGGTATTCATGCAGACGATGCCCCCGCCTTTGTCTGCTGGTTTGATTGTTATTGATCGGTCGAGGTTAAGGTTGCTAAGGGAATTCCTTTCTTCTTTGCTGAGGTTTTCCTGGTAAAAGTTATTTTGTGCCAGACCTGCAATGATAGTTGTGGTGACTATTTTCTCGAATGTGTCGAATTCACTCGAGATAGTATGTGGCGGAGGTACAAAATTGGACTTGGGTTTGAGTCCTGTCGTGTTGTCTTGACTCCTATCGGTGCCCTTGGCGCATGTGTCTTCAGAATTCTGTTTGTTAGGGAGGTATACCTCAAAGAAATACTTGAGTCTGAGGGTGCGGAAAGATCTCCTGAGTTCTTCTTCTGTTCTAAAAGGGTCCGCTATTGTAGCCGGGATGAACGATAATCCTCTTTGTAGCAGCGTCTGTTCTGGGTCGGTCAACATTCTTGATGAGAAGTTAAATATAGGTATTGTTGTCACGGTTGTTTGGAATACCATTGCCTCCTCCTCCTGTACTGGCCTGACTGTTCTGGTCTCCTCTTCGGTCGGCCCCGTTGTCCTCCCCTCTGATACAATGGATGTTGTGGAGGACCGGTGGTCCTACTGCTCCCTAGTGGACTCAGGATGCTTCCACTGGATGATCTGGAGCTGCCCGAGAAATTGACAACGCGGTTGCGTCTGTTAAAATTGTGTTGTTGTTGTTGCTGTAAATCGTTGTATAAAGGTGTCCTTGAGGTATGGGTATGTCTTCTCTTCTGTGTAATTTGCAAGGTCTTTTCTGAATTTCTGCACCTTTCGGTCTACAGTTAATTGTTTGAATTTTACAAATTTCTCTTCAAATTTCTCAAGTTTCTTTTTGGCTTCAATGATGGTTTTGTCGTTTATAAATTTTTCTTCAAGTGTAGCGAGTTCTTCTCCTAGTTTATTACATTCCTCTTGGGCCGTGTCGATGATAAGGATGATCCAATCACGGCTACACTTATTTCCAACCCCGCTGAAGTCGATTTTGAACTTAGGGTTGTCCATGAAGACTCGGGGGATGTTTTTAACTTGCAGCCCTTCCGGTATGATGCCCACTTTTAGATACTCGAGCATGAAGGTGCCGTGCATCTCTGCGGATCAGTTTTTTCTTTTTTTGTTGGATGGTGTCAAGGTCATCTTTATCCGCACCATGTGCAATGGCACCACTTTCGGCTCCTAGGGCTGATGTAGTTCCCAGTAACTTTCTGAAGTATTCGTCTGTGTATAACACAACGTTTACTTTTTCCATAATGTTGGGTGTGACAGTGTGGGGGTATATTACACACTGTTAGATTCTGGTTAGCCCTACAACCACGGGTTGTGCTAAGCCAAGAGATATATAGTAGGCAGTAAACTGTTCTTCCAAATATACTACCAGTGTATTGAGGCACCAATCAGCCATTATTTAATAATACTTCAATTTATAAATGACTCTCTGAGATCCTCACATCTATCCCTTCCCCCACAGATTACCTACACGGACAGCACCACGATCAGCGATCATCCCGATGAAGGCCACCACTACCTTGGGCTCTTACCCAGCCCCGCATGACCGAAGCACTCCAGTGTTGATATTCCGTGACACAACCCCTGTGTATATGTGTTTATAGATAGTGTTGTGTGCACCGTCTTGTTTAGTATCCCCAGACCTATTACAGTCTTGGGTAGCACCTTGTAAAAATCCTATGTTCTCACTTACCTGTATTATATACTTGTGCATCACTTTGGAATTTGCACCTTGACAAGAGAGAGGTCGATACTCACCTGTATTTCCTGTGTTTAAATAACGGCTGTCCGTACACTTTTGTGCTTATCGAAATTCATGTAAATATTTAATTTTATTATCTGTGCAAAATCGTTTAGGAGGCAAAATAAAAAAGCATCCAAATCAGATAGCTGTCTACGGATCTCCCACCCTGATTTCTAGCATTTTGCATACAGGGCAGCAACAAGGACATTGAGACAGCTCTGGCCAAGCTGGCTCTGAAATAAGGTGTTTTTATTAAAAAAAAAATGTGACCAGTGCACTGTATGGACGTTGTATGTATTTTTTTAAGACATGTTGTACTTTGTTAATATTTGATATTCAACTGCTTACGGTTCAGGTCATTGTATATATTGGCTTGGGATTTCCCCTTTTTTAATAGAACTGTCAATAAACCCTGCCGGTGTATTGGAAGTGGGCATATAAAAACTAAAAGAACCATACAACAGCATTCCTTTGTTTACCTTTCCTTTTGCGTGCCAGTTACTTTAACCCAGTGTCCTCTTTCCTTAGGGGTATTTGTGAAAATACTGCCCCAATCTTTTCCTCCCTTCCTCTCTTGCCAGCGGGACTCACCAGGGTGATCTGTGACCCAGGTAAGCGTTGCTGGAGACAGGTAAGAGGCGGGTCACGCATTCAGTACAGATGTATAAGTATATTGTGTGCTCGCCTACACCTGTCTCCCAATAATGTGCATGGTAGACCCCCACTACACCATCATGAAAAAGCCATGCTGGGGTAAAACCAAATTGAAGTCAGAGAGGTAAAGTGAGGAATAAACCTAATTCTTGCCCTGCCATGCCCCCTTCACCTACAAAAAACACATAAGTGCCGCTGAGCATGAATGAAGGTTTGAAGATGGGTATAAAACCTTTACACCTGCTTTTAGCACATTCATTTCTGCAGCAGGTACAATGATCCACTATAACTGTTCTTCAATGGGGAGGCCCTAAATTGGTGCAGTCAATAAGGGCATGGTTTCATACAGTGGCAACCCATGTGTACATACATTGATGGCAGAACAAAATAGTGTTCATCCATGGAGCTGTCCTACATTGGTCCATCCTGTAATGAGATGTCGGGATCATAAAAAGGATTGGGATACACAGTGGACAGCAGTGGGTAGGGGGAGGGTACATTGAATATTGTATAATTGATTTGTTTTTCTCTTCATGTATTTGGAATAAAATCAGCGAGAAATGTAGTTGCACATGTGAACAAACAATAAAAGATCAATGTGGTAAGTGAGGTTCCTGAAGAAACTGCTTTTTTAATTCAGTGACTGGATGGGTACCTTTCTATGGTATACTTAATTAACATTCTGAATTTGCTTGAAGTACATATTTATCCTTGTTTGACTAATCAACATCAAATGTTTTATATTGGGTATCATCACTAGCCTAGGCCTGAGCTGTTTTCTTCTACATACAATCCAAGTACAATCCATCTATTGGGGTGCTTGGTCGGTTGTTAAGAGAATATTTTCCTTGTGCCCCACTGAGTGTCTGGATGATGGCAAAATATCTGAAAATGCCTTTTTATTGAAGGTGGATCCAGACCTTCTCCCTATCACAACAAGATATGTGTCGGATGAGGGATCACCACTACCCTGTGTCTGCACAATTTGCCTCTACAAATCTTCCCATATGAGTGCTTAGTGGGATGGTAGGAGCTTATCCGGTCAACCATGTGGTTGGATGGTTTTGGCAATAACGGTGCAGGTGTCCTTCCTGTTCAGCTCCTTCTAGACATTGTACTTTCCACAAGTAATGCCTTAGATCAGGGATCACCACAAGCCAAGGCCTGTGCAGTGTTCCTCTATCTAATACATCCATTCAACTGCAAGGCACAGTTGCAATCGCTTCCCCAAACAACTTCCTGTGCAGTCACTAGATAGCAACCTCTCTCCAACTTTATTTTTCTTACAGGTGAACCAACTAGTATATCAGTGTTAAAAAAATAACCTATGGTATCTTTTGAGTTTCATTGACATCCTGCATGTTGTACACTTTCAATTGTCTAAACCATAGGAGGGACACCCAAATGGCTGATTTGAGCCCAATTTGGGATTATTTTTATTGCTTATATTGCAATTGATATGCCTGCCATCTGATTACACACTTATTCCCTTCAGGCCAATTAACAGGCAAAGGCTAGAGTGAGTTATGTTTACTCTGGGCAGCGGTGGTGTTTTGCTGTTTTTGATTTGTGTCCTTCTCACACAATTGTTTCACTGAATATGACTTATAAGACAAGAAAGGATGGGGAGAATAAATGTCAGCTTTCACGCAATGAAGGGGGCATGTTACCCACAAACCCTTGGTGGTAACAAATATGTTCCACACAAGTGCTCAGAGTGTGTGGTGGAAGGCCGGGGTTATCTTCTGGGAGTGTGTTAAAGTTGTGACTTCAGGCTGAAAGTACAAAAAATGTACACTGTAAAAACAAAACACCACTGGGGCCTATGTAAATATGTTCCAAACCAAAATGTTCTTTATTATGCAGATGACATTCAGATGCTCAACTTGTTTCGGGGACCTTTTTCACCTTCTTCAGGAGCCGACCTATGGGTATAAACATAAGCAGACCAAATGTCTATCATCCTGCTTTACATAACACTAGTTTAACAGATCATGTTATCACATTCAACAACCAATTACCGTAGTGATCAACGTGCCACAGGTTAACAAACACATTTTTCACTCCATAATGATTCCATTTTCCAATTCCAAATGCGTCTCAAGGTGTACATAAGTTCCCATCACCATTTATCTATTGTGTTTATGAGCCTCTACAAGGCTATTCCACCACCAATATCAAGTGCTGAGTGTGTCACAATTTCAAAGAACCACTTAGTGTGGAACACTTGCACCATCTGTCCATTTTTTAGAGCTCAACACAGATAGTTCTTCAACACATACCTGACTCACTTGTATGAGGGACTACCATGAGTTTGCAATGATGTTAGGTCTATGGACATATTGTTAGTAACCACTCTAGATATATGCGATTGCCAATAAGGATCAATTCAAAATCATTGCAAAGCAACCTCATCTCATAATCAATAATAAGCAGCATGGACGATGTGGTACCTTCACCAAAATGTCAAAGCATACGGGGAAAACTCACAAGTGCACACCTAGTTGCCTAAATTACATTCAGTCAATGAAACACTGGAGCACAATATCTGGAGCAATGTAGAAATATCCCTTATTAAAGACTACACTTCCATATCTTGATCATGTAGCTGAATATGCATGGAAAAAGAGTTCCAACTTACCTTATACCCAGTGGACAACCAGACGATATCTTTCCCACGGTTCCATGCATCTCCGGTCAATCCAATGGGGTGCCGGAGACGTAATGTTAACATTTCCTGGAACGCTCACGTGGGACTGGCATCCAGAGGATAGCATATGCTGTCCCAAAGATTGAATATACATACATCAGACTCACCAGGAGCCAAGGCAGCCATCTTAGAGTGAGGTGCTGGGACTCAAAACCTAACGTATGACATATGACGTCCCTTATGATGAATATACAAGTAAACGGGCCGTGTGTCGTTCTATGCAAACATAACTTCACATCCATTAACATTACTATTAGTGACAAATAAAAGTGCTCATACACAAAAAATCATATTAATGTATCTAAGGCCACTGAGAAATGAAGTTGACAATTTTCTGTAACAACAAGTCGCCTCCAATCTATGTGCCAACATTGAAAAAAATAAAAACTAACTCATATACTGTTAATGAAGACCATCCTATATGAAGGCTATAGATGGCATCAGATCAGCATCAGTATTGATGGTCAAATTAGTGACATGACTCCACAGAAACTGAAAGTCTAATGATGGGTTCAACTATTCCAGGCCACCTACATATGTCTATACAAATGACATGATGTGTTGGTGTTAAGGAGAATTCTCCAAATGTGCTAATTTCCCTTACCTTTTGAGACCCCCAGCAACTTTGCTGGATTTCTAGGATTTTATTTTTTTACCTGGGAAGAGTGTGAGCCTATTTTTCCCACTCTTCCATGTATTTTGTGTGTGTTTTACTTTTGTGTTCCTTGATTATGGAGTTTTCAAACAACTGCAGTGGCATCATCTTTTTCTGTGTGTCACACAGCACCCTCAGTGCAGTGGCACACGGGTGTCCTTTCAGACTCCCCAAAGGTTTAACTACCTTCCCTGAGAATGACTACTGTCTCTCAGGGAATTTAAAGTTCAATTGACTTTACTAGTCACTTTAAATTTACTGACCCAGTACACCCTATTTTACTATAGAGTGCTGGAGGGGTTGCTTAGTTTACCATGAGTCAAAACACTCATGTAACAGTAACATTTTACCTTTTCCTATTTTAAATGGCTGGTGGCAGTGGTTTAGATCAACGGCCATGATTTTTCACGACCACTAACAACAGTAGCTTAAAATCAGGGGTCGCCATGTTTTTCAATATGGCGCCCCAGACCTATCTGTAAAAACAGACTACGGTCATCTTTTTTTGCCATTTCTTTTAGAAAAAGTCCTTCTTGTGTTTGTCTCTGCGCTCCAAACTGGGTTTGGTCCCTTTGTTCGTGCACTCTGGCGGGCATCTGTGTTGAAGCCCTCCTCTGGTGCCAGAGTGTCTGGGGTGGACAGGTGCCTGAAACTCCCTGTGCTTAGTCTCCTAGGAGACCTGAATGCACTCTGGTGGGATTGGCCAGCTGGCTGTCCAGCAAGGACAGCCACCCTGCTCTGTGAGTGATAGCCAGGCTGAATGAATGGGGGGAAAACTGTTTAAAAGCAGGTCTCTGGGACTTGGAAATCAGAGTTGACCACTGGAATGAAAGAACTGAAGAGGAGTGGAAGGAAGAGGACTGTTACAACCCCTGGACGACTGGTGAAGCCCTGCTGCAGGTCAGAATTGCCTGAAACTCCGACGACAGATAAGCCCTTCAAGGTTAACTTCTTCCCTTGAGTTTGGTGGAAACAACCAACTCGTAAGCCACCTGGACACTGTCCTATTCTGGTCAAATTTTCTTCAGAGTGCAGATAGCCAGAGGGAAGGAAACCAGAGGGACTTTAAGTCACTCACACCTCAAACCGACGTCTTGCTACAGCTTTTGGCCTCTTCCCTGGGCAGTGCAGGGCCTCCCGGCGTCCTCCTTCTTGTCCCGATAACTGAAGCACAGGAACAGCGAGATCTGTTTGAACTGCCAGGAACAGCTGCCTCAGCTACAGCTTTTTTCATTTAAAAGGTACTGTGCAAACGTGGTCCGGAAATCTTTTCAGCCATCGAGAAAGTGTGTGAAACTTTCCTCAGCTACGAAGGCTTGTCCTTCCCTAAACATTTGTCAAACTTTTCACGTAGCCAAATCCTTTAAGAATCTATGGCAAAGACTTAACTGCTATCTACCAGAACTGTGCTATCCTATACAAAAGACTCTGAACCATTGACTTTGGCCCAGGCCTATTGAGAAGAATTGCTGGTTGTATTTAACTTGAACCCTTTGCCCTGCATATGAATGTATTTGGGCTGTCGATTCTTATAACCTTGTCTTTTCCCTCCTTTTCTAAGTATCTAAAGTGCCATTTTGCTCACACTTCATTTTTGAACTAAACTTGTTTATTTACTCACCGGTTGGATTTTTGTGGTGTATTAGTGTGTGATACTGAGCTGATTATCCTAGTGTAATGTTTTACAAATGATTGAGTAAATACATGTATATTCTTTTACTGAGAAACCTTGAGTAAGGGTTTATTTGAATCACTGTATTGGTAGGTCCTTTGTGTAACTTGTTCTACTGCTCACTTAAACTCTTGAGATACGTCTGGCTGTTCAGCCATCGCTACCACTTTACTGTGTAGTAAAGGCTTGTACCAAAGGTGAAATTGTGCTTACACTTGTAGTCCTAATTACCTGTGGTGTTCCCAAACGGTACTGAAGGTGATTCTGCCTAACAGTGGTAATCCTCCCAAGGCAAAGCAACACCAGTAAAGCAATTGTTTTTATCATGACTGATATGGAAAGCTACAGGCAGGAGACCCTAGTGAAATTGAGAGATATGTCTAAAGCTAAGAATCTCACTGTAAAAGGCAAAACGGTTGAATTGATAGACAAGTTGTTAGAATACCAAAGTCTGAGAAGTGGGTCTGAATCCCCCACACCTGCAGAAAATGTGGAAAAGGTTGATGAGGATGATAATGTTTCTGAGAGTAACTCAAATGTTGTAGATGAGTTAGAGGAGGAAGTAAAGTCTTCAAGTGTAGGCCCTGTTTTACCTCAACCTGCTCATAGGCCTCAACCTCTGACCACAGGGACCCCACCAGGTCCAACATTAAGTCCTGCATTTGTCTCTTTAGAAAGAATGAGACTTGAGTTAGAGTTTAAAAGAATCCAAGCTCAAACTGAATGCAAACATCAAGAATTTAAACTCAGAGAGATGGAATTGAACCATGCACTAGAGATGAAAAAGTTGTCTGTTGAAACTGGTTCTCTCCCAGACTCTTCTAGGTCTTCCAGTCCTAAGAGGCCTTGCATGCCCAAAGATGCAGTGAGTAGTTAAGAGGTTAAGCTTGATATTTTGGATTGGTTGGCTGCTTTTGAGTATAACCATGGTATTCAAGACATTACAGAGAATCAGTTGATTCCTTGGCTTTTTTCTAGGTTACCCCCTGTTGCAACTGATGTGGTAATGGAGTTGGGGGATATAGTCAGAAAGGAGTATGAAACTGTGAAGCGGGCTTTGATAGCTAGATTTGGGAAGACCCCTTCTCAGTATCTTAAGAGATTTAGAACCCTCAAAAAGCATGATGGTACCCCTTGGGCTACTTGGGTGACTGAATGTTTGAAAAACATAGATGTTTGGGTTAAGGATTACAGAGTGAACACTTATCAAGGTATGAGGAATTTGTTTATGTTGGAGTCTATGTATGATGCCTGCTCTCTTGAACTGAGACAGCAATTGGCTTATTCTAAGGAAACTGATCCAAAGAAGTTAGCAAGGGCTGCTGACGTGTGGGTTGCCAACAGGGCTACTCACAAGTATTCTGTGGCAACTCAGAAGAAGGATGAGGGAAAGCAGCACAAAAAGGACAACAAGGAGAATTCTAATACCTCCAATCCAAAAGAGGGCCCCAAACATAACAAACATAACAAGGGTAAGCGACAGGGAAAACCGAATCAGGCTAGTGCACCTTCTGGAGACAAACCAGAAGGGGGTCAGAACAAACCCCCATTCATGAAGACATTTGGTAAATGTTATGCTTGTGGGTCAACTGACCATGTAAAAGGGTATCCCAGATGTAAGGGTAAACTTTCAGGGGTCCACACTGTCTCCTTAGCCTTCTCCCCAGTGGATGAAGTACCAATGACAAGTGGAAACTTTCACCTACTGGCTGAGGAACCCATGACAGTCTCAGCCAGTGTCTCTTTAGTGTCCCTGGGTTTGTGGGCACAACAGCATTTAGATGTGTACAACTCTATCTCAGATAATACTAAAGAGTATTACAAAGACAGTGTTCTTGTCAATGGTCAGGAGACCCCTGCCTTTCGAGACACTGGGGCCAGCATAACTGTAGTTGGTGAATCATTTTTCAAGGTTGAGGATGTTGCGAAGGCACTCAGAGGGCCTCATTCCGAGATTGGTGGTAGTCATGGCGCTATTGACTGCCACCAATAACGGGTCCATCACCGGTCTAGTTCAATGGGGACTTACCGGTGTAGTCCGACCTAAGACGCCATTGAAAATACCATTCCCCATTCCCATTTGAGCCCCCATAGGGCTCAATGGGAATGGGGAGGGTGCAAATAACGGGCTCGCGCATGTCAAGACCGTTATTTGCGCCCTGGTCCCTTTGCGGGTCCCATCCATAACGCCTGGTCAGACCAGGCATTACTGGAGGGACCCGCTAAGGGACCTTGTGGTAGGGCGGTAAGGGATTACCGGCACCGGTCTCCTTACCGGTGCCCAGTATCCCTTACCACCCTACTCGGAATGAGGCCCAGAATCTTAACTAAGCTTGCTGGAGGCCCTGTCCAAATGCTTCCACAGTTACCTTCTCTCATCCAGTATAATGATATGACTGTCAAAATACCTGTAAGTGTGCAGAGTGAAGTACCTGGGAGAGTCCTGTTGGGAAATGACTTAAAAAACTCTTGGAGTTG
This sequence comes from Ambystoma mexicanum, assembly GCF_040938575.1. Classification (NCBI taxonomy): domain Eukaryota; kingdom Metazoa; phylum Chordata; class Amphibia; order Caudata; family Ambystomatidae; genus Ambystoma; species Ambystoma mexicanum. Next base: position 566,030,416 of record NC_090930.1, on the reverse strand, counting down.
TATCAAGCACCCCCAGGCCTCCCAACAAAAGGAAACAGGAACAGAATGGAAGACCAGATAGAGTACCTTAAGGGGCTCTCCAGGGGAGATTATAGAGGAAACTATAACTCCCAGTCCACAGGACTTACTAACTGCAATTTCAAAGAAGAAGGAGGAAAAGGGCCACCCTAAAACCTCCAGGAAGAAACCAGCCAGCGCTCCTGTGCTACCAACCAGGACATCCGCGAGAGGACTGTCAAAGATCACACCTGTGATTCTGCCACCAGCTGAGGCTGAGTGTGTGGAACAAGCTTGTGTGGTTGAATCAGCTGCTGAGGAATCAGAGCTGGAAGAGGACCTTGCTCCTGTTGGAGAACTGGATCCTGCAGACCTTATGGATTTTTGTGGTGTATTAGTGTGTGCTATTGAGCTGCTTATGCTAGTGCAATGTTTTATAAATGATTGAGTAAATAAATGTATATTCTTTTACTGAGAAACCTTGAGTAAGTGTTTACTTGAATCACTGTATTGGTTGGTCCTTTGAGTAACTTGTTCTACTGCTCACTTAAACTCTTGATATAAGTCTGGCTGCTCAGCCATCGCTACCACTTTACTGTGTAGTACAGGCTTGTACCAAAGGTGAAATGATGCTTCCACTTGTAGTCCTAATTATAGTGTTCCCAAAGGGTACTGCAGGTGATTCTGCCTAACAGTTGCAACCACATTCATGATATACACACTAGTAAATCAATATCATGATACACATAGAAATTGCACCCAAAAGTAAAGTAAGTATTAGAGGGTTAAAATGAATCGTTACAACACACAATGGGCCCCATTAGGACCCTGGCGGCCGCGGAATGAACAGTGCCGGTAAGGGGCCTAGCACCTTTCATTCCGGGCCACCTCATTACGAGGTCTGCTGCAGGTCCCTCCCAGGACGCCTGGCCAGACGAGGCATCCATAGCGGGACCCTCTAGCAGACCAGGGTGCTAACAACGGACCCGTCATTAACGGGCCCGTTGTTAGCATCCTGCCCATAGGAATGGGGATTCATTTTTACCGGAGCCCAGAAAGGGCAATTACCGGGTCCGCCAAGGTCGACATGACCCAGTTATTGCCCTTTTCTGGGCTCTGGTTAAAAATCATTACCAGCTGCACATTTGGAAAGTTGGGGTGGGGGGTCACATAGCAGGAAATACAAAAGATGGATAGCCTGTATCTCTGAGTATAATCTCCCTTTGAGAAACATCAAAGCTTCTTGTACATCAAACACTTTCAAATTACACTATATATAGATACACAAATCCTCAAGTATGCCTAATGTACTGGCATAATGTATGGTGATTTACCACGTAATGTACTCCTCACCTTGTGGCATATTTTTGATCAGGTGAGCCCATGATACATATCACTTACATATTATTCTACCCTTCCCAACGTGCAATATTTACAGAGACAATTTGGAATAGTACCTATATGTTCCATATATTCACAAATATATGACATATATAACAAGGTAGGTAGACGTTCAAGCTGGTGAAACAAAGAACATATCAATGACATATAACGCTTCAAATGAAGCAGTTCAGACAGAATTCTTCATTCATGCCCCTTGGGTGAACTGTACAAAACAAATGTTCCAAAACCTTTCCCTCTGTAGAAGACGTGTGTTAAAGTTGCCTCCTCTGCTTAAGGGCTTCACCACCTCCAGGATCATGAACTGAATTTGCGCAATTATGTGATTCTTTTCTTTAAAATGTCGTGCTACCATTGACTTGATGTTACCAGTCCGGACATGATATGAATGTTCGGTCCACCTATCTCATGCTGATCTTGTAGTTCGGCCCACATACAGTAGGATGCATGGGCATTTGATGCAATAAACCACTCTAGATGTCGTACAGGTGGTAAAATCATGTAAGGCAATATGTTTGCCTGTATGTGGGGGTATAATCACTTGACCTTTAATCACATTATTACAATTACTACAGGCAAGACAGTGAAACATTCCCTTCTAATAAGTATTAAGAACTGTCTGTCACTCTGTGGTTTTTCTGCACAGACTGATTTTTCTCTCAGATTAGTCCAATATTTGTTTGCCATCATGGGCGGTTTTGCAAACAATTTAAGCAATTGTAGGCCGTGATGGAGAATACTCCAATCTTTTTTCTAAATATTCACAATTGAAAATGTTGTCTCTAATACTTAGAGATGTATAGTAATGGCATCTCGGTGTCTTTGGGTTTAGGTCTCAGTAAGGATTCATTAGGAACTTTTTCTGCTCGAAGCTCGGCGTCACCTAATACATTATCAGCGTATCCTCTGTTGGAAAATCTGTTTTGGAGTTTCAGGCATTAAACTTCTAATACTTCTGGGTCTGTGATGATTCTTTTAAGCCTAAGAATTTGACTGTATGGTAGACTTTTTGTCATTGCCTTCAGATGGAAGCTGGCGTAGTATAATAAATACTAGGCACCTTCCATATATATCTCCTGTCTATATTCACCACCCTACCCACATGATTGGAATATTACTTATGACTGTGTACCTTAATCACCATTAGATCAGAATCAAATTAGATCAGCCCTGGCTGACGGTAATGGCTTCTGAGACAAGCCAGTATATCCTATGACTAACCTATATGTTAATACATGTTACACCTGCATTATACGACCATGTAAATATACATATGTCTCCTAACTGTACTCATTATGTATTCTACTATGTAACTCATTATGTAAAATATACTCTGTATGTAATCTACTATGTAACCTACAATGTAACCATAGGGAAAGGCCAACGCCGCTCTCTGCAGCTCTCCGCTGCTCGGAACTGCCGTCCACCGGAAACAGCAACAAGGCAGAAGGTAAGGCACCCACTGCCTCCCATACCCACCTCATACCATATGCGTGTACCCACAGTGTAACACGCCGTAATGCACGGCTAGGGGACCGTAGCGTTAGGCCTAAGCTCCACTCATCCCTACGCTATCCGCCCAGCCTCGCAAGACAGAATGCTCACATTGGCATAAGATGTGTTGCACCTGCGCCGCCTCCATCTACACGCGCAAGCTCTTTTATCCAGCATGCTGAAACAATCCACTGCCCCCTCACGCAAATGTAGCAAAAGTCACGTGATTCCCATTGCTGACACTCAGACCATGATGGGCCTTGCTGCCCTTGTTGCCCCCACTGCTTTGCCTATGATTGTGAACACTGACTTGATGATGGGCCCTGCTGCCCCTGTTGCCCCTATTGCATTGCCTATGATTGTGAACACTGACTTGTTGATGGGCCCTGCTGCCCCTGTTGCCCCTACTGCATTGCCTATGATTGTGAACACTTCCTTGATGATGGGCCCTGTTGCCCCTGTTGCCCCTACTGCATTGCCTATGATTGTGAACACTGACTTGATGATGGGCCCTGCTGCCCCTGTTGCCCCTACTGCATTGCCTAAGATTGTGAACACTGACTTGATGATGGGCCCTGCTGCCCCCGTTGCCCCTACTGCATTGCCTATGATTGTGAACACTGACTTGATGATGGGCCCTGCTGCCCCGGTTGCCTCTACTGCATTGCCTATGATTGTGAACACTGACTTGATGATGGGCCCTGCTGCCCCTGTTGCCCCTACTGCATTGCCTATGATTGTGAACACTGATTTGATGATGGGCCCTGCTGCCCCTGTTGCCCCTACTGCATTGCCTATGATTGTGAACACTGACTTGATGATGTGCCCTGCTGCCCCTGTTGCCCCTACTGCATTGCCTATGATTGTGAACACTGACTTGATGATGGGCCCTGATGCCCCTGTTGCTGCTACGGTTGATCTGACGATGGGCCCTGCTGCCAAGTTTAACACACAGCCCACCAGCCTCCCCTTGACCAACCTTAACTGCGCCCTAGTCAATGCACGCTCCATCCCTGCACACACGCTTGATATTCATGACCTTATCACTAGGGACAAGCTTGACCTGCTCTTTATCTGTGAGACTTGGCTTCAAGACACCTCTGGACCAGCCCTCTCACTGGCCATCCCTGGCAATTATACCATCTACAGACAGGATAGGACAGGACAGAGGGGCGGAGGCGTTGCCATCATAGCCAAAGACTCCCTTGACATTAGAAGAACTCAGGCAGAAATAGGCCTCAACTCAGACTACCTGCCTATCAAACTCAAAATCTCCCACAATTCTACCATTGCATTCCACCTAGTGTATTGCCCCCCAGGTCCCTCTAATGACTTCCAAGATGCCCTCATCCACTCAATCTCAGACAACCTGAAAAAAACCTCTAAGGTAATACTGCTGGGTGACATGAACATGGGGCTCAACGACACCAAGGACCTCAGTGCCCAATCCCTACAAAAGGCGTTAGCCAACCTAGGCTTTGACCAAGCTATCACCAAACCTACACACATCAAAGGACGTACCCTAGATTGGGTGACACAACATAACTGCCCCATTCTCCTCCACGCCATATCTTCCATCCCCTGGTCTGACCATTTCTGCATCAACTTTCACATCGACAACTCACCAGGACCCGCAAGACCCTCCATCCTTCTTCCTGCAGGGCTCTCAAGGAGCTCCAAAAAACTAACGAAGGACTCTCTCCTTCCGCACTTGCTCATCCCGGCATTGCAACCCCCATTCTCTAATGATCCCACCGTCATAGCTAACCCATTCAGCCAAGTGATATCCACAGCGGTAGATGCCATTGCACCCCTCACCGCAAAAAAAGCAAAAAAAACTAAGCACTCCAATGCCTGGTTTTCTCAAGAACTTGCTGATCTCCGCACTAAGAAAAGAGCGTCACTGGCCACTTGGAAAAAGGACCCCTCTGAGTCTAACAAAACTGCCTTCAAATCTCTATCCAAAGACTACAAAATAGCCACCACACAGGCTAAGGCAAACTCTTACAACACTAGGATCAGCAACGCCAACTCTGACTCTAAGGAAATCTTCACCATATTCAGGGAACTTGAATCACCATCCATTCCACCTTCCACCATCACCAAGGATGAGACCTGGTGCAACCACATTCAAGCAGCCATGCTGCATAAACTAGATACCTTACATTCTAAAATTCTAGCCTACCAAAAAGCACTATCCGCTCTTCTTGAGCGCACATCGGCTCCTCCAGCCCCACCGCCTAACGCTCCCAGTGATATTCCAAAATTCGCATTCTCCAATATGACTGAATCTGAGGTCATTGATCTCATGAAATCCATTAAGCCATCCAATTGCAAGGGAGATACCTGCCCCTCCCACATTATCAGAGACTGTGCGCCTGCCTTGGCTCCCATTATTACAGCCTTCATCAACGCATCATTTCAAATGTCTCATGTACCAACCTCACTAAAAGAAGCCTGGGTTAAACCTCTCCTAAAAAAGCTCTCTCTCGACCCATCAATCCCAGGGAACTACCGCCCCATTACAACCGTCCCCTTTCTGTTAATTCTGGACAAAGCAGCCTACCTGCAGGTTCAAAAATGTATTGAAGACAACCACCTCCTTGGGCTTCGCCAGTCTGGCTTCCGCCCTCAAAACGGCACCGAGACGGCACTACTTGACCTAAAAAATCAAATAGATGACCTAAGAGACGCGGGCAAACCCGCTCTCCTCCTGCTCCTAGACCTCTCGGCAGCCTTCAATCTGGTCGAGCATAAAACGCTATGCCACCATCTCACAACCTCAGCACAATTCTCAACCAAAGCGTGTGAATGGATCTCCTCATTTCTTCAGGAGAGGGTAATGAAGGTCTTCTCAGACTCCGCCAACGCAACACCAAGCCCCATCAAATGTGGAGTCCCACAGGGCTCCTGCATAGCCCCCACCCTCTACAACCTCTTCACGAGACCTCTCTTCAGGATACTTGACTCACTGGGCATCTCTTATACAAACTATGCTGATGACACACAGGTTCTCATCCCCCTGTCAGGTGACTACACCAAGGACCTGGACACACTCAGCAGCATCTACGCCACCATTCAATCATGGATGGCTGAGAACTGGCTCTGCTTAAACAGCGATAAGACTGAGCTCCTGCTTGTCGGCTCCCCATCCACTTTGGGCAGACTTGATACTAAATACCAATCCTTCACAGTGGACAATATCCCCATCAGAGTCTCTCAAACAATCAAAACACTGGGGGTGTACCTCGAGCCCAGCCTCACCATGGACAGACAGGTAAACGCCATCGCCTCATCCGCAGCATACCACTCCAAAATCATCAATGCCATCAGGCCCTTCTTGTCACGGCAAAACTGAATCTCAATAGCCAGAGCCATCATCGGCTCCAGACTCGACTACTGCAATGCCCTGTTCATTGGAACCTCCCAAAAAAACCTTGCCAAACTCCAGATTGCCCAAAATAATGCCTTAAGGGCTGCCACAGGCACCTCGTGCAAGTAACGCATCTCAGGGATCAGGAGGGAGGTACACTGGCTCCCCATCAAGGAAAGGGTAATTTTCAAAACTCTGGCTCTTACACACAAGTGCCTTCACGACCAAGCACCTCCCTATCTGACACAGTGGATAACTAGACAAACTGTCTCTAGACCCTCAAGGGCAGCCTATACCAACCGCATCACGGTTCCACACACACGGAGAGTGCGTGCAGGAGGCACCAGCTTCCCCACTATGGCGGCTACCCTATGGTACAACCTCCCAGCTCAGATGAGATCAATCAACTCACACACGGCCTTCCGCAAGGCCTTAAAAACCAAGCTTTTCCTCTAAAGAGCCTGCCACTCTAGGTTTGCATTATTACAGCTGAAGCCCAACCTACCCGATGCAACTTCTCTAAAGTCTCCATTCTTGAGGTAGAAAGAATTATTCTGTCCCTCAAACTATCCAACTGTCAGGGTGATCTCTGCCCGGCACACCTCATCAAGGATGCGGCTCCAGAACTACCACCCTTCATATCCAAGCTCATTAACGCTTCATTTACCACCGGCACTATACCCATGAACCTCAAACAATCATGGGTACTTCCACTCTTAAAAAAAACAACGCTAGATCCCATAACACCTACCAACTACAGGCCAAACACTACAGTCCCTTTTCTTCTAAAAATATTAGACAAGGTAGCCTATACACACATTCAAAATTATTTGGAACTAAACCCCTTTCTAGGAGCTAGACAGTCAGGTTGTCGCCCACAACATGGTACAAAGACTGCCCACATTGATCTCAAGACCCAGGTCGACGAACATAGAGACAACGGCAAATCAGCCTTTCTCCTCCTCCTGGACCTCTCAGCTGCGTTCGACCTGGTGGACCATACAATATTATGTAACCATCTTGACACAGTAGCACACTTCTCTAAGGACGCCGTAACCTGGATTAGGTCCTTCTTAAGTGGCAGAACCATGAGGGTCTTCTCACCCTCTGCAGCTGCAGACCCCATACCCATCACTTGTGGTGTTCCACAGGGATCTTGCTTCTCACCTACACTGTACAACATATTCATCAAGCCCCTTTTCGATGATCTGGCCCATCTTGGTATCACCTACACTAACTATGCAGATGATACTCAGATCCTCCTCCCACTTTCATGGGATTATGACAAGGATTTGGCCTTGGTGAACAGAGTATACATCATCATCCAGGCATGGATGGCCACACATGGTCGTTGCCTGAATGATGATAAAACAGAACTCATCATCCTGGGCACCCACACCAATCTAAAAAAACTGGGACCCGACTACTCCTCATTCATAATAGATGGTAACTGCATTAAGGTAGGACAGGAGGTAAAAACACCCGGTTTTTATGTTGAATCCATGCTCTCATTCTCCAAACAGGTCAACATGTTAGCGTCCTCTACAGCCTATACGTGCAAACTTATAAGAACAGGTAAGACATTTCTCTCCAATAACAGTTGTACCATCCTGGCCAGATAATTCATCCTGTCCTGCTTGGATTATTGCAATGCCTCGTACATAGGCTCCAACAAATCCATCATTAGAAGAATTCAAACCCTACAAAATAATGCCCTAAGAGCGGCACTAGGCATCTCCAAAAGCAACCACATCTCTGAAGATAGACAACAGAATAATTGGCTCCAAACCAATGACAAGATCCTTCTAAAAACCCTGTCACTCACTCACAAATCTCTCAATAACGCCGCACCCTGTCATGATTCCTGCCCCTCATGTCCCCAGCCCTCCAAGATGTCAGGCTGGAGCCAGGCCATGATCACCTACATGGCCATCAAGGGCCTCTCCATCCCTCCAAAGACCCACTTGGAGTCAGACTTGGCGCTTGTGGCACCAGACTCACTCACTCCCATCGGATAACATTGTTGATTGGACTTGTAGTGCATTGATGGGGACAAGATGGATGCCCCCACATATTTCGGTTCCCAGAACTGAACGTGCAGTCTAGTCTTTTGGGTTTGGTTCAAACCAGAGACACTTGGGATACCCAGAGACTATTTAGGCCATGCCCAGGCTGAGAAACATGCTTTGTGTTTTCTGCACCTGCAGCGTGACACTCACTGTGTTCGATTCGGTCTCCAGTAGGCCTGCATCTTTCTTCTGCGCTCAGCTCCTGCAAGAACAAGAACACTGTTAGGAACAGCCTTACCTTGCGGCGCTTCTGCCCATCATTCATCGCTCCTTCTGTTCTGCTGGCATCTTCAGCTGTGTCGTTCCCATCCCGGCACGCCCTTCCTAAGGAAAAGGCAAAGGAACAGAAAAAAGGCATTAGTAAGCATTCTGCAAATCTTCGCTTATTTTTAAATACTGTTCAAAACGCTTACCTGAATCCCAGCCGCTCTGGGGGAACTCTGTCTCCGGAACTTCTCATCCAACTGCAAGAGGGAAAAGACACTCCAGGTTAGCTGGAAACATCTAGAGGCGCCGCATACCGCGCTTACTCAGCGCATTTGTTCTTCATAACCGGCATCCACGCTGAAAACGTCGCGGCACCTAAAAGACACAGGAAAAGAACTCAGGTCAATACAAATACAAAAGGGGTGCATCGCGCATTGCACTCTCACTCACCTTCAGTGCTACTCTTCTCAGCAGCACGCCGCCATCCCCGGATGCCGGCCATCATTTAAGGAAGGAAAGGAACGAAGTTAGAGAACTGTTCAAAAGACTCATTATACTTACCTGTCGGACTCTTGCCAGTGAAGCAACTAGGCAGCAACGCGCCCACATCAATAAACGCGCCCCTGCGCTGAAAGCAGGATGGAGAGCACACTATCCAAGAAAACAAGGTGAGCTGTGGATCAAAGGGAAGGGTTGACCCCGGGGAAGAAGGGGTTCAAGCACACAGAGACATTAGTAATCCAGAGGATCAATCGGCGTTCAGCTTTCAACCCATCTCAGAGCAAGACTTGTCTAAGATAACTTATAATCTAAAAACCACAAGTTGTAAAGGGGATCCTTGCTCCTCGCTCATAATTAAAGAGTTTTCTCCGGTCCTCATTCCACCCCTAACCAAGTTCGTCAACGCCTCCCTTTTAGCAAATAAAGTTCCTGACAATATAAAAAAAGCATGGATCACCCCCTTGTTAAAAAAACCCAACCTCTGTCCTCTCACCGCCTCTAACTATAGGCCTATCACTAACACCCTGTTCTTGTTAAAGATCCTGGACAGGGTGGCCTATAATCAGATCGCCAGTTATTTGGAACAAAACCAAATCTATCATAAATTTCAATCAGGATTCCGTTTGAATCACGGCACTGAAACAGCTTTGTTGGCACTCAAATCTCATCTCCTACAGAGAATGGATAGTGGTTATATTTCCCTTCTCATGATTTTAGATTTGTCAGCTGCTTTCGACCTGGTGGACCATAACATTCTGTCCACCAGGCTAAGGCAGAATGCCAATTTTTCTGATGAAGCAGTTGTTTGGGTCATCTCTTTTTTGAAGAATAGACTAAATAGAGTGGCCAGCGACATTGCAGAAGCAGAACCGACCATACTTACGTACGGGGTTCCCCAAGGGGCTTGCGTGTCGCCTTGCTTCTATAATATATTTATGATTCCCTTTTTTCAGATGCTCGAGAATGAGGGGATCATATTTGCGAACTATGCGGATGACACCCAATGTGTCATCCCCATATCAGGTTCCCATGCAGAAGACGAAGCAAGGATTAACTAAATATACAAGAAAATCCAGGAATGGATGGAATTGAATGGCTTAGCTCTAAATAGCTCAAAAACGGAGCTTTTAATTACTGGCTCAGAGACCGAGCTAGACAAATTAGGTCCTAGCTATAAAGCATTAATTATTGATGACTGTTACATTGAGGTTATGAGCAAGGTGAAAACCTTGGGCATTTACCTGGATAACAACCTTAACATGAACGCCCAAGTGAACAATTTGGTCTCCTCTGCCTCATATTTTCTCAAATTGTTTCGTTGTTTGAGACCCTTCATATCAGAATCCAATGTGGAAACTTTGGCAAGGGCCATAATCGGCTCTTAGATTGACTATTGCTGCAGCCTACTCATAGGGTTGCCGGTTTCTGACATCCACCGGTTGCAAGTTATTCAGAATGGAGCAGTCAGGGTTGTGAAAGGCTTATCAAAAAGAGACCATGTGTCGGAGGCTCGGTGCAGCCTCCATTGGTTACCGGTAAAAGCGAGGATCATGTTTAGATGGCTTCTTATCACCCAGAAATGCATACATGGAGTTATGCCACTATATCTTAACGAACTAGTCTTAGTAAAAAATAGCATCCGCTCCCTGTGTTCCGACGAAACAAACACTTTGGCCATGCCACGTGTGGAAACCAAAAAATCCAGAGACTCAGCCTTCATTTCAGCAGCCCCTCTGAACTGGAACTCATTATCTGTTACATTGAGCACTATTACCTCCGTAGAAATCTTTAAAAAAGGGCTGAAAACTGCTCTCTTTTCGTAGGTTCGATTCTCATCTGTGCTTTCTCTCTGTATACAAACCCTCTGCTTCTATTTGGGTTTTACCCGCCTGTCCGTTTGTGTATTGAAAATGTGTCGTTTCGAAGCGCCCTTAAGCCCTAGGGTACCTGGTGCGCTATATAAATGTTAAACATAAACATAAACATAAACAATAGGGAGTTAAACTCTACCAATCCTGTGTTTCAGGCCCAGTCTCCAGTCGAATAGCCTACAGGGAAGGGTTCGAGGTCGTAAGAGGTCAGAACAGGCTGAGTAACGTCCCTGTGGATACCAGGTGAGCGTTGCAGAACACAAAGCCTCATATAAAATTCCACCTGGGCGTCATGGAAATGTCAGAAACCGACCAGTTTGCCCAGATGTTGGGGCAGCTACGTTCCGAAGTACATGTGGCCAGGCAGGAGACCAACACCCTGAGGAGAGAGCTGATAGTAGCCAAAGAACGCACTGATGATTTAAGCTGGCAACTTCTCCAGTCACAAGCAGGGCATGCACCATTGCCAGGAAGCGTGCCCTCGATGCAAGCGCCATCAGCCAATCGAGTTCAGATAATCCTTCCTGGGGCAATTCCCTTGGCCCTGCTCGAACGATTTACTGGGGATCCCAAGAGGTTTGCAATGTTCATGAACCAGTGCCGCCTGCACTTCCTTTGTAGGCCAGGGGCCTTTCCGAATGACGAATCACGGGTCGCTGTTGTGCTTTCCTAACTGAGTGGTAGTGCCGCGTACTGGTCTGTACCCTTTGTGGACCAAGACGATCCTTTGCTGCATGACTTCAGGGGCTTTCAGCAGGAGATGGAAAAGATGTCCGCTCGTCGTACTCATGGGCAGACATTAGACAACAAACTTCTGTCCCTACGCCAAGGGAATCAAGACCTATTAACATACATAGCCACGTTCAATAGACTCGTAGTTGAAGCAGAATGGCCAGCAGAGAAGAGAACCACGTTATTTCATCAGGGGTTGCGGGGGGAGCTCAAGGATGTTCTCACACAAGTAGTGAACCCCCCGAAAGACTGCTCAGAATTCATTGACCTTGTTGTTCAACTGGATCATAGGTTGCAGGACCGAAGAGCAGATCGAAGCAGACTGGACCCTCGCCCTATGTATGTGCGTTCAAAGGACAATACTACCTGAACAACGGAAGGTTCAGGAGAACCAATGCAAATCGGGGGGGTCAGATCCCCCTTGACTAAAGCGGAAAGAGATAAAAGGAGACAGCAGCAGTTATGTCTGTACTGTGGAAGGTCAGGTCATATCCTTAAAGAGTGCCCTGTGAAGCCACCAAGGAGGACGGTAGGGGCCACGGACAAGGAAGATACCATCAAGGAATCGGAAAACTCCCCAGCCCGGCAAGTGTAGGGGTCCACTTGTCGAGCGAAGAAAGTGAACTACAGACCTTCCATTTTGGTCTTGATCAATCGCCAACAACCATCTTGGATGCACGCAGTAAGAGCGTACATAGACAGTGGAGCCGTTAGGAATTACATCGACCAGGATCTTGCGGCAAAGATGGGGCTTCCGTTGCGCCCTAATTCAACCACCGACACTGTTACCACTGTCGACGGCACGGAAATAGCTTCTGGTCCAGTATCCCAATACACTGCAGCTTTAACCCTTCTGTGCCAGGATGGACACCAAGAATCTATCGTTTTCGACCTCATTAAGGCACCACAGTTCCGGTTAATTTTGGGAATGCCATGGTTGGTAGTTCACAATCCTCGAATCGATTGGCGAGCAAAAGAATTGGCCTTTCCCAAGACTTGTGCCCACACATGTTATTGCCAAGAGAAACAACCAATAGAAGCCAGAACCTCCACGCTTGCGACTGTGGCAATCGACACTCTACCAAGTGAATACCAGGACTTTCAAGATGTCTTTCAGAAAGAACAGGCTAATACCTTGCCACCGCATAGACCATACGATTGCCAAATCGACATGATACCCGGTGCACAAATCCCTTGTGGGTGAATATGCACACTCACAGAACCAGAAAACCAGCACCTGATGGCCTATCTTGACCAATACCTGGCCAACGGGTTCATCCGTCCCTCAAAGTCTCCAGCAGCCAGTCCTCTATTCTTCGTACTGAAAAAAGAGGGGGACTTGAGAATGTGCATCGACTATCGTGCACTGAACCAGATTACCGTAAAAAAACGCTACCCCTGCTACTGATGCCTGAATTGCCTGATCAAGTCAAAGATGCCCAAATCTACACAAAACTAGACCTGAGGGGGGCACATCGCCTTGTTTGCATAAAACAGGGGGACGAATGGAAAACCGCTTTTCGCACCAAATACGGCTTGTACGAATATCAAGTAATGCCCTTTGGCCTTTGCAACGCGCCTGCTGCATTTCAATACTTCATGAACGATGTCCTACGGGAATTGATTGTTGTCTGTGCTCTAGTGTACATCGACGATATCCTAGTATATTCTCCATCAAAGCAGGACCACGTTAAACACGTCCGATCCGTATTGGAGAAACTCCGTCAACACCAGCTCTACGTCAAGCTCGAAAAGTGCTCATTCCACGTCTCCGAGGTGGAATTCCTGGGCTTTATTCTCAGCCCGAATGGAATCCGAATGGATGTACACAAGGTAGATGCTATCCTGAACTGGCCATCCCCAAATTCATTCAAGGGTTTTCAAAGTATGCTGGGTTTTGCAAACTTCTATCACCGGTTCATCCCAGGATTTTCGCAAATCGTGCATCCCATCACGTCATTACTAAGGAAAAGCAACAAAAAGTTCCAATGGACAACAGAAGCCGAGGAGGCTTTCCAGGAACTCAAAGCAAGATTCACATCTGCCCCAATCTTACGCCACCCTTGCCCTGATCTCCCATACCTGGTGGAAACAGACGCCTCAGGCATGGCTATGGGAGCCGTCCTCTCACAAAAGGACCCCGAAACGGGCCAGTTACACCCTGTTGCCTTCTGGTCACGTAAATTCACACCCCCTGAACTCAATTACTCTATCACAGACAAAGAACTCCTGGTCATTAAGTCAGCCTTTAAGGCATGGCGGCACTACCTCTTGGGTGCCAGACACACAATCACTGTAATAACTGACCACCGGAACCTCCAGTACCTAAAAACGGCAAAGGCCCAATCCTCACGACAACTACGTTGGGCTCTTTTTTTGCTAAATATGACTACGTGATTACATTTCGACCAGGGGTGAAAAACGGGAAGGCCGATGCCCTTTGCCATATGGGGGTGGAAGAGCAAGGGTATCAGGCCCCTGACCCAATAGCAATCATCCCGAGTGACAAGCTCCTAGGAGTCACAGCAACCATAACTCAGAAATAATTACATGAAGAAATCCAAAACCTGATGAGTCCGAAGCAATTACAAGCGTGGAGTGCATAAGGAGAACATTACATGATAAAAGATCAGTTGCCCTACTTCAGGAATCATTTATTCTTACCAAACCAAGAACTACGAGAACAAGTCATGTCCGGTTATCATGATTCCTTGATGCAGGGCCACCCCGGAATCGCTAAAACCCTAGCCAAGGTAAAACAAAATTATTGGTGGCCCACATGGCGTAAATACATTATCCAATTCATCTTATCTTGTGGAGTGTGTGCTCAAAACAAGTCATCCAAGCAGAAACCGGCTGGGCTATTACAACCATTGGAAAACCCACCAGCACCCTGGCACACGTTGTCCCTCGATTTTATTACTGACTTACCACCCAGTCTAGGGTTTAACACTATTCTTGTGGTCGTGGACCTATTTTCAAAAATGGCACATTCCATTCCTCTTAAGGGGCTCCCAAATGCTTCCACTTGTTATGCTCACCTGGCTCCCACAGGGGCGTCGGTCGGACCCGGACAGCTGCGGTCTCCACCAACGTGATGCGTAGTTCAGAGATGACTGACTGGACTGGCCCTCCTAATCTTGTCTGCTTGACCCGTAGAAATATTCTCCTGCAAGTGGAGAGATGGATTTAGCCACCCGTGATTTCAAGTGATGGCACCCCCAACAGTCCTCCCACTAATCACCTCCGAAGTGCCCTCTCACCAATCTCACCTTATACTCTTGAAAGATGAGCTCTCCATCCTGCATGGATTGCAGGGGCGCGTTGATGCCAGTTATTTCACTGGTTTGAATGCATGGGAGAGTTCCGGAGAGTATTGACTCTGAGGTTCCTGGCGAGGACTAGTAAGTATCAAGTTCATAGAGTTCAATATGTCTGATGTTCACTCTTGTTCCCCCCTTCCTTCCTTGTCTTGCAGCTAAGTTTGTGAGAAGGTGCTCTCGTGGTAGCTAGTGGCGCTCAGGTAAGAGTCTGTATTACCCGACGCTGTCCGGTAAATGTTGCACATGTTTAACCTGTTGTTTTCTCTCTCTTTGCAGGTGCGGCACATGAAGATGTGGAGAGTTATAGAATAGTGCCTCCAGTGGTAAATCAGGTAAGTCTATGGTGATAAGAGTTATATTTGTTGATTTTCTCGGCTCACCTTGTTGTTTTCTTTTGTCCCCCAGGTGCCGGAGTTCGGCGAAGAAATGATGGAGGCAGCGCCGAATCGAGAGATGCTGCGAGGACTGGTGAGTATGGTGCGGCGCAGCAGCTGGAGATGCGACACGTACTGAAATGATGTTCTTTCCAGGTCCAGAGGCGAGATGGATCTGGAATCAGGTGAGGAATTCGAAAATAGTTTGTTTTCTAACCTTGTCCTTTTCTTTCCTCTTTGTTTTAGGAGTTCCAGATTCGAGGCGGCGTGGCAGAAGACTGGATGCTGACTGCAGGCACGGTGAGCGTTACGCTGCTGGATGCAGAATAACGCAAAGCGTGTGCTGCTGTTTGGGCGTGGTTTAACCCTTTAAGTGCCATGGGTATTTCTCCCCAGTGCAAGGGCCTTTTTTGGTGATTTTGGTATGTGGCCATTCAATGGCTTGTAACTTTTTTGTTACATGAGATATCTCGGCCAAATTTGGCTCCTTTTTTTCCCACATGTAGGCGGTCGTAACGCCCCCAGGTTGCTGTAGGGGGGTGAGAGAAAATAAGGAAAAAGTGCGAAAATTTTGTTTTTTTTCAAAAAATGCCAATAAAATGATGTACAAAGAAGCCTGTGGTTTTTTCCTTGTAAGAGCTAGGAACAAATGGTTTGCTGTGCTGAGTTCCCCAATTTCGTGGCTTTCAGGGACAGGTTGAGTGGAAATGGAAAAAAATTATTTTGATGTGGTCATCAACCGTTTTGTGAGAGGTAGGCGATTTTTGCAATTTTTGCCAATTGGACATGCATGGACAGAATGGAAGAAAAGGGCAGGAAAGCCAAATTGGAGGACAGAAAGGCATATATTTCTGAAAAGTAGACAAAATTCCAAGTTTAGGAAGGGGTGATTTGCATAGGTCAGGCAACAACTAGGTAGGGGAAACTGCCATCTAATGGGGGAAAAGCAGGAAAATGACTGAAAAAAAAGGTATGTGTTGGACATGGTTGGCTTGGTACGGCAATGGCTTCTATGAATTTTGAGAAAAGCAATGCTCCGCTACATTCCCCCGACTCTTGCAGTTAGGAGAGCATACAATTTTTGTAGTGTTTTTACAAAACAAGCAATACCACAAGCCAAACACTGAGCCATGGTACACAGGAGTTTTACGCTCACGGCCTGACCAGACGCACTTAGCATGTGTAAATTGGGAAAACCAATGTGGTGAGGAACAGCAGCCATGCATTTTTTGAAAGAGCACAGGCAGACCTTTTCAAGGGTAGGTGACTTGTGCAGGTTACAAAAGTGTATGGTGGCTAAAGCAGCGACTAAATGTAGGTCACATTTGGGAAAAGAAAGGGTTGTGAGACAAAGGGCACCAGCAAATGGGTCAAAATGTTATGAAAACCACACAAACACAACACATGCCCTACCGTCCCGCGTTCCCACAGGTGTCCCGATGAAAACGGTACCCCACATGTGTGGGTGCACCTACCTGGCCGCCAAGGGGAAAGCCTAAAACACAAGTAACCCCAAGTCTGTTTTCAGAGCGAAATCTCAGACATTCTGCCCACCGGCACAACGTACAGATATGGCCCTCGGGTGTCCAAGCCACCGAGGAAAACAGGGAACCCCATGCATTTCCGAAAAGAGGACACCCGTGGGAATACGCAGAGGTATGATTTGCGCACATCGCCCCAGATTTTATTACCCAGATAGCCCCGCAAAGTCCGAAATGTTGGGAAAAAAACGCCTTTTCTGCACATTTCGCTCGACGCACCCATCGACACACGCCCGCAACAACACATGGCCTACCGTCACGCGTTCCCACAGGTGTCCATATAAAAACGGTACCTCACATGTGTGGGTGCAGCTACCTGGCCGCCAAGGGGAAAGCCTAAAACACAAGTAACCCCAAGTCTGTTTTCAGAGGGAAATCTCAGACATTCTGCTGACCGGCACAACGTACAGATATGGGCCTCGGGTGTCCAAGCCACCAAGGAAAACAGGCAACCCCACGCATTTCCGAAAAGAGGACACCCGTGGGAATCCGCAGAGGTATGATTTGCGCACATCGCCCCAGAATTTATTACCCAGACAGCCCTGCAAAGTCTGAAATGTGGGGAAAAAACGCTTTTTCGGCACATTTCGCTCGATGCACCCATTGAAACACGCCCCCAACAACACATGGCCTACCGTCCCGCGTTCCCACAGGTGTCCCGATGAAAAACGGTACCCCACATGTGTGGGTGCACCTACCTGGCCGCCAAGGGGAAAGCCTAAAACACAAGTAACCCCAAGTCTGTTTTCAGAGCGAAATCTCAGACATTCTGCCGACCGGCACAACGTACAGATATGGGCCTCGGGTGTCCAAGCCACCAAGGAAAACGGGGAACCCCATGCATTTCCAAAAAGAGGACATCTGTGGGAATCCGCAGAGGTATGATTTGCGCACATCGCCGCAGAATTTATGTCCCAGACAGCACTACAAAGTCCGAAATGTGGGGAAAAAAACGATTTTTCCGCACATTTCGCTCGACGCACCCATCGAAACACGCCCCCAACAACACATGGCCTACCGTCACGCGTTCCCACAGGTGTCCTGATGAAAACATTACCTCACATGTGTGGGTGCACCTACCTGGCCGCCAAGGGGAAAGCCTAAAACACAAGTAAACCCAAGTCTGTTTTCAGAGCGAAATCTCAGACATTTTGCCGACAGGCACAACGTAGAGATATGGGCCTCGGGTGTTCAAACCACCGAGGAAAACAGGGAACCCCATGCATTTCCGAAAAGAGGACACCCGTGGGAATCCGCAGAGGTATGATTTGCGCACATCGCCCCAGAATTTTTTACCCAGACAGCCCCGCAAAGTCCGAAATGTGGGGAAAAAAACACTTTTTCCGCAGATTTCGCTCGACGCACCCATCGAAACACGCCCCCAACAACACATGGCCTACCGTCACGCGTTCCCACAGGTGTCCCGATGAAAACGGTATCTCAAATGTGTGGGTGCACCTACCTGGCCGCCAGGGGGAAAGCCTAAAACACAAGTAAACCCAAGTCTGTTTTCAGAGCGAAATCTCAGACATTCTGCCGACCGGCACAACGTACAGATGTGGGCCTCCACCGAGGAAAACAGGGAACCCCATGCATTCCCGAAAAGAGGAAACCCGTGGGAATCCGCAGAGGTATGATTTGTGCACATCGCCCCAGAATTTTTTACCCAGAGAGCCCCGCAAAGTCCGAAATGTCGGAAAAAAAATACTTTGTCCGCACATTTCGCTCGACGCACCCATCGAAACACGCCCCCAACAACACATGGCCTACCGTCACGCGTTCCCACAGGTGTCCCGATGAAAACAGTACCTCACATGTGTGGGTGCACCTTCCTGCACACCAAAGGGAAAGCCTAAAACACAAGTAACCCCAAGTCTGTTTTCAGAGCGAAATCTCAGACATTCTGCCGACTGGCACAACGTACAGATATGGGCCTCGGGTGTCCAAGCCACCGAGGAAAACAGGGAAACCCATGCATTTCCAAAAAGAGGACACCCGTGGGAATCCGCAGAGGTATGATTTGCGCACATCGCCCCAGAATTTTTTACCCAGGCAGCCCCGCAAAATCCGAAATGTCGGGAAAAAAACTCTTTTTCTCACATTTCGCTCGACGCACCCATCAAACACGCTCCCAACAACACATGGCCTACCATCACGCATTCCCACAGGTGTCCCGATGAAAACGGTACCTCACATGTGTGGGTGCACCTACTGGCCGCCAAGGGTAAAGCCTAAAACACAAGTAACCCCAAGTCTGTTTTCATGGCGAAATCTCAGACATTCAGCCGACCGGCACAACGTACAGATATGGGCCTCGGGTGTCCAAGCCACCGAGGAAAACAGGGAACCCCATGCATTTCCGAAAAGAGGACACCCGTGGGAATCAGCAGAGGTATGATTTGCGCACATCGCCCTAGAATTTTTTACCCAGACAGCCCCGCAAAGTCCGAATTGTGGGGAAAAAAACACTTTTTCCGCAGATTTTGCTCGACGCACCCATTGAAACACGCGCCCAACAACACATGGCCTACCGTCACACGTTCCCACAGGTGTCCCGATGAAAACGGTACCTCACATGTGTGGGTGCACCTACCTGGCCGCCAAGGGGAGCGCCTAAAACACAAGTAACCCCAAATCTGTTTTCAGAGCGAAATCTCAGACATTCTGCCGACCGGCACAACGTACAGATATGGGCCTCGAGTGTCCAAGCCACCGAGGAAAACAGGGAACCCCATGCATTTCCGAAAAGAGGACACCCGTGGGAATCCGCAGAGGTATGATTTGCGCACATCGCCCCAGATTTTATTACCCAGATAGCCCAGCAAAGTCCGAAATGTTGGGAAAAAAACGCCTTTTCTGCACATTTCGCTCGACGCACCCATCGACACACGCCCGCAACAACACATGGCCTACCGTCACGCGTTCCCACAGGTGTCCATATAAAAACGGTACCTCACATGTGTGGGTGCAGCTACCTGGCCGCCAAGGGGAAAGCCTAAAACACAAGTAACCCCAAGTCTGTTTTCAGAGGGAAATCTCAGACATTCTGCTGACCGGCACAACGTACAGATATGGGCCTCGGGTGTCCAAGCCACCAAGGAAAACAGGCAACCCCACGCATTTCCGAAAAGAGGACACCCGTGGGAATCCGCAGAGGTATGATTTGCGCACATCGCCCCAGAATTTATTACCCAGACAGCCCTGCAAAGTCTGAAATGTGGGGAAAAAACGCTTTTTCGGCACATTTCGCTCGATGCACCCATTGAAACACGCCCCCAACAACACATGGCCTACCGTCCCGCGTTCCCACAGGTGTCCCGATGAAAAACGGTACCCCACATGTGTGGGTGCACCTACCTGGCCGCCAAGGGGAAAGCCTAAAACACAAGTAACCCCAAGTCTGTTTTCAGAGCGAAATCTCAGACATTCTGCCGACCGGCACAACGTACAGATATGGGCCTCGGGTGTCCAAGCCACCAAGGAAAACGGGGAACCCCATGCATTTCCAAAAAGAGGACATCCGTGGGAATCCGCAGAGGTATGATTTGCGCACATCGCCGCAGAATTTATGTCCCAGACAGCACTACAAAGTCCGAAATGTGGGGAAAAAAACGCTTTTTCCGCACATTTCGCTCGACGCACCCATCGAAACACGCCCCCAACAACACATGGCCTACCGTCACGCGTTCCCACAGGTGTCCTGATGAAAACATTACCTCACATGTGTGGGTGCACCTACCTGGCCGCCAAGGGGAAAGCCTAAAACACAAGTAAACCCAAGTCTGTTTTCAGAGCGAAATCTCAGACATTTTGCCGACAGGCACAACGTAGAGATATGGGCCTCGGGTGTCCAAACCACCGAGGAAAACAGGGAACCCCATGCATTTCCGAAAAGAGGACACCCGTGGGAATCCGCAGAGGTATGATTTGCGCACATCGCCCCAGAATTTTTTACCCAGACAGCCCCGCAAAGTCCGAAATGTGGGGAAAAAAACACTTTTTCCGCAGATTTCGCTCGACGCACCCATCGAAACACGCCCCCAACAACACATGGCCTACCGTCACGCGTTCCCACAGGTGTCCCGATGAAAACGGTATCTCAAATGTGTGGGTGCACCTACCTGGCCGCCAGGGGGAAAGCCTAAAACACAAGTAAACCCAAGTCTGTTTTCAGAGCGAAATCTCAGACATTCTGCCGACCGGCACAACGTACAGATGTGGGCCTCCACCGAGGAAAACAGGGAACCCCATGCATTCCCGAAAAGAGGAAACCCGTGGGAATCCGCAGAGGTATGATTTGTGCACATCGCCCCAGAATTTTTTACCCAGAGAGCCCCGCAAAGTCCGAAATGTCGGGAAAAAAATACTTTGTCCGCACATTTCGCTCGACGCACCCATCGAAACACGCCCCCAACAACACATGGCCTACCGTCACGCGTTCCCACAGGTGTCCCGATGAAAACAGTACCTCACATGTGTGGGTGCACCTTCCTGCACACCAAGGGGAAAGCCTAAAACACAAGTAACCCCAAGTCTGTTTTCAGAGCGAAATCTCAGACATTCTGCCGACTGGCACAACGTACAGATATGGGCCTCGGGTGTCCAAGCCACCGAGGAAAACAGGGAAACCCATGCATTTCCAAAAAGAGGACACCCGTGGGAATCCGCAGAGGTATGATTTGCGCACATCGCCCCAGAATTTTTTACCCAGGCAGCCCCGCAAAGTCCGAAATGTCGGGAAAAAAACTCTTTTTCTCACATTTCGCTCGACGCACCCATCAAACACGCTCCCAACAACACATGGCCTACCATCACGCATTCCCACAGGTGTCCCGATGAAAACGGTACCTCACATGTGTGGGTGCACCTACTGGCCGCCAAGGGTAAAGCCTAAAACACAAGTAACCCCAAGTCTGTTTTCATGGCGAAATCTCAGACATTCAGCCGACCGGCACAACGTACAGATATGGGCCTCGGGTGTCCAAGCCACCGAGGAAAACAGGGAACCCCATGCATTTCCGAAAAGAGGACACCCGTGGGAATCAGCAGCGGTATGATTTGCGCACATCGCCCTAGAATTTTTTACCCAGACAGCCCCGCAAAGTCCGAAATGTGGGGAAAAAAACACTTTTTCCGCAGATTTTGCTCGACGCACCCATTGAAACACGCCCCCAACAACACATGGCCTACCGTCACACGTTCCCACAGGTGTCCCGATGAAAACGGTACCTCACATGTGTGGGTGCACCTACCTGGCCGCCAAGGGGAGCGCCTAAAACACAAGTTACCCCAAATCTGTTTTCAGAGCGAAATCTCAGACATTCTGCCGACCGGCACAACGTACAGATATGGGCCTCGAGTGTCCAAGCCACCGAGGAAAACAGGGAACCCCATGCATTTCCGAAAAGAGGACACCCGTGGGAATCCGCAGAGGTATGATTTGTGCACATCGCCCCAGAATTTTTTACCCAGACAGCCCCGCAAAGTCCGAAATGTCGGGAAAAAAACACTTTTTCGCACATTTCACTCGACGCACCCATCGAAACACGCCCCCAACAACACATGGCCTACCGTCACGCGTTCCCACAGGTGTCCCGATGAAAACAGTACCTCACATGTGTGGGGGCACCTTCCTGGCCACCAAGGGGAAAGCCTAAAACACAAGTAACCCCAAGTCTGTATTCAGAGCGAAATCTCAGACATTCTGCCGACCGGCACAACGTACAGATATGGGCCTCGGGTGTCCAGGCCACCAAGGAAAACAGGGAACCCCATGCATTTCCAAAAAGAGGACACCCGTGGGAATCCGCAGAGGTATGATTTGCGCACATCGTCCCAGAATTTATTACCCAGACAGCCCCGCAAAGTCCGAAATGTCGGGAAAAAAATGCTTTTTCCGCACATTTCACTTGATGCACCCATCGAAACACGCCCCCAACAACACATGGCCTACAGTCACGCGTTCCCACAGGTGTCCCGATAAAAACAGTACCTCACATGTGTGGGTGCACCTACCTGGCCGCCAAGGGGAAAGCCTAAAATACAAGTAATCCCAAGTCTGTTTTCAGAGTGAAATCTCAGACATTCTGCTGACCGGCACAACGTACAGATATGGGCCTCGGGTGTCCAAGCCACCGAGGAAAACAGGGAACCCCATGCATTTCCGAAAAGAGGACACCCTTGGGAATCCGCAGAGGTATGATTTGTGCACATCGCCCCAGAATTTTTTACCCAGACAGCCCCGCAAAGTCCGAAATGTCGGGAAAAAAACACTTTTTCCGCACATTTCGCTCGACGCTACCATAGAAACACGCCCCCATGTACACATGCCTTACCGTCACGCGTTCCCACAGGTGTCCCGATGAAAACAGTATCTCACATGTGCGGGTGCACTTTCCTGGCCGCCAAGGGGAAAGCCTAAAACACAAGTAACCCCAAGTCTGTTTTCATGGCGAAATCTCAGACATTCAGCCGACCGGCACAACGTACAGATATGGGCCTCGGGTGTCCAAGTCACCGAGGAAAACAGGGAACCCCATGCATTTCCGAAAAGAGGACACCCGTGGGAATCAGCAGAGGTATGATTTGCGCACATCGCCCCAGAATTTTTTACCCAGACAGCCCCGCAAAGTCCGAAATGTGGGAAAAAAAAACACTTTTTCCGCAGATTTCGCTCGACGCACCCATCGAAACACGCCCCCAACAACACATGGCCTACCGTCACGCGTTTCCACAGGTGTCCCGATGAAAACGGTATCTCAAATGTGTGGGTGCACCTACCTGGCCGCCAGGGGAAAAGCCTAAAACACAAGTAAACCCAAGTCTGTTTTCAGAGCGAAATCTCAGACATTCTGCCGACCGGCACAACGTACAGATGTGGGCCTCCACCGAGGAAAACAGGGAACCCCATGCATTCCCGAAAAGAGGAAACCCGTGGGAATCCGCAGAGGTATGATTTGTGCACATCGCCCCAGAATTTTTTACCCAGAGAGCCCCGCAAAGTCCGAAATGTCTGGAAAAAAATACTTTGTCCGCACATTTCGCTCGACGCACCCATCGAAACACGCCCCCAACAACACATGGCCTACCGTCACGCATTCCCACAGGTGTCCCGATGAAAACAGTACCTCACATGTGTGGGTGCACCTTCCTGCACACCAAGGGGAAAGCCTAAAACACAAGTAACCCCAAGTCTGTTTTCAGAGCGAAATCTCAGACATTCTGCCGACTGGCACAACGTACAGATATGGGCCTCGGGTGTCCAAGCCACCGAGGAAAACAGGGAAACCCATGCATTTCCAAAAAGAGGACACCCGTGGGAATCCGCAGAGGTATGATTTGCGCACATCGCCCCAGAATTTTTTACCCAGGCAGCCCCGCAAAGTCCGAAATGTCGGGAAAAAAACTCTTTTTCTCACATTTCGCTCGACGCACCCATCAAACACGCTCCCAACAACACATGGCCTACCATCACGCATTCCCACAGGTGTCCCGATGAAAACGGTACCTCACATGTGTGGGTGCACCTACTGGCCGCCAAGGGTAAAGCCTAAAACACAAGTAACCCCAAGTCTGTTTTCATGGCGAAATCTCAGACATTCAGCCGACCGGCACAACGTACAGATATGGGCCTCGGGTGTCCAAGCCACCGAGGAAAACAGGGAACCCCATGCATTTCCGAAAAGAGGACACCCGTGGGAATCAGCAGAGGTATGATTTGCGCACATCGCCCTAGAATTTTTTACCCAGACAGCCCCGCAAAGTCCGAAATGTGGGGAAAAAAACACTTTTTCCGCAGATTTTGCTCGACGCACCCATTGAAACACGCCCCCAACAACACATGGCCTACCGTCACACGTTCCCACAGGTGTCCCGATGAAAACGGTACCTCACATGTGTGGGTGCACCTACCTGGCCGCCAAGGGGAGCGCCTAAAACACAAGTAACCCCAAATCTGTTTTCAGAGCGAAATCTCAGACATTCTGCCGACCGGCACAACGTACAGATATGGGCCTCGAGTGTCCAAGCCACCGAGGAAAACAGGGAACCCCATGCATTTCCGAAAAGAGGACACCCGTGGGAATCCGCAGAGGTATGATTTGTGCACATCGCCCCAGAATTTTTTACCCAGACAGCCCCGCAAAGTCCGAAATGTCGGGAAAAAAACACTTTTTCGCACATTTCACTCGACGCACCCATCGAAACACGCCCCCAACAACACATGGCCTACCGTCACGCGTTCCCACAGGTGTCCCGATGAAAACAGTACCTCACATGTGTGGGTGCACCTTCCTGGCCACCAAGGGGAAAGCCTAAAACACAAGTAACCCCAAGTCTGTATTCAGAGCGAAATCTCAGACATTCTGCCGACCGGCACAACGTACAGATATGGGCCTCGGGTGTCCAGGCCACCAAGGAAAACAGGGAACCCCATGCATTTCCAAAAAGAGGACACCCGTGGGAATCCGCAGAGGTATGATTTGCGCACATCGTCCCAGAATTTATTACCCAGACAGCCCCGCAAAGTCCGAAATGTCGGGAAAAAAATGCTTTTTCCGCACATTTCACTTGATGCACCCATCGAAACACGCCCCCAACAACACATGGCCTACAGTCACGCGTTCCCACAGGTTTCCTGATAAAAACAGTACCTCACATGTGTGGGTGCACCTACCTGGCCGCCAAGGGGAAAGCCTAAAATACAAGTAATCCCAAGTCTGTTTTCAGAGTGAAATCTCAGACATTCTGCTGACCGGCACAACGTACAGATATGGGCCTCGGGTGTCCAAGCCACCGAGGAAAACAGGGAACCCCATGCATTTCCGAAAAGAGGACACCCTTGGGAATCCGCAGAGGTATGATTTGTGCACATCGCCCCAGAATTTTTTACCCAGACAGCCCCGCAAAGTCCGAAATGTCGGGAAAAAAACACTTTTTCCGCACATTTCGCTCGACGCTACCATAGAAACACGCCCCCATGTACACATGCCTTACCGTCACGCGTTCCCACAGGTGTCCCGATGAAAACAGTATCTCACATGTGCGGGTGCACCTTCCTGGCCGCCAAGGGGAAAGCCTAAAACACAAGTAACCCCAAGTCTGTTTTCATGGCGAAATCTCAGACATTCAGCCGACCGGCACAACGTACAGATATGGGCCTCGGGTGTCCAAGTCACCGAGGAAAACAGGGAACCCCATGCATTTCCGAAAAGAGGACACCCGTGGGAATCAGCAGAGGTATGATTTGCGCACATCGCCCCAGAATTTTTTACCCAGACAGCCCCGCAAAGTCCGAAATGTGGGGAAAAAAAACACTTTTTCCGCAGATTTCGCTCGACGCACCCATCGAAACACGCCCCCAACAACACATGGCCTACCGTCACGCGTTTCCACAGGTGTCCCGATGAAAAAGGTACCTCACATGTGTGGGTGCACCTACCTGGCCGCCAAGGGGAAAGCCTAAAACACAAGTAACCCCAAGTCTGTTTTCAGAGCGAAATCTCAGACATTCTGCCGACCGGCACAACGTACAGATATGGGCCTCGGGTGTCCAAGCCACCGAGGAAAACAAGGAACCCCATGCATTTCCTAAAAGAGGACACCCTTGGGAATACGCAGAGGTATGATTTGTGCACATCGCCCCAGAATTTTTTACCCAGACAGCCCCGCAAAGTC
Organism: Ambystoma mexicanum; assembly: GCF_040938575.1. NCBI lineage: Eukaryota > Metazoa > Chordata > Amphibia > Caudata > Ambystomatidae > Ambystoma > Ambystoma mexicanum. The sequence goes on along the minus strand of NC_090930.1, from coordinate 566,003,858 downwards.
CGAAATGTCGGGAAAAAAACACTTTTTCCGCACATTTCACTCGACGCTACCATCGAAACACGCCCCCATGTACACATGCCCTACCGTCACGCGTTCCCACAGGTGTCCCGATGCAAACAGTACCTCACATGTGCGGGTGCACCTTTCTGGCCGCCAAGGGGAAAGCCTAAAACACAAGTAACCCCAAGTCTGTTTTCAGAGCGAAATCTCAGACATTCTGCCGACCGGCACAATGTACAGATATGGGCCTCGGGTGTCCAAGCCACCGAGGAAAACAGGGAACCCCATGCATTTCCGAAAAGAGGACACCCGTGGGAATCCGCAGAGGTATGATTTGCGCACATCGCCCCAGAATTTATTACCCAGACAGCCCTGAAAAGTCCGTAATGTGGGGAAAAAAACACTTTTTGTTGGCACCTTTTGCTCAACGGACCCCTCGAAACAAGCCCCCACCAACACATGGCCTACTGTCACGCCTTCACACAGGTGTCCCGATGAAAATGGTACCTCACATGTGTGGGTGCACCTACCTGGCCGCCAAGGGGAAAGCCGAAAACACAAGTAACCCCAAGTCTGTTTTCAGAGGGAAATCTCAGACATTCTGCCGACCGGCACAACGTACAGATGTGGGCCTCGGGTGTCCAAGCCACCGAGGAAAACAAGGAACCCCATGCATTTCCAAAAAGAGGACACCCGTGGGAATCCGCAGAGGTATGATTTGCGCACATCGCCCCAGATTTTATTACCCAGACAGCCCTGCAAAGTCCAAAATGTGGGGAAAAAAATGCTTTTTCCGCACATTTCGCTCGACGCACCCATTGAAACACGCCCCCAACAACACATGGCCTACCGTCACGCATTCCCACAGGTGTCCCGATGAAAACAGTACCTCACATGTGTGGGTGCACCAACCTGGCCGCCAAGGGGAAAGCCTAAAACACAAGTAACCCCAAGTCTGTTTTCAGAGCGAAATCTCAGACATTCTGCCCACCGGCACAACGTACAGATATGGCCCTCGGGTGTCCAAACCACCGAGGAAAACAGGGAACCCCATGCATTTCTGAAAAGAGGACACCCGTGGGAATACGCAGAGGTATGATTTGCGCACATCGCCCCAGATTTTATTACCCAGATAGCCCCGCAAAGACCGAAATGTTGGGAAAAAAACGCCTTTTCCGCACATTTCGCTCGACGCACCCATCGACACACGCCCGCAACAACACATGGCCTACCGTCACGCGTTCCCACAGGTGTCCATATGAAAACGGTACCTCACATGTGTGGGTGCACCTACCTGGCCGCCAAGGGGAAAGCCTAAAACACAAGTAACCCCAAGTCTGTTTTCAGAGGGAAATCTCAGACATTCTGCTGACCGGCACAACGTACAGATATGGGCCTCGGGTGTCCAAGCCACCAAGGAAAACAGGGAACCCCAGGCATTTCCGAAAAGAGGACACCCGTGGGAATCCGCAGAGGTATGATTTGCGCACATCGCCCCAGAATTTATTACCCAGACAGCCCTGCAAAGTCTGAAATGTGGGGAAAAAAACGCTTTTTCGGCACATTTCGCTCGACGCACCCATTGAAACACGCCCCCAACAACACATGGCCTACCGTCCCGCGTTCCCACAGGTGTCCAGATGAAAACGGTACCCCACATGTGTGGGTGCACCTACCTGGCCGCCAAGGGGAAAGCCTAAAACACAAGTAACCCCAAGTCTGTTTTCAGAGCGAAATCTCAGACATTCTGCTGACCGGCACAACGTACAGATATGGGCCTCGGGTGTCCAAGCCACCAAGGAAAACGGGGAACCCCATGCATTTCCAAAAAGAGGACATCCGTGGGAATCCGCAGAGGTATGATTTGCGCACATCGCCGCAGAATTTATGTCCCAGACAGCACTACAAAGTCCGAAATGTGGGGAAAAAAACGCTTTTTCCGCACATTTCGCTCGACGCACCCATCGAAACACGCCCCCAACAACACATGGCCTACCGTCACGCGTTCCCACAGGTGTCCTGATGAAAACATTACCTCACATGTGTGGGTTCACCTACCTGGCCGCCAAGGGGAAAGCCTAAAACACAAGTAACCCCAAGTCTGTTTTCAGAGCGAAATCTCAGACATTCTGCCGACAGGCACAACGTACAGATATGGGCCTCGGGTGTCCAAACCACAGAGGAAAACAGGAAACCCCATGCATTTCCGAAAAGAGGACACCTGTGGGAATCCGCAGAGGTATGATTTGCGCACATCGCCCCAGAATTTTTTACCCAGACAGCCCCGCAAAGTCCAAAATGTGTGGAAAAAACACTTTTTCCGCAGATTTCGCTCGACGCACCCATCGAAACACGCCCCCAACAACACATAGCCTACCGTCACACGTTCCCACAGGTGTCCCAATGAAAACGGTATCTCAAATGTGTGGGTGCACCTACCTGGCCGCCAGGGGGAAAGCCTAAAACACAAGTAAACCCAAGTCTGTTTTCAGTGCGAAATCTCAGACATTCTGCCGACTGGCACAACGTACAGATATGGGCCTCCACCGAGGAAAACAGGGAACCCCATGCATTTCCGAAAAGAGGACACCCGTGGGAATCAGCAGAGGTATGATTTGCGCACATCGCCCTAGAATTTTTTACCCAGACAGCCCCGCAAAGTCCGAAATGTGGGGAAAAAAACACTTTTTCCGCAGATTTTGCTCGACGCACCCATCGAAACACGCCCCCAACAACACATGGCCTACCGTCACACGTTCCCACAGGTGTCCCGATGAAAACGGTACCTCACATGTGTGGGTGCACCTACCTGGCCGCCAAGGGGAGCGCCTAAAACACAAGTAACCCCAAGTCTGTTTTCAGAGCGAAATCTCAGACATTCTGCCGACCGGCACAACGTACAGATGTGGGCCTCGAGTGTCCAAGCCACCGAGGAAAACAGGGAACCCCATGCATTTCCGAAAAGAGGACACCCGTGGGAATCCGCAGAGGTATGATTTGTGCACATCGCCCACAATTTTTTACCCAGACAGCCCCGCAAAGTCCGAAATGTCGGGAAAAAAACACTTTTTCGCACATTTCACTCGACGCACCCATCGAAACACGCCCCCAACAACACATGGCCTACCGTCACGCGTTCCCACAGGTGTCCCGATGAAAACAGTACCTCACATGTGTGGGTGCACCTTCCTGGCCACCAAGGGGAACGCCTAAAACACAAGTAACCCCAAGTCTGTATTCAGAGCGAAATCTCAGACATTCTGCCGACCGGCACAACGTACAGATATGGGCCTCGGGTGTCCAAGCCACCGAGGAAAACAGGGAACCCCATGCATTTCCAAAAAGAGGACACCCGTGGGAATCCGCAGAGGTATGATTTGCGCACATCGTCCCAGAATTTATTACCCAGACAGCCCCGCAAAGTCCGAAAAGTAGGGAAAAAAACGCTTTTTCTGCACATTTCGCTCGACGCACCCATCGAAACAAGCCCCCAACAACACATGGCCTACCGTCCCGCGTTCCCACAGGTGTCCCGATGAAGAACGGTACCCCACATGTGTGGGTGCACCTACCTGGCCGCCAAGGGGAAAGCCTAAAACACAAGTAACCCCAAGTCTGTTTTCAGAGCGAAATCTCAGACATTCTGCCGACCGGCACAACGTACAGATATGGGCCTCGGGTGTCCAAGCCACCAAGGAAAACGGGGAACCCCATGCATTTCCAAAAAGAGGACATCCGTGGGAATCCCCAGAGGTATGATTTGCGCACATCGCCGGAGAATTTATGTCCCAGACAGCACTACAAAGTCCGAAATGTGGGGAAAAAAACGCTTTTTCCGCACATTTCGCTCGACGCACCCATCGAAACACGCCCCCAACAACACATGGCCTACCGTCACGCGTTCCCACAGGTGTCCTGATGAAAACATTACCTCACATGTGTGGGTGCACCTACCTGGCCGCCAAGGGGAGCGCCTAAAACACAAGTAACCCCAAATCTGTTTTCAGAGCGAAATCTCAGACATTCTGCCGACCGGCACAACGTACAGATATGGGCCTCGAGTGTCCAAGCCACCGAGGAAAACAGGGAACCCCATGCATTTCCGAAAAGAGGACACCCGTGGGAATCCGCAGAGGTATGATTTGTGCACATCGCCCCAGAATTTTTTACCCAGACAGCCCCGCAAAGTCCGAAATGTCGGGAAAAAAACACTTTTTCGCACATTTCACTCGACGCACTCATCGAAACACGCCCCCAACAACACATGGCCTACCGTCACGCGTTCCCACAGGTGTCCCGATGAAAACAGTACCTCACATGTGTGGGTGCACCTACCTGGCCGCCAAGGGGAAAGCCTAAAACACAAGTAAACCCAAGTCTGTTTTCAGAGCGAAATCTCAGACATTTTGCCGACAGGCACAACGTAGAGATATGGGCCTCGGGTGTCCAAACCACCGAGGAAAACAGGGAACCCCATGCATTTCCAAAAAGAGGACACCCGTGGGAATCCGCAGAGGTATGATTTGCGCACATCGTCCCAGAATTTATTACCCAGACAGCCCCGCAAAGTCCGAAATGTCGGGAAAAAAATGCTTTTTCCGCACATTTCACTTGATGCACCCATCGAAACACGCCCCCAACAACACATGGCCTACAGTCACGCGTTCCCACAGGTGTCCCGATAAAAACAGTACCTCACATGTGTGGGTGCACCTACCTGGCCGCCAAGGGGAAAGCCTAAAATACAAGTAATCCCAAGTCTGTTTTCAGAGTGAAATCTCAGACATTCTGCTGACCGGCACAACGTACAGATATGGGCCTCGGGTGTCCAAGCCACCGAGGAAAACAGGGAACCCCATGCATTTCCGAAAAGAGGACACCCTTGGGAATCCGCAGAGGTATGATTTGTGCACATCGCCCCAGAATTTTTTACCCAGACAGCCCCGCAAAGTCCGAAATGTCGGGAAAAAAACACTTTTTCCGCACATTTCGCTCGACGCTACCATAGAAACACGCCCCCATGTACACATGCCTTACCGTCACGCGTTCCCACAGGTGTCCCGATGAAAACAGTATCTCACATGTGCGGGTGCACCTTCCTGGCCGCCAAGGGGAAAGCCTAAAACACAAGTAACCCCAAGTCTGTTTTCATGGCGAAATCTCAGACATTCAGCCGACCGGCACAACGTACAGATATGGGCCTCGGGTGTCCAAGTCACCGAGGAAAACAGGGAACCCCATGCATTTCCGAAAAGAGGACACCCGTGGGAATCAGCAGAGGTATGATTTGCGCACATCGCCCCAGAATTTTTTACCCAGACAGCCCCGCAAAGTCCAAAATGTGGGAAAAAAAACACTTTTTCCGCAGATTTCGCTCGACGCACCCATCGAAACACGCCCCCAACAACACATGGCCTACCGTCACGCGTTTCCACAGGTGTCCCGATGAAAACGGTATCTCAAATGTGTGGGTGCACCTACCTGGCCGCCAGGGGAAAAGCCTAAAACACAAGTAAACCCAAGTCTGTTTTCAGAGCGAAATCTCAGACATTCTGCCGACCGGCACAACGTACAGATGTGGGCCTCCACCGAGGAAAACAGGGAACCCCATGCATTCCCGAAAAGAGGAAACCTGTGGGAATCCGCAGAGGTATGATTTGTGCACATCGCCCCAGAATTTTTTACCCAGAGAGCCCCGCAAAGTCCGAAATGTCGGGAAAAAAATACTTTGTCCGCACATTTCGCTCGACGCACCCATCGAAACACGCCCCCAACAACACATGGCCTACCGTCACGCGTTCCCACAGGTGTCCCGATGAAAACAGTACCTCACATGTGTGGGTGCACCTTCCTGCACACCAAGGGGAAAGCCTAAAACACAAGTAACCCCAAGTCTGTTTTCAGAGCGAAATCTCAGACATTCTGCCGACTGGCACAACGTACAGATATGGGCCTCGGGTGTCCAAGCCACCGAGGAAAACAGGGAAACCCATGCATTTCCAAAAAGAGGACACCCGTGGGAATCCGCAGAGGTATGATTTGCGCACATCGCCCCAGAATATTTTACCCAGGCAGCCCCGCAAAGTCCGAAATGTGGGGAAAAAAACACTTTTTCCGCAGATTTTGCTCGACGCACCCATTGAAACACGCCCCCAACAACACATGGCCTACCGTCACACGTTCCCACAGGTGTCCCGATGAAAACGGTACCTCACATGTGTGGGTGCACCTACCTGGCCGCCAAGGGGAGCGCCTAAAACACAAGTAACCCCAAATCTGTTTTCAGAGCGAAATCTCAGACATTCTGCCGACCGGCACAACGTACAGATATGGGCCTCGAGTGTCCAAGCCACCGAGGAAAACAGGGAACCCCATGCATTTCCGAAAAGAGGACACCCGTGGGAATCCGCAGAGGTATGATTTGTGCACATCGCCCCAGAATTTTTTACCCAGACAGCCCCGCAAAGTCCGAAATGTCGGGAAAAAAACACTTTTTCGCACATTTCACTCGACGCACCCATCGAAACACGCCCCCAACAACACATGGCCTACCGTCACGCGTTCCCACAGGTGTCCCGATGAAAACAGTACCTCACATGTGTGGGTGCACCTTCCTGGCCACCAAGGGGAAAGCCTAAAACACAAGTAACCCCAAGTCTGTATTCAGAGCGAAATCTCAGACATTCTGCCGACCGGCACAACGTACAGATATGGGCCTCGGGTGTCCAGGCCACCAAGGAAAACAGGGAAACCCATGCATTTCCAAAAAGAGGACACCCGTGGGAATCCGCAGAGGTATGATTTGCGCACATCGTCCCAGAATTTATTACCCAGACAGCCCCGCAATGTCCGAAATGTCGGGAAAAAAATGCTTTTTCCGCACATTTCACTTGATGCACCCATCGAAACACGCCCCCAACAACACATGGCCTACAGTCACGCGTTCCCACAGGTGTCCCAATAAAAACAGTACCTCACATGTGTGGGTGCACCTACCTGGCCGCCAAGGGGAAAGCCTAAAATACAAGTAATCCCAAGTCTGTTTTCAGAGTGAAATCTCAGACATTCTGCTGACCGGCACAACGTACAGATATGGGCCTCGGGTGTCCAAGCCACCGAGGAAAACAGGGAACCCCATGCATTTCCGAAAAGAGGATACCCTTGGGAATCCGCAGAGGTATGATTTGTGCACATCGCCCCAGAATTTTTTACCCAGACAGCCCCGCAAAGTCCGAAATGTCGGGAAAAAAACACTTTTTCCGCACATTTCGCTCGACGCTACCATAGAAACACGCCCCCATGTACACATGCCTTACCGTCACGCGTTCCCACAGGTGTCCCGATGAAAACAGTATCTCACATGTGCGGGTGCACCTTCCTGGCCGCCAAGGGGAAAGCCTAAAACACAAGTAACCCCAAGTCTGTTTTCATGGCGAAATCTCAGACATTCAGCCGACCGGCACAACGTACAGATATGGGCCTCGGGTGTCCAAGTCACCGAGGAAAACAGGGAACCCCATGCATTTCCGAAAAGAGGACACCCGTGGGAATCAGCAGAGGTATGATTTGTGCACATCGCCCCAGAATTTTTTACCCAGACAGCCCCGCAAAGTCCGAAATGTGGGAAAAAAAACACTTTTTCCGCAGATTTCGCTCGACGCACCCATCGAAACACGCCCCCAACAACACATGGCCTACCGTCACGCGTTTCCACAGGTGTCCCGATGAAAAAGGTACCTCACATGTGTGGGTGCACCTACCTGGCCGCCAAGGGGAAAGCCTAAAACACAAGTAACCCCAAGTCTGTTTTCAGAGCGAAATCTCAGACATTCTGCCGACCGGCACAACGTACAGATATGGGCCTCGGGTGTCCAAGCCACCGAGGAAAACAAGGAACCCCATGCATTTCCTAAAAGAGGACACCCTTGGGAATACGCAGAGGTATGATTTGTGCACATCGCCCCAGAATTTTTTACCCAGACAGCCCCGCAAAGTCCGAAATGTCGGGAAAAAAACACTTTTTCCGCACATTTCACTCGACGCTACCATCGAAACACGCCCCCATGTACACATGCCCTACCGTCACGCGTTCCCACAGGTGTCCCGATGCAAACAGTACCTCACATGTGCGGGTGCACCTTTCTGGCCGCCAAGGGGAAAGCCTAAAACACAAGTAACCCCAAGTCTGTTTTCAGAGCGAAATCTCAGACATTCTGCCGACCGGCACAATGTACAGATATGGGCCTCGGGTGTCCAAGCCACCGAGGAAAACAGGGAACCCCATGCATTTCCGAAAAGAGGACACCCGTGGGAATCCGCAGAGGTATGATTTGCGCACATCGCCCCAGAATTTATTACCCAGACAGCCCTGAAAAGTCCGTAATGTGGGGAAAAAAACACTTTTTTTTGGCACCTTTTGCTCAACGGACCCCTCGAAACAAGCCCCCAACAACACATGGCCTACTGTCACGCCTTCACACAGGTGTCCCGATGAAAATGGTACCTCACATGTGTGGGTGCACCTACCTGGCCGCCAAGGGGAAAGCCGAAAACACAAGTAACCCCAAGTCTGTTTCAGAGGGAAATCTCAGACATTCTGCCGACCGGCACAACGTACAGATGTGGGCCTCGGGTGTCCAAGCCACCGAGGAAAACAAGGAACCCCATGCATTTCCAAAAAGAGGACACCCGTGGGAATCCGCAGAGGTATGATTTGCGCACATCGCCCCAGATTTTATTACCCAGACAGCCCTGCAAAGTCCAAAATGTGGGGAAAAAAATGCTTTTTCCGCACATTTCGCTCGACGCACCCATTGAAACACGCCCCCAACAACACATGGCCTACCGTCACGCATTCCCACAGGTGTCCCGATGAAAACAGTACCTCACATGTGTGGGTGCACCTACCTGGCCGCCAAGGGGAAAGCCTAAAACACAAGTAACCCCAAGTCTGTTTTCAGAGCGAAATCTCAGACATTCTGCCCACCGGCACAACGTACAGATATGGCCCTCGGGTGTCCAAACCACCGAGGAAAACAGGGAACCCCATGCATTTCTGAAAAGAGGACACCCGTGGGAATACGCAGAGGTATGATTTGCGCACATCGCCCCAGATTTTATTACCCAGATAGCCCCGCAAAGACCGAAATGTTGGGAAAAAAACGCCTTTTCCGCACATTTCGCTCGACGCACCCATCGACACACGCCCGCAACAACACATGGCCTACCGTCACGCATTCCCACAGGTGTCCCGATGAAAACAGTACCTCACATGTGTGGGTGCACCTACCTGGCCGCCAAGGGGAAAGCCTAAAACACAAGTAACCCCAAGTCTGTTTTCAGAGGGAAATCTCAGACATTCTGCTGACCGGCACAACGTACAGATATGGGCCTCGGGTGTCCAAGCCACCAAGGAAAACAGGGAACCCCACGCATTTCCGAAAAGAGGACACCCGTGGGAATCCGCAGAGGTATGATTTGCGCACATCGCCCCAGAATTTATTACCCAGACAGCCCTGCAAAGTCTGAAATGTGGGGAAAAAAACGCTTTTTCGGCACATTTCGCTCGACGCACCCGTTGAAACACGCCCCCAACAACACATGGCCTACCGTCCCGCGTTCCCACAGGTGTCCAGATGAAAACGGTACCCCACATGTGTGGGTGCACCTACCTGGCCGCCAAGGGGAAAGCCTAAAACACAAGTAACCCCAAGTCTGTTTTCAGAGCGAAATCTCAGACATTCTGCTGACCGGCACAACGTACAGATATGGGCCTCGGGTGTCCAAGCCACCAAGGAAAACGGGGAACCCCATGCATTTCCAAAAAGAGGACATCCGTGGGAATCCGCAGAGGTATGATTTGCGCACATCGCCGCAGAATTTATGTCCCAGACAGCACTACAAAGTCCGAAATGTGGGGAAAAAAACGCTTTTTCCGCACATTTCGCTCGACGCACCCATCGAAACACGCCCCCAACAACACATGGCCTACCGTCACGCGTTCCCACAGGTGTCCTGATGAAAACATTACCTCACATGTGTGGGTTCACCTACCTGGCCGCCAAGGGGAAAGCCTAAAACACAAGTAACCCCAAGTCTGTTTTCAGAGCGAAATCTCAGACATTCTGCCGACAGGCACAACGTACAGATATGGGCCTCCACCGAGGAAAACAGGGAACCCCATGCATTTCCGAAAAGAGGACACCTGTGGGAATCCGCAGAGGTATGATTTGCGCACATCGCCCCAGAATTTTTTACCCAGACAGCCCCGCAAAGTCCAAAATGTGTGGAAAAAACACTTTTTCCGCAGATTTCGCTCGACGCACCCATCGAAACACGCCCCCAACAACACATGGCCTACCGTCACGCGTTCCCACAGGTGTCCCAATGAAAACGGTATCTCAAATGTGTGGGTGCACCTACCTGGCCGCCAGGGGGAAAGCCTAAAACACAAGTAAACCCAAGTCTGTTTTCAGAGCGAAATCTCAGACATTCTGCCGACCGGCACAACGTACAGATATGGGCCTCCACCGAGGAAAACAGGGAACCCCATGCATTTCCGAAAAGAGGACACCCGTGGGAATCAGCAGAGGTATGATTTGCGCACATCGCCCTAGAATTTTTTACCCAGACAGCCCCGCAAAGTCCGAAATGTGGGGAAAAAAACACTTTTTCCGCAGATTTTGCTCGACGCACCCATCGAAACACGCCCCCAACAACACATGGCCTACCGTCACACATTCCCACAGGTGTCCCGATGAAAACGGTACCTCACATGTGTGGGTGCACCTACCTGGCCGCCAAGGGGAGCGCCTAAAACACAAGTAACCCCAAGTCTGTTTTCAGAGCGAAATCTCAGACATTCTGCCGACCGGCACAACGTACAGATATGGGCCTCGAGTGTCCAAGCCACCGAGGAAAACAGGGAACCCCATGCATTTCCGAAAAGAGGACACCCGTGGGAATCCGCAGAGGTATGATTTGTGCACATCGCCCAGAATTTTTTACCCAGACAGCCCCGCAAAGTCCGAAATGTCGGGAAAAAAACACTTTTTCGCACATTTCACTCGACGCACCCATCGAAACACACCCCCAACAACACATGGCCTACCGTCACGCATTCCCACAGGTGTCCCGATGAAAACAGTACCTCACATGTGTGGGTGCACCTTCCTGGCCACCAAGGGGAAAGCCTAAAACACAAGTAACCCCAAGTCTGTATTCAGAGCGAAATCTCAGACATTCTGCCGACCGGCACAACGTACAGATATGGGCCTCGGGTGTCCAAGCCACCGAGGAAAACAGGGAACCCCATGCATTTCCAAAAAGAGGACACCCGTGGGAATCCGCAGAGGTATGATTTGCGCACATCGTCCCAGAATTTATTACCCAGACAGCCCCGCAAAGTCCGAAAAGTAGGGAAAAAAACGCTTTTTCTGCACATTTCGCTCGACGCACCCATCGAAACAAGCCCCCAACAACACATGGCCTACTGTCACGCCTTCACACAGGTGTCCCGATGAAAACGGTACCTCACATGTGTGGGTGCACCTTCCTGGCCACCAAGGGGAAAGCCTAAAACACAAGTATCCCCAAGTCTGTATTCAGAGCGAAATCTCAGACATTCTGCCGACCGGCACAACGTACAGATATGGGCCTCGGGTGTCCAAGCCACTGAGGAAAACAGGGAACCCCATGCATTTCCAAAAAGAGGACACCCGTGGGAATCCGCAGAGGTATGATTTGCGCACATCGTCCCAGAATTTATTACCCAGACAGCCCCGCAAAGTCCGAAAAGTCGGGAAAAAAACGCTTTTTCTGCACATTTCGCTCGACGCACCCATCGAAACACGCCCCCAACAACACATGGCCTACTGTCACGCGTTCCCACAGGTGTCCCGATGAAAACGGTATCTCAAATGTGTGGGTGCACCTACCTGGCCGCCAGGGGGAAAGCCTAAAACACAAGTAAACCCAAGTCTGTTTTCAGAGCGAAATCTCAGACATTCTGCCGACCGGCACAACGTACAGATATGGGCCTCCACCGAGGAAAACAGGGAACCCCATGCATTTCCGAAAAGAGGACACCCGTGGGAATCAGCAGAGGTATGATTTGCGCACATCGCCCTAGAATTTTTTACCCAGACAGCCCTGCAAAGTCCGAAATGTGGGGAAAAAAATGCTTTTTCCGCACATTTCACTCGATGCACCCATCGAAACACGCCCCCAACAAAACATGGCCTACAGTCACGCGTTCTCATAGGTGTCCCGATAAAAACGGTACCTCACATGTGTGGGTGCACCTACCTGACCGCCAAGGGGAAAGCCCAAAATACAAGTAATCCCAAGTCTGTTTTCAGAGCGAAATCTCAGACATTCTGCCCACCGGCACAACGTACAGATATGGCCCTCGGGTGTCCAAACCACCGAGGAAAACAGGGAACCCCATGCATTTCTGAAAAGAGGACACCCGTGGGAATACGCAGAGGTATGATTTGCGCACATCACCCCAGATTTTATTACCCAGATAGCCCCGCAAAGACCGAAATGTTGGGAAAAAAACGCCTTTTCCGCACATTTCGCTCGACGCACCCATCGACACACGCCCGCAACAACACATGGCCTACCGTCACGCATTCCCACAGGTGTCCCGATGAAAACAGTACCTCACATGTGTGGGTGCACCTACCTGGCCGCCAAGGGGAAAGCCTAAAACACAAGTAACCCCAAGTCTGTTTTCAGAGGGAAATCTCAGACATTCTGCTGACCGGCACAACGTACAGATATGGGCCTCGGGTGTCCAAGCCACCAAGGAAAACAGGGAACCCCACGCATTTCCGAAAAGAGGACACCCGTGGGAATCCGCAGAGGTATGATTTGCGCACATCGCCCCAGAATTTATTACCCAGACAGCCCTGCAAAGTCTGAAATGTGGGGAAAAAAACGCTTTTTCGGCACATTTCGCTCGACGCACCCGTTGAAACACGCCCCCAACAACACATGGCCTACCGTCCCGCGTTCCCACAGGTGTCCAGATGAAAACGGTACCCCACATGTGTGGGTGCACCTACCTGGCCGCCAAGGGGAAAGCCTAAAACACAAGTAACCCCAAGTCTGTTTTCAGAGCGAAATCTCAGACATTCTGCTGACCGGCACAACGTACAGATATGGGCCTCGGGTGTCCAAGCCACCAAGGAAAACGGGGAACCCCATGCATTTCCAAAAAGAGGACATCCGTGGGAATCCGCAGAGGTATGATTTGCGCACATCGCCGCAGAATTTATGTCCCAGACAGCACTACAAAGTCCGAAATGTGGGGAAAAAAACGCTTTTTCCGCACATTTCGCTCGACGCACCCATCGAAACACGCCCCCAACAACACATGGCCTACCGTCACGCGTTCCCACAGGTGTCCTGATGAAAACATTACCTCACATGTGTGGGTTCACCTACCTGGCCGCCAAGGGGAAAGCCTAAAACACAAGTAACCCCAAGTCTGTTTTCAGAGCGAAATCTCAGACATTCTGCCGACAGGCACAACGTACAGATATGGGCCTCCACCGAGGAAAACAGGGAACCCCATGCATTTCCGAAAAGAGGACACCTGTGGGAATCCGCAGAGGTATGATTTGCGCACATCGCCCCAGAATTTTTTACCCAGACAGCCCCGCAAAGTCCAAAATGTGTGGAAAAAACACTTTTTCCGCAGATTTCGCTCGACGCACCCATCGAAACACGCCCCCAACAACACATGGCCTACCGTCACGCGTTCCCACAGGTGTCCCAATGAAAACGGTATCTCAAATGTGTGGGTGCACCTACCTGGCCGCCAGGGGGAAAGCCTAAAACACAAGTAAACCCAAGTCTGTTTTCAGAGCGAAATCTCAGACATTCTGCCGACCGGCACAACGTACAGATATGGGCCTCCACCGAGGAAAACAGGGAACCCCATGCATTTCCGAAAAGAGGACACCCGTGGGAATCAGCAGAGGTATGATTTGCGCACATCGCCCTAGAATTTTTTACCCAGACAGCCCCGCAAAGTCCGAAATGTGGGGAAAAAAACACTTTTTCCGCAGATTTTGCTCGACGCACCCATCGAAACACGCCCCCAACAACACATGGCCTACCGTCACACATTCCCACAGGTGTCCCGATGAAAACGGTACCTCACATGTGTGGGTGCACCTACCTGGCCGCCAAGGGGAGCGCCTAAAACACAAGTAACCCCAAGTCTGTTTTCAGAGCGAAATCTCAGACATTCTGCCGACCGGCACAACGTACAGATATGGGCCTCGAGTGTCCAAGCCACCGAGGAAAACAGGGAACCCCATGCATTTCCGAAAAGAGGACACCCGTGGGAATCCGCAGAGGTATGATTTGTGCACATCGCCCAGAATTTTTTACCCAGACAGCCCCGCAAAGTCCGAAATGTCGGGAAAAAAACACTTTTTCGCACATTTCACTCGACGCACCCATCGAAACACACCCCCAACAACACATGGCCTACCGTCACGCATTCCCACAGGTGTCCCGATGAAAACAGTACCTCACATGTGTGGGTGCACCTTCCTGGCCACCAAGGGGAAAGCCTAAAACACAAGTAACCCCAAGTCTGTATTCAGAGCGAAATCTCAGACATTCTGCCGACCGGCACAACGTACAGATATGGGCCTCGGGTGTCCAAGCCACCGAGGAAAACAGGGAACCCCATGCATTTCCAAAAAGAGGACACCCGTGGGAATCCGCAGAGGTATGATTTGCGCACATCGTCCCAGAATTTATTACCCAGACAGCCCCGCAAAGTCCGAAAAGTAGGGAAAAAAACGCTTTTTCTGCACATTTCGCTCGACGCACCCATCGAAACAAGCCCCCAACAACACATGGCCTACTGTCACGCCTTCACACAGGTGTCCCGATGAAAACGGTACCTCACATGTGTGGGTGCACCTTCCTGGCCACCAAGGGGAAAGCCTAAAACACAAGTATCCCCAAGTCTGTATTCAGAGCGAAATCTCAGACATTCTGCCGACCGGCACAACGTACAGATATGGGCCTCGGGTGTCCAAGCCACTGAGGAAAACAGGGAACCCCATGCATTTCCAAAAAGAGGACACCCGTGGGAATCCGCAGAGGTATGATTTGCGCACATCGTCCCAGAATTTATTACCCAGACAGCCCCGCAAAGTCCGAAAAGTCGGGAAAAAAACGCTTTTTCTGCACATTTCGCTCGACGCACCCATCGAAACACGCCCCCAACAACACATGGCCTACTGTCACGCGTTCCCACAGGTGTCCCGATGAAAACGGTATCTCAAATGTGTGGGTGCACCTACCTGGCCGCCAGGGGGAAAGCCTAAAACACAAGTAAACCCAAGTCTGTTTTCAGAGCGAAATCTCAGACATTCTGCCGACCGGCACAACGTACAGATATGGGCCTCCACCGAGGAAAACAGGGAACCCCATGCATTTCCGAAAAGAGGACACCCGTGGGAATCAGCAGAGGTATGATTTGCGCACATCGCCCTAGAATTTTTTACCCAGACAGCTCTGCAAAGTCCGAAATGTGGGGAAAAAAATGCTTTTTCCGCACATTTCACTCGATGCACCCATCGAAACACGCCCCCAACAAAACATGGCCTACAGTCACGCGTTCTCATAGGTGTCCCGATAAAAACGGTACCTCACATGTGTGGGTGCACCTACCTGACCGCCAAGGGGAAAGCCCAAAATACAAGTAATCCCAAGTCTGTTTTCAGAGCGAAATCTCAGACATTCTGCCGACCGGCACAACGTACAGATATGGGCCTCGGGTGTCCAAGCCACCGAGGAAAACACGGAAACCCATGCATTTCCGAAAAGAGGACACCCTTGGGAATCCGCAGAGGTATGATTTGTGCACATCGCCCCAGAATTTTTTACCCAGACAGCCCCGCAAAGTCCGAAATGTCGGGAAAAAAACACTTTTTCCGCACATTTCGCTCGACGCTACCATAGAAACACGCCCCCATGTACACATGCCTTACCGTCACGCGTTCCCACAGGTGTCCCGATGAAAACAGTACCTCACATGTGCGGGTGCACCTTCCTGGCCGCCAAGGGGAAAGCCTAAAACACAAGTAACCCCAAGTCTGTTTTCATGGCGAAATCTCAGACATTCAGCCAACCGGCACAACGTACAGATATGGGCCTCGGGTGTCCAAGTCACCGAGGAAAACAGGGAACCCCATGCATTTCCGAAAAGAGGACACCCGTGGGAATCAGCAGAGGTATGATTTGCGCACATCGCCCCAGAATTTTTTACCCAGACAGCCCCGCAAAGTCCGAAATGTGGGGGAAAAAAACACTTTTTCCGCAGATTTCGCTCGACGCACCCATCGAAACACGCCCCCAACAACACATGGCCTACCGTCACGCGTTTCCACAGGTGTCCCGATGAAAAAGGTACCTCACATGTGTGGGTGCACCTACCTGGCCGCCAAGGGGAAAGCCTAAAACACAAGTAACCCCAAGTCTGTTTTCAGAGCGAAATCTCAGACATTCTGCCGACCGGCACAACGTACAGATATGGGCCTCGGGTGTCCAAGCCACCGAGGAAAACAGGGAACCCCATGCATTTCCTAAAAGAGGACACCCTTGGGAATACGCAGAGGTATGATTTGTGCACATCGCCCCAGAATTTTTTACCCAGACAGCCCTGCAAAGTCCGAAATTTCGGGAAAAAAACACTTTTTCCGCACATTTCACTCGACGCTACCATCGAAACACGCCCCCATGTACACATGCCCTACCGTCACCCGTTCCCACAGGTGTCCCGATGAAAACAGTACCTCACATGTGCGGGTGCACCTTTCTGGCCGCCAAGGGGAAAGCCTAAAACACAAGTAACCCCAAGTCTGTTTTCAGAGCGAAATCTCAGACATTCTGCCGACCGGCACAATGTACAGATATGGGCCTCGGGTGTCCAAGCCACCGAGGAAAACAGGGAACCCCATGCATTTCCGAAAAGAGGACACCCGTGGGAATCCGCAGAGGTATGATTTGCGCACATCGCCCCAGAATTTATTACCCAGACAGCCCTGAAAAGTCCGTAATGTGGGGAAAAAAACACTTTTTTTTGGCACATTTTGCTCAACGGACCCCTCGAAACAAGCCCCCAACAACACATGGCCTACTGTCACGCCTTCACACAGGTGTCCCGATGAAAACGGTACCTCACATGTGTGGGTGCACAAACCTGGCCGCCAAGGGGAAAGCCGAAAACACAAGTAACCCCAAGTCTGTTTTGAGAGGGAAATCTCAGACATTCTTCCGCCTGGCACAACGTACAGATATGGGCCTCAGGTGTCCAAGCCACCAAGGAAAACAGGGAACCCCATGCATTTCCGAAAATTGGACACCCGTGGGAATCCGCAGAGGTATGATTTGCGCACATCGCCCCAGAATTTATTACCCAGACAGCCCTGCAAAGTCCGAAATGTGGGGAAAAAAAAGATTTTTCTGCACATTTCGCTCGATGCACCCATCGAAACACACCCCCAACAACACATGGCCTACCGTCACGCCTTCACACAGGTGTCCCGATGAAAACGGTACCTCACATGTGTGGGTGCACCTACCAGGCCGCCGAGGGGAAAGCCTAAAACACAAGTAACCCCAAGTCTGTTTTCAGAGGGAAATCTCAGACATTCTGCCGCCTGGCACAACGTACAGATATGGGCCTCGGGTGTCCAAGCCACCGAGGAAAACAGGGAACCCCATGCATTTCCGAAAATTGGACACCCGTGGGAATCCGCAGAGGTATGATTTGCGCACATCGACCCAGAATTTATTACCCAGACAGCCCTGCAAAGTCCGAAATGTGGGGAAAAAAATGATTTTTCCGCACATTTCGCTCGATGCACCCATCGAAACACACCACCAACAACACATGGCCTACCGTCACGCCTTCCCACAGGTGTCCCGATGAAAACGGTACCTCACATGTGTGGGTGCACCTACCAGGCCGCCGAGGGGAAAGCCTAAAACACAAGTAACCCCAAGTCTGTTTTCAGAGGGAAATCTCAGACATTCTGCCGCCTGGCACAACGTACAGATATCGGCCTCGGGTGTCCAAGCAACCGAGGAAAACAGGGAACCCCATGCATTTCCGAAAAGAGGACACCCGTGGGAATCCGCAGAGGTATGATTTGCGCACATCGCCCCAGAATTTATTACCCAGACAGCCCTGCAAAGTCCGAAATGTGGGGAAAAAAATGCTTTTTCCGCACATTTCGCTCGATGCACCCATCGAAACACGCCCCCAACAACACATGGCCTACCGTCACGCGTTCCCACCGGTGTCCCGATGAAAACGGTACCTCACATGCATGGGTGCACCTACCTGGCTGGCAAGGGGCATGCCGAAAACGCAAGCAACCCCAGTCTGTTTGCAGAGGGGAATCTCAGCCATTCTGCCGACCGGCACAACATACAGATATGGGCCTCGGGTGTCCAAGCCACCAAGGAAAGCAGGAAACCCCATGCATTTCTGAAAAGAGGAAACCCGTGGGAATCCGCAGAGGTATGATTGGCACACATCGCCGCAGATTTTATTATCCAGACAGCCCCGCAAAGTCTGAAAAGTCGGGAAAAAAACGCTTTTTCCGCACATTTTGCTCAACGCACCCATCGAAACATGCCCCCAACAACACATGGCCTACTGTCCCGTGTTCCCACAGGTGTCCCGATGAAAACGGTACCTCACATGCGTGGGTGCACCTACCTGGCTGGCAAGGGGCAAGCCGAAAACGCAAGCAACCCCAAGTCTGTTTTCAGAGGGAAATCTCAGACATTCTGCCGACCGGCACAACGTACAGATATGGGCCTCGGGTGTCCAAGCCACCGAGGAAAACAGGGAACCCCATGCATTTCCGAAAAGAGGACCCCCGTGGGAATCCGCAGAGGTATCATTTGCGCACATCGCCCACATTTTATTACCCAGACAGCCCCGCAAAGTCCGAAAAGTCGGGAAAACAATGCTTTTTCCGCACATTTCGCTCGACGCATCCATCGAAACACGCCCCCAACAACACATGGCCTACCGTCCCGCGTTCCCACAAGTGTTCCAATGAAAACGGTACCTCACATGCGTGGGTGCACCTACCTGGCTGGCAAGGGGCAAGCCGAAAACGCAAGCAACCTCCAGTCTGTTTGCAGAGGGGAATCTCAGCCATTCTGCCGACCGGCACAACATACAGATATGGGCCTCGGGTGTCCAAGCCACCAAGGAAAACAGGGAACCCCATGCATTTCCGAAAAGAGGACACCCGTGGGAATCTGCAGAGGTATGATTGGCGCACATCGCCCCAGATTTTATTACCGAGACAGCCCCGCAAAGTCCGAAATGTGGGGAAAAAAACACATTTTCCGCACATTTCGCTAGGCGCACCCATACAACGCGCCCCCAACAACACATGGCCTACTGTCACGCGTTCCCACAGGTGTCCCGATGAAAACGGTACCTCACATGTGTGGGTGCATCTACCTGGCTGGCAAGGGGCAAGCCGAAAACGCAAGCAACCCTCAGTCTGTTTGAAAAGTGGAATCTCAGCCATTCTGCAGACCGGCACAACATACAGATATGGGCCTCGGGTGTCCAAGCCACCAAGGAAAACAGGGAAACCCATGCATTTCCGAAAAGAGGACACCCGTGGGAATCCGCAGAGGTATGATTTGCGCACATCGCCCCAGAATTTATTACCCAGACACCCCCGCAAAGTCCGAAATGTGGGGAAAAAAATGCATTTTCCGCACATTTCGCTCGACGCACCTATCGAAACACGACCCAACAACACATGGCCTACCGTCACGCATTCCCACATGTGTCCCGATGAAAACGGTACCTCACATGTGTGGGTGCACCTACCTGGCCGCCAAGGGGAAAGCCTATAACACTGCTATCCCCCCCAAAGGTTTTGGGGAGGCAACCGACAGATTTAGGCCTGGGGTGCTTCAGCCACCAAGAAAAACAGGAACCCCCATGCATTTCCGAAAAGAGGACACCCGTGGGAATCCACAGAGGTATGATTTGCGCACATCGGCCCAGAATTTATTACCCAGACACCCCCGCAAAGTCCGAAATGTGTGGAAAAAAACGCATTTTCCGCATATTTAGCTCGGCCACCCATTGAAACACACCCCCAACAACACAAGGCCTTCCGTCACGCGTTCCCACAGGTGTCCCTATGAAAACGGTACCTCACATGTGTGGGTGCACCTACCAGGCCGCCAAGGGGAAAACCTAAAACACAAGGAACCCCAAGTCTGTTTTCAGAGCGAAATCTCAGACATTCTGCCGACCGGCACAACGTACAGATATGGGCCTCGGGTGTCCAAGCCACCGAGGAAAACAGGGAACCCCATGCATTTCCAAAAAGAGGACACCCGTGGGAATCCGCAGAGGTATGATTTGCGCACATCGCCCCAGAATTTTTTACCCAGACAGCCCTGCAAAGTCCGAAATGTCGGGAAAAAAACACTTTTTCCGCACATTTGGCTCGACGCACCCATCAAAACATGCCCCCAACAACACATGGCCTATCGTCCCACGTTCCCACAGGTGTCCCGATGAAAACGGTACCTCACATGTGTGGGTGCACCTACCTGGCCGCCAAGGGGAAAGCCTAAAACACAAGTAACCCCATGTCTGTTTTCATGGCGAAATCTCAGACATTCTGCCGACCGGCACAACGTACAGATATGGGCCTCGGGTGTCCAAGCCACCGAGGAAAACAGGGAACCCCATGCATTTCCGAAAAGAGGACACCCGTGGGAATCCGCAGAATTATGATTTGCGCACATCGTCCCAGAATTTGTTACCCAGACAGCCCTGGAAATTCCGAAATGTGGGGAAAAAAAACACTTTTTCCGCAGATTTTGCTCGACGCACCCATCGAAACACTCCCCCAACAACACATGGCCTACCGTTACGTGTTCCCACAGGGGTCCCGATGAAAACTGTACCTCACATGTGTTGGTGCACCTACCTGGCCACCAAGGGGAAAGCCTAAAACACAAGTAACCCCAAGTCTGTTTTCAGAGCGAAATCTCAGACATTCTGCCGACCGGCACAACGTACAGATATGGGCCTCGGGTTTCCAAGCCACCGAGGAAAACAGGGAACCCCATGCATTTCTGAAAAGAGGACACCCGTGAGAATCCGCAGAGGTATGATTTGTGCACATAGCCCCAGAATTTTTTACCCAGACAGCCCCGCAACGTCTGAAATGTCGGGAAAAAAACACTTTTTCCGCACATTTCGCTCGACGCACCCATCGAAACACGCCCCCAACAACACATGGCCTACCGTCACGCGTTCCCACAGGTGTCCCGATGAAAACGGTACCTCACATGTGTGGGTGCACCTACCTGGCCGCCAAGAGGATAGCCTAAAACACAAGTAACCCCAAGTCTGTTTTCAGAGCGAAATCTCAGACATTCTGCCGACCGGCACAACATACAGATATGCGCCTCGGGTGTCCAAGCCACTGAGGAAAACAGGGAACCCCATGCATTTCCGAAAAGAGGACACCCGTGGGAATCCGCAGAGGTATGATTTGCACACATCGCCCCAGAATTTATTACCCAGACAGCCCTGCAAAGTCCGAAATGTGGGGAAAAAAACGCTTTTTCCGCACATTTCGCTCGACGCACCCATCGGAACAAGCCCCCAACACACATGGCCTACTGTCACGCGTTCCCACAGGTGTCCCGATGAAAACGGTACCTCACATGTGTGGGTGCACCTACCTGGCCGCCAAGGGGAAAGCCTAAAACACAAGTAACCCCAAGTCTGTTTTCAGAGCGAAATCTCAGACATTCTGCCGAGTGGCACAACGTACAGATATGGCCCTCGGGTGTCCAAGCCACAGAGGAAAACAGGGAACCCCATGCATTTCCAAAAAGAGGACACCCGTGGGAATACGCAGAGGTATGATTTGCACACATCGCCCCAGATTTTATTACCCAGACACCCCCGCAAAGTCCGAAATGTGCCCCGGACTTTGCAGGGGTGTCTGGGTAATAAATTCTCGGGCGATGTGCGCAAAATATATCTCTGCGGATTCCCACGGGTGTCCTCTTTTCGGAAATGCATGGGATTCCCTGTTTTCCTTGGTGGCTTGGACACCCGAGGCCCATATCTGTATGTTGTGCCGGTCGGCAGAATGGCTGAGATTCCCCTCTGCAAACAGACTGGGGGTTGCTTGCGTTTTCGACTTGCCCCTTGCCAGCCAGGTAGGTGCACCCACACATCTGAGGTACCGTTTTCATCGGGATAACTTTGGGAACGCGGGACGGTGGGCCATGTGTTGTTGGGGGCGTGTTTCGATGGGTGCGCCTAACGAAATGTACGGAAAATGCGTTTTTTTCCCCACATTTCAGACTTGGCGGGGGTGTCTGGGTAATAAATTCTGGGGCGATGTGCGCAAATCATACCTCTGCGGATTCCCACGGGTGTCCTCTTTTCGGAAATGCATGGGGTTCCCTGTTTTCCTTGGTGGCTTGGACACCCGAGGCACATATCTGTATGTTGTGCCGGTCGGCAGAATGGCTGAGATTCCCCTCTGCAAACAGACTGGGGGTTGCTTGCGTTTTCGGCTTGCCCCTTGCCAGCCAGGTAGGTGCACCCACACATGTGAGGTACCGTTTTCATTGGGACACCTGTGGGAACGCGGAATGGTAGGCCATGTGTTGTTGGGGGCGTGTTTCGATGGGTGCGCCGAGCTAAATGTGCGGAAAATGTGTTTTTTTTCCCCACATTTCGGACTTTGCGGGGGTGTCTGGGTAATAAATTCTGGGCGATAGCGCAAATCATACCTCTGCGGATTCCCACGGATGTCCTCTTTTCGGAAATGCATGGGGCTCCCTGTTTTCCTTGGTGGCTAAGACACCCGAGGCCCATATCTGTATGTTGTGCCGGTCGGCAGAATGGCTGAGATTCCCCTCTGCAAACAGACGGGCGTTGCTTGCGTTTTCGGCTTGCCCCTTGCCAGCCAGGTAGGTGCACCCACGCATGTGAGGTACCGTTTTCATCGGGACACCTGTGGGAACGCGGGACAGTAGGCCATGTGTTGTTGGGGGTGTGTTTCGATGGGTGCGCCGAGCTAAATGTGCGGAAAATGTGTTTTTTACCCCACATTTCGGACTTTGCGGGGGTGTCTGGGTAATAAATTCTAGGGCGATGTGCGCAAATCATACCTCTGCGGATTCTCACGGGTGTCCTCTTTTCGGAAATGCATGGGGCTCCCTGTTTTCCTTGGTGGCTTGGACACCCGAGGCCCATATCTGTATGTTGTGCCGGTCGGCAGAATGGCTGAGATTCCCCTCTGCAAACAGACTGGGGGTTGCTTTCGTTTTCGGCTTGCCCCTTGCCAGCCAGGTAGGTGCACCCACGCATGTGAGGTACCGTTTTCATCGGGACACCAGTGGAAACGTGGGACGGTAGGCCATGTGTTGTTGGGGGCGTGTTTCGATGGGTGCGCCGAGCTAAATGTGCGGAAAATGCGTTTTTTTCCCCACATTTCGGACTTTGCGGAGGTGTCTGGGTAATAAATTCTGGGGCAATGTGCGCAAATCATACCTCTGCGGATTCCCACGGATGTCCTCTTTTCGGAAATGCATGGGGCTCCCTGTTTTCCTTGGTGGCTTGGACACCCGAGGCCCATATCTGTATGTTGTGCCGGTCGGCAAAATGGCTGAGATTCCCCTCTGCAAACAGACTGGGGGTTGCTTGCGTTTTTGGCTTGCCCCTTGCCAGCCAGGTACGTGCACCCACGCATGTGAGGTACCATTTTCATCGGGACACCTGTGGGAACGCGGGACAGTAGGCCATGTGTTGTTGGGGGCGTGTTTCGATGGGTGCGCCGAGCTAAATGTGCGGAAAATGTGTTTTTTACCCCACATTTCAGACTTTGCGGGGGTGTCTGGGTAATAAATTCTAGGGCGATGTGCGCAAATCATACCTCTGCGGATTCCCACGGGTGTCCTCTTTTCGGAAATGCATGGGGCTCCCTGTTTTCCTTGGTGGCTTGGACACCCGAGGCCCATATCTGTATGTTGTGCCGGTCGGCAGAATGGCTGAGATTCCCCTCTGCAAACAGACTGGGGGTTTCTTGCGTTTTCGGCTTGCCCCTTGCCAGCCAGGTAGGTGCACCCACGCATGTGAGGTACCGTTTTCATCGGGACACCAGTGGGAACGCGGGACGGTAGGCCATGTGTTGTTGGGGGCGTGTTTCGATGGGTGCGCCGAGCTAAATGTGCAGAAAATGCGTTTTTTTCCCCACATTTCGGACTTTGCGGGGGTGTCTGGGTAATAAATTCTGGGGCAATGTGCGCAAATCATACCTCTGCGGATTCCCACGGGTGTCCTCTTTTCGGAAATGCATGGGGTTCCCTGTTTTCCTCGGTGGCTTGGACACCCGAGGCCCATATCTTTACGTTGCGCCGGTCGGCAGAATGTCTGAGATTTCCCTCTGAAAACAGACTTGGGGTTACTTGTGTTTTCGGCTTTCCCCTTGGCGGCCAGGTAGGGGCCCCCAGACATGTGAGGTACCGTTTTCATCGGGACACCGGTGGGAATGCGGGATGGTAGGCCATGTGTTGTTGCGGGCGTGTTTCGATGGGTGCGCCGAGCTAAATGTGCGGAAAATGCGTTTTTTTCCCCACATTTCGACTTTGCGGGGGTGTCTGGGTAATAAATTCTGGGGCGATGTGCGCAAATCATACCTCTGCGGATTCCCACGGGTGTCCTCTTTTCGGAAATGCATGGGGCTCCCTGTTTTCCTTCGTGGCTTGGACACCCGAGGCCCATATCTGTATGTTGTGCAGGTCGGCAGAATGGATGAGATTCCCCTCTGCAAACAGACTGGGGGTTGCTTGCGTTTTCGGCTTGCCCCTTGCCAGCCAGGTAGGTGCACCCACACATGTGAGGTACAGTTTTCATCGGGACACCTGTGGGAATGCGTGACGGTAGGCCATGTGTTGTTGGGGGTGTGTTTTGATGGGTGCGTCAAGCGAAATGTGCGGAAAAAGCATTTTTTCCCCACATTTCGGACTTTGCAGGGCTGTCTGGGTAATAAATTCTGGGGCGATGTGCGCAAATCATACCTCTGCAGATTCCCACGGGTGTCCTCTTTTCGGAAATGCATGGGGTTCCCTGTTTTCCTCGGTGGCTTGGACACCCGAGGCCCATATCTTTACGTTGTGCCGGTCGGCAGAATGTCTGAGATTTCCCTCTGAAAACAGACTTGGGGTTACTTGTGTTTTCGGCTTTCCCCTTGGCGGCCAGGTAGGCGCACCCAGACATGTGAGGTACCGTTTTCATCGGGACACATGTGGGAAAGCATGACGGTAGGACATGTGTTGTTGGGGGCGTGTTTCCATGGGTGCGTCGAGCGAAATGTGCGGAAAAAGCCTTTTTTCCCCACATTTCGGACTTTGCAGGGCTGTCTGGGTAATAAATTCTGGGCCAATGTGCGCAAATCATACCTCTGCGGATTCCCACGGGTGTTCTCTTTTCCGAAATGCATGGGGGTTCCTGTTTTTCTTGGTGGCTGAAGTACCCCAGGCCTAAATCTGTCGGTTTCCTCCCCAAACCCTTTTGGTGGGGATAGCAGTGTTTTAGGCTTTCCCCTTGGCGGACAGGTAGGTGCACCCACACATGTGAGGTACCGTTTTCATCGGGACACCTCAAGGAATGAGTGACGGTAGGCCATGTGTTGTTGGGGGCGTGTCTTGATGGGTGCGTCGAGCGAAATGTGCGGAAAATGCGTTTTTTTCCCCACATTCCGGACTTTGCAGGGGTGTCTGGGTAATAAATTCTGAGGCGATGTTCGCAAATCATACCTCTGCGGATTCCCACGGGTGTCCTCTTTTGGGAAATGCATGGGGTTCCCTGTTTTCCTTGCTGGCTTCGACACCCTAGGCCCAAATCTGTAGGTTGCCCACATGAACAAATTGTGCTGTGGCGAAAGGCTTGGGGTTACCAGCGGGTTACCCTTTTCCTTTTGCGCCCCCGGTAGGTGCACCCACACATGCGAGGTACCTTTTTCGTCGGGACACCTGTGGGAACACGAGAAGGTATGACATCTGCTGTTGGCGACGTGTTTCGGTGAGTGGACACAGGGAAATGTCTCTGAAATTGGCCGGAAATGAAGACAATTCTCAGACATTTCGCTCTGGCCACCCACTGAAACACACCGCCAACAACATGTGGCCTACCTTCCCGCGTCCCCACACGTGTCCCGATGAAAACGGTTCCTCACATGTGTGGGTGCACCTACCGGGGGCGCAAAAGGAAAAGGGTAACCGACTGGGAACCAAAAGCCATTTTCCACTGCCCATTTTGTTCATGTGGGCAACCTACAGATTTGGGCCTAGGGTGTCGAAGCCAGCAAGGGAAACAGGGAACCCCAGGCATTTCCCAAAAGAGGACACCCGTGGGAATCCACAGCGGCCCAGAAGTTTTTACCCAGAACCCCAGACAAAGTGAACATTGTGTTTTTTCCCCACCAAATATCACACTTTGTCGGGGATTGTGGCTAATAA
The DNA here is from genome assembly GCF_040938575.1 of Ambystoma mexicanum. Taxonomy (NCBI): domain Eukaryota; kingdom Metazoa; phylum Chordata; class Amphibia; order Caudata; family Ambystomatidae; genus Ambystoma; species Ambystoma mexicanum. Next base: position 565,977,272 of record NC_090930.1, on the reverse strand, counting down.
AAACTGGGGCAATTTGCGCAAGTCAGACCTCTGTGCATTCCCACGAGTGTCCTATTTTGGGAAATGCATGGGGTTCCCTGTTTTCCTTGCTGTAGGTTGCCCACGAGTGTCCTATTTTGGGAAATGCATGGGGTTCTCTGTTTTCCTTGCTGGCTTCGACACCCTAGGCCCAGATCTGTAGGTTGCCCACATGAACAAATTGTGCTGTGGCGAAAGGCTTGGGGTTACCAGCGGGTTACCCTTTTCCTTTTGCGCCCCCGGTAGGTGCATGTTAGGAAGAATTCTCTGTTTAGGCTGAATTTCCTAACCTAGTGAGTCGTCCAGCAGCTTTGCTGGATTTCTGGAGTTTGTTTTTTCCATCCTGCCAAGAGTGAGACTCTTTTCTCCCACTCTTGGACATGTATGTGTGTGTAATTCTTTTGAAATGTCAATGTGTTTGATGGGCTATGGGGTCCTTTACTCCATAGGGTCTCATATGTTTTTCTATGTGTGTTACACCGCACCCTACGTGCCGTAACACTGGGGCGTCCTAGCGGACCCCCACCATAGTCTCCATACCCGGGGACTGACTACTGTCTCCCCGGGCATGTAAAGTCACCATTGGCTTTACTAGACCTAAATTTACTAACAGGACTAGTACAAACCATCTTATTGTGGACGTACTAGTAGGGGTAATTCGATTACTCCTAGACCTGTTACTCGAGGGGGCACTGTCCCGTCCCCCCTCGTCGAGTTTTGGCTGGTGGCAGTGGAAACTACTTGTTATGTTCGACCCCGAGCATAACCCTATGGGATTCGTCCCATTGTTGGAGATTGATACTTTTTCTCGTTAATCTCTAACGTACCACCGATCTACTTATCGTAAATAAGTTTATCGGATGGTGTTTTCTGGCAGAACTCGGTTTGTAAAATGGCGTCTGTGTTCGTCTGTTTGTTTCGCGCAAATCAGACCTCTGTGCATTCCCACGGGTGTTCTCTTTTGGGAAATGCATGGGGTTCCCTGTTTTCCTTGCTGGCTTCGACACCCTAGGCCCAAATCTGTAGGTTGCCCACATGAACAAATTGTGCTGTGGCGAAAGGCTTGGGGTTACCAGCGGGTTACCCTTTTCCTTTTGCGCTCTGGCCACACACCGAAACACACCGCCAACAACACGTGGCTTACCTTCCCGCGTCCCCACATGTGTCTCGATGAAAACGGTACCTCACATGTGTGGGTGCACCTACCGGGGGCGCAAAAGGAAAAGGGTAACCCACTGGGAACCCCAGGGCTTTCGCCACTGCCCATTTTGTTCATGTGGGCAACCTACAGATTTGGGCCTAGGGTGTCGAAGCCAGCAAGGAAAACGGGGAACCCCATGCATTTCCCAAAAAGGACACCCGTGGGAATCCACAGAGGTCTGACTTACGCAAATCGGCCCAGAATGTAATACCCAGAACCACCAGCAAAGACCCACATGGGAGAAGGGTGCCCAAGGCCAGGGATATTACCGCCGACTTTGCTGGAGTCCTGGCTGCCCTGCGTTACAGCTTCTCCCCACCAAGGACTCTCGGCAGTGTGCCAATACCTCCCCGAAGGGAAAATCTGTAATGCAGCCCAGCCGTAAGTCCAGGACAGTTGGAGGTGATCTGCCCAGACGGGCCATTCCCACCCACACCACCAACAATCCAGCCCCAGTCTCACCCACCCCACTGACAGTGGGCCCTAACCATAGAATAATAAAAAACAGTACTCACATAACGTTGCAGCTGCTCGGGTAGAAAAAGCTGTAAACAAAACAAAGAACATGTGTTACCTACCGTCACACCAGCAAAATGTAGCCCTCCCCGGGGGCAGATAAGGGGGGGTGCTGTCCTGCACTCCTCCCTGGGCTCAGGCGTCCGTTCCTAGGAGCAGATATCTGGTCCCAGGGAGGGCTGCATGACTTGGCACCCACTCCATTGCGGGTGGGGGGGAGGGGGTCAACGCCCCATCCCATTAGAAAATTCCCTGACCCTTTGGGGTGCCCCAATGCCCCCCCCCTAATAAGCGTTCCACCATTTTCATTTTTTTCCTTTGGTTACCCAACTCCCCTTGGTGCAGAGGGCCTCCTACAAACAGCTGCGTGAGGTAGACCCCACCTCCATTTGGGGTGGGGGGGAGAGGGCCACCACAAAAGGTGGGGCAGGACCCCCAATAGATGGGGCAGTAGGGTTTGGGCACCCTGGGGGCAGATTGCCACACTAATGTGGCCATCTGCACCAAGCAAAGTTGGGTAAACAAAAAAAATAATACAAATTCATAGGCTGCTTTTTAGGGGGGCTGAGGGGCACCCTAAATTGGCAGTGAATGATGTACTGCAACGGGGGGTGGCCCTCAGCCCCCCCCACCCCAAATGGAGGGCCCCACCTCATGCAACCCTCCCTGGGGGCTGATATCTGCTCCTAGGAAGGGGCATCTGACCCCAGGGAGGGATCCAAGAGGTGGGGCCCCCCCTATCTGCCGCCAGGAAGGGTTGCATGAGGTGGGGCCCTCCATTTGGGGTGAGGGGGCTGAGGGCCACCCCATGTTGCAGTACATCATTCGCTGCCAATTTAGGGTGCCCCTCAGCCCCCCCTAAAAAGCAGCCTATGAATTTGTATTATTTTTTTCGTTTACCCAACTTCGCTTGGTGCAGATGGCCACATTAGTGTGGCAATCTGCCCCCAGGGTGCCCAAACCCTACTGCCCCATCTATTGGGGGTCCTGCCCCACCTTTTGTGGTGGCCATCTCCCCCCCCATCCCAAATGGGTGGCAGGGACACCTCATGCAGACCACCCTGGGCCTCCTACAAACGGCTGCGTGAGGTACACCCCACCTCCATTTGGGGTGGGGGGGAGAGGGCCACCACAAAAGGTGGGGCAGGACCCCCAATAGATCGGGCAGTAGGGTTTGGGCACCCTGGGGGCAGATTGCCACACTAATGTGGCCATCTGCACCAAGCGAAGTTGGGTAAACAAAAAAAATAATACAAATTCATAGGCTGCTTTTTAGGGGGGACTGAGGGGCACCCTAAATTGGCAGCGAATGATGTACTGCAACGGAGGATGGCCCTCAGGCCCCCCCCCACCCCAAATGGAGGGCCCCACCTCATGCAACCCTCCCTGGGGGCTGATATCTGCTCCTAGGAAGGGGCATCTGACCCCAGGGAGGGATCCAAGAGGTGGGCCCCCCCCTATCTGCCGCCAGGAAGGGTTGCATGAGGTGGGGCCCTCCATTTGGACACTCCCATAAGAATCTGGATGCCTGCTCGCTGAGCTGACGGGCTTGGTCCTGATGCCCGGGGGTAGGCATCATGACACCACTCTGGCAAAGGTATTTCTTGAAGGTATCGTACGGCTCCATGGGTTTCCTTCAGTTTTGGTCTCAGACTGAGGTACTCAATTCGTATCTAACTTCTGGAGAAAATGCTGCTCTATGGCCCAGATCGACATCCGGCTATCCACCAGTCACCATCCCCAAACGGATGGTCAAACTGAGAGGACAAATAAAACGCTCGAGCAGTATCTGCGTTGCATGTTACACCAAGCTGAAGGAAGCTGGTTCGACCTATTATGGATAGCTGAATATGCTCATAATAATTCCCTACACACCAGCACTGGGCAGACACCCTTTTATACCATGTATGGCAGGCACCCACGTACTTCTGAGTTGGACGTTCCTACAACCCTGGAAATGCCAGCAGTCAAAACCTTGCACACAACCATTTCTCAAACCTTAAAAAGGGCAGCTGAACACCTACTTCTAGCTAAGAATCGCCAAAAGAAGTTTGCTGATCAACACCGAGCAAAGGCCACCAACTACCAAGTGGGAGACAAAGTCTGGCTGGCATCTAAACACGTGTCCATTAAAGGAACCTGAACTTCCCGTCCAAGATACCTGGGTCCATTCACCGTCACCTCCGTGATAAATCCAGTAGCGGTCAGACTAGCTTTACCGTCAAACATGGAGATTCATCCTGTGTTCCACGTGTCTCTCCTTAAACCTGTTCAACCCGGGACCCGGGTAGCAACGCCACCGCAGCCAGTAGTAGTCGCCGGTGAGCCAGAATTCGAAGTCAAGGACATCCTAGATTAAAAGTACGTCAGATCCAAATTATACTACTTAGTAGACTGGAAGGGGTATGGTCCACAAGACAGGACAGGACACGGGAGCCTTGTGAGTACATCCATGCACCTCGCTTGCTTAGACGATTTCATCAAAACCATCCAACCAAACCAGGACCAGACAGAAGGACCACCTTGAGAGGGGCCTTGGGGGGAGTGCTGTCATGATTCCTGCCCCTCATGTCCCCAGCCCTCCAAGATGTCAGGCTGGAGCCAGGCCCCGATCACCTACATGGCCCTCAAGGGCCTCTCCATCCCTCCAAAGACCCACTTAGAGTCAGACTTGGCGCATGTGGCACCAGACTCACTCACTCCCATAGGATAACATTGGGGAATGGACTTGTAGTGCATTGATGGGGACAAGATGGATGCCCCCACATATTTCAGTTCCCAGAACTGCATGTGCAGTCTAGTCTTTTAGGTGTGGTTCAGCCCAGAGACACCTGGGATACCCAGAGACTATTTAAGCCACGCCCAGGCTGAGAAACATGCTTTGTGTTTTCTGCACCTGCAGCGTGACACTCACCGTGTTCGGATCGGTCTCCAGTAGGCCTGCATCTTTCTTCTGCGCTCAGCTCCTGCAAGAACAAGAACACCGTTAGGAACAGCCTTACCTTGCGGCACTTCTGCCCATCATTCATCGCTCCTTCTGTTCTGTGGGCATCTTCGGCGGTGTCATTCCCATCCCGGCACGCCGCTTCCTAAGGAAAAGGGAAAAGAACAGAAAAAAGGCATTAGTAAGCATTCTGCAAATCTTCGCTTATTTTTAAATACTGTACGAGCTTCAAACGCTTACCTGAATCCCAGTCACTCTGGGGGAACTCTATCTCTGGAACTTCTCATCCATCTGCAAGAGGGAAAAGACACTCCAGGTTAGCGTGGAAACATCTAGAGGCGCTGCATACCGCGTTTACTCACCGCATTTGTTCTTCATAACCGGCATCCACGCTGAAAACGTTGCGGCACCTAAAAGACACAGGAAAATAACTCAGTTCAATACAAATATAAAAGGGGTGCATCGCGCATCGCCCTCTCACTCACCTTCAGTGCTACTCATCTCAGCAGCACGTCGCCATCCCCGGACGCCGGCCATCATCTAAGGAAGGAAAGGAACGAAGTTAGAGAACTATTCAAAAGACTCATTATACTTACCTGTCGGACTCTTGCCAGTAAAGCAACTAGGCAGCAACGAGCCGGCATTAATCAACGCGCCCCTGCACTGAAAGCAGGAGGGAGAGCACACTATCCAAGAAAACAAGGTGAGCTGTGATCAAAGGGAAGGGTTGGACCCCGGGGAAGAAGGTGTTCAAGCACACAGAGACAATAGGGAGTTAAACTCTACCAATCCTGTGTTTCAGGCCCAGTGTCCAGTCGAATAGCCTCCAGGGAAGGGTTTGAGGTCGTAAGAGGTCAGAACAGGCTGAGTGATGTCCCCGTGCGTACCAGGTGAGCGTTACACACCCATCTACCTCTCTGAGAGATTTCATAAACAGACTTCCATAAGACCCACCAGATCCGTAAACAGGGACCGCCTAACCATCCCCAAAAAAACAAATTAACCACGATCAGAGGTAATAGTTTCCCTGTTAAAGTGGCTAAATTATGGAACTCCCTGCCCTCTACTCTGAGAACAGACCAACCCTACCTCAACTTTAGAACCAGCACCATCCTGTGGCTGAAAGCTAATGACTATTAAATCACTTGATGTCAACTGAACTGTGTTTAATAACACCTATCCTGATACCCTATTTGCTGCCTTAGCATACAACAGCTGTAAATATTGTAAATCCTGCTATTTGAAAGAACTGTATTCCACATCCAAGACTTATTATATGCTACCCCTTTAGGATAACTATAACATTGCACATAATTCCTGTAATTTCTGTAAATGTATCTTGTTATGTGATTTATGTTTCACAACTGACCCCCTGTAACTAAGCTTCACATTATCCTGTAACTGCTGTGCCTTGATACCTCTGGGTCCTGTGCGCATTATAAATAATAAACAAACAAACAAACAAACTATTTGTTCACTGTATACAGGACGACCATTAACTTCTCTCTAAAAGCTACGTGGATCATTATTTTTACTTGCTATTTCTAGCCTAACCCATGATTGATTGCCCAACTCTATCATACGTTTTCTAATCTGATCTTTATACTTTGCCCTTGCCTGGACAATCTCCCTCTTAGATAATTCTAGATTTTTAAGTAGGCTTTGTAGATTCGCCTTTGCCAATCTACAGTCTGTGTCAAGCCATCCTACCTTAGGGCCATTTTTCACTGGTGGCATGCATTCCCCCATGCATTCCTCTTTGTTGTTCCCCATCAGGTGCATGAATGTTTGTATTATTAACACAGAATTAGTATCTGGGTTCAAAAGTGCCCCAATAAGGGCCATATTGGTTGTCACAATCGTTTTTCCAAGCATAGTTTTTGTCGAATTATTCCATCATAGTCTTTTAATGGTATTGCCTTCACAGGCAATTTCTATGATATGAACAAATTGATTACATTTCCACTTGGTGCCTGGACATTTTAAGGGTAGATCTAGAGCATAATGGTCACTATACAGATCTTTCCTTATTCAATAGTACTTCACCAGTCCCCATATATTAACTGAGACCAGGAAGTAATTTATGGTTGACCTTCCTCGTATGCTTCTTAAGATAATAGCACCAGGAATGTCCCCCTCGAAACTACCATTGTTTGACCTAAGTCCTACCTCCATTAACCAGTACCATAATTGAAGCTCATATCCTCTTAGCCATCATTTGTGGTGGAGGGACACCCAGTACCCCATCTTCATCCAGATCATAGAGACCTTCAATCGGGTCATTATCCAATTTTAGATTCAGGTCACCTCCACACACTATCCATCCTTATCCCTTGATTGGTTTTGTAAACTCTCAATAACCTCTTTCAGAGCTTCAATTGGACACACGCCATCTTTTTCAGAGGGGCTATTATCAATGTTCATACAATACACTGGGTTGCCTTCTTTGGGATCAATTTAAGAACTTGAATCAATGTTTCCCTTTCCACTTTTATCACACATGCGAAAGAGGCCTTCACCAAGATTGCCAAACCTCATAATACCTCCCTCTTTGCCCCTGTTTTGCCTTTATCTGATAGACCAAATACCCATCAAAGAGCATTTCCTCTTCTTTTAATCTCTCTTCTAAGAGAACAATCACAAACCCTTTCAGTATCTCTGTTATAACATTATCAGTTAGTTTCCCATTATAACCTTTCGAACCTGCTGTGGGAAAGGGTACTGCCGCTATTTGGGACTGCTACATTGCTTCCTGTCTTCCTTGATGGCCACGCCCCCTTCCCGACTGTAGCCAGTACAAAGGGGGCTGCTTCAACCCTTGCCGGTGAAGCCTGCTGCCGGACAAGGGTGCTGCCGCTGTTAAGGGCATCAACATTGCTTCTTGTCTTCTTTAGTGGCCACCCACCCTTCTCGACTGGAGTCGGTAAAAAGGCTGCTGCTTCAACCCTTGCCGACAAAGCCTGCTGCTGAACAAGGGTGCTGCCGCTGTTTGGGGCTGTTCTGGGAGTGCTGGGGAGCAGACTTGTAAGGTTTTGTATTCATCAGCTCACTATGCTTAAAGATGCCTATCTCATTGGTTGGAGGCAAGTGAGGTACTGAGAGCTAGTATTTATGTTATTCCACCTAATAAACTATTGCAGTTCACTGCAGCTCTCTGTTGACAAAGTTAGGCATGCACAATGTGTGCAGCTGCCTTATACTAACTCCAGGAAAAGTGGCAACTAGGCACTTCTCTGTCATATGTTTTCTTTGGCCCTTGCGAGTGACTGTGTTGCCACGTTTAAGCAAACTATCGGACCATCGGACCACTGATTACTCTGGACCCGGTCCAAAGGTTTGGATTTGGAATGACTACAAAAGTGCATTTTTGCCAGGGTATATACCTAACCCAAATAGAATCATGCTGTAACAGCGTGGGCACATGTACTGACTTACTGGCGCATTTAGTGTGCTGGGTAGCACCAATTTTCAAATAAGTCTGATACAGTTGACGCCTGATTTTGTATTTATAGGTTAGACCTTGGCAAACCTACCTGCTATGAATTCTTCAATACCTGCTGCTGCACCCAAAAGAAAAGTGCTCATTGTGAAAATGAAAAATCCATCAGCATAGCACCATGCTTACCATCCATACTGTGTGCCACCACAAACAAATCTATCAGCCCTGTAAGACACTTGGGAGAAGCTTATACTTTGATTACAAAAATTAACCAATTCCTAGGATGATCCAATATCCGTGCAAGCCTGGATCCTTGGGTGGGAAACTACTTCACAGGTTAATAAAGTTGGCACTGAAGCTGACAATGTCTTATACTCACCCAATGAAGGCACTGATGCTGAGTGTAGCCCGGCTACTGAGTCACATAGGATAGGACAGGGAACATTTATATCCAACTGCCCTCAGGGAGGCCTTATTGTAGTCCGGCCTCGTCCACTGCTGGACCAGAAATGACCATGGCAATATGGAGCTTTGACGATCAAGCAGGTAACACCAGCTCGTGACCCAGGAGACCCCAGATGTCCACATAGCCTCGACTTTCATTCTTTATCAGCTGGCTGACCAGCAATCGTTAGTATGCAAGTACTTATTCTATAAGAGGTCTGGGTCATAAAAGGTCACTGTCCACTAACAATGTTAAGTGACCATGGCCACCCCTCGAGCCCCAAACATCCCCCACCTCATTCCTGCAGAGGCCTTGCAGGGAGACCTATGGTGCACCAATGGCAAAAGCATTAGCGGATAAGGCAATGATGAGGACTGGCTAAGTCCCATCTATTATTACTACCAAAACTAGTAAGGTACCAATGTCCCATGTAGGGGGGATGATATACCTTCATAAGGTACTTAAATTGGCCCCAATCCTAGGGAAAACTTGTAAATAAGTGCACACACTGGATTTGGTCAGTAAGGGAATGTTTATTTGTCGCATGGGAGCACATTTCAATTAGATTAAGTAATGTTCTCCAATGTGCTTATTTCCCTTAACTTTTGAGACACAAGCTACTTTCCTGGATTTTCTAGGATTAGATGTTTTACCTGGGAAGAGTATGAGCATTTTTTCCCACTCTTCCATGTATTTTGTGTGTGTTTTACTTTTGTGTTCTTTGGTAATGGAGTTTTTAAAAAAAACCTCCATGGCATCATCTTTTTCTGTGTGTCACACAGCACCTTCAGTGCAGTGGCAGAGGGGTGTCTTTTAGACACCCAAGGTTTAAATACCTTTCCTGGGACAGACTACTGTCTCCCATGGGCATGTAAAGTTAAATTGACTTCATTAGTTGTTATAGATTTTTGTCTTATTGGGGTAAATTTGGGAGTTGGCAGTATTTTCTTACCGTAAAAATGGTGGTGGTAATTTGGTGGTAAATTAGTCTTGCACTTAGATTGGGTTTGGTATCACATTACTTTAGTGACCATTCCTTGTTAGCTTATATTGGTGGTAATTTTAGTGGTATTTTGTTTTGCGGTAATTATTTCTGTGGTATAGTGGTGAGCATGGTTTTCTTCTTTATACTATAAGCCCTTCATAAAACAAAATGTTCCCTTCTATTAGAATACCTCTTAGTGGGCTGTAGAGAGCCCCAGATTTATGCACTGTTAGAACCCAATGATTTTATTCAGAGCGCCACCTAGAGTTTGTGGCTGGTATCACTGACTTATCTACATCCAGTAATCTATGTGCCCTTAGGCATTACTGTCTCATGGACATCCAGTAATCTATATATCATATCAAATTCCTTCCCATCAGCATGCAAGGAAGGCACACACACAAACACACACACAAACCTGCCTTATCACTGAATATTATAAGCTTCTTCTGGGTTGTTATTTTTCCTACAGTAGTACATTGACAAATGCACTACTGAACAGGAATGAACATCTCCTGTATACTTTATATATAAATGAATTCACAGATGCAAAAATGACACTATGGCCCTCATTCCGAGGTTGGTGCTAGTCATGGCGCTATTAGCATGACTAGCGGCAATACCGGTACCGCCACCGACTTGGTGGTATGGGGACTTACCAGTCTATTCTGACCTTTGCGGGACCGGCAAGTCCCCATTTGAAAAGCCATTCCACATTCCAATTTGAACCCACATAGGGCTCAATGGGAAGGGGGAAGGCGTCAATAACGGTACCGCAAATTGTGATACCGTTATTGACCCCAGTATCCCTTTGCGGGTCCCGTCCATAACACCTGGTAAAACCAGGCGTTAAGGGAGGCACCCGCAAAGGGACCTCGGAATAGGGCGCAAAGGGATTACCGGCACCGATGTCATTACCGGTGCCCGGTAACCCTTTGCACCCAGGTCGTAATGACCCCCTATATTCCATTTGTTTTCATGGATACTTATTATATTGAATCTTAGTTACATGTCATCAAATCCTACCATGGACACATTGCATCGTCATCTGAAATACATAAAAGAAAACAAAACAGAACAAACAGGCCTTTTGAAACATGAGTTGATGTTCCCATATTCTGAACATGACGAAAAATAAACATGCAGTGATTTCCTAACCTTTCTACACTGTAATAAATCCTAGCCGAACATACGGCATTCAAATGATCCTCACTTGGCACATATCTTACCAAGATTAGTACTTCTTTGAAGTTCTCAGCACGACCTTGCTCCACTCACAAAGGCAGGCCCAGTGTCAGCGCGAAATGATTCTGTAATCTTGTGTGGGGAGCACCGGAGATATATCTCTCACAGCCAGTGCTCTGACCCCTTGGACCACTGTCAGTCTTCTCAGCCCAGCACAAACTAAACTTTTCTCCGCATTTCTTGTCCCAAGAAGCCTTCTGTCCTTCCCCTTTTGACGTTTCTTGTCTGCCTATAATTTCCCCCAATCAGGTTAACAAGAATGCATTCTGTATCAACCCTCATGTTTAGAACAATGAGGGCTTTAGGCCACCTTGAATAAATGTTTAATTCTGTTTCCTGCTGCATCTTTCCCTCTGCTCTCCACAAGCTAATACAGAAAAAAAATGCCACTGTGCATTTAAAAAGGAATTACAGCAGTGCCACTAAAACATGGATTTTTGCCTCATGTTTTTAGCAAGGTTAATTATGTTAGTCAGTTATATAACTTAATGTAGTCTCCATGTCTGAGGTATCCAAAAATATGGTGCACTTCATTATTTGGCCTGGCAGCACTAAGCTTTTCAATGCATGCATTTCATTCTCTGCAGTTTCAGGTTGGGCTATGCTGTGTTGTAAAACCTGTACTTTGCATGCCACCAACAAAACCTTTACATGTCATACTGGCAAAAAAAAAATATATATATATATATATATATGTATATAAATATATATATATATATATATGTATATATATATATATATATATATATAGTGGCCATGTAGTTATGGTTAAGTTGCTGTTTCCATAGGAAGAGCACTTTTTGGGCGTCTTATAACTTTGCTGCCCCTGGACGAATCCTAACAAAACTTTGCAAAAAAAGTATATGGCCCACTCTGAAAGTTTGGTGAGAATTCGTCCAGGGGGGGCAAAGTTATAGAGGGGGTCCCAAAACTTTTTTTTTCCCATGGGAAAAAAAATTTGATCGCGCCTACAGTCCAAACCGCTGGACGGATTTTCACCAAATTTGGACCAGGAGCAGCAGCTTGGTGAAAATCCGTCCAGTTTTTTTTTTAAAATGACCAAAAAGTAGGTAAAAAAATATTTGTGATATCTGTGTTCGGTCCGCGGACACACTTCCCTGTTCGCTCCGCAGACAGTGTCCTGATTGGCCAATCGGCTTGCGTGATGTCCGCGGACATGCAACGTGTTCGCTGATTGGACGGTGTTAAGCGTGAAGCGCGTCAAATTTTCGGTAGCGCCCGCCATCTTGGATTCACGGACGTCCGCGAACAGCGCAGTGAAAGTTTGTTCAAAATGTGTATTTAGTAGAGTGTGTTGGTGTGTAGGAGTGTTTGGGGAGGATGGAAGGGTATGAGATAGGTTAAATGTTGTGCTTTTTTATGTGGTAGACATTCTTTTTGTGTTCAATTTGTCTGCGGACATCACAGGTGTTCTGAAAAGTTCTAAATAAACTGAATGGGGGTGTTCTGAGGACTCAATATGTGTCCGTTTTGTTCGCAAGCAAGCTGAAACTGTTCTAAGTCCTGAAATGTTCGCAAATAAACAAAATGGGGGTGTTCTGGGGACGCTGTCCGTATTGTTCTGTGGCAAGTTGAATGTGTTCTAAGAACACTCGGGGTGTTCTGAAATGTTCGCAAATAAGCAAAATGGGGGTGTTCTGGGGACGCTGTCCGTATTGTTCGTTGTCAAGTTGAAAGTGTTCTAAGAACTCTTGCGTTGTCCTGAAATGTTCGTAGGGGGTGTCGTGAAGACGCTGTCCATATTGTTCGATGGCAAGTTGAAAGTGTTCAAAGAACTGTCTGAAATGTTCGTGCATAAACAAAATGGGGGTGTGTTCTAAGAACACACGCGTTGTCCTGAAGTGTTCTAAGAACTCTCGCGGTGTCCTGAAATGTTCGCAGGGGGTGCCCTGAAGACGCTCTAAGAACACTCGCCGTGTCCTGAAATGTTCGCAAATAAACAAAATGGGGTTGTTCTGGGGACGCTGTCCGTATTGTTCTGTGGCAAGTTGAATGTGTTCTAAGAACACTCGGGGTGTCCTGAAATGTTCGCAAATAAACAAAATGGGGGTGTTATGATGACGCTGTCCGTATTGTTCGTTGTCAAGTTGAAAGTGTTCTAAGAACTGTCTCGGTGTCCTGAAATGTTCGCAGGGGGTGTCCTGAAGACGTTGTCCGTATTGTTCGATGGCAAGTTGAAAGTGTTCTAAGAACACTCGGGGTGTCCTGAAATGTTCGCAAATAAACAACATGGGGGTGTTCTGAGGACGCTGTCCGTATTGTTCGTTGTCAAGTTGAAAGTGTTCTAAGAACTCTCGCGTTGTCCTGAAATGTTCGTAGGGGGTGTCCTGAAGACACTGTCTGTATTGTTCGATGGCAAGTTGAAAGTGTTCTAAGAACTGTCTCGTGTCCTGAAATGTTCGCAGGGGGTGTCCTGAAGACGTTGTCCGTATTGTTCGATGTCAAGTTGAAAGTGTTCTAAGAACTCTTGCGTTGTCCTGAAATGTTCGCAAATAAACAACATGTGGGTGTTCTGTGAACGCTGTCCGTATTGTTCGTTGTCAAGTTGAAAGTGTTCTAAGAACTCTTGCGTTGTCCTGAAATGTTTGCACATAAACAAAATGGGGGTGTGTTCTAAGAACACACGCGTTGTCCTGAAGTGTTCTAAGAACTCTCGCGGTGTCCTGAAATGTTCGTAGGGGGTGTCCTGAAGACGCTGTCCGTATTGTTCGATGGCAAGTTGAAAGTGTTCTAAGAACTGTCTCGGTGTCCTGAAATGTTTGTAAATAAACAAAATGGGGGTGTGTTCTAAGAACTCACGCGTTGTCCTGAAATGTTCGTAGAGGTTGTCCTGAAGACGCTGTCCGTATTGTTCGATGGCAAGTTGAAAGTGTTCTAAGAACTGTCTCGTTGTCCTGAAATATTCGCAAATAAACAAAATGGGGGTGTGTTCTAAGAACACACGCGTTGTCCTGAAATGTTCGATGGGGGTGTCCTGAGTACGCTGTCCGTATTGTTCGTTGTCGAGTTAAAAGTGTTCTAAGAACTGTCTCGTTGTCCTGAAATATTCGCAAATAAACAAAATGGGGGTGTGTTCTAAGAACACACGTGTTGTCCTGAAATGTTCGATGGGGGTGTCCTGAGGACGCTGTCCGTATTGTTCGTTGTCGAGTTGAAAGTGTTCTAAGAACACACGCGTTGTCCTGAAATGTTCGTAGGGGGTATCCTGAGGATGCTGTCTGTATTGTTTGTTGTCAAGTTGAAAGTGTTCTAAGAACTCTTGCGTTGTCCTGAAATGTTCACACATAAACAAAATGGGGTTGTGTTCTAAGAACACACGCGTTGTCCTGAAATGTTCGTAGGGGGTGTCCTGAGGACACTGTCCGTATTGTTCGTTGTCGAGTTGAAAGTGTTCTAAGAACTCTTGCGGTGTCCTGAAATTTTCGTAGGGGGTGTCCTGAAGACGCTGTCCGTATTGTTCGATGGCAAGTTGAAAGTGTTCTAAGAACTTTCTCGTTGTCCTGAAATGTTCATAGGGGGTGTTCTGAAGACGCTGTCCGTATTGTTCGCTGGCAAATTGAAAGTGTTCTAAGAACACTGGTAATGTCTGCGGACATTAAAAGTTTCCATAGGCCATAGTTGAAATGTTTGACTCTATGGGTGTGATATGCTGCGGTGGTTGTGGCCAGGGCATAGAGTGTTGGGTGCATGGCCCCCCCCATGGCCATGCACCCAACACTCTATGCCCTGGCCACAACCACCGCAGCATATCACATTTATAGTTGCTTATAACTTTGGGTCAAAAACAAATTTATAAGGAACAAAGTTATAAGATACCATGGGCCTCATTACGAGTCAGGCGTTAAGGGGTTAACGGCGCCGTAAACGGCGCCGACCCTTAACGCCTGATTACAAGGTCCCTTAGCGCCATGGTGATTTTAACGCCTAAAATCCATGGCGCTAAGGGACCATGGTGCTAATTACGCCACCGTAATTTACGGTGGCGTAATTAGCGCCTTCCCTACTCCCATTATGCCCTATGGTGCAAAAATGGGAATGGGGAAGGATAAAATGGGAAATAGGGATTTACCGCCCCACTCACCTTGGAATGGGGCGGTAAATCCGCCATCCACCATGGTGTAAACAAAGTTTACACCATGGTGGTAAGGGTACGACCCAGGCGGTAACTTACCGCCTGGGTCGTAATGAGGCCCCATGGGTGTGATATGCTGTGATGGTTGTGGCTAGGGCATAGAGTGTATAATATACTTACTGTTTGGTTTAGTAACTGGAGTACATGTATTTCTTGTTAATTTCTGTGATAAAAGAAAATAGCATGTTAGTATTAGTATTTTGTAATGACTTTTTACATTGTATAATCAACATTTTTTTTTTGGACCCTCATATTTAGTAGATTACAAACCAGAGTACTGTGCAATTTGCTCAGTTTCTGTGTTCGTTGCTAAAATCATTGGGTCTGTGGGAGAAAAAAAAATCCATGTTGGATTAAAAAAAAACCTTTTTCTGTAATGCTACATTTTTTTGGAGCAGTAACATATTATTTATTTGTTTGGATATTATGAAATTTTGGAGCAGTTAGATACCAGTAGGCATATTCTAACTGTCTATTTTTTTAATATATTTTAGTGGTATTGATTTATTTGTTTGGATATTGTTAAATTTTGGGACAGTTAGATACCAATTGGCGTATTCTAACTGTCTAGTTTTTGATATATTTTAGTGTTATTGATTTATCTGTTTGGATATTGTTAAATTTTGGGACAGTTAGGTACCAATTGGCGTATTCTAATTGTCTATTTTTTGCTCTAATTTAGTGGTATTCATTTATTTGATTAATTGTTGTAGAATCTTTGGACAGTTAGATAGCTTTTGGAATATTCTAACAGTTTATATTTTTTACTACAAGCTTACTTGAGGTTTAAGTACAGATTAGTTATCAAATTCTGGTTTTAAGAACATTAAATAAGCGTTTGTAAGATTTGCTGGTAATCTCTGCTTTAGAGTAATGGTACTATCATTACATTGAAACCATCCATATTTCTTTTTTATATATGCAGTGTAGTGCCCTGAATTGGTTGTGGCTCCTGCCTGGTAGATTATACCTATTGTTGTGAAGGTTTTCTTACCAAGTGATATTTCACCATGTGTGAATCCAGTCAGCTTGCAGTTGTTTTTGGTACCATCTGCATTGTAACATAGAAGCATTAGTATTACGTATTTACTATATGTTTGTATTACTAACGTGGAGCGATTATCTGAATTGCAGGTAGAACATAATCTACCATGGTTTGCATTTTGTACAAGTTGCTGAAATGGAATGGATTCACAATTAGGTAATGATATATATAGAAAGCGTTCATTGGGGATTTCTTCTTGTGTCACATTGTTGCAGAGAGTGCATGTATGTTTCCACATGTATGATATCTGGAAGATTTCATTTATAGGTATATTTTTTGTTTTCCAGTACTTGTAGTAAGTACATTAGAAATTCTTGTGGATCTTCCTGTGAGTTTATAGTGAATTTCACCATTCCAGCACAGTAGTCCAATTGTTGTCTTATTCCATAAACACTATACGTGTTGTCAGGATTGTTTGCTGCATTTCTGTGAAGTACTAACATTTGCAAACACAATGGGTCTGTACTGTGTAAGTAAATGTTGTCAACAATTGGTGGTAATTGAAATAGAATATTCATTGCTACATTTGCGTAGCAACTTACACCAATATATTTGAGAGTTTAAATGGACCAGGTAGTTCTGTATCTGACTGCTTTTTTTTAGTTTGTCTTCCTTCTTTGAAGAAGTACCTGGTTTACTTTCCCTAATTGATTCTTTTTTGCTTGTGGTACTTGATGAAGTATTACTTTCTTTTACTCTCTTTGGAGGATTTGCAGTGACATCCTGCTGCTTTTCTGTTTGATTTATTTTTCTTTTATAATGTTTTACTTTTTGTGGAACAGAATATGTGTTTAGATGGGGAGTGTATAGTGAGCAAAGTCTTTTGTAGTCTAAAATACAAGGAATATCAGTGTTTATTTTACTTGCATCAAAGTTGATTAGAAATAGACCATCAAGTGTACGTAAGCATGATAGTGCTACATAGCTCATGCCTTCTTTAAAGACTGTGTTACCAATATCTATCATTTCTTTGTCTAGGGTAAGACCTTGTGATTTATGAATTGTGACTGCGTATGCAAGAGTTAGAGAAAATTGTTCTCTGCGTACATACATGTCTTTGAAGAGAAGGAATCGAGCTGTTGAGCGTCCTATCCTTTTAACTTCTGAAAGTTTGTCAAAGAGTATATTGACAAACTGAATTTTGTTGTCATATGGGTATGTTTGAAAGCCAACAACTGTACCCAGTGCTCCATTAACTAGTCCTTGGTCCACGTCAAGGTTACATTTAAGCATTACTCTGCAATTTAAGGATAATGTTTATATCTTTTCTAAGCCTGCTGTGTTTGAGATTGATTTTTCTAAACTATTTAGTCTTGTTGTGGCTTGGTCACACATAGGTAGTGTCATACCATGTACATCTAGTTTGTCTGTGGACCTAATTTCCATTATTGGTTGCATTTCTTTACTTAACATTATTTCATTGAATTTGAAACAGCTTGCAAGAGTTGGCATTAAGGCCATACAATTGACATTTTTGTGGGCTAATTGTTCCATAACATCTGTAGCACATGCATTATGGCCATAAAGTACATTAATTTGCCGGGTTTTGAATATTGTTTCTGCTTCTTTAGAGAGTATACCAACTCTGATACTTTTTAAGATGTTGGCATAAGTGAGATCTGCAGATTGCAAAACGTTTTCTGTTAATTCTCTGTATTGGAAAAGTTGCCAAAGGTTGACATTTACAATGCTGCCAACAGTTTTACGGCAGAGTTTGTGTCCTAATGTTTTAAAAATAGGCTCACCTTTTACGGGTGTCAATTGAAGAAGATCTCCGAAAACAATAATGTGTTTTCCTGCAAAGAGCTCTTCATAGTTTGTTTTCAGTACTTCTTGTAATCTGAGGTGAATCAAAGCCAACATTAGGTTGGAGACCATGCTCACTTCATCTATTAGTAGAATTTTCATTTGTAGTTCCATTGCAGCTTCTGCAGAAAGTTTGTAATAGTCTAATTTGTTCTGGTATTCTACTGGCAATAGTAGTAATCGGTGTAAAGTGACACCACCTATGTTGTAGGCAGCTAAACCTGTGGGGCCAGTGACAACAGCTGACAGTTTGTTGTTTGTCAATTGTTGAAGGAATTTACTGATGATTTTGATTAGGAATGTTTTGCCAGAACCAGCTTCACCACTGACGTACAGTAGTATAGGTTTATAATTATGGCAGGAACATTCTTTATTTTCGTGTTGTACACCATGTGCAATTTGTTTTGTTACTTCTTCAAAAATGCTACGTTGTTCGTTGTTTGGTTTTCATTGTATTATAGTTAAGTCTTCTTTATCTTCATACTGACACATGGTGTTTTCTACTTCTATCATAGCTAATTCTGCTTCATTTATTATTAGTGGTTCTCAAGTGGTTCTTGGCTTCCTGTTACAGAAGGTTGACTACTGTCAGGAGTGTCTTTGTCCAGTTGGGCCTGGAGTTCTTCTTCGTGTTGCTGTTCATTGTGCAACATTGTTTTGTATTGTGTAAAGTTTACATCAGTTATAGTGCTTTCATTTGCTTTGAAAGCATCTTCATATGAGTCATAGTTTTCTAGTATTTCGTCTTCTTTTCTACATGGTTTAAAGAGTTGTAGCAGGGACATGTAATATGTTTCTTTATGTTGAGGAGTCTTCAATGACAATTTGATATGATTAATTAAATTTGGTTTAGTGAGTTTAACTAAGCTGCCTTCACAGTTTGTCATTCTGTATTTACCTTTTTTTTCATCAGGTTTTATATTATTTTTGTATGTGTAGTTTTGGGCTATGTGGTATAGACACACTGTTTCCAAAGTATTACTTCTGTTTGGGTTGTATGTGTCTAATAAATTGTTTTTAAAAATGTCTTGGCTGTTGGGATCATGTTTGGCTATTGTTTCTATATCTTCGTATGTTTTTAGAACTATTTTTCTAGATTTAGCTAGACCAAGACTTAGCCATACTATATTTTCAGATTTACCATACAATGCAGTACCAGTTAAACGATCAGCTGCTTCATATGATCCACATTCTCTACGGGAGAGCATTTTTATGCCCAAGCTGTATAATTTCTGAGACACTGTTTTATCTGATGACAGGTCATTCCAGAGGTCTTGGAGCTCTGTCTTTTCTGCTTTGGTTAAGTATGCTCTGACATATCGTGCAACTGCAGTAGAATTGTCTGCAATGTACTGCACATCTATGTTTGCATTCCATAAGTGGGCAATGATTGCATTATAATCATTGATATATTTTTGTTCTTCTTTTCTTTTTATGTAATATGTATTTTTAGGTGACTTACCTTTAACACTATGGCCCTCATTACGACCCTGGCGGAAAGTGACTGACCGGACCGCCACAGCGTAAATAGCGTTTCCGCCATTGCACGAAGGAGCAAAGTGCGGCCCATTCCGACCCATCGGGCACGAGCACCACGCCATGGCGGAAGTGCAAAGTCCGCGATGGCGGAAATGACCCCAAAACGGCCCACACCGCCGCCGTACGGCACCCTAGGTGCAATACCGCCACCCATCTTAGCGGACACCGCAGTGAGCGCCAACCGGAAAGTACGGTGACCGTAAATATACGGAAACGGAAGTAAAAACATGGGCCCGGAACGGGAAACATCCCGCCGTACACCTATAAAACCACAAAATCCACACAACCACTAAAAACATTACCCTGAAACACACCCCAACCCGTCATCCACCCTAGCGAAACCAAGAAAAATGGGAAAAGTAGCGAAGAAAGCGTGCGACCGCAAGCGGCAGGTCCACTTCTCCCGTGAGGAACTCACCGTGCTAACAGAGACCCTCCAGGAGAATGCTGCCGTCGTCTTCTCCACGCAAATGACCAGGACGGCACTTGCGAACAAGAAGGCCATATGGGCTCTGGTGGCACAGCGGGTAAGTGCGGTGGGGACCGCACCCCGCAACCCACAGCAATGCAGAAAGCGATGGGACGACCTGCGGATACGCGTCCGTAGCATACTTTCTGCCAACCGCAACATTGCCACAGCCACCGGGGGAGGTCCTGAATCACCCATCAAGTTGACCCCCTGGGAAGAAATCTGTGCCTCCACCATTGGAATGGAGAGCATAGAGGGAGTCGGAGGGATGGAGAAAGGAGTGCAGACATCCGAAGATTCAGGTAGGTGGGCCAAATAAAACAATGCTAAATCCACAATGTCCAATCATGTGAAGTACCATGTGTCCACATAGTGCAACAGAAACACATGTCCAGGAGAACGTCCACACACATCGGCCTGATAGCGCACTTTAAAACTCATAATAAATACATAAATAATTAAAAACCCCTAAAACACCCACTACACGTGCAGCAGGCACACCCTAACTGCAGGCTGCCAAACAACTGCACCCTCACTCCACACACAAATGAAAGCACCTCCAAGGCCCCGACCCAAATCACCCTCAGGTACCACCCCAATGCATGTGATACAATGCCATTCCAATTCCCACAGACCCATTAATAACCCTCGCCCTCCTTTACTCCACCACAGGGTCCGATCCAAACGACGAGCATCAGGACACCCCTACCAGCACACCTGCAAAGAGGGCCAAGACCAACGGCCAAAGACCCTCCACCTCAGCTGCACGCATCAAGACACGGCAGCAGCACAAATCAGGTGGCAGCACAGAGGAGGGAACATCAACAGGCACCCCAGCAGCCAGCATGCCCACAACACCACCACCACAGGTCCCCCCAACGGATGCCACAGAAGGCACTGCCTCTGGTGGCAGCAGCACCATAGGTGACACCCCATTGATGGCAGCATGCTCCGACACAGAAGACGGGGATGTCGAAGTCAGATCCATCCATGACCTGTCCCAATCCCCCTGTCTGTCCCATCCCGTACAACATGAGGATACCACGCAGGGGCACCCACAAGATGACGACTGGCCATCCCCCACAAGCCCTGTGGCAAGGCAACATGAGGTCACCAGCCCCTCTGTGACACCCCCGCAAATGACCATGGCCCAGCAGAGGCAACAGTCCCTCGACCAGTTAATCGTGCAACAGCAGCAACTGGCCACGCCCTCAAGGACCATGCCGATGAATGTGGGGGCACTAAGGCAGACATAGAAACATCAACTGAGACACTTAGGGCAGAAATGGAGAGGAGTACAGAGACACTAAGGGCACAAATGGAGAGTAGCACCGAGAGCCTGAGAGTCCAAATGGAGAGTAGCACCGAAAGCCTGAGAGTCCAAATGGAGAGTAGCACCGAGAGCCTGAGAGTCCAAATGGAGAGAAGCACCGAGAGCCTGAGGGGGGAACTGCATGCGACGTCCAAAGACGTATGTGCCGAACTTGCCGCAGTGCGCCGTGTGCTCACTGAGCTCTCACAAACCCTTAGGGACATGCATGGACGTGAGCAGGCAGAGACATCATCCGTTGCAAGTTCCGTCCAGGGCAGCCCCCAACGTAGATCTGGGAGGAACCTGCGCTCCACAGGCAGGGGTGCCCCTGATACCCGCAGAGGGGGCTTGCAATAGCGACTGCCCACTGACAATGAGCATCTTTGGACACTGGTGTTCGGGGGGGAGGTAGGAGGGTGGAGGGGGTGTTTTGGGCTCACTTGGGTGGCGGGTCGATAGGGTGTTCAACATGATATCACATATGCCATAAACAGTGCACGATCAACCAATGAGATGTGTGGACAATGATCTTTGTGTACTAGGCCATCATAGGCGTACAGTCCATATTGTGCATGTACCAGACACACACAGTGCCACGAGTACCGTGTCCATGTATCAGCCACCAGGCGTGAGTGCTAGAAGCATGCATCAATGAGATGCTGACGAATGTCACGGCCCTCCGGTGCCTCGCAGACTCCTTGAGGTGCTGCCACATCCCCACCCTCATCATGACCATCTTCAGGTGCTTGCAGTTCTGCGTCAGGGGGCATGGGCACATTTCTACGTACGCACATGTTGTGGAGCATGACACATGCCATGACCATCTTTGCAACCTTCTCATGGCGGTACAGGAGTGCCCCGCCAGACCTGCTGAGGCAGCGGAAACGAGTCTTCAGTAGGCCGAATGCCTGTTCACTGACTACACGGGTACGTGAGTGGGCATGGTTGTAGTCCTCCTCATGCTGGTCCCGTGGGTTCCGGACTGGTGTGAGGAGCCATCTCTTCAGTGGATATCCAGCATCACCTGTATGTGGACGATAAACGTATGATGTGGAATGCCTTTGCTAGTACGCACCCCCCCCCCCCTTCCTGCCAGGTCATTGCCGAATCACATACCCCACATTATCATGCATGTAATGAGACTCACCGAGTAGCCAGGATCTGTTCCCTGCGTGTCGCTCCATGTAGCGTGGTACTGTAGAGTTCCTCAAGACCATAGAATCATGGGTTGATCCAGGGAATCGGGCACAACAATGTGTAATGATCCTGTTGGAGTCACACACCATTTGTACATTCAGGGAATTAAATTGTTTTCGGTTGCGGTACTGGGCCTCCATGGCATGTGGGACGACCAATTCCACATGGGTGCAGTCGATGGCACCAATGCAACCCGGTATGCCGGCAAGTGCATGGAATCCCACTTTTGTGTTGGTAATTTCCTGCTCCGAGCGTGGTAGAGAGATGTAGTCGTCTGCGTGCTGCAGGAGGGCATCGAACACTTGCAATAGTGTCCGTGAGAACAGTGGCTGAGAAATGCCATGCAACTGTCCGACTGTGTGCTGGTAGGTGCCTGTGGCCAGGAAGTGTAGTACAGACACCACCTTCAGTAGGGGTGGGATGGTGGTTGGGCTATCTATCATGCTGACAAGGTCAGCCTGTGTCATGTCCACAATGGCGGTTATGGTGTCCCGGTCCAAACGGTAGAGGGTGTGGATCTGCTCATCAGTGAGGTTGAACGGATGTGCTCAGAGGCGTGGGATTGCGGGCTGCCTGCGTGGTGGTAGTGGCTGTGCTGGCGGCCCTTGCTGGCCCTGCCTTGGCCTCCTCCTCCTCCTGCGTCCCCTCCGTGCGGCCGGTTGTAGTTGGTGTTCGTCTTCTTCTTGGAGTTGGAGTACTTGCAGTGCTATCAGGTCCCCCAGGGCCAACATCGCGAGTCCTGCCGGTAGCATTTCGGAGTGGGTGTGGTTGTGGGAGGAGACTGTGTGTGCAATTTATGTGTTTTCAGGCTGTATGGCCTCCACCTGTGGTGATTCATTCCACCTGTGCAAGCTGCTCTCCCCTTTGGCCGAGCACGTCCCGCACACAACGCTGCAATTCGAGTAATGGCATCTTGCTATAGCAATCATGTATTTGTACCCGATGGCCGTGTAACATTTGTTGATATGTACATTCGGCATTGGTCCCATTGTTTCACATACAATCTTTGCAGTCGCGAACAGACTTGTGAAGGGTCAGTGGAACGTAGTACTCGAGTAACGGTGGGCCCTCATGCATCACTGTACCGAGTTGCACCGACGGGCGGGGCGTCCCATTTGTGGGTGAAGGCAGGTGCCATTTTCACACACAGCCGCACTAGATGGATTAATTTGTGATTTCAAACGGCCACAGATGCCTTTTCGACGTGATGTTGCAAATGAGGAATTCGAAGGGCGGCGCTTTCGGTTTTCAGCTAGCGGCGAGGAGATGCTCACAGGTCTGACTGCAAATATAACGTTCTATTGTTCAATGTCCTTGAGACAGGGGCCATGGCGAGGATGCAATGATTGATATGAATAGTTTGGGATGCGCAATAGCGACGTGGGCGATGAGGCCGGACGTTCCCAAATACATGTTACTTCACAACACTGGAATTACGGGCTGGGGCACTGTGGATTTTGCAGGCTGCATAACGCACAGACTCAATGGATATTTCTAATGTTATGTGAGTAAATATTCAGGCGTTTTTATACCGGGATGAGGGAATGATGAATGGATGCATGGGCAGATGATTTGATACAGAGTTTGCCATGTACAGGGCTTCTTGGAATCTATCCGCCTCCCCTGCGCTATGTGATGCAGGGCTGCCATAGTGGGACCATCGTCTATCTGGCCTTGTTGAGCCCTCCCTGTCTCGACGCGCCTTCAGACACTTGTGTCCATGCACGTTAACATTCCCATCTGATGGATTCTGTTTTGACAGACGCATGCACAGGTACACTCGTTTGTGATGGTGTTTACACCTCGATATAGATGGTTATGAGTCGCAAGTGGTTTTGGGGTGGTGATGATCCTTTGGAGTGGGCTAGCATGCATATGGCTGTGGATTTAGTGTGATCATTGAAGTGAGTTGTTCGAATGTAGTTCTGATGGCCATTCTGTTCTTTTTCTTTTCTTTTGGTTGACAGGTATCTCCTCCCCTTTTGCCACTGCCATCTGTATGCCACTCCTGCAGATGGCTTTTACTCCCGACACCTGCTGCTTCGTGTTAATCAGTGGAGCAGCATTACGATCTTATGGGACGATCGCCAATGGGCCACATGCCCTTACGCAGTACTAGTGGCTCGGAGCAACATTTCGGCCTTTCAGCTGGACTAGTGCCTCCCCATTGGGACGGCCCTGCGGTTCTGTGCGCTTCCATGTTGCCTTTTCGTACGTGAATGTGTACCATGATGGAACAGGGCGTCACACAAGTAGTAGCTGGTCATTTCTTGCGGATGCAGCACACAATGGTGAAATGTGTTTTGGAGTTCATGGCCTAATGGCTGTATGGGCTTGGTGATTTTGTTGTGCATTAAATTTCTATTCTGATATGGGCCGTGTAGCGTTCTTCTTTGCGAGTGATGTGGCATATTCCTATTTGGGGAGCGATGTATTGTGAGGGGACCTGCATTGGGTTCCAGCTTCGGAGTTTAGTTGCGTGGTACTGTGCTGGGCGCGTTTGCCTACGAAGCCCAGTGAGGTCAGGGATGGGGGCTGCCAATATGACTGTTTGAATGTTGTCATGCTCAGGGGCGGGGGATTGGGTTTTGTGTGACAGATGCCGGTCAGCCAGGTGGACTGGTGTAATGATGTGATTTTCGGAATATTGCTGGTCACAGGTGCCTGTGTTTGCGTGCGTTTCTTGGGGGGGGACTGTGGTCATGTCCATTGGAATGGCTTCTGTATTCGTGCCATCTGTGCCCTGCAGCTCCCATTGGCCCCTCTTGTGAATCTTTTGTTCGTTGGCATGCATGGGTGACTTGTACATTTCACTGGTTGCATTGTGACTTCATTGCACCTACGGGGAGTTGTACTTTGTGGGCAGGGAGCGGTGTACAGGCACTCAGTGGGGCCGTTTACGGTTGATTCGCGATGCCGTACTTCTCACCATGGCGGAATGGTACTTTCCGCCGTGCTTGATGGCGTTAGGTACATGTCCGCTAGGGTCGGAATTCGCGTACCCTTGCGCCATGGTGGTATTTACGGTTTGGCAAGGCGCGCGCGCGCGTACTTGGTGCAGTTAGCGTTGGCGTTCACTACGGTGTCGCTAATGGCTTCGTACTTTGCGGTGACGGGTCATAGTCGCACCGAGCGCTATTCGATGGCGGTATTGCATTTCCGCCATCGTTTTTCGATTTCCGCCAGGGTCGTAATGAGGCCCTATGTCTAACTGAAGACATGAGGTTGTTCACTTGACCTGTATTTGTAACTGGTCTAGGGAAACCAAATCGCCATTTGGTGTAGTATTTCCCTTTGTTTTTGTATTTGCAATGACAATATTTGCCACATGTATGTTTTTGAAATTGTAAAATTTGTGCATGAAGATCACTATTTGTGGATTCTGATGGAATTTCACAAGTGACATTTTTTTCAATAAACTGTAAAACAGTGGCATCACTGGGCCTCATTACGACCCTGGCGGAAATCGTGGTGCAATATGCACCATGGAGCACGGCGGAAAGCTGCCAATAGCGCCATGGGGGTTGGCGGATTTACCGCCCCATGCCGACCTTGGCGGGGCGGTAAATCCCCATTCCCCATTTTACCCTTCCCCATTCCCATTTTTGCCCCATAGGGTATAATGGGAGTGGGGAAGGCGTTAATTACGCCACCGTAAAATACGGTGGCGTAATTAACATCAACGTCCCGTAGCGCCATGGATTTCTCCGCCCGGAAAAACCAGGCGGAAAACGGCTCCATGGCGCTACGGGAACTCGTAGTAGGGCGGAAGGGTCCGCCGCGAATACCGCTGGCGTAAACCCACTCCGCCAGGGTCGTAATGAGGCCCACTGTCTTGACCAAATTTAGGAGCATCTTCAATCCATAAAAGCATGTGGATATGTGGTGCTCCTCTGGCTTGGTATTCTTTTCTCCAAAAGAAGTGTTGCACTTCTCCAAGGGGAGGAACAGTTTTATTACAAATAAAATGTAGCATATCAATGAAGCGATGGTGAAAATATCTTGAAACATTAAAAGGATCCAAAGAACAAAGTTCTCCTGGTGTTAGTATATCTATGTTTGTTTTGTTTTTATTTGATATGCGTAGGAAATCATGTAAATCTTCCCATGCATATTCTGCACAAATTAATGTAACAAACCAAGTAGGTGGGCCAAGGTTTCTGATCATACAACGTACATCTCCATGACGTCGAAACCAGTACTCTTTAGTACCACACGTATTTGCTAATAGATTTGTAATATTTGATTGTAAAACCTCATCCTTTTGTTGCACTTTTTGTAATAATTGTGTAGCTGTCATATTTTGAAAGTGGGATCCTGATTTTAATATCTGTGCAACTCCGTAACATAAAGTTGCTAGTTCACTTTCAAAGAGTAGGTGGAATATGTATTCCACATTTTGTCTAAATCTGGGATCTTCAGAATACATCCGTAATGAGCGGTATTCTGAAGCTGATATTTGAATAGGTCTATCATCATACCATCCTCCTTTGCCAGTAGGAAAGAGTAGAGGAAAAGCACGTGCTTCTATACTTTTTTCCCATATGCTGATTGGTGATCCTTTTGTTTGATGCATTTGGTATGTTTCCAGTGCATCTTCTATGGTGTCATTAGAGTGCAAAGGATGAATTGTATAATGGTCTAAAGTATTTGATCTTGTAGCAGGATCTAGTAGCTCAAATTGATCAGCTTCTTGTGTTTCTTGAATTATTTCAGTTGTATCTTTCAAGTTTTCTTCAATATTATTTTCTTTGTAATATTCATTATTCTCTTTAATACATTGTTTGGCTTGACTATCTTTATGTAAATATACCAGCTGTTGCCATATTTTTTTGTCTTTTGTAGGTACTCCATTTACTAAGATAATTAAAGATTGCTGCATTGGACGTTGCACTCCTAGAGTATGCACCTTTTCTTTTAGATCTAATGGTAAATAAACTACTTTTCCACGAATGGCTTTTACCAATTCAGAGGGAGGTAATTTTACTGTTTTTGGTTGAAGGCCTATTATTGCTTGAAATGGGTGTACTGTTTGAATTATGATGCTCTCATATAAATTAGGTTGTTGTAGGGGTTTTGGTAGTGGGTATAATTCCAAATTATTTGTGATAGCACGTGAAGGAGTTTGGTTGTTGTCAAGTTTTGTAGTGCAGTAACTGCAAAGTATTAAGGGGTCACTTATTTCGTATTTGTTTTCTGCTACAAGGTAGAGAGCTAATTCAAACCATTTAGAATCTTCATTGTCTTCTATTTTATATGATAGGTCTACAGTTTTCGTGTTACGTTTATAAAAAGTTCTGCAGCAACATACACATACAAGGTTTGGTACTTCAGCTGATGTACTTTTAAATTTTAGTATTTCTTTTTTGCATGTGTTTAGCAAAAGGTTGCCATGTGTAGAATTTTTGCTAATTTGGTTTAAAGCTATTTCATTCTGTAAATGGCTTTCACTTCCAAAATATTTTTTCTGGATATAGTCAATTTCTTGAAGTAGGTCTTTCGCTGTACCATGTAGAAGAATGTTATTTGAATTTGCTAGTGCTAAAGCAGGACTTTTAGCATAGTACAGTTTATAGACTAGATTTCTTATAGTTGAATGATGTGTTGATATTCTTTTAATATCATGGAAGGTGGTTTTACAAGTAGGTCCTGTAATGCAGGCTAATGAATGTCCTTGTAGTCCTGTGTATTTGCGCACTGGACAGGTATCCATATTTTGCAGTAGTTTAATTTTGATTTTGTCTTTGCTTTTTACATATTGATTGAGGAATTGGCGTGAGGACTTGAAAAATTGTTTAGGAATGTTACATATTGACGAGCATGGCCATTTGTACACTAGACATTCTGATTCAGTTGAATGGAGGGGTAATTCTAAGTTTTCAGGGAATATTTTTGTAAGGAGTACTTCTTGTTCCATTATGGTATTATTAACTTTTTCATAGCCTCGACCACTGCTATGTATGGCAATTGTATTTGTTTGCTTTTGTTTGTACGCTTCTTCATTAAAGTATGGTTCTGTGCTCGTAGTGTGACTCCATTCACCTCCTCAGATACTTAAGAAGTTCTTTCTGTTGACATTTCGTTTATTGAGAAGTCTTTTTTGTAATTTAGTTATTAGCTTTGTTAGTGGTTTCATTTTGTTTAACACTAAAATAAATAACTTTCTTTTGAGAAGAATTGCACTATCTATCAACGCTTCTAAAATTAATTTCCTACAATAGGTTTTAAGCATTGAACCTGATTTCTCTCGTGTTTTTATAAGATTTTGAAGGACTTTGTGATGGAACATTTTGGCTAAAATACTTTTCTTGGTATGCTTACTTTGCACTATATTAAAATTTAAAGAAGTAGTTTTATCTGTAGTGTTAGCTGATTTCTGTTAATTGTTTTTTGGTTTGTTTTACATTTTGATAGAGGAGGCAAAGTCAATCTAATGTATACAATAAAAACAGTTGTTTGTTCTACAATATCAAAATTCTAGCGGTTGAGTTGGGTAATTTGTGTGTCCAAAAGTAGGAATTTGTGCGCCATTCTGGCTGTAAATCGCTGTTTAAGAAATGGGGATTTTTGGACAGAATGGTGCACAATCTCTATTTTTAGGCACAGAAATAACATGAATTAACTTTACAGTATGTTTGAGTAATAATACAAATATTATGGTGATATTCTACTTACTTTTTTTCTAAAATGAGCAGTTTAATTCTTAGTTCTTCTTTGTTCTTGAAAGTCGGCTGCTTCTTTTCAGGAGAATGGTCTTCACTGCAATTGTAAAAGAAACAAATTAGTAATTTTATTTGTATATAGCATTGTTTTTAATTTAAATATTGATTTTTTTAATTGAAATCCTGAGCGCCTTCCTTAAAACCATTAAAACTATCTTATTCACATAAAATACATCGCACCAGTTCAATACATATGATATGTTCTTAATGAACAAATTGTATTGCAATGAATAACTGTAAAAAACAAAATATCTTTAGTATGTCGTGTGAAATTCATAATGTACCACTGAATACCACCATTTCTGTAACTAAGCTGTTCTAGGTAATAGTGCCTTAATGTCATGCTTAAATTAAAGTAATCAAATAAATAAATAAATAAATAAATGTAATTGTATAAGTATTATTTTTTGAGATTGGAACATAGAGTTTGCATGCATGCAATTTTGATTGAATATATGTAGTCTATAAATTTCATTTAAAAAATGTTAGTTTAACATGATTTGATAGTGTGTGTATAAAGAAAGTAAATAGTATAAAGGTTTATAAGTGATAGTTGATTTTAGTAAATTGGAAAAAAAGACAGTAATTTCATTTTACAGATTACACAAGCTAAAGGTCAGTTTGAAAAAGTGTTCATTTACTGTACAGAAAATATGCATACCTGTAGTTTGTGTTCATGCATATGGATATGCATGGAGCTGCAAGTAGAAATCTTGGAGACTTGTACAGTATTTCTTGTAGATGGTGCTTGCTAATGATATGGCACTTGTACTGAGAGAGATTCACAGTACTTTTGCAGTGCTGATCTATTATGATGCAGTTAGATGTAGAGGTCTTGAATGTGATTGGTGCATGGTCAAGTGATTTCTTAGCTACATCCAATGAGGGAATGGCACAGAGAGTGAAGTGGAAATGGTAGAAGGGCTGTTCATGTTACGATATGTCCGCGGACATGGCGGTAGTTTGCGGACATCGGGAGTTACATCCGGGGATTTTTGGGTTCAGAAGTCATGCAAATGAGAATGAGCAGTGAAAGGGATTGGTCAGGAATGTTTAGTGTGTGTGTTGTGCCAGGAGAGAGTTTCTCAGATACTCTTTTTGCTGAGAGAACAACAGATAGCTATGGCTGTGTGTTTTAGAAAACAGATTGTTTGGATTCTGGGAGATTCGTGGATACATTGGTTGAAGGTGCATGCAGAAAGCTGTGGAGTAGCTGTAGATCTTGGATTTCCACATGTGGAAGTACACTGGCATGGAATACCAGGAATGAAGTGGTTGGACTTGCTACCTCTCTGTGCTACTTTGGAAACAAAGCAACATCCAGACATAATTGTAATTCATTGTGGAGGGAACAGTTTAGGACATGTGTCTGGAATTTCTTTGCAATTTGCTATGAAAGAAGGACTTGGGAAAGTCATGGACATGTTTCGTAATTCTCAAGTAATATTTTCACGGATTGCGCAGAGACAAATGTGGCTTTGTTCTTCTTCATTTGGTCCACAAATGGAAAAAGCAAGGCGCAATGTTAATAAGGCTGTTTGTGCATTTCTAAGAGATTTTGGCATGTCCTCTTTTCACAATGAAAATATTATGTTTCGTAGTACATACATTTTTCGCAGAGATGGAGTCCATCTTACTTATGCTGGCAATCAGATTTTTCTGAGAAATGTACAAAATGCATTGCAACCTTTTTTAGAAATACAGCATCCATTTTGAAGTAGGTGTTAAGTATTTATATTTTTTGACCTCCCAAAGGCTCTTTTCTGAGCCACCACTTCCTCCCAGAGAAAAATGCAATGGTAATAATAGGGTAGCAGCCCAATTCTTTTAATGTTCGCGAACTGTCCGTGGACTTTTAAGAAATACAAAGGGCCCTGCTTTATTTATCTTCACTTCTATTTTGTAACTGTGAAAGGCGTCTCTGAAAAGAGCCTTATTTTTTTTGATTTTTGTAATTTTGTATTTTTTTTTGGTTTTTTAGACACAACACAACACACTAGGAGAGGAGGGGAAAGGAGGCGAAAGGGGGGACACCAACCACAGGGATAAGAAAGGGCGAGCTGAGAGAGGAAGATGTAGAGTGGGTTTTATTTGGGTAGTGAACAGGTCTTCTCGTGCTCTGAGACGATAGTGTCAAAAGCACTTCGAAGTCGCTCCCCCCTGCAGAGTACTGTGTCACAGTACATACATACAACTGTGACCCTCGAAAGGTAAGCGTCATCAGAATTCGGTATGGCCTGTGAGGTAGCTTGAGGAAGATGCTGTCCCACAGAGGTGGTCCTTGTGGTGACAGGATCAGAAACAGAGGATGAAGTAGAGGAAATCAGCCTACTACGTTCTTTGCAAGGTACAACCTTGCGAATAGCCCCAGAGAGAGATGACCTCAGGTGTCGCTTCATGCTCATGGTCCCAAAGCTGTACGAACCGTGCTTCCCGCGACTGAGTATCATTTTGCACTCATTGCAGATAACACGGTTCGCACGAGCCTTAGGATCATTCTCATAAATGGAAAATAACCGCCAAACCCAAGACTCACGTCTAGTGCGGGTAGTAGGTATTTCCTCTAACTCATTCTCGTCATCCTCTTCTTCCTCCTCTGCATCCTCACTCCTGTTCCCCTCTTCAGGCCCTTGCGAAGGTGGTGGTGGTGGAGGGCGTGGGGGTGGTGCTGAAGCAGGTGCAGCACCAAGTGGCAGTTCTGCGGCCAGGGATGCAATCTCGATGGTGGAATCAGCAAGTTGCTGGAGAAATAGCTGTGCTCTGAAGAATAGCCAGAAACACAATGAGAATAAGCTCTAGGGCCTGGTCTTTTCTAGGGGTGCTTGTACGCGGTTCGCTGACATGCTCGCTGTCCGCGGACAGATCAAACACAAAAAAAGGTTTAAAAAGTTTCAAAAAGTATGTAGAAACTCATTATTAGTATGTGGGACTCGTGCTATGGTGAGTTTTTATTGAAAAATATTGAAGAGAGAAGAGAGAACTTGATATTTATTACAATGATCCTTGACACTTTTTTAAATTAAATTTACAATAAGAAACCCTTGTACAGACTTTTCATGAAAGGTAAATGCACATCTGATGTCATCAGTGATGTCATCAATGACATTTGTGATGTCATCTTTGATGTCCTGGGTGTTAGTCTTAGCAGTGCACGGTGGTGGTGCGAGTTATGGTTGCTTAGCTTACTATAACTGGCGAATTTCAAGGGTTTTTCGGTTTTACGTGGAACCATAACGTCCCTTTAACAAAGTTTTTTTTCACTGAATTTCATAGGTTTTTAGTAGCGCAACTTAATCCTAACGTCCCTTTAACAAAGTTTTTTCACTGAATTTCATAGGTTTTTAGTAGCGCAACTTAACCATAACGTCCCTTTAACAACGTTTTTTCACTGAATATATATATATCTATATATAGATACATATATGCCATATTACTGCTGGCAACAAACATGCCACTACATTTTGCAATAAAAATGCCATTACATTTTGGTAAAATATATATGTCCTTACATACCCTCCTTTTCCGACAATTCTGGCTACCCAAATCCACAATTGGAGGAAACCCAAATTGTTCTTCTTTCTTTCCATCATATGAATCACAATTGAAATCATAGCAACTTAATTAAATGAACATTGAAATATTTCATAATAAACCACTGTTTAATCATAATAACTGTAAAACATATCCCAAATGGGTCTATACATCCTCATAATGTGCATGTGCATATATGACTTTCTTTTCAATCGAATTGTCCGCCATCAACATTTCATTTTCATGTATAATAATAAAAAAAAAAAAATAAATAAATAAAATAATGACTAATATAACTAACTAAAACACATAATTTAAAAAGAAAACATGTGATTCTCCACCACACTCCTTTTCGGTCCCATAGAATAATACTATGCTTCATCAGGGATGCTGTAGAATTAAGTTCAATTCACTACTGTTCTTTTAAAAATGTTTATCATTTTTATGATTGCATCTCTGAGATGTTTTGATCATCAATTTTTGTCATCTGCTTCATTCGGTGAAGGTCTTTCATCCTGGCACCCTTGAATGTTTTTCCATAGAAGTCATCTCTTTGGGCATCCCTGTTACTTTGTCTTCACCTCCATACTTCGGTCCGGAGGCTTTACTCGAGCTTCATTCTGTGGACTACAGGACTCTGTCATCTCTCGTGTCCATCGGTCCTGCGACCTCCGACCCCAAAAAGATCAATTAAGTTTTCTAAAGTAAATAGAAAAGATACAGATTAAGTACATAGCACAATATCAATTTGACCCTTTCTACCATAAAAAAATGTTAGTCCAAAACATTTCGCTGGAGTCTTCTGATTTCTGAAACTAAGCACATGTTAAAGAGAAAACAATAATATACATAAGACACCATTATACATCAAAAATATATTTCAACATTGTAGCATAATAATTCAGCCTAATTCAGCCCCTTTTTGTCAATGTTTATCACCTATTGTATTTTCATTTACATTTATCTCTACAATAAGGATCACATCTATTTTTATTTCTATGGTGTGGGACACTATGAAGACAGCTACTGTGTCTTTCTTTGCATTTATTCAGGGCACTTAAGCTGTTTCTACTTGCTCAAGCCTCCTGATTTCATGTTTGGGATGACAGAGCTTGATTTGGTTAACATGAACAAATTGCTCTGTCACTGTTTCACTCTCTGTCTTCAATATTTTGTAAACTACTGGGGACACCTTATCCACAATTTCAAACGGCCCTTGTCAGGCCGCAATAAATTTAGAATTTTTATGTTTACCTTTTCCAAAATGAAATTTATATACCTGATCCCCTACATTATACTCTTTCACAGACGTCTTTCTATCATAATATGACTTTGCACTGTCAGCCGCTCTCTTCAAATTTTGCTGCACAAATGCAAATGCATGTTGTTAATGCTTCCTCAATTCTCCCACATATTTGTGAACTATAGATGCACTTACAAGTGTCTGTTCATGTGTCCTGTATAATAAATGTTGTGGCAGTACCATTTTCCTTCCTGTTAATACCTCATGAGGACTGATACCTGTTGCTTTGGCAGGAGTCGATCTGATTGCCATCAATACCAGAGGTAATCGTAAATCCCAGCTGGAACCTGCCTCCGCTAGAAACTTCTTTAATATCTCCACAACAGACCTTTTGCAACGTCCAATATTTCCAGAAGAGGCCGGCCAGTATGCAATATGCAGTTTCCTTTTCACCCCCAATATCTGCCACACCTTACTCATCAAGGTGCTTGTGAAATGACTTCCTCTATCTGACTCTATTCTTTGTGGTAATCCAAATCTTGAAAATATATGATTTACCAGTAATGTAGCTGCTGTTTGCGCACTACAATCTCGTGCAGGAATACATTCTACCCATTTTGACATTAAACAAACCACGGTCAAAAGATAACTGTTCCCCCTAATAGACCTTTTTACAGGCCCTACATAGTCAATTTGCAAATCTGACCCCGGGAGAGTTAAGCCCCTTTTCATCAGTGGAGCTCTATGCATTGGTGAAGCGGTTTTAAATTGGGCACATACTAGACACCCCCTAGTGTATAATTCCACATCTTGGGACATATGTGGCCAGTAAGCATAATCTTTCAGTATTTCTAAAGTCTTTTGTGAACCTCTGTGTCCTGCAGTTATTGCATCTTGTGCATGGTGTAGCATTAGCCCTCTGAATGAAAGGGGTACCACCCATTGTATCTGTCCTGTTATGGATTCCCTGATCATTAGTCCATCCTGTAGTCTAATTCGTGTTTTATTCTTTAATAATACCATCAACTCTTCTTTTCCTGTACAATACATTTCAGTTAAAGGATTTTGTTCGGGGTCCATAAAATGATTACAATAGATCCCCAATATTGGATCATCTTTTTGTGCTTTAATCAGATCTTGATCTGGTGTATCATAACTCAATTGCACTACTGGTTGTTCTACCTCTTTTGGAGCCTTAGAGCTTGTAACTGCATCTATTTGTTTTTCACCAATTAAGTGTTTAATGGGTAACAACTCTCCCATAACAGCCCCAATCTTAGCTAATTAATGTGCTTTATCATTTCCCTCCTTATCTTCTCCTGGAGTTTTCAAATGGCCACACATTTTTCTCCAGTACACTGTTAAATCATTTTCGGACACTAATTTGTCAATGGCCTGTATCATTCTTCCATGTTTGAGAGGCTTTTTATTATATGTAAGCATGCCTCTTGTTTTCCAGCCAGGCAAATACTCTACAAAGCTATTTTGTGCATAATCAGAATCAGTCACTAGGACAATTTCACTGAATTTATTATCAAATGCAGTAGTAATTGCTTTATAAATGTCTGTCAATTCCGCTACCTGACTACTCCTAGCCCCAATTCTCATCCCTATACTAGGAATGTCATGACATTTCAACCAGCCATTTCCTATTCCAACTGTTTATTGCTGTCATTTTCAATGTGAAAAGCACAACCGACAACATATACAGTTGATAAATTCTTGAATGTCTTTTCATCAAACGCTTCATGTAGTGACTAGATTCCACTTCTTTTTGGTTTGATACGCATTCAGCTGCACAGTCATGTAAATCTGCTAACACTTTAGCAACTGGGCTCTTTTTATTTTGGCCATATCTCACTTCTACAGGAAAGCCTTGCAGTGCCAATGTCCATGAAGTAATTCTGGACTGTGCTAGATTGCCTGACCTAATCCTTTTACTCTGTATAAACTGCATTGGTTGATGATTTGTCTCAATGATTACACTTTCCCCTCGAACAATGGGGCGAAAATGCTGCAACGCCCACAAAGTGGTCAAAAGGGCCTTTTCACATTCACTGAATTTGATCTCAACCTGGGAAATGCCTTACTTGCATAAGCAATGGTTTTGTGGTTCAAATCATGTTTT
Source organism: Ambystoma mexicanum (assembly GCF_040938575.1). Lineage (NCBI taxonomy): Eukaryota > Metazoa > Chordata > Amphibia > Caudata > Ambystomatidae > Ambystoma > Ambystoma mexicanum. The sequence continues at coordinate 565,941,334 of NC_090930.1, read as the reverse complement.
TGATATAACACTGCTGACATACAATGTTCAGTGAAACCTATTTCTATAAAGACATTTCTGTTTTGTATGGGATACGCTAAACACGGTGCCTTTATGAGACATTCCTTCAATTTAGCAACTGACTCAGATTGCTCGTTTTCCCATTTCCAGTGTGTATTCGGCTTCAATAGTTTAGTTAATGGGTGAGTAATTTTAGCATAATTTTCAATACATTTCCTGTTATATCCCGTGATTCCTAATACACATTTTAAACCTTTCACATTTCTCGGATCTTTCAATTTCTGTATGGTCTCCACCTTTTTCTTTTGTGGATTTAGCCCATGTTCAGTTACTTCATGTCCTTGGAAATTCACCCTTTTCTTGTACCATTGGGCTTTCTGCAAAGATACTTTGGCACCCGCCTTTTGCAATTGCCCCAATGTCTAATTTCATCAAAATGGCTTTTCAAGTTTTCATTTTTTATCAGGACATCATCCACATAAACTATAGTTCCTCTTTCAGCTGCATCTGGCATAGCCTTTCTCAATAATATGCCAAATTCGCTCCCACTATTGACATACCCAAATGGTGTTCTAGCCCATGCGTATTGCATTTTATCAAATGAAAATCAAAATAAATTCTGAATATCCTCTGCCAGTGGCACACACCAATATCCAGATGTGAGATCTAATGTGGTAAATACTTTTGACCCATGCACTTGAGAAAGGCCTTGATCAATGAATGGCAGCGGCCATCTGGACACCGGCACTCATTTATTTAATTCCCTCCGGTCTGCACACAGACGCCATTGACCATTTGGCTTTAACACACCCAAAATAGGAGCGTTGGAGGTGCTATGAATGGGCCTGATAATTCCCTTAGAGTCTACATTTTTAATTATCTCTGCCAATGACTGTAAGCATGCCATTGGCAATCGATATTGGCGCACAAACACTGGATTTCTACCACACCCCTCTGGTAATGTGGCAACATGTAAATTAGTTAGGCCACAATCATATGCATCTTTGGCAAAAACCTCTTTAAATTCCATAACTATTTTTCTCAACTTATTTTTATCCTCTTTGCTATCACATGCATCTGTTAGCAGAAGCAGCTCCTCTACCATCTTTGACAATTCAGGGAAATCCTCCAGTGGAGGAACCTCTGTGCTCTCTTCTAACTGTGTGGCTGTACCTCTTGGCAAAGCTGCCACTTTTAAATATTTTGGCATATCAGCTTCCACCTCAACATGCTGATTTTCTGTTTCATTTTCACTTAAATCGAATACTATACAATTCTCTTGGTGACAGCAAACTGTCTCATTTGAATCATAAGGGTACACAGATTGAATTTTAAAGATACCCTTGGGTTGAGAATCCAGATACTCTGGCAACACACCCTGTGCATATACATATCTCTCAGGGATATTTCCAATCACCATGTTATTGAAGTCAGCATTTTCATGTGATGTTTGTATGGCCATCCCTAATAAAGCAATCGCTTCTAAGTGAATATCCTGACATCCTTTATTATTCACCATAATTTTGACAGACCCTTCTCCAACATCTATCAATGGGGTGTATTCATAATCCAGGCCTTGTTGCTTCATGGATTCATTCAAGCACACAAATGCATCAGAATCTTTCATTTGCTGACCACTCTTGCACTTAAGTGTTATAGCATCCTGCTTGGTGAATGCAGGAATAGTAATATCCTTCTTCACCTGTAATTCAATGCATATGGGACCAATTGTGCACAATGATAAGCCTTTCTCTTGTCTTCACATTCGGGTCCTGGCTCGCCTAGCCGGGACCAAATTTTTTGGTTAAGGAAATCTAATAGCATGCAGATTCTGTGCATAATATCATTACCCATGTAAAAATAATTTTGTGTTCCACTCACTATCCATACATTGTGGCAGATCGTTTTCTGTCCAATATTCATCTTTAGCATGCATCTTCCTGCAATTCGGTTTTCAAAGTCTGGATTGTCCAAACCAGAGACATATTGGTTTTTAATTCTAAATGTTGGGATTTCCTCCCTTTGCATCATTCTCTGCAGTAGTTTCTCATTAATAAAACTCCTTTCCTGTTCAATCGCCAAAGTAGCTTTTATCATTTTAGAATGGTTATTTATACCAATGTGAACCCATGGCTGCTCATCTTCCATGTGTATTTCAGCAAGAGTGGTGATGTGTTTTTCTGTGTCTGCTTTAGGAATAGTGTTCTGTTTGCATTGCTTCTCTTTGAAATAGAAGCGCAATGTGTGTTCATCTATTTCAGTTTGCCATTTCTTCCTGGGATACAAATAAATCTGAACAGATTGTTTTTCTTTTTCACTTTGCATTTTATCCTGACACATCAAAACGACAGTGACACTAGGCAGACAGCTATTTTGTAGATACACCTCCACTGCATCATTTGATTTGGCAACGGTATGGCATTCACTTACATTGCTGTTTTGGGACTTTATTTTCTTAGGTCTTAATGGTTTTTTGGTTAAAGACCACAGTACCCCATTTGCTCCATCTATGAGAGGGGACAATCTTTTCAGGCAATCTGTTCCCATCAGGAATGGAATTTCACAAATAGATGTGATCAACACTTCCTGTTTCATTCTGTGTTTTTCGATCTTTATGTCAACCTCAGTGACACCCACGATAGGCACCTTCTCACCGTTAAAGTTATGCACTGGGCCTTCACTTTGCCTCACTGTGATCTGATTCTGTGGATATCTCCCTTCATTGATACTTTTTACAAATTCTTTGGACATAATTGTGGCCTGTGCGCCTGTGTCAATCATTGCATATGTATTGCATTTCTCTTCCACAGTAATGGGAGCATAATATCTGTCTTCAACTTCCTCTAACACACACAAAAAGTGTGAATTCTTACTGATTTCAGGATTCACTTTTCTCAGACCTTTTTCACTTTTTGCTAAGCACATTGGTAAATGAAAGGACATTTTTCCCTCCTTTCTGTACATTTACGTTTGAGAAACCTTACTCATTCCCCCATATTCAGAGGTCCTTTGGAGTGTGGCCACTGTTCGCCCTTCCATCCGGGAATCATCAGAGTTCACACTACAATCCTCCAACTGAATATGCGTAGAAACATTACTTGATAATTTGTCATTTTCTAATTCTGAGCATTTGTGGATATTTGGCATGGTACCAGTCTTTTTAAATTCTTCAAAAATCTGTGGCTCAAAGAACTCATCGGGTGACTGATCAGTACCCTCCTTTTGAGTACTTATTCTTCCTGCCTGTATTTTATTAGCGTCTTGATTGTCTAGGGAGAGCGTTCTAACATCCCCACTTACTCCCTGATCAATTGTATTGCCCATACACGAGTTGCCTTTCTTAAATATGTCCCTTTGTTCTTTTGGAATTTCATGTTTTTCTTTTTCATTTGTGCAAATCTCCAATGTTTGATTTAACTCCAGGTGAAACCGAACTTCTTTTTTAGATGTATTTGCAATTTCTGTCTCATGTTTATCTGCAGATATTTTTGTTTTTAAATCATTCAGCATCTCAGAGTCATTATGCAAAACCAGATCAGGGCAATCTGTCTTTTTATCATCGCAGGTATCATGAAGGTTTAGTCACTTATTATCGGAAGCCACCCGGTCATTACTATGGCCTTCTGCCCCCTCCTTTGATGACTGTTTTTGGGCCGTACAGAGCTTTCCTATTTGTTCAGCCAACATTTTCACATGGATCTCGAGACACTGGAATCTTTCCATCTCTCTAGAATCTTCTCTCTGTGGCCTATGCTGATATTGATTGCTTTCCCCCTGTTTGAATCTATTCTGATATCTCTCAGGAGAGTGGTATTGTTTCTGAAGTCTTTATTCATGTGGGGCAGGGAGTGTGGTGCACTTATACGTTGGTTGTAGTGCCCTGGTGGCAGTGATTGATTGTATCGAGGTGGGGCATAATTCATGCTCTGCCTCATGTCCTGTCTCTCATTTTGTGACTATTGTCCCCTATGCTGATTCCCATTTTCAGTAAATCGATCTACATACCGGGGTCTGTCCTGATTACCATAGATCATGGTGTTGGGGTCAAATCTGCTCTGTGTCCCCAATGTCTGGTAGGGACCATTATTTCTTTGATACTGGCTCGGTCTCTGATTATTGTTCATACCTGACATGTCAGGCTGATATCCTGCCCGGGGCATGTCTCCTAAGTACCTAGGGCTAATGTAGCTCTCCCTATTACTAGGATCATGTGATTGAAACATCGGTGCAGAGAGTGTCAACATTACCCTTCTGTTCGGGTGTCACATTACTTTTGCCTGGACTTTGAGCGGACTCAAGTGACATTTTAGCTGACCTAATCTCCATCACTGTTGCTGAGGATTCTTTAGATTTTGGTCTAGTATCTTTAATGTTATCACTCTCTCTACCCTGACAATATAGCACTTCATATAGTGTTGTTCTTTGGTGCACAATCCACTCAAGGGACTTGTCACGATCAAATTCACAGACTGACTGTGATATGATGTCTTTCTGCAACCCATAGAAAAAGGCAGTTTTAAACTCATTTGAATTGGGGTCAAAAGATACATCAAAGTGAGAAAAAGCTCTTTTTAAATATAGTAAAAACTGTCAAGGGGACATATTTGGCCCAGCTTTAAATGTGTAAGCAACTTTTTTCGCCTCCTAAAAGGACTGGAATGGAGAAAAATGACATCTAATCTCTTTTTCAAACTCTGCCCATGTCTGGTTCTGTTGTTCATTTAATCCTCTAATGATAGTGTCTGTGGGAGCGTCCAGAGTTAAGTGAAAGTATTGTCTGTATTGTTCTTTAGGTATTTGGAGGGCTTTAAATATATTGTGCACCACTTCTAAATGGTCTTCTATGCAGCACTCCCCTCCTTTTATGAATGGTTTGATCAGAGCCTTGATTGATTTCATTATTTTGATAGGGCTACTTGTTGTTATGCATGGGATTGCACTACTTTGTGATTCAACCCTTCTTTCAGGCATATGGGTTTGGTGGCGGCCCCCAATGGGTGTGCCAAATCCCCCAAGGGCGCTGCAACCAAGTTCAGTCACGGGCACAGTCACTGGGGCACTATATCTCTGTGTAGAAATAGAATTCACCTCGACTCCATTGAATGTGGTGCCCTGTCGTTTGTTCTGGGACATGGAAATGCATATTTGCTGTTCCAAATCCTTGCACTTTTTAAGGAGTCGATCTGCCTCCTTACGCAAGAAATTGTTTTCATCACCCATCTTATTAATCAAATTTTGCATATCGCTCATTTGCATTTGGCATTCATTGAACTCTGTCTTGTCTGTCTTTTTCTTGAAACATTTTAACTATCTCTTGTTCAGCATTTTGAAGATCACTTTCTTTCTCAAATATGTCTTTTTGTAAAATCTGCATTTCCAAAATATACCTTGTCTTTATCTTGTCTAATATGATCTACCAACCCTTTCAAGTGTTTTAATTCTTGCTCACTATCCTCAAACTATTTCTTTCTTTGGGACAACTGAGTGTCGAGGTCTTTACAATTTGACTGCATGTCCTTTTGACATACCTCCAGTTCTGCTCTTAACTTTTCCTCTTGTTCATTAGCTCCATCCAGTTCAACTTTTAATCTGCTAATCAGCGTGGCATAATTTTCTTGCATTCGCATAGACCGGTTTAAAATGAACCATGTCTTGGCACATGGCCGTATCAGACAATCTTTCTCTGCATGTTTATCAGCAGCATTTAATAATCTCAAAAGGCAGACCTGAATTATGCTACCTTCTGCAGAAATATTATCCAATGATTCTTTCTGCACTTCCGCATATATGCTGTCATGCCACTCTGTGGCGTTATTTGATGACCATGTTCCATGTGCATAATACTTTGCCTCCAGATATTGCACTAACTCTGGGAATGTGGCCTCCATTTGAGACATTCTAAAATTCACTTCTAGTGTCATGCTGCTCACATAAAATGGTTTCCCTTCAATGCACGTACGGTAGTGTTAGTCACACTTGCCACGCCCAGTAGGTGCTCTACAGTCACTTTCCCGGCCAACGCACCATTATCTGTTATAGATTTTTGTCTTATTGGGGTAAATTTGGGATTTGGCAGTATTTTCTTACCGTAAAAATAGTGGCAGTAATTTGGTGGTAAATTAGTCTTGCACTTAGATCGGGTTTGGTATCACATTATTTAGTGACAATACCTTGTTAGCTTATATTGGTGGTAATTTTAGTGGTATTTTGTTTTGCGGTAATAATTTCTGTGGTATAGTGGTGAGCATGGTTTTCTTCTTTATACTATAAGCCCATCATAAAACAAAACTTTCCCTTCTATTGGAATACCTCTTAGTGGTCTGTAGAGAGCACCAGACTTATGCACTGTTAGAACCCAATGATTTTATTCAGAGCGCCACCTACAGTTTGTGGCTGGTATCACTGGCTTATCTACATCCAGTAATCTATATGCCCTTAGGCATTACTGGCTCATGGACGTCCAGTAATCTATATATATATATCATATCAAATTCCTTCCCATCAGCATGCAAGGAAGACACACACACACACACACAAACCTGCCTTATCACTGAATATTATTAGCTTCTTCTGGGTTGTTATTTTACCTGCAGTAGTAAATTGACAAATGCACTACTGAACAGAAATGAACCTCCCCTGTATACTTTATATATATAAATGAATTCACAAATGCAAAAATGACACTAAATCCCATTTGTTTTCATGGATACTTATTATATTGAATCTTAGTTACATGTCATCAAATGTTACCATGGATACATTGAATCATCATCTGAAATACAAAAAAGAAAACAAAACAGAACAAACAGGCCTTTTGAAACATGGGCGAAAAATAAACATGCAGTGATTTCCTAACCTTTCTACACTGTAATAAATCTTAGCCAAACATACGGCATTCAAATGATCCTCACTTGGCACATATCTTACCAAGGTTAGTACTTCATTGAAGTTCTCAGCACGTCCTTGCTGCACTTGCAAAGGCAGGCCCAGTGTGAGCGCAAAATGATTCTGTAATCTTGTGTGGGGAGCACCGGCGAGATATCCTTCACAGCCAGCGCTCTGACCCCTTGGACCACTGTCAGTCTTCTCAGCCCAGCACAAACAAAACTTTTTTTTTGCATTTTTTGTCCCAAGAAGCCTTCTGTCCTTCCCCTTTTGACGTTTCTTGTCTGCCTATAATTTCCCCCAATCAGATTAACAAGAATGCATTCTGTATCAACCCTCATGTTTAGAACAATGAGGGCTTTAGGCCTCCTTGAATAAATGTTTAATTCTGTTTCCTGCTGCATCTTCCCCTCTGCTCTCCACAAGCTAATACAGAAAAAAAAATGCCACTCTGCATTTTAAAATGAATTACAGCCGTGTTATTTTGCATATGAGACTGCATTATAATGTTAGGGAAATTAGAATTTAGTATTTAAGCAAGATTAATTATGTTAGTCAGTTATATAACTTAATGTACTCTCCATGTCTGAGGTATCCAAAAATATGGTGCACTTCATTATTTGGCCTGGCAGCACTAAGCTTTTCTATGTGTGCATTTCATTCCTTGCAGTTTCAAGTTGGGCTTGGCTGTGTTGTAAAACCTGTACTTTGCATGCCACCAACAACACCTTTACATGTCATACTGGCAAACAAAACAAAATATATATATATATATATATGCCATATAACTGCTGGCAACAAAAATACCACTCTTCCATGTATTTTGTGTGTGTTTTACTTTTGTGTTCTTTGGTAATGGAGTTTTTAACAAAACCTCCATGGCATCATCTTTTTCTGTGTGCTCACGCCTTAAACCAACGTCATGCTGCAGCTTTTGGCCTCTTCCCTGGGCAGTGCAGGAACCTCCCGATGTCCTCCTTCTTGTCCCCATGACTGAAGCTCAGGAACAGCGAGATCTGCTCAAACTGCCAGGAACAACTGCCTCAGCTACAGCTTTCTTCATTTAAAAGGTACTTTGCAAACGCGGTCTGGAAATCTTTTCGGCCATTGAGAAAGTGCGTGAAACTTTCCTCAACTACGAAGGCTTGTCCTTCCCTAAACATTCGTCAAACTTTTCGCCTAGCCAAATACTTTAAAAATCTGTGTCAAAGACTTAACGTTATCTACCAGAACTGTGCTAACCTGTACAAAAGACTCTGAACCATTGACTTTGGCTGAGGCCTATTGAGAAGAATTGCTGGTTGTGTTTAACTGAAATCTTTTGCCCTGCTTATTTATGTATTTGGGCTGTGTATTCTTATAACCTTGTCTTTTCCTCCCTTTTCTAAGTATCTGAAGTGCCATTTTGCTTCTACTTCATTTTTGAGCTAAACTTGTTCAGTTACCGGTTGGATTTTTGTGGTGTATTAGTGAGTGATATTGAGCTGCTTGTGCTAGTGCAATGTTTTACAAATGGTTGAGTAAATACATGTATATTCTTTTACTGCGAAACCTTGAATAATTGTTTATTTGAATCACTGTATTGGTTGGTGCTTTGTGTAACTTGTTCTACTGCTCACTTAAACTCTTGAGATAAGTCTTGCTGCTCAGCCATCGCTACCATTTTACTGTGTAGTACATGCTTGTACCAAAGGTGAAATTGTACTTACACTTGTTGCCCTAATTACCTGCTGTGTTCCTAAAGGGTACTGCAGGTGATTCTGCCTAACAAGTAAGAATCCTTTTCAGGGAGTCAAGCATGGCCAGAGGCATACTTAGTTTTGACAGGTGATGTCATGCTCCAATGAACAGAGTAATAGATGTAAATCCCTACCCCATGGATAAGACTGTCACCCCTCATGAAAATGTGCTACAATGGCCAGTGCTTTCGGAGCAAACACTGTCCCATTGGGGAACAGGACTCCGGGTTATATCTCTGGGCCTAAACCCCTACAGCAAATGCTTCATTGAAGTTCGGGTCCCCCGTTATAACACAAGCAGAGAAGAGTTTGCAGAAAATCAAACCCTTTCTGGAATTGAATGGAACTCTATGGTTGTTGTATTGAACTGTAGTGAGATACGTTTATGACTCAATTCTGAAATAAAGTTGTTGATGTTGATGATGATGATGATGATTTTATTGTCTATTGAGCCCTAGGGTAGTCAACAGGAACATTTCAAATCAAAATCTGGAAATGAAATTGGTTGATGCTAGACTAAAGTCTGCCCACTACCTTAGATTCACAGATCACGGATACGTAACTGTGGAATCCATGGAATCCATGATGTAAACCATTTGTAAAGGGGCATATAGCTCCACCCAGAGACATATCTTAACCCTTGGAGGGAAAAGGCATAACTAGGGTTTTGTTTTATGGCTATTTTAGGAAAAAGCTGAAGATTTTGTCTGGTGAGACAGCTGACCTGATCGCCAGCTTTGGAAAAAGTAAACCTCTATGTTGAAAACAATTGTTTTGAAAAAGGAACATCACAGCAGAGAAGCTTCTGCCACTCCTGCTTCCCAGTCTGAACTCTGCACCAGAGTCCTTGGACCCAGATGCACTAGTAGACATATATAACTCCTCCATTACACAAGCACTAGATATAATCGCTCCACTTAAAATGCAAAAAGGCAAACCTAGAGCCCACCTTAACTCGTGGTTCACACCACACCTTCAAGCAGAGAAGTGAAAATTGGAAGTCTCATGGAAAAACATGCCATCTAAAGAAAATAAACATAACTTAAATGAAATATCGACCAAGTACAAAGCACAGATGTTACTAACCAAACAAGAAACGTACAACACAGAATCAACAAAGCTAGTTTCAGTATTAAAAACCTTTTTGTGATTCTGAGGGAAATGCAATCCCCTATTTCCCCTGAGGACTTGTGCACCAAGGATAAAGTATGGTGTACTAACATACAAAATGCCTTATCCGACAAAACTGCCACTCTCCAAAATAAAATTGCAGCAAAGAGGCTTAACCTCGCCAAACGAGACACCATTGACCACTCCCAAAAATACCCCCACAAATTGCTACACAAAGTAAAATGTTCTCACGTCACTACCCACGAGGTGGAAAAAATCATCACCCCACTCAAACCATCAAGATGCATGGGAGACACCTCCCCAGCACAAATCATTAAAGATGCAGCTAGCGACTTTGCACCATTTATCACCAAACTAATAAAAGCCTCATTCCATGCTTGTAATGTCCCTACTAATCTGAAGGATGCGTGGGTACTACCACTGCTAAAGAAAGCATCATTGGACCTCTCTATTCCAACATGCTATAGGCCAATCAAAACGGTCCCATTTTTAAACAAAATAATCGACAAAGCGGTATACCTCCAAATCCAGCAGTATTTGGAGATTAATAACCTTCTAGGACTAAGACAATCGGGTTTCAGACCACTTCATGGCACAGAAACCGTGCTAATTGATTTGAAAATGCAAATTCACCAACTCAAAGATAACCGACAATGTGCCCTATTACTTTTACTAGACCTATCAGTGGCATTTGATTTGGTAGACCACAAAGTGCTTTGCAAACACTTGTCCACTGCGGCCAATTTCTCCCAAGCAGCTACAGATTGGATCCAATCCTTTGTTAACCATAGGTCAATGAGTGTCTTCTCCCAGTCTGCCACTGCTGACACTTCTCATATTACTGACACTTGTGCTGTCCCACAAGGCTCATGCGTTTCACTAACCATTTGTAATATATTTACCAAGCCTTTGTTTGACGACTTGGGTGTCACCTACACCAAGTACACAGATGACACCCAGATACTCCTACCCATCTAGGGTGATTACGAGACAGACTTGGCTCTGGTCAACAAAATATATTCCTTCATCCAGGCAAGGATGGTGGCCCGCGGCCTTTGCTTAAACGACGACAAGACCCCGGCTAACCTGAACAAACTTGGCTATCAATGCACCTCATTCAAGATTGATGGCATCAGCATCAAAGTTTCCAAAAAAACAAAAACATTAGGATTCTATCTGGACTCGGCTTTGAACCTGAGCAAACAAGTTAATGCTACAGCCTCTGCAACAGTGTACACATGTAAGCTGATACATGCATGCAAACCCTTCCTATCTACCAATAGCTGCATCACCCTAGCGAGTGCCCTAATCCTATCCAAACTGCATTATTGTAACACTTTCTATGCAGGTGCCAACAAACAGATCCTGAACAAACTCCAAACACTGCAAAATAACGCACTAAGAACAGCTTTAAGTATATCAAAGAGAAACATATCTCAGAGGCCAGAAGACATCACAACTGGCTAGCCATTAAGGATATAATCCAGCTCAAAATAGTGTCCATCACTCATAAATGTCTAAACGATTCTGCCCAAGCAGTACCTAAGAGAACAAATTATGAAACAATCCTCAATACATCCTACCAGGACAATCAACTCGTGCTGCATTGTAGCTCCTAGATTTAATCTTAAAAAGGCGGTCGGCATCAGCTTTCCTGTGCAAGCAGCCAACTTCTGGAACTGACTCCCAATTCACCTACGAATCAACCAGACATTCCAAAGCTTCAGGAAAAATACCAGAGACTGGCTAGTTTCTAATGACATTTAACTTTCTCAAGCTCTCGATTGCCCATCAGTCCACTCTAGCACTAGCTTCACATTGTATTGTACCAGTGCCAGCATTGCTTGATTATTGTACTGTATCCTGTTTCGCTTATCACATATTGTATGACAACTGTTATATTTCACTGTGTGTAACTATCTTTTTGTATGCAAGTGGATCTTCTTTGCAATGTACTGCAATGCGTAATATACCTGTAGGTGAGGTGCGCTTTACAAATTAATAAACAAATAACCATGGGTCGTTAGAACACATAAAGGATTCAAAATGATCAAGATGTAGCAAGATAAAGATACATGATGGCCCTTCACAATGCAATCAAGAGGCCAGATGTGCCCCTGGAGCCTGCTTTAACAGATGAGTGTCGGATTTGAAGGCCCCCAGGTAGAACAATCCAAATGAGGGTCACTTTGCACAAGCCACCACTCAAGGCCTGACACTGGCACAGTGAATGATGTGCATTGACTAAGAGCATGCCCAGTAGGCACTCCAGGGAGTGGCACTGTGCATTAGACATGGCTAAAGGTAATGCCTAGTTATGGAGACCTCTGACAATGGCTGCATTGATAATACACAGTAGCAAAGTCTTTTCTGACTCCATCACAGGGCATTGAGTGGGCCTTGGCAGGGTGTAATGTCAATCTAACAGTACAATTTCACTGGGTGTGTGAGGTACCTGAAGACAGTTAATGTTGGGAGTAGCTGAGTTGCCTCATTTTCATGATGCAAGAGACTGATTCAGAAATATCCACTTTTATTGATTGGGAAGCTATGGATAGAATGGGACCCTCTCCGCCAAAATCACAGATCCCTTATCTTCAAGTGGCAGGAGGAGCATATTGACATCCAAACAAAATGTGCTATCCTAAGGAATAAGTGCCTCAAGATGCTGTGTGAGATCAGGGATCCCTGTGGGAAATACTGTAGTGACTTGTAATAATAATTTGAGACTGAAATAAACTGAGATTGAACAACACTGACACCAGTTTATTTAAACCAAGATGGAATGACCTGGATACTTACTAACACATGTTATATCATGGGATCACAAGCAAGAACAACACATAAGCAAAGATCATGGTGTGTTCATGCACAGAGCTAAGTAACAGGGGCAGACTTCTGCCTGACTGTCAAATGTTTGACATTCCTTTTCATGGTTCTGAAAGCAAAAGAACAACAACAGTTTGGAAAGACCAGGCAACACAGACAATAATACTATCTCTAAACTGCTTCAAATGACAATCAAAAGATAACCAATAGATTCTGGTAACATAGTGGATTGGAGAAAGTGAAATCCATTAATAATGAGCAAGGATGGACATTTAGGAGATAGATAAAGGGATATGGAAATGGGAATGACCTACTGATAGATATAAATAATAGCTAGGAAGGATGGAAGCATGCATAGTAAGGGCGGTAGGACTTGAAGGGGCTGATTCATGGAATTTGTGCGCCGAAAAATGGGGATTTGTGCACCATTCTGCCTGCAAATCCCTGTTTAAAAAATGGGGATTTGCGGGCAGAATTGCTCACAAATCCCCATTTTTCAGGCACACAAATTCTATGAATCAGCCCCTTAGATTAGAGAATAGATGGGAATGACAGAGAGCTAGTAAGAGATTTATGAGATGTAGGAAGGCTGGAAGGACTGAAAGTTGCAGAAGGATGGGAAAGGTAAATAGGACATTTTGAAGTAATATATAGAATTGAATGGTGGGATGGATACCTAAAAAGGATAGTAGAACAGTTTAGGTGAGTAAATGGAAGGATATACAAGCAATTTGGATAGACTAATCAATGAAAAGAGACTTGATATCAAAGACAAAATGATAGAAGCAACTGCAGGACAGATAGATTATTCAGATGGATCAATGGATATGTAGGATAGAAAAGATGTTCAGCAAATGAATAGGAAGTAAGAAAAAACACATTTCACAGGTAAGAAACACTGAAGGATAAATAGAATTGATAATCAGCAAAGATGCACACGAGGTGGGAAGGATAAGTGGTATAAAAGCATAGATAGAAATAAGAAACATAGAAGAATGGCAGAATGTATGATTAGGCCAGTCCCAATTAACATGCTCTGGCAAACAATCATGTTCTCCTTTTCAATTTAAAAATGTAGAGGGAAGATACTTACTATAGTAGAGTGAGTTTGGTGACAGCCTATATATTTCATATATTTGTCTTGGGAAGATGATACATTACTATGATGTCACAAAATACTTGCTTTGTTGTTCCAAATATAGAATGAACATCTGATTTGGCCTTATAATGACCTTGAATATTCGAAAAGGATCCCAACACCTCTTGACTGATTCTCAATATATTTCCAGGATATAGAACGACCAGCTGTGACTCTATTGTCATTAGACACATACGAATCCTTCATCCCTTGCAGACTAAGGGGGTAATTCATAGAATTCAGCGCACAAGTGGCGCATGCGGCTGGCACACAGTGTGCGTGTGCAACAGTCTGCGGCAGCCACGAGCGCCAAAATCCATTTCCGCGCACAGTGTATTCATGGATTTTAACATCCAAAACCAGCCGTGGCGCAGAGTGGTGCAGCGACCCTGCAGCAGCACCAGTTACGCCCCAACCCCTCCCCGTGCGCCATGCACAGCGCACAAATCCCGTACATGGCGCACAGGCCATTGGACCAGCATACAGCCCCCCAACCACGAAAACGCCTGTAAAACTCCCCGTGCACCCCTCCGAATACATGTACACCCCTGCGCGGGGAGTTTCACATGCGATTGGGCCTGTGCGAGCGGGGTACGTGTATTACTGGGGTTCGCGGGGAGTTTCACACGCGATTGGGCCTGTGCGAGCGGGGTACGTGTATTACTGGGGTTCGCGGCGAGTTTCACACGCGATTGGGCCTGTGCGAGCGGGGTAAGTGTATTATTGGGGTTCACAGGGAGTTTCACACGTGATTGGGCCTGTGCGAGCGGGGTACGTGTATTACTGGGGTTTCGCGGGGAGTTTTATTGATTGGGAATCTATGGATAGAATGGGACCCTCTCCGCCAAAATCATAGATCCCTTATCTTCAAGTGGCAGGCGGAGCATATTGACATCCAAACAAAATGTGCTATCCTAAGGAATAAGTGCCTCAAGATGCTGTGTGAGATCAGGGATCCCTGTGGGAAATACTGTAGTGACTTGTAATGATAATTTGAGACTGAAATAAACTGAGATTGAACAACACTGACACCAGTTTATTTAAACCAAGATGGAATGACCTGGATACTTACTAACACATGTTATATCATGGGATCACAAGCAAGAACAACACAGAGGCAAAGATCATTGGGTGTTCATGCACAGAGTTAAGTAACACGGGCAGACTTCTGCCTGACTGTCAAATGTTTGACATTCCTTTTCAAGGTTCTGAAAGCTAAAGAACGACAACAGTTTGGAAAGACCAGGCAACACAGACAATAATACTATCTCTAAACTGCTTCAAATGACAATCAAAAGATAACCAATAGATTCTGGTAAAATAGTGGATTGGAGAAAGTGAAATCCATTAATAATGAGCAAGGATGGACATTTAGGAGATAGATAAAGGGATATGGAACTGGGAATGACCTATTGATAGATATAAATAACAGCTAGGAAGGATGGAAGCATGCATAGCAAGGGTGGTAGGACATTAAGGGGCTGATTCATGGAATTTGTGCGCCGAAAAATGGGGATTTGTGCACCATTCTGCCCGCAAATCCATGTTTAAAAAATGGGGATTTGCGGGCAGAATGGCTCACAAATCCCCATTTTTCAGGCACACAAATTTTATGAATCAGCCCCTTAGATTAGAGAATAGATGGGAATGACAGAGAGCTAGTAAGAGATTTATGATATGTAGGAAGGCTGGAAGGACTGAAAGTTGCAGAAGGATGGGAAAGGTAAATAGGGCATTTTGAAGTAATATATAGAATTGAATGGTGGGATGGATACCTAAAAAGGATAGTAGAACAGTTTAGGTGAGTAAATGGAAGGCTATACAAGCAATTTGGATAGACTAATCAATGAACAGAGACTTGATATCAAAAACAAAATGATAGAAGCAACTGCAGGACAGATAGATTATTCAGAAGGATCAATGGATATGTAGGATAGAAAAGATGTTCAGCAAATGAATAGGGAGTAAGAAAAAACACATTTCACAGGTAAGAAACACTGAAGAATAAATAGAATTGATAATCAGCAAAGATGCACAGGACAGTGGGACGGATAAGTGGTATAAAAGCATAGATAGAAATAAGAAACATAGAAGAATGGAAGAATGTATGAGTAGGCCAGTCCCAATTAACATGCTCTAGCAAACAATCATGTTCCCCTTTTCTTTTTAAAAATGTAGAGGGAAGATACTTATTATAGTAGAGTGAGTTTGGTGACAGCCTATATATTTCATATATGTGTCTTGGGAAGATGATACATTACTATGATGTCACAAAATACTTGCTTTGTTGTTCCAAATATAGAATGAACATCTGATTTGCCCTTATAATGACCTTGAATATTCAAAAAGGATCCAAACACCTCTTGACTGATTCTCAATATATTTCCAGGATATAGAACGACCAGCTGTGACTCTATTGTCATTAGACATATATGAATCCTTCATCCCTTGCAGACTAAGGGGGTAATTCATATAATTCAGCGCACAAGTGGCGCACGCGGCTGGCGCACAGTGTGCGCGTGCAACAGTCTGCGCCAGCCGCGTGCGCCAAAATCCATTTCCGCGCACAGCGTATTCATGGATTTTGACATCCAAAACCAGCCGTGGCGCAGAGTGGAGCAGCGACCCTGCAGCAGCGCCAGTTATGCCCCAACCCCTCCCTGTGCGCCATGCACAGCGCACAAATCCCGTACATGGCGCACAGGCCATTGGACCAGCATACAGCCCCCCAACCACGAAAACGCCTGTAAAACTCCCCGTGCACCCTTGCGAATACATGTACACCCCTGCGCGGGTAGTTTCACACGCGAATGGGCCTGTGCTAGCGGGGTACGTGTATTACTGGGGTTCGCGGGGAGTTTCACACGCGATTGGGCCTGTGCGAGCGGGGTACGTGTATTACTGGGGTTCACGGGGAGTTTCACACGCAATTAGGCCTGTGCGAGCGGGGTATGTGTATTACTGGGGTTCCCGGGGAGTTTCACACGCGATTGGGCCTGTGCGAGCGGGGTACATGTATTACCGGGGTTCGCGGGGAGTTTCACATACGATTGGACCTGTGCGAGTGGGGTACGTGTATTACTGGTGTTCGCGGGGAGTTTCACATGCGATTGGGCCTGTGCGAGCGGGGTACGTGTATTACTGGGGTTTGCAGGGTGTTTCACACGCGATAGGGCCTGTGCGAGCGGGGTACGTGTATCCAGTGGGGTGTGCGGGGAGTCCCACACGTGACTTGGCAGTGTGGGTCCTCCCAGGTGTGTCCTCTACCCCCCCGGCCCCTGCAGGCAGCCCACACCACAGGGGACTACCCAGCACCCCTGGTCATGTCCCGCACGCAGCCCATCCACCATGGGCATGCCCCCCCACCAGCCCACATGTCACCTTGCACTAGTGATCACCAACTCATGTCCCCCAGCACCCCCACCCCCCACCAGTGAGGCTCAGGCCCCGACTCATGTCCCCCAGCACCCCCACCCACCCAGCATTGACGGGCACCTGCCAGCAGGCCCCAACTCATGTCATCCAGCACCCCCACCCACCCAGCAGAGAGGCTCAGGCCCTGACTCATGTCCCCCAGAACCCCCACCCACCCAGCATTGACGGGCACCTGCCAGCAGGCCCCGACTCATGTCCCCCAACACCCCCACCCACTCAGCATTGACGGGCATCTGCCAGCAGGCCCCGAATTATGTCCCCCAGCACCCCCACCCCCCAGCAGTGAGGCTCAGGCCCCGACTCATGTCCCCTAGCACCCCCACCCACCCAGCAGTGAGGCTCAGGTCCTGACTCATGTCCCCCAGCACCCCCACCCACCCAGCATTGACGGGCACCTGCCAGCACGCCCCGACTCATGTTCCCCAGCACCCCCACCCACCCAGCATTGACGGGCACCTGCCAGCAGGCCCTGACTCATGTCCCCCAGCACCTCCACCCACCCAGCATTGACGGGCACCTGCCAGCAGGCCCCGACTCATGTCCCCCAGCACCCCCACCCCCCCAGCAGTGAGGCTCAGGCCCCGACTCATGTCCCCCAGCACCCCCACCCACCCAGCAGTGAGGCTCAGGCACCAACTCATGTCCCCCAGCACCCTCACCCACCCAGCATTGACGGGCACCTGCCAGCAGGCCCGATTCATGTCCCCCAGCACCCCCACCCACCCAGCATTGATGGGCACCTGCCAGCAGGCCCCAACTCATGTCCCCCAGCACCCTCACCCCCCAGCAGTGAGGCTCAGGCCCGGACTCATGTCTCCCAGCACCCCCACCCACCCAGCAGTGAGGTTCAGGCCCCGACTCATGTCCCACAGCACCCCCACCCACCCCGCATTAAAGGGCACCTGCCAGCAGGCCCCGACTCATGTCCCCCAGCACCCCCACCCACCCAGCATTGACGGGCACTTGCCAGCAGGCCCCGACTCATGTTCCCCAGCACCCCCACCCACCCAGCATTGACAGGCACCTGCCAGCAGGCCCCGACTCATGTCCCCCAGCACCCCCAACAACCCAGCATTGACGGGCACCTGCCAGCAGGCCCCAACTCATGTCCCCCCAACACGTCATCATGATCCACAATCATGGGCCTCATGGCCTCCCAAATCCCAACGCACGCCACCCCTGTGCAAAGACCCATCCACCCCACATTAAAATGCCCATTACATGATACAACCCAAATGGCAAGAATGTACATCAACACATGTCTGTCACACACACACAATGGGTGCTGGTGATTGTGAAAACCTACAACATGACATGCATGAAACCAATGAGAGAATACCACACATCAAAGTAATAAACCAAAATGTATTGAATTGAAAAAGAATGTAATCAAATGAAAACATGAAAAAAATGTTTGAAACAAAGATGAAATGCAGCATGTCCAAAACACGAAAAGAAAAACATGAAGTCTGAATCCAAATAAATCGAAATGAAAATGTATCCAAAGTCTCCGGCCACCAAATCAAATCCAAAGGAAACAGAAACAGTAAAATCCATTGCTCCATGGTGAGAAAAAAATAATAGATAAATCCGCTGTTCAACTATGTACAAAGAAGTAATCCAGGGTCCATGAGCCCAACAAATGAAATGAAACCTAGCAAAATAAACAACCTAATAAAGAACTATACACAAAAGGAACTCCTGCTCGATGTCCCGGAGGCGGTCCTCTTCCATGGCCCAGAGGGTTCACAGGGACGATGACATGTTGACCTCCAACTCCCTGCAAATTGCCTCGAGGCACTCGGCCCGTCTCAGTGCCCTCCGCATGGAGTTCTCCGCCCTGACCATTGTGAGCCGTGCCTCTTCCGTCCGCCGCCACTCCGCACCTATGGCCTGGCCCAACCACTTCCAATCCTAGGTCCTCCTGCCCTCTGGCCGATGCCTGCTCTTCGGATGTTGAAGGCCCCGAGCCATCATGGCTCCCACCTTGTTGCTACTGCTGTGCCTGTGCCCTGGCTCTTGCTGCCTGCACGTCCTCCTCCCGCTGGGGTGCAGTTGTTGAGGTGGCCACCCCTGCTGGACGTCCGACTCCCGACTCTGGCAGGGATGTGTCCTCCACCAGCCTGGCCGCCGGGTCAGAGGCAGCTCCACAGGGTACCCAGGTGATACATGGGTGGGAAGATGGCATGGAGGACGACTGCGCATAGGGGGTTCAGGTGAGGAGGGGGTCGAAACAAGGTCCAGCATACGGAGAAATCCAGACCTGGTGACCGTCCCAGTAGGTCAACGCAGTAGCTCATCCCCTCCCTGAAATGGGTCTGGACGTAGGCATCCCTGCTGGTGCAGGATGATGCAATCATAGGATCGGGGACAGGATTACACATAGGCACCTCCGCGGCATCCTGTGCTGCCTCCTGTCCCTGCCACTGCACTGCACCACTAGCACCAGTGGAATCCCCACCTCCAGACCCCGTGTGTGTCCCTTCCACGGCCTCCTCCTCCACCAAACCCCCCACCAACCTGGATGACTCCATGCCATCTTCCTCCATCGTACCCTGTGGGGTCTCAGCGGCACCTTCTGCTGCCGAGGGGTCAACATCCGACCTCCACCTCTTCGACATACCCTCGGCAGCTGTGGCCTGGGACGCAGCACCAGACTCCTCACTCCCCGACGAGATGACAACCTGGGAGGGGAGACAGGCCTTGCATCTCCGGCTGGTGGTGCGATCCCTGCAGCTTTGCTCCACAGCACCCTCTCCCCCCTCTTCATCAGTTGACGCTGCAGACAGTGAGAGATAGAACACAGGCATCATGGCACTGTACAATGGACTGATACACTCATGACAGTTGCACATGCGTGGCAGTGTAAAACTACAGACATGGGATCACACTCCCTAACACACATGTCATTTCAACACACACACATGAGCAAATCCACAGGAATATTGCACCAGGCAGCACCGTCCATACAAAAAACAACAGCACAAGCAGCCAAAGGTGAGCCTGACGTCACATGAAACACAGGGAGTGCACAACACATGCACACATGCCACCAGACCGACATGCATCTGTACATCTCCACCACTGCAGTGATAATGTCACCATCCATGTCACATCTGGCAATCAGCCTCCTACATGTCAGTGTCACATGCATCCATGTTGCATCACATTTGCACCCTTGTCAAATACACACACATGCACATGTGCACAGTGCAGATACATGCAGCAGGAACCACCATACATGTGTGACACCACAACCATGCCAACGTACATACACAGAAATTCAAACATGTGTGCTCCCACACCTGCATTTGGCCAGCATGCTTAGCAACACATACACCATCAATGTGTCTCACACATGAGAGGACTCACATATGGCAGCCTCACGCCCCTGTACATACACATCCATACATGGCCCTACAGAAATACATGTGCAACATGCACACTACTGGCACACCGCAACACACACAGCGTCCAATCAGCATGCATGTACACTTACCGCTCGACTCCAGACGGGTCTGCCTCTCAAGGACCTGGACGTGGAGCGCTGGGTGTATGCGTTCCAGGACCCTCATTTTGTGGATGGACAGGTGGTACCGGCGCCCCTCCGCTATTTTTCCCACTGCGGGTGCCACTATGTATCGCACCCGTTTTCGAGGTCATAGTAGCCTGCGTGTTCCATGCGTACAAGTTTTTCGTGTTACTGGGTGCCACCGCGTACTGCGGGAGGTTGATTCTACGCACGTAGGCTGCAGGGTAATGTGCACGGTTTTACTGCAGTTTTTGGGTGCCTGAGCATTGCGTGACCCGTCACTACATCACCAGGGTCACATACAGCCTTGCAGGTGCAGGGGGGCTGTTAACATCTTGCATCCCATACCCTTCACCCTAATTGCCCAGGACAATTGTGGTGTACACCTCCCATTGTCACTCCTCCATCTGTGCCGGCACTACTCCATCTGTGCCGTGGTTGGGAGGCCACCAAAGGTGAGGGGCACCTCAGCTGGGCATCCTCCTTGTGGCGGGCGTGGTCAGGGACGTGGCCGGGGTGACCAGGGAGTAGGGGGACTCCAGGTTGTCCCTGGTGGCCGCAGAGGAGGAAGAGGCAGGGGTGTGCCACTTCAGCACGATGTTGGGCCATGTGTCGGTGCAGTCATGCCACCACCCCTTGTGGTTCCGGGAGATGCAGCTTCTGCATCTGGCACTAGCGCCCGTGTGACCCGGCAGTCTGTTTCATCAACTGCCACGGGCTCAAGGGTATTGGTAGCTGCAGGTGCAGCTGTGGACACCAAAGCACAGGCTCAGGGTCTGTCAGCGCAGGCTGCGTTGGCACTTGAAGAACCCTTGGAAGATTTCCAACAGACCAGGAGGGAAACCGTAGGTTCACGCAGGGCTGCCCTGACCAAGACACGTGTCCCTGGGGCAGTAATGTCATCTGCTGCCCCGAACAGCCGGGTTTTGGCAAGTGCAGGGGCAGATGCAGCCAACAACACCCCGGTTGTGAGTCTGCCAACCAGGACAGTCGCGGTCAATGACCCTGCCACAGCTGATGTTGCTGCGCAGGGTCCATTAGAGGGCACCCAGCTGCCACTGACGCAAGTCAGGCCTTTGGTCGTCCCTCCACCTGCCACTTCCTTGGCTCAATCCACTGGTGCTACTGGCCATAGTGATCAGGGTGGCATTTGCCATCCAGGGTCTGCGCCACAATCCAAGAGGAGGAAGGTTGCACCTGCAGCACAGGCTGGGACCCCACACACAGCCACGACCTCCAGCACGTCGAGGAAGAAGCCTTTCTGCAACCAGGAACTGGACTACCTCGTGGACTAGGTGCTGGCCCACAGCCGTGACATGCTAGTGGGTCCTAATTGTCAGACTACTGCTGCCCACCGTGATACCCACTGGAAGAAAGTTGCAGAACATGTGAGTGCATTCGGCAATGAGGTGCGCATGGCGCAAGAGTGCAAAAAGCATTGGCATTACCTCAAACGCAGCGCTAAGGCTAAGCGTGCCTCAAATTACAACTTGACTCTGGTGACTGGCAGTGGGCCTGCACCCGAGGAGGAAGACCTCAGTCCGCATGAGTCACTCCTTGCGGAGTTCATACCATCTAAATCGGTCGAAGGAGTGGGAGAGATGGCGGACTTTGATGCCCAGTCCAGTGAGTGTTGCTGCGTGTTTGTTGTGGACATATGTGTTTTACTTGTGTGATGTGTTGTGCATGACTGCCACTACGTGTACATGGTTCTGATGTGCAAGTAATCCAATGCTTCCCTGATGCATGTCTGCTCTGCTGGATGGTGGACAGGTGGAGCGGATGGGGACTGTCTGCATCACCACTATTGCACCCTACTCACATGCTGGTCACCAGGATGCCCCTCAAGTCCATGTTCCAGCTCAATGGCCCATCTGCATGTAGTGTGGGGTGACCTTCCTCTCAGCCCAGGGACTATGTCATAGCATGAGTGACGTGCATGTGTCCTCTGCCTGCATGCGGGTACTCCATGTAGGCATGCTCCCTTGCCCCTCCACCCCCCCTCTGCACCCCAATTCCACCTTAGCACTGGTATGCTTCAATTTTGCCATTGAGTACTTCACTGTTCATGCGTCCTGTGTACATGCTAACTTCCAGCAGCCAATCTGCCAGACATATGCTGTGTGGTACATCCTTTGTACTTGATGAAGGGTGTCTCACTTGGACTGTGCAGAGGTCAGATGCCCCGCAGGGACATGAGTGCCAATTCATGCTCCATGTGTATTCCACTCATGCCCCTATGTGTCCTTGACTGGATGATCATTGTAGTAGGAGTCCAGGGGGACCTACATTGCATGGCATTTCATCAGCCTTCCCATTTCCACTGTGGCTCATCCTGCGTCGCACACATGTTTAGGGTGTGACAGTCTGTGTGGGTCACAGGCCTCAGCCTGTTTAATGGCTAATGACTCTGTCCAACTGGTGTAGGGTCTTCACACGTGGGTGTACTCCGGAGGTTTCATCATGTGTCCTGCTTACTGTCCCATCATCATTTGCTGTGTTGTCACTTGACTCACATGATGCAGTTGATGCTAGTCTACACTGTCAATACACAGGACTATGGTCAGCCTTTTGATACCATGCTAGGCATCCCTGCATTTGGACCTGGGGGAAGGGGTGGTTTGCTTGTAGCCATGCTAGCTATTGAATGCACATTGCACATGATGGCTGAAGTTGACCTTGCACTGCCTTCACATTTTCTGATACACATCATGAAGTACTTGTACATGTAGACAGTGAGTAACGTACAACATTGCTGCACTGCATTGACCCACTTCTTTGCAAAATGACACCATTCCACATGCCTAATCACATAAGCAGTGTCAATTTGACCCAGCATGCATGGCAGGTTCTCTTTTGTGTGTCACATGTCTGCTTGATGTGTTTGGTGTCTGTGTGATGTCTGTGTGTGTGTGTGTTGTGTGCTTCTAACATGTGTAGTGAACTTTTTTCTCTCTACTTTTCAGATGATGACGCAATGGAGCCAGAGTATGGTGTTGTCATGCCAGGCACAAGGTTGTTATCACTACAGCAACCCGGCACAAGTGGGGGTCGTGGGGTGGTAGGCCACAACAACACACAAGTGCTACAGTCCATCTTGTCTCTGGCTGGCAATGAGTCCAGCCCTGATGACCACTCTGACATCCATGTCAAGTTGGATGAGCATCAGGTCCATATATCAGGGGTGAGTGATTCTGATATGGGCAGTCCTCTGTCCGCGACACCTGCATTGAGGGGTCAGACAGTCTTGGAACCTCCGCCTGTGGTAGATCGGGACGCACGGTCACCCTCCACATCAGTCACTGATGTGCCTGGGCCATCATGTCGACGGGGGCATGTAGTCGTGCAGCCGCGGGCGGTGCCAACACAACGAGGACACCCAGTCTTTGGGTCCCACAGGGGTCAAGCCCAGAAACGCGGTTGCCGCACACAACCACTGTATACTGAGTGCGAGCAAGACATGACTGCCAATTCTGAACGCCAGGGGGCAGCAATGGAGAACATCGCTGTGAGCATGGAGCGTGTGGCCCAATCCATGCTCCCCCCTGCTAGGCAGGTGCTTCTCCAGCAGCAGGCGGCACGGTCCACGGCCCACTCGCTCACGCTGGGCATGGCGGCCTCAGACAGGGCACGCCAGGCTGAGATGGTGTCTTTGCGTCGAGCAATTGCTGCTCACACAGAGGCACACATGGAGGCCCTGATGGAGGAGTATACTTCCCTCAGATCCACTCTGGGTGTCCTTATGATGTCCCAGAGGGAGCGGGCAGAGGAGAGGTTTGCGCAGCTTGAGCGTACCATCTCGGCTGAGCTACATGCTTGCCGGGAGGTGCAACACTTGTCCAGCCAGGTCTTGCAGGAGGAACTCTATTTTATACGTGTTATCTTGCAAGAGGAAGCACGCGTATCACGTGAGATCCTGCATGCAGACCTACATGTGATCGCCGCACAGAACCAGGCTCACCCGTCCGGCAGACTTGCTGCCGACGAGGGCTATACACAAGAAAGGGTCCTGCCTCTGGGGATACTATTTGGTTGCACACTAGTTCACTGTGCAAATTTAATCACATAAAATGAAAGCACACTGACAGCATATTATTAACTGTCAAGTCGTGCAAGACTGTGTCAAGCAATGCAATGCAATTGCTGCCGACGAGGGGCAAGCTGCAGCTAGGTGTGGTCAGGCTCCTGTGCCACATCCTCCTTTCCAGGAAGAGCCAGACTCGGACGACAATCTATCTCCCACATAGGTCGGGCTGTGCAGGCGTTGAGCCCATGGAGGGTTTTTTTTCCCTCAAAATCATTGCATGTGGGTGTTGAGCAGCACCCTGTACCTACCCCCTCCTGGGTGCCCCCTCTCCCCCGGGTCGTATGTGGCCATTTTTGATTCTTTTTGTTTAGTTAGTTAATTTTCTATTTGATAGTTAGTTTAATTAGGTAATGTAGGTTTTTCATAGTTAGTGTAATTAGTTAATATAGTTTAAAATTGCTTGTCTATTGTGCTTTCATGTGACGGTGTGGTGCTTTGTGGCTTTTGAAAGCATCCACTGTCTGTTACAGCTGGGCCCTTCAAGCTTGTCTTGTGTATGTGTTTGCAGCTTGGGGTCCTTGACTCACATATGCCAATCCTGCTTCCCTTATCCATGGGCTCGCAAGGATGGTTCGGTGTAATAGCCTGTTAGGCGGAAACCTGTGCAGTTCCCTCTGGGACCACTCCAAAAGATTTAGGACTACAGGTGTTTGGCAGTAAACCCACTTGGTAGCAGTCTGTACCACACAGATTCACTTGGTAGCTGTGGCTGAGCAGTCAGACTTCCCTCAAGAAGAGTTAGGCAGTATGTGGAGTATACAAAATAGGGCAATTTACACAGTAGAACAAGCAAACACGGAACAGAGCTTCGGTGTAAAGATCTATAGTAATTTATTTATAAAAACACACTGGCACTAATACGGCAAACAACTTCAATCACAATTACTATAAGTAAATCAATCCCCCTAACAATAGTTCGACAAGTCTAGGTTCAACAGCACCACTTATTTGCAGACAGAGGTGAATGCTTTAACCTAGATGGCACTCTAGTATTCGTTAGGACAGGAGAGAAAAGGCAGGGTATGAAATCAACTCGGTACCAACACTTTTACGAACAAATGCAAGGCAAGTAAGGCAGGGTCTACTGTAGATCGCAAAGTTCAGAGGCCAGGCCCGCTCGGAGAGAGGCAAGGCAAAATGTCCCAAAAAGTATCACAGTGGAAATGCACTTCGAATCGTTGGCGCAAATTGTCACAGAAAGATTGGACCAGTTCAGAACAGAAAGTTAAGAAGGCTTGGAGGCGACCCAATGGAGAGGTGAGGATTAAGACACCTCACGCTAACCGACACAAGAGAAAACAGGCGGTCACGTTACCTTGTATGTGGAGAGGCAGCTCCGGCGGGGGCAGTTGTTCCTGGTGGTGGATGCAAGTCGGGGCTTTGCCAAGAGAAGAGATGCTCTCGTCGTCGAAGGAAAGTTGAAGATCGTTGCACCACCAGGGAAGAGACCAGCCGCGGAGTGCTCCGTCACAAGGCACCACCTTTTGGTCATGGTACGGGTTAGTGGCTATCCGGTTGCCGGGGTGCTCAGCACGGGCAATTCGACCACTACGCCCTGGAAGCGAAGAAAAAGCAAAGGTGACTGGTTGTTCCCACCAGTCAGGGGAAGAAGACTCTCCAGACGGGAGATCTCCTCTGTCGTTGGGAAGTGGTGAGTCGGTTCAGCAGGGCTCCACCGGAGGTGTCATCGTTGCAGGTCGGCTCAGCTTTACCCTCGTCGGATTCTTAAGTCCTGTGGCGACTTCTCCAGATCCAGTCCCAAAAGCCCTGCTTTTATGCAGAAAACCCCCATTCATTCAGCCTAGCTGTCAATCAAAACACGCTAAGTGGTGATGCGCACCCTGACATTGTAATTGCAGTATCCTATGTACATGATGTATTCTGCTGATCAATGCCTGTTCATGTGTTGTGTTTACCTTTCAGGTGTGAGGGAATAGTTGTGGCTTGACATGCTGGGGTGTATACATGGTGAAACTGATGGCCACTTGATTGCACATGCATATATTGAGCGCATGTCCCTACTGACCCACACACTCGGACTATGATCCACTATATGTATAACCACCCTTCCATGTCCACATGTACACTCTGTTTGCCTTCTGGTGCCCACTGTGTCCCTGCAGCACATGAGCTATGACCAATTGTGGATCCTGTACATGCGTAATTTGCTTTTAGATGTAGTTTGTCGCTTAGATGTGATGCACAGGGTGTGTGTCACACACAATGGCTGTTCACTATGCTGTGCACTGAGCAGTGTGTTGCAGGAGGTGGGCACGGCACACAGAAGCTACAGTGTTGATTTTGCAATGCACAATGTGCATGTAGACAGGCATTAATTGTTATGTTACAACTACAACTGTTGGAATGCATTTGGGTTTGACTTCTTTTGGGTGGGAGTTTGTTGGTCAGTCATTTCATCTGCTTCCATGTCAGGTATCATTGACTGATGCCACTTTACATTTTTCACATGTCAATGTGTACCTTATTGGTACTGTGTTGGTGTATAGCCATTGCTTGTCATGTCATGTTGTGGTTTGGGAGGGTTTGGGTAACATACCAGTGATAGTCATGGCCTGTTTTGCAGGTCTGTGTGATTCACACCTTGCATGTGTGCCTTTTGGTCACACAGGATTGCTTATGTTTAAGTAGCTAGGGATGCACACAATGTGTCACTTCCATGGCAACATTCTCAGGGTGGTAAGGTTGTGACAGTTGACTGTCTCTTTGTCATCATCGATTGTCACCTGGTATGTGCCAGGCCTGTGTGCACTCCGCAGGGGTGGGAGTTTAGGTGAAAAATGTGGCCACAAGCTGGGTCTGTGATTGGGGATGTGGGGGCACCACCATGTCCACCGGTACGCCCTGCCGTGTTGCAACATTGTGCAGGACACATGCTGCCACAATGATCCTGCACACTACTGGGGGTGCATAGAGTAGCTGCCGCCAGAGTGGTCAAGGGAGCGGAAGCGTGACTTGAGCACTCCGAATGTGCGCTCCACTATGGCCCTGGTTGCAATATGGGCAGCGTTGTATCTTACCTGGGGTGGTGTGGTGGGGTTCCGGATTGGCGTCATCATGTGGTTGTTCAGAGGGTAGGCACTGTCCCCTGGAGAGGTGATGATGGTTGTGATTATTGGGGTTTGTGTATTTGTGTGTGTGTGTGAAATGCATGCATGTGCACAGGCATTTGTACTCACCTAGGAGCCATGTGTCGCCATGCTGCCCAGCTTCCAGGACCCAGCTCAGGGCGGACATTCTGTATATGAAACTGTCATGGGTGGAGCCAGGGTAGTTTGCCTAGACAGAGGTGATGATTCCCTTTGCATCGCATACCACCTGCACGTTGATGGAATGCCAGTGCTTGCGGTTTCGGTAGATGTGCTCAGTGGCCCTAGGTGGACATAGGGCCACATGGGTGCAATCTATGGCACCAAGCACTTTGGGGAAGTGTGCCACCCTGTAAAAGTCCTGGGCAACGGCCTGCCTTTCTGCGGGTTTTCTGGGCATGTATATGTGCCTGCGGACTAAGGGGCACGCTGTCATGATTGCCAAGACCTGGTGTAGGCAGGGTGACTACGTGGCCTGTGAGACCCCCCCCCACCACTATGGCAGCAGTCCGCTGAAATGACCCAGTGGCCAAAAAATGCAGGACATTGAGCACCTTCTCCAAGGGGCTCAATTCTTGGGAGCAGAGGGTGGGGGATGTAAGGTTGTCCTTCCACTCCCTGACCAGGGCTAGGATGATACAAGGTGGAAACCTGTACCGGCCATAGACCTGGTCGTCAGGCATCCCAAAAAGGCTTGTCCGGGGTAAAAAAATGCATGCCCTGGCTATTCTCCTCCTCCTGCGGTGTCCCACGATTAGTGCTGCGACAAATGGGGCATTCATCGTAGCTGTATATACGTGTTTGTTTTTTGTGCGCACTTTTATATTGTGCGCGGGGACGCTTCTGCCTGCCTTCCTGTGGCGGACGCGTTGACGCCGTGCGCATGTTTCCCGTATTCAAATCCATGAATATGGGTTGTTCGCGTGCGTGTGGGCGTTCCGTGTAGTTCCTTGCAGTACTTCCCCAGTTACGCCTTCTTTTTCACACTTTATTCCCCATTCCGCGTGTTACGCCCACTGTTCCGCCCACTTTTGCCCTGTCATTGGGCTTGACCTGAATTAGTCACGTGTCAATGATGTTGATGAGCATTAGGTGTGTCTTCCCAAAATAAACCTGTTGCAAAATGGGAAAGACACATTAGCGTGACTGAACTTACAACTGATACAAGAAGATCTGCAGAGAAATGCACAATGTCCACTGGATGCCACATGAAGCCAGACTCGCATTGGAAAAGCGTGTGCCTTATCTACCCAAATACCAACGCAGTGTGGAACAGTATGCTACAATCCCACCTGAAATGTGTACTCTAGAAATCAGGATTTAAATCCTTAGCTTGTGAATCGGTGCAAGAGACAACTCGGACGAAATGTTTGCGTTAAAAAATAAATATACATATTTATTTATCTTACTGTAAAGGCTGTTGTTTTGTATGCCATGCTATAGTTATTTATATTTAATAATAAATATTCTTCACATCGTAAAGATATTTAATTGTTTAGATAGATATTTACTGTTTCTGTCTTTTTGAGTATACATTGTTGTGTGAGTTGTCACTTTCTGTTGTGTTCCCCTGATACTTCTGTCATTCCATCTGCTCTTCCTATCCACCTGCTTGTCCTTTAAGTCTGTCTCATTGTGTTAAAAATGTCTTATAGTCTAAAAGCATGCTGTTATTTTTGATCACATTTAAAAATGATGTACTGTTCAATTTTGTTTGCTTTCCTTTAGGGCTTTGAAAACCCTTGGTATTAAGTGCTTTATGAAATAAGGTCATTCATCCGGTCACTCGTTCATCATAGTTGTTTGCCTTTCCCTTCTGCGTAATCTGGAAAAACATTTGACAATATCATCGTTCAAAACTTATGAGTGCACATCCATTGCCTGCATGCGATTCTATCTTCCAGAGGATGATTTCACCATAGTTCAATAGTGGGTCAGGATTGGAACATTTTTAAAAGCTCCCTTTGGTTGCTATTCTGACTGGTTGTGCATTGTGTCTATTGTGCTCTGAGCTTCATGGGCGCTGACTGCACTAAGTGAATTTGTGATAATAAATGAACTGGTTTTTGTTTCATCTCTGCAGCGTGTTGTCACAAAAGAAGATCAGGCATTTCTCTCCGCGGGCTGGGTTTTTGCATGTTTAGCCTGCTGTTCTAAAAAAACCGAAACGTTCAACTTTGACTCGCAGCAAATACTGAACACTATCAGTCCCCATCAATTTAAAAATGCATTCCAATGTAAATAATTACATGCTTTCTGTGTTACCTGCGCTACTGCATTAATACTAGCAAAGCTTTCGAGTATGGATTGGCCTTCATGTTCGAAGGCACAGGCTGGTAAGATTGTTCAAACTTGTCAACATCATTCACGTTCTTTTTAAAACACTTGCATCCTCTCCTTTTCAAATCTGTCATTTCAAACTTAACTATTTTCAGGCTGGATGGTTAAAAAGGCTTTTTTTCTGGGCCTTCCTGGTCAAAGTCTTGCACCATTCACATCTTATTTTTAATTATGATGCCATATTCGTGATCAGTTCTATGAGTTTTAACCACAACACAAGGGGTGCCAAAACTTCCCAATATGTGCCCTGTGAGAAAGGTGCATTTTCTGGGAGGGTTCAACACTCCCCATGGGATGCTGAGGGAATGTCTTAAACCCTGCTGGAAGTGTCAAGAGGGACTGCTGTCCAATTGCAAGGCCTGAGACTTGTTAGGGAAGTCTGACAAGCCAATCAGAGGCCTTGGTGTTTGATGGCCTTTAAAGAGGCCACCAGGCTTCCCTCTTCCTTTGTTGAATATGTTTGGATAGAGAAGATTCAAGTGGAGATGGTGAGCTCTTAAATTGGTGGTTTATGAGGAGTTTTGGAGTGCCTATGATGAGTTTAGGTGGGCTTTGAGGGAGGTATTTGCTAGTCTTGTTTTGGGGGTTTCTTGATACATGTTTCATACCCTTGTTTCTCTTTTGTTTGATCTTTAGTTTTTCTTTCTAACCTTTCCTTGTTATTCTTACTCCATTTAGGTTTATTTTTCAAACAGTTCCTTTTGTACATTGCCCTGCTACCTTTGCATAATCCTGAAAATGTAAAACATCACAAAAATCTTCATAACATGTTTCCTTTCACGTAATTGTTATTGTAGAGGACAACTCTGTGATGAAACAGAAGACTTCCTATACTATGGTCTGTCACACTGTTTGTTTCAAGAACCATTTGTTTTTCACCACTAGTAGAACAGGTTGGAACGTTGCTCGACCTTAGGACACCAGAGGAGAGGGAGCTGCACCGGTAAATGTTCAGCCTAAGCTGGAGTAGTTCAGTTAGGAATGTTCCAGAACCAGGTCTCCTCAACTTGAGGAACTCTTTTATGCAACACACCCCTTTGTTGTTCTGATGACACAATCAAAAGTGTTGGTTACCCAAAAGAGCGGGGATACCCACCCATCCACACCAAGGCTGTAGGGAAAAAATGAAACAATTACGCATGTGATGCTATAGAACAACAGATGCAGTTCCTGAAGGACAGTAAACTACCTTAAAAGATCCTTGTGGAAGTTGTAATGGCAGCAAGAATTGCAGACAGGACCAGTTGACTAAGAACAGAGAAAATTAAGATTATTCCCCAGAAATGAAAAAACCCAAAATGGCACAGAGTTGGTAAAGAGCTTACCCCAAACAGGAGATTAGTTGAAAGCAAAAGGAATCCACAACGACAGGATAAAATAATAAATAGGGAAGTTGGTATAGGAGATTAACCCGAATGGCACGAGGGACACAACTAGGGCCAGGGTAGTGCACTATTAGCAGGATAGCGTTTAGGCATGCACAACAACAATCCATGGATATTCAGTCCAAGTCTCTCAATACCGATTAAGGAGGTAGGTCAAGACAAGTCCAGAACAGGAAATGGGTCGTCCCCAGGGAATAGACAGTTCTCAGGAGGATAAGTTATAGTGAGTGTTCAATGTTGTATATGGAATACTCTGCATTGATTATAAACTTCAATGAATTGAGGAAGTCTTACCCTTTCTGAGGCAACAGAAGTGGTCCATTTCAGTCTGTTAGGGACCACTGGAGGCAGAATGGCAGAGACCTGGTGGCTGATTGGCAATCCGGAATTAAGCAGAAATGGGATGCCGAACGGCGTAGAGATTTGTTAGCTGGACAGAACCGCTGACGAGCAGTCAAGCCGAAATACTTAATCCAAAAGGGAGCAGGCGAAGAGAGGAGTCGGTAGACATTCCGAGTTCAATAATGCAAGAATTGGATTAGAAACAAGAGCAATGGTAACACCAATTAAAAACAGCATCATACCCGTTCTGTGCTCCTTTTGACTATGCCTCTGTGTGTGCATCACCAAGGCAACCGCCAGCATCGCAAAAACAGAGTCATTTAAACGGGCTGCAGGGCGAGGAGCCAAGTGCTGGGTTTTCACGACACCCTTTCCCATTACCTGAATCTTGCAAGAATCCCTTTCTCTTTCTAACTTTGGACACATTGCACATTGGTACTTAGCCAACATGTCTTTTAATTGGAGGGAGGGATGTGGGAGAAGATGAGTAGCTGGACTTCTCATTCTCACTGTCAGTGTTTGAAGAGGTTAGACACCCAGAGAAGGCAGATTCTGAAGACAGGAATATGGAGGTTGAGACGAAGCATGAGGTGGAGGAGAGAGAGATAATGCAGGTGAAGACGGTGGTTAAATAAGCAGAGAAGGAACACGAGGAGTTGAAGTTGGCACATGGGGATTATGTGGAAATCAATCTGGTTAAGTGGCTGTAACAGAAGCAGAGTCATTTGAGGAGTCACTGCACAGCAAATGAGATGCTCCAGAATCAGCAAGGAGAGGCAGCCACAAAGATCTGTGGGCAAAAGGGCACAGGGGAGAGGTGTAGGAGGTAGTAGTGCTGCAGGATACTGAAGGACACTAGGCAGAGGAGACAGAGATGGTCCACCAGCAGATGGATCAGGAGAAGACTGTGGCTACGTCACCAAGGCATTACTGGTTATAGCAGGCAAGGCTTACTCGGGCTATCGTAAACATGGAAAGGTGAGGTTAAAATATATCACAGCTCATCAGGTCATGAGTGAGGGACTACTTCAGCTTTCTGGTGGTTGTAACTGTCAGCATTGCAGTATGCACCTCTGCCAGAAGACAGTTTATCATGGTAACTCATGTAAGTGTGCCCTGCACAACTCCTCAATGAACAAGCACAAACTATATGCTAGTGCACAATGATGTGTTCAATGAGTACACATCCTTTCTCACAGATGAAACCACTGCAGCTATTTCTAGAAGTGACACTAGCCACATAGGAGTGTCAGATGACAAGCCATGCCATCACTGGTCATGATCAAGCAAGTGACCTCCATCACCCCCTAATCTGGGCCAGCCCAACCATTTCCATGATCCTCCTCTTGTGACTAAGAGCAGACCGATCCAGTCGCACCATTGACTAGCAAGACCAGTTTATCACCACTATCATCACAGTCCACAAATCGTGGATGAAGAATTCAGGTCGTGGTTCATATGAGCAGACAGAATAGGAAATACAGAGTAATGGGGAATACAGACAGATACTGTGTGCATTGTCAGATGTATGTCTGTCAGAATGAGCTGGAAGATGGA
This sequence comes from Ambystoma mexicanum, assembly GCF_040938575.1. Classification (NCBI taxonomy): domain Eukaryota; kingdom Metazoa; phylum Chordata; class Amphibia; order Caudata; family Ambystomatidae; genus Ambystoma; species Ambystoma mexicanum. Next base: position 565,907,827 of record NC_090930.1, on the reverse strand, counting down.
CTATTTGAGGATGCCATAGACACCTACATGATCCTGTACAAATGTGCTATCTTCTACAAGATTGGGCAAGGTGCTAATAGTAACGGGGGAGGGGAGTCTATTGGAAAATTGGAGAAAAATGACAGCAATGGCTCACTGGTTGGTGGAGACAAAGACATATTGGCAGGGACTCCAGTTTGTGAGCATTGTACTAAGACTCAGAAAGTTGCCCCACAGGTTAGCAGAACCAAAATGATTTGGACAGAACCACCACTGAATCATATGGTTGTGTTAACGAGACTGAAGAAGCCAAAATTGTGAAACTAAAGAGAGTATGCTGGTTCTCTCTGCTGTTGGCAGGGACACATAAATTGAGGCAGACCCTTCCGTTTGTCAGTGCACTAGTGGTACTCAAAGACTTGCACCACTGGCAAATAGACACAAGTAAACTGAGGCAGGCATTCAGTGTGTAAGCAGGGGACTAGAACTTAGAGTGCAGTTCCGCTGGTTTGCAGAGGCAAATAGTTTCAAGCAGAAACACCAAGGAATACAATGTTTATATTAACCCATACTGAAACAATAAATGTAACACTATGTAGTAGATGTTGTGTGGCTCTGCTGGTTGCCATAGCAAATGCATTTTTCAGAACCTCCAACTTGTAAATGTGTTACTAAGACTTGGAAAGTACCATCATTGGTTCATAGAGCCAAAGTACTCCACCTCTATTGTCCGGTTCAAAGTCACATCACCGTTCCGCATGCTCCATGTGACTGTAGATGGGTATGCATTTTTGGTGTTGCTGGGTGCCACTGCGTATTGCATAGCGCTTTTCTCTTATTTCGGATGCTATCCTGGTATCGCGCACGCATTTTATTTATCGGGGTGCCTGTGCATTATGCATATCGTAATATCCACACCTGGGTACATTTGAGCCTTGCTGGACCACAGACCTACGTCTTCCATCGCGTAGACTGCCCCCTTCCCCCTCAAACGTATTACCCAGGACAATTACTTGGTGTGCCTTCCATATTTCCGTTATACCTGGAACATGAGTGGAAAGACCCCAAGAGGGAAAGGGGGCTTTCAGGACAGGGTCACAAATGTGCTGTGGAAGCAGCTGTCCCAGCCTGAAGGGTTTCAGGACATGCTTTGGAATCAGCTGTCCCAGCCCCAAGGGTTCGAGGACGTGCTGTGGAAGCGACTGTCCCAGCCCCAAGTGTTCCGGGACGTGCTGTGAAAGCAGCTGTCCTGGCTGTCCCAGGCTCAAGGGTTCCAGGATGTGCTCTGGAAGCAGCTGTCTAGCCCAAAGGGTTCCAGTGCATGCTGTGGAAGCAACTGTCCTAGTCCCAGGAGTTCCAGCACATGCTGTGAAAGCAGCTATCCCAGCCCCAAGGGGTCTGGGACGTGCTGTGGAAGCAACTGTCCCAGCCCAAAAGAGAAAGGGACGTGCAGTGGAAGCAGCTGCTCCAGCCCCACGGGGTAGTGCCATGCCCCTTGCCACTAGTGCTTCAGCATCGGGACCCCAAAGAAGGCAAAGCCTGCACAGCAGGAACAGGCTCAATCCCATGACACAGCACAAGACACTGGCACTTTGAGGAAGAAGAATTTCCATGATGACAAACTCAAGATCCTCCTCGACTGCATGGCCATTCACTGCCATGTGTCAGCATCCGGGGAGCACACATACAACTGCTCAGTGTATGGTTCATTGGCTGCATGTCACGGATGAGATAAACACCTTAGGGTTTGAGAAGCACACTGCTGCACAGTTAGTGAAGTGAAGCGCTGGTAAGATCTCCCCCATCACCCCAAGACCAAGCTGGGTGCCAACCTGGCCACTGCTCTGACAACTGGAGGGGGGATCACCAGAAGAGGAGGAGCTGAGCGAGCATACAGAGGATATGAGCCAATTAATTCTACTGGAGCAAGTGTAAGGTGTGGGAGGCCTGGAAAATTACAAGGACAAATCTGGTGAGTATCCAACATTGTGCATCCTGAGGATGTGAAGTAATGCATCACCAAGACATATGATTGTGGTGCACATATGGCTGCATTGGAATGACTGCCATGGGTGAACGATGTCATGTGGTTTACTGACTCCTGTCCAGTGTACACAAGAGTGGACACAACCCGTGTGTTGTACATCAGTTGAATATGTCCATGTGACAGTACTCATCCCCCACTATCATACCCTCCATCATCTGCAACATGACACCACAACATGCAAAGTTGTTTGCTGCATCCTTGATGTGAGTGACTCTGCTCTGCTGGACATATCCATATGTCCAAAATCCTAGTTACACTTCATGCCATGCAGAGTATTGGATCTCTTTTCACAGATGTGTGTATGTGCTGCCTTGCTACATGGAACTTCCAAGATGAAACCCAAAACACCTTATGGTGTGCCCTGAGTGAGTGTGCATTTGTCCAGACTGTGCACATCACCACTGCCCCAATGGCAATGCCTCCTGAGGCAAATCGTTGTGAGGCCTGCTTCCTGTTACCCCCCACACTCATCCCACACTCCATGGGTCCATGCCCCTCTCCCTCTTGTGGGTCACTGTACCTTGTTCCTATTTATAACTCAATTAACTTACTCTCTCCACTTCACGGACCTTGCCTAGGTGGCACTCATAAAGCCATACATCACATGGGACTATTTCCTTTTTTTCACCGGCTTACATCATGTTCCCATTGTGTACAGTCCCTGTACCAAGACAACACTGGTGTGGTGTGTGATGAATGCAGACTTGGATGGAGATGTGTGTGTCTGCCTGTTGCCATGTGATGTAATTGCACTTCAGAGAGGCACATGTCCATGCCCATTTCACTATTATTAGTCAACAGTTTAGGGTACCATGGCAATAATGTGCTTCTTAACAACCCTGTTGGTTGACAATGTGTCCACTGGCAGCATGGCCCTACACACAGGGAATGTTGTTGTCAGTCTGCATATGCCATGCTCAGATAGCTTGTTGTCCATAGTGTGTAGATGCTGTATTTCTTATGGCGACATGCCCTGCATTTTGTTGCCTGACAGCAATGTGAGACACATGTTTACTGTAGACACATTGCACTGACTCCACATGTCTTTGTCTGTGCATGTGCAGTTGAGGATACACCAGATGCAGAGGAGGAGCAGGAGGATGAAGAAGAGTCTGTGGTACTTCAGACCACCAGTGGAGAACATGGCGTTGCAGGCTGTGAAAACCCACTGGTGCTACAGACCATCTTGAGCCATACTGCAGACACTTCTGACTCTGTAGACTCAACTGGCTTTGATGCTGAATGGGTTGTGCAGTCCTCAATGCTGGTCAAGGTGAGTGCACCAATGGGTGGAGCAGTTGGGGACTGCGGGTCTGCAAGGGGTCAGGTGCATTCACCAGGACAGTCAGTTGTGGCACGCCCATCTGTGATTGTTATGGCTGCAAGGCCACTCTTCCATGTATTGGTTTCTGGTCCTGGGACAGATGTCCAAGGGAGTGGTGCAGTCATGCAGCCAAGGACAGGGGCATCACAGAAAGGGCCATGCTCCCTTGCATGAGGCAGACGTGGGCTGCACCCATGTGGGGGACGTGTATATGCTGGGCAGACAGAGTGGGATCAGCAGATGTTGTGTTATGCACACTGTCAGGGGGCTGCCTTTAAGAGTTTGGCTAAGGGCATGGATAGGGTGGCCACTTCCATGATCCCCCAAGCAACATCAGGTGTTGTCAATCATAACTGCATTTCCCTATGTCTGCCGGCATATCTAGATGCCCAGAACACTGGCAGAAAGGCAAGTAGTGGTCCAGCATTTGTATCGGATGGCACACTTTCCAAAAGTGCTAGGTGCTATTGATTGCAACCATGTTGCTCTACGGCAACCTGGAGTAAAAGAGCAAATCTACTGTAACCGGAATCATTGGCACTCCATAAATGTTCAGGTTGTGTGTAATGCCAAGAGCATTGTTACTGAAGTGTATGTCAACTATCCAGGTAGCACACATGATAGTTACATCTTCAGGATGTCCCTGTTACACCAGGCCCTGGAAGCTGGGAAGCATGGCAACACATGGCTCATTGATGAGTATGTATGGCTATACACATGCATGCATGTTACTCACAGAGCAATAGACATTGTAAGCAAATTACAATGACAACCATTCTCACATCTACAGGGGACAGTTCCTACCGTCTGAGCACATACATGATGACGTCCATACGCAACCCCGCCTGCCGAGGTAAAGTACAACACTGCCCATATTGGGACTCGGGTCATAGTGGAACGCACATTCGGAGTGCTCATGCCATGTTTCTGCTCCCTTGACCACTCTGGGGGTGTGTTGCTATTCGCAATACCAGTAGTCTGCAGGATCATTGTGGCAGCATGTGTCTTGCACAATGTAGCACCATGACGTAGTGTCCCAGTCTAGATAGTGGTGGCACACCATGCACACCCACAGGCAAACCACTTGCCTATGGCTGGGCAAAGGGCACGTGGAGAGGCTGCACATACCCAGCCTGTGCAATCGTTTTTCACCTAAAATCCTTCCCTGAGGGGTGCATACAATCCAGCTAAATTCCAGGTGCCATTCAATGATGACAATGGGCCAATCCACTGTGCACACAAAACCAGACTGAGAAAGTTGGAAGTGCACATTTCTGTGCATCCCTAACTCAAAAGACATTCCAATTTGGGTTTCCAAAAGAAACACATTGAAGAGGGAGGACACCACTGCCACCATGCCAGCCATTCAATGAAATCACCCCTTTGGCACCAAAACCATCTGATATGAATAACTAAAATATCCGTCAAATGCGTAAGCTGTGATAAGTCCAGAAAAATGCCAAACATCATGCCTGAGCTGCAAGCAGTACAAGGCCTCCAAATGTAACATGCCCATAAAATACAAGAAGCACTATGGGATATTTCTGCACACATGTCCTAGAATGTGCATGATACGCACAAACATGTCCTTATTGTGGGGGGTTGAAAAGCAGTGCAGTAACGATCCACGTGTGACAGAATCTAGCAACATGAACACAATCAACCTCATCCCAAAATCACAAATGACAAAGAGGTACTTGACAATTGTGACAAAAAGGGCGATACACCAGAATGGTCACACCCAGGCATGCATCGACGAATGTAGCCATTACATAAGGACCAAGATAAATGTACATCTTACCTCTCTCCTGGGCATGCAGTGGACAGTCAAAATTCATCCAAGGAAATAGCCATCATTCCCTGAGGGAAGGATCTTCAGACAATGAAAAAATATGAAGCAGAGTGCTGCTAACACATCCATGCACTCCAAAACTCAAGACCCACATGCCCCCCTCAGTGACATACAACACAAGAAAACAACAACTCACAAGACAACCATCATCTTGTGTCCCAGCACAGATGTAGCAACACATGCACACTGCATACAATTCAAACACAAAATACACACATTGAAAAATAACAACAACTCACACACTGCCTGACCCACTGAATGACATGCAGCAAATGTGCATGGCACATATCCACATTCTCAAGCTGATGACACATGCACAACACACGCATCACTCAACATGCTGCATGACAATGAGAAGACATCAGATATGCCAAAATCTGGGCCCCCAAAAAAGCAGGGATATCCCTGGAATACAAGCAATGACATGACAAGGCATGCCGCCACCAGCATAGTATTGGGACAGCAGAGTGAACAAAGTCATTGGAGCCTATGATGCAAAGCACAAGAAGGCCAGTACACAAATACTCACCTCTTGCACTCCAGGAGGCAGCAGTTTATGGAGGCTGAAGTCAGACTGGACAGCTGTACACAGAGGAAACTGCCATGGAAGAAATAAGCAGACATGACCAAGCAAAGTGATCCTGCAAGCACGGTTAAATGCATTCAAAAGGTAGGATTCAATGGAAAAGTGCAAAGTCAATGCACACTTCATTGTGACAGCATACAATTGGTCCAATTGTGCATTCAATTCAATGCATCTGTACCATGCACCCATCTGCGGTCAACTTGAAGCTGCAAACACCATGGTGAAGCATGCCTGGGACAAGTGCATCAATTTTACCATGGTTGTGAATCGTAACTGGTGCTGCACACCATAATTGGGGAAGCCTGACCAAGAGAGGCCAAAAGTGCCATCGAACCATTACCCCATCCAAACATTGCAATGGATTTGAAGTGTCACTCAGGCACTTGGAGGAGGAATGGCAGAACGCTGGTGGCTGATTGGCAAACCGCAGCGTCCACAATGAATTTGACTAGCTTCCGGAATGAAGCAGAATTGGGATGCCGAACGGCGTAGAGATTCGTTAGCTGGACAGAACCGCTGACGAGCAGTCAAGCCAAAATACTTAATCCAAAAGGGAGCAGGCGAAGAGAGGAGTCGGTGGACATTCCAAGTTCAATAATGCAAGAATTGGATTAGAAACGAGCATTGGTAATGCTAAATAAAAACAGCATCATACCCGTTCTGTGCTCCTTTTGGCTACGCCTCTGTGTGTGCATCTCCAAGGCAACCACCAGCATTGCAAAAACATAGAGTCATTTAAAGGGGCTGCAGGGCGAGGAGCCAAGTGCTGAGTTTTCACAACACCCTTTCCCATTACCTGAATCTTGCAAGAATCCCTTTCTCATTCGAACTTTGGACACACTGCACATTGGTACTTGGCCAACATGTCTTTTAATTGGAGGGAGGGATGTGGGAGAAGATGAGTAGCTGGACTTCTCATTCTCACTGTCAGTGCTTGAAGAAGTTAGACACCCTGAGAAGGCAGATTCTGAAGACAGGAATATGGAGGTTGAGACAAAGCATGAGGTGGAGGAGAGAGAGATAATGCAGGTGAAGACGGTGGTTGAAGAAGCAGAGAAGGAACACAAGGAGTTGAAGATGGCACATGGGGATTATGTGGAAATCAATCTGGTTAAGTGGCTGTAGCAGAAGCAGAGTCATTTGAGGAGTCACTGCACAGCAAATGAGATGCTCCAGAAGCAGCAAGGAGAGGCAGCCACAAAGATCTGTGGGGAAAAGGGCACAGGGGAGAGGTGTAGGAGGTAGTAGTGCTGCAGGATACTGAAGGACACTAGGCAGAGGAGCCAGAGATGGTCCACCAGCAGATAGATCAGGAGAAGACTGTGGCTACGTCACGAAGGCATTACTGGTTATAGCAGGCAAGGCTTACTCGGGCTATCGTAAACATGGAAAGGTGAGGTTGAAATATATCACAGCTCATCTGGTCATGAGTGAGGGACTTCTTCAGCTTTCTGGTGGTTGTAACTGTCAGCATTGCAGTATGCACCTCTGCCAGAAGACAGTTTATCATGGTAACTCATGTAAGTGTGCCCTGCACAACTCCTCAATGAACAAGCACAAACTGTATGCTAGTGCACAATGATGTGTTCAATGAGTACACATCCTTTCTCACAGATGAAACCACTGCAGCTATTTCTAGCAGTGACACTGGCCACACAGGAGTGTCAGATGACACGCCATGTCATCACTGGTCATGATCAAGCAAGTGACCTCCATCACCCCCTAATCTGGGCCAGCCCAACCATTTCCATGATCCTCCTCTTGTGATTAAGAGCAGACCGATCCAGTCGCACCATTGACTAGCAAGGCCAGTTTATCACCACTATCATCACAGTCCACAAATTGTGGATGAAGAATTCAGGTCGTGGTTCATATGAGCAGACAGAATAGGAAATACAGAGTGATGGGGAATACAGACAGATACTGTGTGCATTGTCAGATGTGTGTCTGTCAGAATGAGCTGGAAGATGGACTATTTGAGGATGCCATAGGCACCTACATGATCCTGTACAAATGTGCTATCTTCTACAAGATTGGCCAAGATGGTAGTAGTAACGGGGGAGGGGAGTCTATTGGAAAATTGGAGAAAAATGCCAGCAATGGCTCACTGGTTGGTGGAGACAAAGACATATTGGCAGGGACTCCAGTTTGTGAGCACTGTACTAAGACTCAGAAAGTTGCCCCACAGGTTAGCAGAACCAAAATGATTTGGACAGAACCACCACTGAATCATATGGTAGTGTTAACGAGACTGAAGAAGCCAAAATTGTGAAACTAAAGAGAGTATGCTGGTTTTCTCAGCTGTTGGCAGGGACACATACATTGAGGCAGACCCTTCAGTTTGTCAGTGCACTAGTGGTACTCAAAGACTTGCACCACTGGCAAATAGACACAAGTAAACTGAGGCAGGCATTCAGTGTGTAAGCAGGGGACTAGAACTTAGAGTGCAGTTCCGCTGGTTTGCAGAGGCAAATAGTTTCAAGCAGAAACACCAAGGAATACAATGTTTATATTAACCCATACTGAAACAATGAATGTAACACTATGTAGTAGATGTTGTGTGGCTCTGCTGGTTGCCATAGCAAATACATTTTTCAGAACCTCCAACTTGTAAATGTGGTACTAAGACTTGGAAAGTACCATCATTGGTTCATAGAGCCAAAGTACTCCACCTCTATTGTCTGGGTCAAAGTCACATCACCGTTCCTCATGCTGCTCCATCCATGTGACTGTAGATGGGTATGCATTTTTGGGGTTGCTGGGTGGCATTGCGTATCGCATAGCGCTTTTCTCTTATTTCGGAAGCTATCCTGGTATCGCGCACGCATTTTATTTATTGGGGTGCCTGTGCGTTATGCATATCGTAATATCCACACCTGGGGTACATTTGAGCCTTGCTAGACCACAGACCTATGTCTTCCATCGCGTAGACTGCCCCCTTCCCCCTCACACATATTACCCAGGACAATTACTTGGTGTGCCTTCCATATTTCCGTTATACCTGGAACATGAGGGGAAAGGCCCCAAGAGGGAAAGGGGGCTTTCAGGACGGGGGTCAGAAATGTGCTTTGGAATCAGCTGTCCCAGCCCCAAGGGTTTGAGGACGTGCTGTGGAAGCGACTGTCCCAGCCCCAAGTTTTCCGGGACGTGCTGTGAAAGCAGCTGTCCTGGCTGTCCCAGGCTCAAGGGTTCCAGGATGTGCTCTGGAAGCAGTTGTCTAGCCCAAAGGGTTCCAGTGCATGATGTGGAAGCAACTGTCCCAGTCCCAGGGGTTCCAGGACATGCTGTGGAAGCAGCTATCTCAGCCCCAAGGTGTCTGGGAAGTGCTGTAAAAGCAACTGTCCCAGCCCGAAAGGGTAAGGGACGTGCTGTGGAAGCAGCTGTCCCAGCCTGAAGGGTTTCAGGACATGCTTTGGAATCAGCTGTCCCAGCCCCAAGGGTTCGAGGACGTGCTGTGGAAGCGACTGTCCCAGCCCCAAGTGTTCTGGGACGTGCTGTGAAAGCAGCTGTCCTGGCTGTCCCAGGCTCAAGGGTTCCAGGATGTGCTCTGGAAGCAGTTGTCTAGCCCAAAGGGTTCCAGTGCATGCTGTGGAAGCAACTGTTCCAGTCCCAGGGGTTCCAGGACATGCTGTGGAAGCAGCTATCCCAGCCCCAAGGGGTCTGGGAAGTGCTGTAAAAGCAACTGTCCCAGCCCGAAAGGGAAAGGGACGTGCAGTGGAAGCAGCTGCCCCAGCCCCAGGGCAATTGCCATGCCCCTTGCCACTAGTGCTTCAGCATCTGGACCCCTAAGAAGGCAAAGCCTGCACCGCAGGAACAGGCTCAACCACATGACACAGCACAGGACACTGGCACTTTGAGAAAGAAGAACTTACATGATGACAAACTCAAGTTCCTCCTCGACTGCATGGCCATTCACTGCCATGTGTCAGCATTCGGGGAGCACACATACAACTGCTCAGTGTATGGTTCATTGGCTGCATGTCACGGATGAGATCAACACCTTAGGGTTTGAGAAGCACACTGCTGCACAGTTAGTGAACTGAAGTGCTGGTATGATCTCCCCCATCACCCCAAGACCAAGCTGAGTGCCAACCTGGCCACTGCTCTGACAACTGGAGGGGGGTCACCAGAAGAGGAGGAGCTGAGCGAGCATACAGAGGATATGAGCCAATTCATTCTACTGGAGCAGGTGTAAGGTGTGGGAGGCCTGGAAAATGACAAGGACAAATCTGGTGAGTGTCCAACATTGTGCATCCTGAGGATGTGAAGTAATGCATCACCAAGATGTATGATTGTGGTGCACATATGGCTGCATTGGAATGACTGCCACGGGTGAACCATGTCATGTGGTGTACTGACTCCTGTCTAGTGTACACAAGAGTGGACACAACCCGTTTGCTGTACATCAGTTGAATATGTCCATGTGACAGTACTCATCCCCCACTAGCATACCCTCCAACATCTGCAACATGATACCACAACATGCACAGTTGTTTGCTGCATCCTTGATGTGAGTGACTCTGCTCTGCTGGACATATCCATATGTCCGAAATCCTAGTTACACTTCATGCCATGCAGAGTATTGAATCTCTTTTCACACATGTGTGTATGTGCTGCCTTGCTACATGGAACTTCCAAGATGAAACCCAAAACACCTCATGATGTGCCCTGAGTGAGTGTGCATATGTCCAGACTGTGCACATCACCACTGCCCCAATGGCAATGACTCCTGAGGCAAATCGTTGTGAGGCCTGCTTCCTGTTACCCCCCACACTCAGCCCACACTCCATGGGTCCATGCCCCTCTCCCTCTTGTGGGTCACTGTACCATGTTCCTATTTATAACTCAATTAACTTACTCTCTCCACTTCACGGACCTTGCCTAGGTGGCACTCATAAAGCCATACATCACATGGGACTATTTCCTTTTTTTCGCCGGCTTACATCATGTTCCCATTGTGTACAGTCCCTGTACCAAGACAATACTGGTGTGGTGTGTGATGGATGCAGACTTGGATGTAGATACGTGTGTCTGCCTGTTGCCATGTGATGTAATTGCACTTCAGAGAGGCACATGTCCATGCCCATTTTACTATTATTAGTCAACAGGTTAGGGTACCATGGCCATAATGTGCTTCTTAACAACCCTGTTGGTTGCCAATGTATCCACTGGCAGCATGGCCCTACACATGGAATGTTGTTGTCAGTCTGCATATGCCATGCTCAGATAGCTTTTTGTCCATAGTGTGTGGATGCTGTATTTCTTATGATGACATGCCCTGCATTTTGTTGCATGACAGCAATGTGAGACACATGTTTACTGTAGACACATTGCACTGACTCCACATGTCTTTTTCTGTGCATGTGCAGTTGAGGATACACCAGATGCAGAGGAGGAGCAGGAGGATGAAGAAGAGTCTGTGGTGCTTCAGACCACCAGTGGAGAACATGGCATGGCAGGCTGTGAAAACCCACGGGTGCTACAGACCATCTTGAGCCATACTGCAGACACTTCTGACTCTGTAGACTCAACTGGCTTTGATGCTGAATGGGTTGTGCAGTCCTCAATGCTGGTCAAGGTGAGTGCACCAATGGGTGGAGCAGTTGGGGACTGTGAGTCTGCAGGGGGTCAGGTGCATTCACCAGGACAGTCAGTTGTGGCACGCCCATCTGTGGTTGTTACGGCTGCAAGGCCACTCTCCCATGTATTGGTTTCTGGTCCTGGGACAGATGTCCAAGGGAGTGTTGCAGTCCTGCAGCCAAGGACAGGGGCATCACAGAAAGGGCCATGCTCCCTTGCATGAGGCAGACGTGGGCTGCACCCATGTGGGGGACGTGTGCATGCTGGGCAGACAGAGTGGGATCAGCAGATGTTGCGTTATGCACACTGTCAGGGGGCTGCCTTTAAGAGTTTGGCTAAGGGCATGGATAGGGTGGCCACTTCCATGATCCCCCATGCAACATAGGTGGAACAACAGCTGCAAGTCATGCGGTCCACATACCGCTCCCGCAGGCTGCGCATGAAGGTCAACATCAGGGGCCGACGGGCAGATCTGCTGTGTCCGCAGGCATCCCTGCTTGCAGAGGGTCGGGAACACAGGGATGCCCTAAGGCATGAGTTGTTGGCTCACAGGGCTGCAATCCATGAGGAACATGCAGCCACCAGGAGACTATTCCGCCAGGAGGTGTTACAATTGAGGCAGACAATCTCAGAGGAACTCTGTGCAACTTGTGAGGTTTTGCATAGTGACCGCCAAGCCCTAGGTCTGCTGGTACATTCATCGGTGTCACACATGCTTGCTGCCACTGAGGACTAGGCCAGGGAACTGCGTGTTGAGCCTCCGGCATCACCTCCAACTGCAGATTCAAGGCAGGGTGGGGGTGCCAGAACAGACATGCCTCCCGGTCCACCGTAGCATGCAGTGTATGAGCCTATGAAGGGGATTTTTTTAGACATGCACCCTGCCCCTCCCGCCTCCTGGGTGGACCTCCCCCCGTTCCATGATGGAAATGTTTGATTTTTTTTGTTGCCCCTTGTTGATATTTTTGATTTGCCCTTTCAAGATTTATTTTTTATTTGTTGGTGTTTTATTTTTTACTTAGGTTGTTTATTTGCCCTCTCAAGGCCATGAACATGACGCTTGCAGTGGTGGACATTCAGGAATGCAGAGTGAGGTCAACTTGCATGTTTGCATGGTGGTGCTCAGGATGGCATGGGCAGGTAACTATGGGTCCAGTATATCATCACACGTGTGCTGTGTGAATGGTACTTAACTGTACCTGTTGCAATGTCTTGTAATATGTTGTTTCAGTAATCCATAAAGAGGTTGTGACTGCTGTCCCAGGGGAGAAATACTGCACCCTTTGACATCCATGCTCCCCATGCCCTCCGCCAGGCACTGGCCCTCCTGTCACTCAGAGTCATAGTTCCTGGTGAAGGTGATGCAGGATTTACACCATGCCCGTTAAGTCAGCGGGTAAGCATGAGCACTCACTTGAATGGTCAGCATGCATCATTGTTCCCCGTATTTGCTGCCTGTGGAAGTTTCTTATATATGTGCTTTGCATGCTACCATGCCAGAATGACTTTTTAAGTGGTACTCATGTCACTATCTTCCTCCCTTGATAAACTCAACTATGCCTGCACCTGCTGTGGTGTAGTGCATGTCATTGGCCATCTCCAATCCAGGATGTGTACTCCTTGATGTGTTTTTAACTTGGCCTTCCCTCTCACTGTCGCTCACTCTCTCTCTCTCTGTCTCTCTCTGTCTCTCTCTCTCTCTATTTTGCTACACTGCACTCATGGGAACATGTTCTTTCTGTTGTTACTATGCATGCTTTTCCATTTAGGGATTTTGTCTCCCGGTGAGTTGCATCATATGCAAGGCAGGGGGGTACCTTATGCAGGAAAGTGAAGGTCATTTACAGACACGTGTGTGGTGTTTGGCCGGGAGTCTTGCACTGTGTGTTATCACTTGGGATTGACTTGTCTTGTGGGGCACTGGTACTACTTCAGGGGTGCATGTGTCACATGGTGTGGTTCTGGTCATAGGTCTGGGCATGGTGTTGTTTCTATGGATTGGTGGGGCCATAGGTTTCAGAGTTCTAATTGAAGGAGTTCCAACTGTGTAGGCCTTTCTTGGGTGGCAGGGCCAGCTGTTTGTGGCCTGTGACAGGTGTTGATGGTAGTGCTTGTGTCTGTCTCATTGCACTTTGCACATGTGTACTGAGTGACACTTCAAATCCATTGCAATGTTTGGATGGGGTAATGGTTTGATGGCATATTTGGCCTCTCTTGGTCAGGCTTCCCGAATTATGGTGTGCAGCACCAGTTACGATCCACAACCATGGTAAAATTGATGCACTTGTCCCAGGCATGCTTCACCATGGTGTTTGCAGCTTCAAGTTGACCGCAGATGGGTGTATGGTACAGATGCATTGAATTGAATGCACAATTGTACCAATTGTAGGCTGTCACAATGAAGTGTGCATTGACTTTGCACTTTTCCATTGAATCCTACCTTTTGAATGCATTTAACCGTGCTTGCAGGATCACTTTGCTTGGTCATGTCTGCTTATTCTTCCATGTCAGTTGCCTCTGTGTACAGCTGTCCAGTCTGACTTCGGCCTGACTTCGGCCTCCATAAGATGCTGCCTCCTGGAGTGCAAGAGGTGAGTATTTGTGTACTGGCCTTCTTGTGCTTTGCATCATAGGCTCCAATGACTTTGTTCACTCTGCTGTCCCAATACTATGCTAGTGGTGGCATGCCTTATCATGTCATTGCTTGTATTCCAGGGATATCCCTGCTTTTTTGGGGGTCCAGATTTTGGCACATCTGATGTCTTCTCATTGTCATGCAGCATGTTGAGTGATGCGTGTGTTGTGCATGTGTCATCAGCTTGAGAATGTGGATATGTGCCATGCACATTTTCTGCATGTCATTCAGTGGGTCAGGCAGTGTGTGAGTTGTTGTTATTTTTCAATGTGTGTATTTTGTGTTTGAATTGCATGCAGTGTGGATGTGTTGCTGCATCTGTGCTGGGACACAAGATGATGGTTGTCTTGTGAGTTGTTGTTTTCTTGTGTTGTATGTCACTGAGGAGGCACGTGGGTCTTGAGTTTTGGAGTGCATGGATGTGTTAGCAGCACTCTGCTTCATATTTTTTCATTGTCTGAAGATCCTTCCCTCAGGGAATGATGGCTATTTCCTTGGATGAATTTTGACTGCCCACTGCATGCCCAGGAGACAGGTAAGATGTACATTTATCTTGGTCCTTATGTAATGGCTACATTTGTCGATGCATGCCTGGGTGTGACCATTCTGGTGTATCGCCCTTTTTGTCACAATTGTCAAGTACCTCTTTGTCATTTGTTATTTTGGGATGAGGTTGATTGTGTTCATGTTGCTAGATTCTGTCACACATGGATCGTTACTGCACTGCTTTTCAACTCCCCACAATAAGGACATGTTTGTGCGTATCATGCACATTCTAGGACATATGTGCAGAAATATCCCATAGTGCTTCTTGTATTTTGTGGACATGTTACTTTTGGAGGCCTTCTACTGCTTGCAGCTAAGGCATGATTTTTGGCATTTTTCTGGATTTATCACAGCTTATGCATTTGCAGATATTTTAGTTAGTCATATCAGATGGTTTTGGTGCCAAAGGGGTGATTTCATTGAATGGCTGGCATGGTGGTAGTGGTGTCCTCCCTCTTCAATGTGTTTCTTTTGGAAACCCAAATTGGAATGTCTTTTGAGTTAGGGATGCACAGAAATGTGCACTTCCAAGGGTACTTTCTCAATCTGGTTTTGTGGGCACAGTGGATTGGCCCATTGTCATCATTGAATGGCACCTGGGATTTAGCTGGATTGTATGCACCCCACAGGGGAAGGATTTTAGGTGAAAAACGATTGCACAGGCTGGGTATGTGCAGCCTCTCCACGTGCCCTTTGCCCAGCCATATGCAAGTGGTTTGCCTGTGGGTGTGGATGGTGTGCCACCACTATCTAGACAGGGACACTATGTCATGGTGCTACATTGTGCAGGACACATGCTGCCACAATGATCCTGCAGACTACTGGTGTTGCGAATAGCAACACACCACCAGAGTGGTCAAGGGAGCAGAAACATGGCTTGAGCACTCTGAATGTGCGTTCCACTATGACCCGAGTCGCAATATGGGCAGTGTTGTACTTTACCTCGGCAGGCGGGGTTGCATATGGACGTCATCATGTATGTGCTCAGACGGTAGGAACTGTCCCCTGTAGATGTGAGAATGGTTGTCATTGTAATTTGTTGACAGTGTCTATTGGTCTGTGAGCAACATGCATGCATATGCATAGCCATTCATACTCATCAATGAGCCATGTGTTGCCATGCTTCCCAGCTTCCAGGGCCTGGTGTAACGGGGACATCCTGAAGATGTAACTATCATGTGTGCTACCCGGATAGTTGACATACACTTCAGTAACGATGCTCTTGGCATCACACACAACCTGAACATTTATGGAGTGCCAATGATTCTGGTTACAGTAGATGTGCTCTTTTACTCCAGGTTGCCGTAGAGCAACATGGTTGCAATCAATAGCACCTAGCACTTTTGGAAAGTGTGCCATCCGATAAAAATGCTGGACCACTACTTGCCTTTCTGCCAGTGTTCTGGGCATCTAGATATGCCGGCAGACATAAGGATATGCAGTTATGATTAACACCTGATGTAAGCAGTGAGATTGCATGTCTTGTTATATGCCACCTACTATGGCAGTGGCCCACTGGAATGACCCAGTGGCCAAAATATGTAGTGCTGTGAGCACCTTTTTCAAGAGGCTCAGTTCCTGGGAGCACATGGTGGGTGATGTGAGGTCATCTTCCCACTCCCTCACCTAGGATGATATGGGGGGGGGGACTTATACCTGCCATAGACCTGGTCATCAGGCATCCCAAAAAGGCTGGTCCGTGGGTTGAAGATCCTGGTCCTGGCCATACTTCTCCTCCGGCAGTGTCCTAGATGATTGCTGCAACAAATGGTGCATTAATTGTGGCTGTATCCATGTGTTTGTTGTGTGTGCATGCCTTTTATGCATTTGTTAGTGTGCGCATTGACGTTTACACCTGCTATCGTGTGGTGTAGGTGTTTCAGGATTTGCGCATGCTTTTTCGCAAAGTGTTGTTCCCTGTTCATTTCCATGAATATGTTTGTTTTGCGCGCGTATGGGCAGTGTCATTTTTTGACAGTGGTACGGCCTTCGTAAAGCCTACATTTTTGCTTGTTCTTCCTCATTCCACGTTTTTTCCGCCCCCTTTTTAGGTGGCTGTGCAGGCCCAGCCCACCCGCCTCTTGGAGTTTCGTGCAAGGCGTTTGTCAAGTTGCAGTGACGTGGTGGGCAGGCATGGATTCCTGGCAAATCCCGGGTAATCCCTGTGCATTGTTTTCCATGAATCGACAAATGGGGATGTGCACGTTTGTACACAAGTACCTTATTTTCAGCATAGATTATTTATGAATCATACCCATTGTGTCTTATCTGCAGCTCTGTAAGTGATTCACTTCATAGCTTATGTTGATTTATCATTTTTATTTGTATTTATTTATTTATTTTGCATTTCTAAAGTACGAACAACCCATGGGCATCCAGGTGCTGGTTACAGAACCCAGTCATCAAAGAGGTGTGCATGTGTTTTGACACACAGAGCCCTAATAGATTGTTTTCCTGCATCTGTAATTGTCCTGAAGTTTTATTTTTGTTGTTGTTATGTTTATATGTTAAAATGCCATCTACCACTAATGTTACCAAAAAAGCTGATTGGGGGGTGGTAGGGAGGGGTTGAATGATGCCAGGTACAAAGTGTCCTGCAAAATCATTTTGTAAAGTTGGACACTCTAACAATGAGGGTGCTGTAAATCGATCAGGAGCACATGGCAAACATGTGTCCATGTCCCACCCCGCTCTGGGCCTCTATAGCAGCTGCAGCCTGGAGGCATGCGGGACACGGACACCAGGCAGTGCTGTGTGCTCTGCCTTTAGCTCCATTCCTGCGCGCATTCACTAGTCAGACTTCAGAAAGAAGTCAGGTCATTTCTTTCTGGAGTCCGAATGCATCCGACTCCAGAAAGGAATTATCCGACTTCTTTCTGAAGTCTGACGAGTGAATGCGCACAGAGACTTAAGAAGGAAAACATTCAAGTTGCAGTCTGTGGGCTGCCCTGCATCAAATTGGGGGGCAGGAACGATTGCATGTCAGTTTAGCATTAATTTTCAAAGGTGCATTTGGGGGGAAAGTAGCAGGACCTTTGTGGTAGCCTACCCCCCCCGCCTCCTCCCTCTTGCAAATCTGGATACTGCCCTGCTTCCCATGCCCTGCCCATGCTGCTACTGTCCTGCCACTGCATGGAGTGTCATTTGATCATGGCAATTGAAATATGAACTGATTGTCAGCAATGTAAAATGAAAATGTAATGTGTCTTCTCTGCCGCAGGACTATAGCTGATCCTTTTAGGACAGCCAGAGCTTCCGACCTGTGTTTCCAGCTTTTAATGATCAACAGTTTGTTTAAATATATGTCAGGTCTTGAAAAGGGTGTCACCATATTAATGCTGCTCATCTCAAAAGAAGAACAACATTATCTGAGCCCTACCCTCACCTATGACTAGTAGTTTCCGGGTGCAAAGCTGGAAAGGTAGCTTTATAGGTTGAATGGCGATTGATGCAAAATAGGTGTTCGAAACCTGCATGTAACTGCTCTTGTTTGAATCCTAGTGATTCTGAATAAAACACTTTCTTCTTTCTGGAGAATTGAATAATACTTGTCTTTGCAAGAGCATTTCTATTAAGACGTTCTATACATTGAAGTTGACATTATTACTGTAAGTTGCTGCTTTACATGGCATATGTATTTAACAGCTTTCTTGCTTTGCACTTGCAAGAGCACTACACAGATAGTATTCTTGGTTGGTTCTAAAAATGTAGATGCTTCATTACATATTCAGTGTCAGAGCCAATTTCTGATGTTAATTCTGTTGCTGCCACTTTCTTGCAGTAACAGAGCTGCGCCAATTTTACAGCACGGCTGAATTGCGACTCTGGAAGTGAAGTGGTGGATTTACCTTCAGCGTAAAGCATATGCATGTGAGGGCCTATAATGCTAAATGGGTGTGACAGTGATTCCAATGGAATAAAGACAAACTCATGATGAGGCTGACAGTCTGTTCTGCTGTTTTAAATAGTAACCTGTGGAACCCAAAAACGGGTGTTTCAATCCCAGCTTGCTCCCTTGATATATTATGTGATCTCGAGTGAATTTGTTTACCTTGCTGTACCTTATTATACTTATCTAGTAATATTGGCATCACCCAGAAAGGATTCAGTTCAGTGTGTTATAGAGAAGCCTTCACTCATACATGGCTTAATTGTTTATAATGTTGCATTTGTCAAGCTGTACTGACCTGAGTCCATGGAGACACTTGCACAGGCGGAAGGAAGATCTTTCTATTCACTACTCCACCCACAGATTAGAAGCCATCTGGGGGTGAATTAGTCCACTGAAAGATTATGTGGGGGGTGGCGGGGGATTGCACGGCTCTCTTCGTTGGGTAGGCAAGGTAACAAAAGTCACATAAGTATGACCAATAATGCCCCTTAACTTTCTGCCTATCCAGCCATTTCCAGATCCCTCAGTACCTGTGAGGGGATACACCCCATCTATGCAGCCAGTAGGAAGACTTTCCAGGGATGAAAGCCAGCAGGAGGGAAGATCTGGAAAAGGTGGGCAGCAGAGTGCATCCTACCAGGAGAGTAAGGAATGCACAGAATACAAATGAAAAAAGCCACAAGCCCAAAGCCAAATCCAGATCTTGAACCACAAGGAATCAACAAAGTCCATGTAAACAAGTCCAAATCCAAGAGGCATATCTGCGGCGATGAACCCAAGGGCGATACAACACAGCCTGTGTACACAAATCCAGAACAACGAGTGAATTCAAGGTGACAAAGCAAAGTAGATTCAAGTAGCCGGCCAAGGGAAAAAGCAGGTTCCCGAAAACCTAAAATAACAAAGTGCTACTCTCAAGTTGACGGTTGAGATGTGAGGGGTGGGGGGGCGTTCTTAGCACACTGTTCTATGTAGAACCCTAGGAAATGTAGTCTGGGATTTAAAAGAGCAGTATAGGCACACAGCACCTTCCAGTTCCACTGCCTGGGCTAAAGCATGGACGGTAACTTACAGAATTAACCATGTATAATGTTCTCATTGTCAGCTGAATTGTCTCTTTGTGCACTCATGGCAGCAACAATTGTGAGTCATGGGACTTTCATAGAAAAGTGAGAAAAACTCAATATTTCACCATGTCATTATACAGGTATTGTAAATGTGTGTATGCTAACAATTAGACACATACTTTACCCTTTTGCACTGGTGCTCCATAACATTGCTTTCTAGTGACATAACTGATGGTAGGCCAGAAGATGATAGCTTTACTTTTTTTACTCTTCACAGCAAATTCACTGGCAAACCTGTCATCTAAATTATTGGAATATCTCACGTGAATAGTTGTTGTGTAGTAAAATGCACCATTTAGATTTCCTGGTTAAAAGAAAAAAAAAAAAACATCAAACATCATGGGGGACCTTCATCCAACCCTGGGTGTCTATTATCACTCACTTGCTTATTTTCCAAGGCGAGGGGGCGTTTCTTGTGGAAATCAAATGTTGGGGACCCAAGTTTCCAGGTCATGATGTGGGGATATTGAATTAAATATACAAAGTTATCAAGGTCACCTGGAAGACCTTCCATCTGACAACATGTTTCTCTAGTTTTTTGTTTTTTTTGTTTTTACTGGACTGCTGCACTCTTGAAGGAAACAGTCCTAGAAACTGTGTCTCATTTTTCTGATTTTCATTAAACCAATAATCCCAGATTCTATCACAATTTACCACCATATTTTGGAGTGGGACTGGCTCCAAAGCCCCCGTATAATGTTCAACTGAAACCTGAGTTGAACGCGCAACACCTTTACTGACATTGTACTGCCCGACACATCCACAGGATCTGTTTGTGACAAAGCCACATGCAACAAGAGAGAGTGAGGAGTTTGGGGTCTTTGGAAAGCTTTTTTGTTCACAATGCTGATCCTAGAAGTGGTATATGGGCACAACCCCAGCACCATCAGCCCCTCTGCAGTGTCAATACTGAGTCCTACACCATGCCACAATCAACATTTGTAGCATCACTGAAAAAGCACAATCTGAGAATGTCATGGTCTATTTGAGCAGGGTATGGAGAAGCATCATAATACAAGAATGGCAAAAGCTTAGAATTTTCAGTTTGTGAATATGAGTCAGTGACAATGCACTTATCCCCGTTATCCAGAGACGGACTGAAAAATGGAGAGAAGAGGTGCCAGAGTCTGATGAGTTGCAGACATGGTTCAAAGAAAGGCAGACGCAGATGTCTAGGCCATGTACACTCAGGCTGACAAGAAAATAGGACAAATCCTGAAAATAATAAAGTGCATCTGTGGCACATGAGAGGGCTAGGACAGATACCCGAGGAGAAGGCATGGTTAGGAATCAAGAGAATATGCTGTGATCCGTTTAGAGTGAGAGTAAGGACTTGACAATTACAGGGGTTGATAATGCAGTTATGGACGGCCACACCATATATAACCATATATAAAGGGACCCAGTATGTCCATATATAAAGGGACCCAGAATGTCCAAAGCTGTGATGGTTGACAACGTGGTTGGAGGCAAGGTAGAGGAAGAGCAAGATGTGGTTTATCAGGAAGAGGCCAGAGTTCCATAAGGGAAAGATCTGGAAGCAGGATGAGGATGAGTAGACTGTAAGGGAAAAGTTGAAGTTTCAGGAGGAAGAGAGTTGGCCTCCTGCTACATCTGAAACAGCTGAAGAGAAGAGGATAGAAGTATTTGGAGAAGAGGATCTAGACCGCACCATGCAGTTGTGGGTTTGGCTGGGGGGAACCTCTCCTAAAGCGTGCTGAAGACATTAGCTCCAGCGCCGACTTAAGCAATAAAAGAAGTATGTACAAATGGGTGGGAATATTCCTAAAACTCGTTTTAAACCCAAAGTCCTGAGAAACCAAACCTTCTGGTGAGCACCTGAGAAATCTGAACCTCTGGTCAGCACCTAGGAAACCAAATCTCCTATTAAATTCCTGTGATACCTGAGCATGTTTAACACTCCTGAAAGACCAGAGGCAGTGATAGTTTTCAGGAGCCATTCGCATACTGCCCATACTGCCTTTATCTGGGGCTTGATGGTACAACACTATTGCTTTTCCAATGTCAATTTGCCTCTGTCGTTAGCTATTGAGAACAAACATGTGACCTCCACGGAATAAAAATGTAGAAAACATTTGGTGAAATTTGTATGTATGTATGTATGGGATTTATAACATGCAAACCTATCTGGGAAGGAATGGAGCATTGTAAAAAGGGATGCATTGAGGGAATTACATGTAGGATGCAGAGGTGGCAGAGCCTCTGCAATGGGAAGGAGAAGCAGGGTGGGGGTTAAACTCCAGAGTGGGAGAATTGGGTTGACTGGAGCAATCGGCGATTGGCAAGATGTTCTTTGAAGTTTCGGATGTATCAGTATTGATCAGCATCCCCACTCTCAGGATGAATATTGGCATGGTATTGGGAGGGTATACAATCCTTGCTGGTGGGTCATTGATTCCTGAATTCTGGACTGACATTAAGAATTTGCCTTAATCAGCTTACTGCTTCAAATTAAGCTTTGCCAGAAACATGCTTGGCCTGAGATGGCATGCCTTATTACCACAGAAAGGGTAAAAAAAAAAGGTTTTAAAAGCAAACTCCACAAATGAGTGTGGGAATTGCCTGCCCTGGCGTGGACATTTTTTATCAGTCACTGAACTCCAGTTGCTGCCGAAGTTATGTGGATCAGAACAGTCTGGGAACAGTATCTATACTCCTAGACGATTCAAGGCCTGAGAAATTGGTTTGACAGTTACTGCAGTAGCAGAATATGTCTTTGGACCATTTTACCAGATTTCAAGCGTTATCCAAAAAAGTAATTTGCCTAAAAAATAATAGGATGAACAAGAATCCAGCATTTGACTGGAAGAAGACACTGAAACATCTGATCAAAGATGCATCCTCTGTGGGAACTCTTAGAGGCCTGGACTGGTCAGAGCATTTTAGAATTTCAGAGAGTAATTGACTGCAAAGTGCACAAAAGGCACATCCGATGCTGCAGAGGCCAAATCCATTACACTCATTCATGCTTCCTCGTTCACTTTAGGAATTATATGCATTTTACTTTCAGGTTGACCATAGGAAGAACAAGCAAGGTCCAATGCTTTTAGACTCTGTTCTGGCTACAAATTTTAAAAGTGACCCTTCTTGCTATGCTTTGGGACTTTTTCATTCTTTTGTTTTAATTTACTGGTTTACTATTGGGAATTGTATCTGAACTAATGGAGCCTTCTTCATTGACTGCAGCACTGTCACCCTCCCAACTGTAACATTTCTCCTCCATAAAAGTGACTATGTAAGAAGGTAACTTTTCTACCTAGATAAAGCTGGTTCTTTTTTCTTATTTTGTCTATTTTTTTTCGTGTTTTTGATAGGTTAACATTTCTCCCAATAAGAAGCCATGTCCATTGATACTCTTATTAATGCTTTCTGAAAACCTTTACCATATTTTTTCATGGCATGATTTCTTTGTGGTTTAGCTAATACTAACGTGCATTCTTATTTCTACACGAGCTTAAATGATCAATATAGAGTGAAGATGGTTGATTGAGCTGTGATGTGCACATGAGAGTTGCGCTGGATCTAGCTACACCCCCACCCGGTCCCGAGCATGAACAAAAGCACAATTTTAGAAACGTTCAGTAAAACACAAATAGTCATGCAGGCGCTATGAAGAGCAGTGTTGGAGTGTGATAAAAGTAGGGCGAAAATTAGTTTGCATTCAAGAAGTAGGGAAGGCTGCTGAATACCCAGATAGGGTTGCACAAGTAGTATAGAGATGGGGAGGTAGGGAGAGGTTGCAGCATACACGAGCAGGGAATATTGAATGCTGGTATGCAAGACGCAAAGAACACTTAAGATGGCAAAAAAAATGCGGAAGTACCACCATTACTTAGAATAAACCCTGCAATGCCTCAATTCTGAAATACTGTATCCTGATAAAAAAAATTGCGTAACACAACATTCCAGGAATCACAATGCTAACACAGTAGCCCAAGCACCAAGGTCAAGGTCACACCAGATAACGAAATACTGTATCCTGATAAAAAATTGCTTAACACAAAATTCCAGGACTCGCAATGAGAAGACAGTAGCGCAAGCACCAAGGTCAAAGTCACACCAGATAATGTTTCCCAGGGCGCAGCACGCAATTATTAAGTTAATTAGTTTCCATTGGTTGCAGTGAGAAAGCATATATATATTTGAATGCCAGGTGCAAGTAACTACTGTTTCTATTGATCCCATAATGAATGAACACACATCACCCTAAGTGGCCACCAAGGAAAAGCCCACATACATTAGGACAGCAGAAAATCTAATAAGTCGATGAAGATGAGTTCTGAATAGTGGTCGATTACCATGTGATGAAAACATTTTTTTCCAGGCCCAGCTAGATAGTGCACCCACTACTTCCTTAGTACATCCAGACATAGAGATGACATGCCAAGGCCACAAACAGACTTGCAGATACAGCCTCAAGCATGGAAACGAGATGGGAGTAACTAATTAAAAGTGGATCATAGCGGTTCTTCCATCTCTCTTTCCCCACCATGTACCTTAGCACCACATAACAGAGCCCAAGGTTAGATGAACAAATAATTAACCAATTAGAACCTTTTTCACATTATTGACTAATGTAGTAGTATGTCAACCAATGGAAAGTTAGAATGAAATGTATCCTTTTTAGAAAGATGGACCTAGGAAGAGTTATTAGTTGTAAAAGAACCAATAGTAGAAGTTTCACTTATCTATATTTGTTAAAGTCAACATTTGCTTGTGGGTTTGTGGCTTGGGGAAGCATTGGCGTATGTGAGGCAAAGGCATATGAGAGGTGAAGGCGTATAGGAGGCGAATGGACCATTAAAAAATTGCTGCTCAATGTAATTAAAGAGACAGTGATGACCAATATTCATCCCCTGTATTCCACTCATTCCGACAGACATGCTGTTCATTTTCAAGCACCAACAGTTCCCGGTCAGGCTGGCATTCGGTATCACTATCAACAAGGCAAAGGGCCATTCAAGCAAGTGCACTGGTATCATTTTGGAATATCTATGTTTCTCCCAAAGGCAGTTAAATGTTGTGTGTTCTGGAGTCGGCTCACTGAAATCAGTTGTTTATAAACAAGCCATACAAGAACATGTACCATGGTAATATTGAACTTTAGGTCCATAGTTTTGTGTGTTGTACTCTTTGTAAGAAAACATTTTTTAAAATAAATAATAATTGAAAAATGGAGTGAATTCTTCTTTTCACCTTTTTTTATAGAGTCTTCCCGAAAAGCATAAAGCTAGCTTAAGGTACTTATAAAAATAGTACCTATCAGAGAATAAAATCCTGGGGAATGCTGTGTATATCATCTAGTAGATAACTAGTAGATAACTCTATCTTCAATACTCGACTAATGAATTGAACAAGAAAATAGAAATTGTATTACAATCAGTAACTTTGATGTTTTTCTAACTTAAAACCTTGTTTTTCCTAATGCTATTTTGAGATTGTCTTTTGTATGCTCTCCCATTGGGCGTTTGTATCTAAATAAAGCTGGGTTTTCGTGTGCACTTGGAGTTATTCTGTCATTGAGGTTTTCTCTTTATTGGTATACTTGTGTACTGGGAGTTCCTCCGTCATTGAGTTTTTCTCTTTATTGGTGTACTTGGGCCTATCTTAACAGAATCATTTTGTGCCTTTAATGCATTTTATAAGTAATTTATGTGCTTGGCCCATGTTGTCTAGTGGTAAGATAATACATACCATTTGGGTTATTAATTTGATGATCTAGCATTATCTTGATATATGCCTTGTCACAAGGGTAAATCTATGAGGCATGACCAGATCTGCCTGTGAAATGAATTCTCAACACCTTCATGGCAAAACAAAAACCAACCAGAGCTGGGTGAGAATAAGGACAGCTTCACCAATGCTGGGGGGTCCTGCATTGTGACATGAGGTTGAAACAGATTCGAATCGTGTACTTTTCACTTTTAAAGCAGGATAAAGTGAGATAATTGTTGCTTGGAAATGGCAATTATTTGTATTTGTTCAAAGCAAAGATATGCTTTCAGAGCAGCCACTGAAAATGAGACAAATGAATAAATCAAGGATGTTTGGGGATGGGATGTTACCAAAGTGAGCAAACAAAATTAATTGAACGTTGATCTGGGTAGACCTTGTGGGATGTATTTACCCATGCATCCGAGCCCTACCTCAAAACTGTGCAGTACTGACATGGAAAACATCATGATGGCCAGAGCTTCCCAGAAAATGCACAGGGAAATGCATGAAGAATAGCCTGCCACCCATTTTTGCCGATGTTATGGGCACAGAAGGACACTGCCTAAAACCACCATTGGACTACACGCACAGTAGTCTGAAACCATTGGGAATGGCAATGCTGATTGCCAAATGCAACCTAGAATTGTTGGGAATTCATTTTCTTAAATCCCAAAAATGGGTGCAGTACCAGTACTCACCACTATCCAAAAGCCGGCAGTTTAAAACCACCCTGTGTTTCTCTGAAGGCAGGCTCAAACTGTCTATTTTAAACATTGCAACACATCTAAAAACTCACTGGACACCAGCAGACATTTGGTAGAATGGAGTGTTGTGTGCCTACAAAATCTGGGAAATGAAGAGCCCAAAACAATGCTTATAACAAAACTGCTATGGAGTCAGCAGTTTAAGTTGCACTGGATTTAAAGACACTAAAATCGAAAATGTTTAGATTAAATGAGTGACCTATGTTTGGTGTCACATGCCTTTGTAACTGTTGAAATGTCATAGTTTTGCACTTAGAATCAGCATTCTAGCTGCATGTGTAAAATTGCAAGTTAAGTTAAAAAGCAACAAAAAACCTGCCAGTTAGCTGAAGGTCTGGCTTAAGGAACTTGATTCTGCTTGACAGCTACCCCCATCAGGAGTGAAACTTGAGTCACAACTGTGTTCCCAGGCTATCTGCCTTTTGCTGGCAACACTAAGGATATGCCATCTTTCTGATAATTGAATTACCTGTGCTCTGCAGGAGAGTGAACAATGCAACTCCCTTCACCCAGGCAGAGGGTTTATTGAGAGGATCATAAATGGCTTCCTCTTGAACAATGAGCCTCTCTTGACTCAGGCAAAGGTTTTATTACAGCAGTCGTAAAATGTAGCTTCCTCTTGGCAGAAGCTGGGAGGGGCACTGCCTGTGAGAGCAAGCTGGCTTGGCAGAACTGGATAAACCAGTATTTCTACCTTGTGCTGAGAGGAAACCACACCCCTTTGTAGCCAGAATATTGTTTAGAAAAAGATGGATCATTCATAGAGCGGACATGTGAAAATTTTATAAATGATACCATAATTCTTGTGATTTTTCTGCCCACAGTTTAAGAGGTTTTTAGAACCGGTGGTATGTTCAGGAGGGTTTTAGCGGAAAAGTGGATATTACTCTAAATGTGTGCATGTTAAAAATCTGAAACTTCATCAGTTAATGTCCATACTCCCTGCACACATGTATGTAAAGTTGGGTCCATGTCAGAAATTGAAAAATCAGTTAAAAAGTCAATTATGTACCATCTCTGAATGCAAGCTCCTAGAAAGAGCAGATTTGGACAGAGACATGGCTAAATTCAGCCACACCATGTATATGTAATTTCAAGCAACTGTGTAACTGTGAAATATGTCTTTTATTATCAAATATAGAATGTGTGCAATCTGACAGGGGAGTGCCCTCTTGGCAAGCCATAAAATGACATCACTCTGACTCACAGTTCATTCCCCAATCAAGTGATGAATGGAAACTTGACCAATGACAAGTGAGAGGGGTAGGGTCTAGTGATGCTGCACACACACCCACTTGCAGAACATATAAATGGGCCACTGAAACTTAGATAGAGACCTTCAATTCCATTTGCTGCAACGCACTCTGCTGGACCATACAACATCCTGAGATCCAGACTTCAAATTCATCAACCTCCAGAAAGCCAAACTAAAGACCAGCAGAGAGAGCTGACCCAGATCACTGTGAAGTGCAGAGGCCAGACCAGAGAGAGACCCGAGCCCAGTCCAAAACCCTGACCAGATCCGTGACGAGGCCCATTTAATTCAAGAATATAGTGTGAGTACCCAGCAGGACTGTGTAGAACCAATCTTTTAGTTTAAATTCATCTAATTCAATCTATTTAACCTAAGTAGAACTGCCTGATAGCTCCAAATCTGTCACCTGTCATTTTAGCTGCAAAATCTGCCACTTGTCATTTTGAGCTTTTAAAATTTGCAAAACCAAAAACGACCTCTATTAAATCGCTCATATCTCCGCGACCGTTTGTGCTAGAGACTTGCAGTAACTTTTATTTGAAAGCTTAGAATCTTAGCTTTGAATCGCATCAAGAACGACATTCCTACCCCTTATAGTTTTACCACAATCGCGGAAAACGCACGCGTGAATTTTGCCGCGATTTGCAAATTTCTCCACGTGTGAAAACAGCAGTTTGCTTGCCTTCCATTTGCCAGAAATTCGTTTAACCTGCTAACTATCCCTGCATCATTGCTAGGGTGAGCCTGGACTAATATTAACTAGATACCACTCACCCTGAACCTCTGAAAGGGAATTAAAAGCATTTCCAGCATATTTCTCATCCATTGCTAGCACATATCAAAGCAATTTGGGCCTGTGTTTTCAAAACTCCTATCTGTTTTCTGTAAGCTTGCTGGGATTGAACTGAATCACATTTGATTGCATTTCTGAGAACTGTGTGCTTCCTTCCATTTCCTTGCATTGCATCAAGGGGGGAGGGGATTGCCAGAGAAAAGTGATTACCTTGTTTGTTGAAATCATATTGAGTATTTTCTGTATTGCATTTTCATTCAACATTACATCCAGTTGAACTCTATAAAGCATCCTCTACCACATTATACTTCTGTACCTATTTACCAGTGTGCTACCTTATCCATTTCATGTCAACTCCTTATTGATTATAGAGAAGCGTGTTAGTGCCAGATTCTCCGTTGTTAATCTTTATCATATCAGATTAAGTGTGCTATTCAATTATTAATTTATTATAAGTGTGATATATATATATTGTTTAAATTATCAAATAAACCTTTTAAACTTGCAAAACAGAACTACTTCTTGGCTCAGTGGGGTCAGGGGGATTCCAAGAGAGGGGTGTTATATAGGGGTAGTCATCCAGAACGCATGAACTGGACCTAAAGATATATCAATAAGGGTTTTCATTCAGTATTATAGACTAGGCGTTGACTTAGCTGTAGTGTTGAATTGAATCCTCCCATACTCTTAGCTGGATAGTAATCTGCCATCCCCGCGGCCCTGTGCTCATGTGCGCCAGGGGACATGGGGGTGGTAGAGTCTAGGGACTGGGGGAGATGGAGGTCCGCTGGGAAAGAGAGACTCCTGACCATAACCGCAGGAGCCCTAACACCAGGGGCCTTCATCTCCCCCAGTCCCTGGACTCTACCACCCCCATGTCCCCTGGCGCACATGAGCACAGGGCCACAGGGATGGCAGATTACTATCCAGCTAAGAGTATGGGGCTCATAGGCCAGTACCACTCAGGAATGGAGGGGTGGGCATCCGGGTATGGGCACCCAAGTACAGTACAGTTCAGTGGGGAACCCCAGGAGAGTAGGCCCATTAAGGGCATCCTGAAAACCTCTGCCCAGTTAGGTCAGTGGAGGGGGTACCCATCAAATCCTGGCAGCAAGGAGGAATCTGAAGACTCCTCTGAACTGCGCAGGACACAGGAGACCAGGTCCCCACATTCTGCCAGCCATTCCCAGGCTCGCAGAATCCGGGAAAACCTGGAAGAACAGACGGGAACCTCTGGGAGCAGTGCCTCTGAGTCCGAGGAAGAATGGACAAGGGTTACCCGAACCAAAAAGGCCAATAAGGCAAAAAGGGCCTTGCTTAAGGACCCCTAAAAGCAGATTAAGGCGATCAGGAGCGTCATCACGCCTTACCATAAGAACGCTAAGTATTCTGTTTGGGAGCACTTAGAGTTGTTTGAACAAATGATGGAGACTTTCCATTTGAAGGACAGCCAAAGCTGTATTCAATATGTAAAGTGGACCTTCTCCCCGGAATACTCCAGTTTCTTTGCGGGGCTGGAGGACCAAAATCATTCAAGATGGTCCACCTATAAGGCGGCCATCTTGAAACATTTTTCTGTTCACAGAAATCCTCAAGATGCTCGCAAGGCAGCCTACAATTTGCAATGTGGGGAGGATCAGGCCCCACAAGAATTTGTGCAGGAGTTAAAGCGTGCTTTTGCACAGACCACAAGAAGGGTGCGCACGGATAGCAGGGAATTTATTAATACGTTTTTCCATGCCTTGCCCAAATATATCATGACCCAGCTCGTGAGGGATTTTCACGAGAAAAGATCTTTAGACTGGGTCATTGAACAGGCTACCTGGATCTATGAGGTGCAGAAACCGGTAGATAGCAAAAGTAATGCCCAGAAAAACTCCAAAGCCAACAGCACCCCTGCTGCTGCCAAGGTGGCAGAGGTAAAGGTCACCCCCGTTTTGGATTTGGAGATGGGGGGGCCTAAAAACCTACCTGCACCTAATAATGCTAGGCCCAGAAGGTCCTCGGGTCAGTCACAGACAGGGAGCCAAGGAGGCAGCCCCACAAATGGGGTCCCTCGCTCTCCTGATTATGTAAGTCCCCGTTACAAGGGAAATCGACCCATCCTGGGTTATGTGTGGACTCCTCCAGCCCAAGGGGGGGATCCAGCCAAGCACCTAACCCAGGGAACTTCCCTCCAAACTTCCCTCAGGAGGGCAGAAATTTACCAAACCCTGGGCAGAACTTTTTCCCCAGATATCCACCCGACTTTCAGCCCCAAAACCATCCATCCTTCTTTCCCCAATTCCCTGAGCCCAGACCACTGAATCCGGGAGAGGGGAGGCCAAGGGTGGAGGGGTACCCAAATCTTCCCAACCAGGGGTACTACCAAAGAAGGGATAGCTACCCTTCCCGGGATCAGCCCAGGGGAGAAAACAGGGCCCCGTATCAGCCTGAGCGGGTTTCCCAGTTAGAGCGCCAGGTTCAAAACATGGCGCGGGATCTGGGTCACATACTGAGGGCTCAGCAGAACCCTCAGATCGGCATGCCGGCGCAGAACGCACCCAACTCTGGACCTGGTGCTCCAGAACAATGACGGGGGCAGCACCCCGATAACTCACCGGTTCCCAGGGAGGAGGCACAAGGGGAAGGGGGGTGTAAAGCCTTGGAGGAAGCTTCCTTCCTCACTTGTAAACAGCCCATGGAAACCCAGGAACCGGAAACAAAATCTCTTGCCCCTGAAAGTCTGCCTCCTAAGGAGCAGAGGGGGGGTAGGAGAAACAAAAGACCCAAACAGACTCAGTTTGAGGAGGAGGTACAGATCTTCCAATTTGAGGGAGAGGGATCCTCAGAGGATCCTGGGAAAAGGATCTTCTCCTTCAGAGAGGGGGGAACTCCTCCCAAAGAAAAATGGGTCCCTAGGGATGCAAATCCAGACTGGGGAGATGTGGAGACTGAGCTACCGCCGCCCACCATCTCATCCCAGAACCAACAGCAAGAAAATCCCCTGGTTCAAACCCATCCTGGGGACTGCCTCCAAAAAGGGGGGGGCGGCCCAGAACCGGAACCAGGGGAACCCACAATGGCTCTGATCTCCAGTTGCCAACTTTTTCTTTCAGATTCCCAAGACTCTCCACAGAATTCTGCCCAAATCTCTTCGCTAGCGATGTCCAAAACCAGAAAGTTAGCCCACCAGTTGTCCAAAAATGTGCATTATCTGTGCCCCCTTGAGGAGAAGGAGGGAAGATATTATGCCCCGGTACAAGTACAGGGGCAGGGTACAATCTCGGCACTGGTGGACACTGGATCTCAAGCTACCCTTCTGTCCAGAAGGGCCTTTGACGAACTGAATGCAGGAAGGGGAGAGAATTACCAAATTCCTCTCACCTCTCTTCCTGGACAACTGCAGAACTTTGACGGGAAGGAAATTCCCGTTGAGGGGACTGCAGACTTGGACATTAAGATCGGGCGACACAAGTTGAAACACCCGGTCATAGTTGTGACCCCAGAGGGCACCCCTTGTTTACTAGGGAATGACCTCCTGAGAAGGTTGTCACCCCTAATAGATTGCGTAAACAAGGTCCTCTGGACCAAGACTAGCCGACCAATAAAATTAAGACAGAGTGTCAACCATGTTAGTTTAAACGGCACATGCCACATGGTTGAACAAAAATCTGACCAAGTAGAATTTCACTTCCAGAACAACCAAATTCCAGACGTGACAGTAATAGCAGTAGGACAACAGACTAGTGATGGGGGGTCCTCTCTATTTCTGAAAATCAACCTTCCTTCCAGTTTAAGGTGGTATTCCACGCTGGAAGGAAACACTCTGAGATTCTATACTAATCCACAATCAGAAACTCCCACTCCTATAGTCCAGAAAGATGTGAAATCAGCTCAGAGCCTGGCTGATATTCAGCAAATTGGAGAGCAGTTGTTCATCCCTGTTCAGTTAAATGATGGGAAGGACTCTGTTCTCGCTCGAGTGTGTGTGAACAACGGTAAGAGCTTCATCAGCGAAGCCATGTTCCGCCAACTCCCAAAAGATCCAGCCATTCCCACATTCAAACTGATAGACAAATGGGAAATGGACCTGGAAGCACCTAATTCCAAACATCTCCTGCCAAGCAGGTGTATGCTCAAAATCTCCATTGGCAACAAGAGCATAGTCCACAATTGTTGGGTCGTGCGAGACGTCCCTGCCGCCTTTTACTTAGGCAGTGACATTCTCAATCGCTTTGCCATTAGTTTGGACCTAATAAACTTCAAAGCTTGGTCCCAATTAGCGGATAATCCCATGGGCTTTGATGATCCAGAAAAAGCATTTAGGTCAGCTCAATTGCTACCTTATGCAGTTGAAATTCAAGTTAAAGAGGAAGTCACCATCCCAGAAAGGACCCGACAATTCTCCCTGGAAGTGAGAGTTAAAAGAGGACAACATTTGAAAAACCCTGATGCTTACATACATCTAAATGCTTCTCTCCAACAGCAAGGGTTGGGGGTAAACCCAACACCATTAGTCAACATAGAACATGACACCATTCCAATAGAGGTGGATAACAGCGACTTAAAGAGTATTACTCTAGCCGCAGGTACCATTATTGGAATGGCGGTTGATGACCGACATTTTTCCATCGACTTAGCAAATGAACTGTTAGGACCAATCCCCAAGGACTGTTTTGACAGTGACAGTGAGGACAATACAACACCAGACAGGATTTTTTACCCGGCATGGGGGGAACTTCCTGGTGTACACTTCCTGCCCTTATGGTAAGGAAGATGTGACTTGTGACTTCAGGACGGATGAGGTGATTTTCCAGGTCCATGAAGGCTGCCTTGCCCACCTGAAGCCTCCGGTCCAAATCAGCACTCTGTCCAGGGACTTCTCCACCCAGCTGGAGGAGGCCGCGGAGATAGCCAAACCAGAAGTCTTTCCAGGCTTCAGGCAGATGGTGGAAGAGAGAGTCAATCTAGCTGATGCCTGTGTGACTCTGGAACAAAAGCAAAAGTTGAAACAAGTTTTCTTGGATTTCCAAGATCTCTTTGCGGTAGACTCATATGACTGTGGTCGCACCGACATCCACACAACAACAATCCCCACGGACCCTGGCATGACTCCAGTGTTTGTGAAGCAATATCGTTTGCCTCTCGCATCCATGGAGTCCCTTACTGAAATAATTAAGAACCTTGAGTCCCGGGGAATAATCCGTCCAGTCCACAGCACCTTCAATAATCCAGTGCTGGGAATATTGAAGCCAAACGGCCAGTGGAGACTCTGCGCCGACCTTAGGGAGCTCAACAAACGGGTCCATACTTCCCGATGGCCTCTGCCCTACATTGACCAAGGTCTGGCCCAGATTCAGGGGTCACAGGTATTCACTGCAATAGACCTGACCAATGGATACTGGACCGTGCCTGTCAGTAGGGAGGACCAATACAAGCTGGCTTTTACCTTTGGGGGCCAGCAGTACACATGGACCCGGACTCCCTTCGGATACCTCAACTCCGGCAATGAATTCAACATTTTTCTACACAAGGCCATGCCCGACTTGGGTGCAAGGGGTAACCTGGCTTATGTAGATGATGTCCTCATCAAAAGCTCATCTGTGGAGGAACACATAGCGGAGATCCGTTATGTTCTGACCCAGTTGAGGGCCGCCGGAGCAAAACTTTCCTTTCAGAAAGCACAGTGGTGTAGAACCCGTGTTAATTTCTTGGGGCATGAGATTACTCCTCAGGGTCTCTGTCCCCAGGAAAAGAAAGTGGAAGCACTTCAGAAACTGAAAGACCCCACAACTCTGAGCCTCCTTGGACTGACTAATTACAGCAGAAAGTTCATTGAGGGCTACGCAGAGATCACCAGACCCCTGATTCATCTCCTGAAGGGGGGGGGTCAAGTGGGAATGGGGTCCAGAACAAGCCGAGGCGGTAAAACAACTCAAAAGAAGCCTCTCACAAGCGCCTTGCCTAGCTTACCCTGTCAGAAACAAGGAGTTCTTCCTGGAGACGGGGTTCTCTAATACGTGCTTGACGGCAGTATTATACCAAAAGCATGACAAGGTCAATAAAGTAATCTCATATGCGAGCAAAACTTTATCCTCTGTGGAGGAGAAATTCAACGATTGTGAGAAGGCACTCCTGGCAACGGTGTGGGCATTGAAGAATTACCGCCCGTTTATCCAGGGGGAACACATCATAGTGGAGACTCCACACCAGCCTCTGCAATATCTCCAAAGTGACAGAATCCGGGCCGGAAATGTGAGTAATTCCCGAATTACTTCCTGGATTCTGTCAATGCAAGGCTTTCCTGTGGAGGTCCGATATGGCCAAAACAAGAAGAGTCCCCTCGCGCAAGGTCTGGCTGACTTGCATGATTGTGCCAGAGAAAACTGTCTCGAGGACGAAAGTCTAAAAATCAAGGACAACACAGAGGCATACCTTAATTCCCCACACCAAGTCTTTGAAGAGGACAAGTGTGAGGGAATGCCCACTGTCTATGTGGATGGATGCTCTTACCATGTTGACAACAACGGGGAAAAAGAACTGGTGGCTGGCGTAGGGAATGCATGGGTGAATGAGTCCCCAGAACCCTCCGCTGGATACAAAATTGGTCCCCGAAGTAGTCAGGTGGCAGAATTGATGGCTGTGCATCAGGCCATCCTCACTGCTGTCCAGCATCAACTCCGCGAACTGGTCATAATCACAGATTCGGATTATGTACGGAACGGGTTCGTGGAGCACCTGGTTAATTGGAAAACCAGAGGCATGTTATGTGCTAACAACAAACCCTTGAAACATGGGAAGTTGATCCAAAACATTGATGATCTGGTCACATCGAATGGGATGACCATCTACTGGAAAAAGATTAAGGGTCATTCCAAAGTAGAGGGACCAGACAAAACTGGAAATGACTTAGCTGATCAGCTGGCCAAAACCGGGGCCATCCAAGGGGATCTAATTGAGATTGAGTCCCTGTTGGGGGAAATCCAGGTCGCTGCTATCACTAGGTCCCAGACAAATGCTCACAACGACCTCTCAATTGCACAATGGAGTAAGGAGACCCCTGATGCTGATTTGATTACTGCTCAGAAGGGGGATCCAATAATTGGTAAATTTTACCAGCACCTTGAGGACCCTGAGAACTTTCCCCTGACGGATACCGATTACATTGGGAAAGAGGACCTAAGAGTGTTGATGAAATGTCCAAAAATGTTCCGGATCCAAGACGGTTTGCTGGTAAGGAAATCCAAAGCTGGCCACGATCAGTGGGTGGTTCCTACCTCATTCCGAAGCCTGATGTTAAGTCACGCCCATGATGCGGCCACCGCCGGTCATAGGGGGTTTCACACAACACTGGAAATCTTAAGAGAGGTTGCATACTGGCCACACATGGGCCAGGACCTCAACCAATATTTGAAGGGTTGTCTTGTGTGTGCACAATTTCAGCCGACATCCCTCACACACCGGGCGCCTTTACAAAAGCGGGGGATGACACTGCCATGGTCAGATTTACAAATCGACTTTGTAGGCCCTGTGATTCGCTCGGCTAGGGGGAATAAGTACATGTTGACTGTGACATGCTTGTTTACCAAGTGGGTGGAATGTCTCCCAGCCCCAAACTGCAAGGCAGAAACGGCAGCTGCCTTGATGATTAACCACATCTTTTCCCGTTTTGGTTTACCTCAAAGGATTGAGTCAGACAGAGGTAGCCACTTCACCAGTGAAGTAATGACAAAGATGTGGGAGATACTGGGGGTCAAGAGAAAGCTGCATATTGCTTATAGACCAGCTTCTTCTGGAGCAGTAGAGAGATATAACCGGACAATTGTGAGCATATTAAAGAAGTTTGTGGCAGGTTCTGGGCCAAGTTGGGATATCCGATTACCTCTGGTCCTAATGGCTATCAGATCTACCCCTTCATCTGCAACCAAAATGTCACCATTTGAGTTGATGACTGGGCGCAAGATGGTGCTTCCTCAGCATTTGCTCTACAGGACCCAAGAGCAGACACTGATAAATGCCTCCACTACTCATGAGTATGTGGAGAATTTAAGGAAACACCTCCAACATGCTTTTGCTTATGCTCAGCGGAATCTAGAAAGATCAGCTGATAGCATGAAGACCCATTATGACCTGAAAACTTCCAGGAAGGAATATCAGGTGGGGGACCGGGTCTATCTATACAACTTCCAAAGGAACCAGGCCAAGCAGCGCAAATTTTTGCCTACATGGAGGGGACCATTTGAGATCATCGACAAGATCTCCCCTGTGGCCTACAAAATCCACATCCCCAAAGGTCCTTTGGCAGAGGGGGAAGACAAGTGGGTCCACATAAACCAGTTGAAATGTTGCCATCCCAGGCACACTCTGCAACAACTGGAGGAATCCTCTGGAATCCTAGCGGGTACTGTCTCAGACTAATTCAGTTCCAACCATAAAACATACCACATCTAGTCTCTAAAATATTGTGATTTGCATGAAACTGTCTCTTAGTTATACTGTTTTTATTTTTTCAAAATAAGAATGTAATGTTTCGTGATGATGAAATGCATATGCTGCCCCACTATCTCAACAGTGGTGGAAAAAGTCTATGAGTAGGTATTGCCGCTCTTCCTTTGTCGTCCTAGGAGAAAGAAAACCTGAAGACGGGCCAAGGAGGATGATACGGAGACCGGGAACGAAGATCCAATGGGCCCAGTGGACCGCCCAAAATTCCCATCAGGACCGGCGAGGAGAACCGATCGATCCGACCGGATGGAGAAAAAGATGCTGAACTGTGCCATCTATTGGAAGAAGATGAGGAAACATCCCAGATCTTGCGAGTCCCATCAGTGAAACCGAATGGCCATCGCAAGAGGGGGGCTTGTGGGATGTATTTACCCATGCATCCGAGCCCTACCTCAAAACTGTGCAGTACTGACATGGAAAACATCATGATGGCCAGAGCTTCCCAGAAAATGCACAGGGAAATGCATGAAGAATAGGCTGCCACCCATTTTTGCCGATGTTATGGGCACAGAAGGACACTGCCTAAAACCACCATTGGACTACCCGCACAGTAGTCTGAAACCATTGGGAATGGCAATGCTGATTGCCAAATGCAACCTAGAATTGTTGGGAATTCATTTTCTTAAATCCCAAAAATGGGTGCAGTACCAGTACTCACCACTATCCAAAAGCCGGCAGTTTAAAACCACCCTGTGTTTCTCTGAAGGCAGGCTCAAACTGTCTATTTTAAACATTGCAACACATCTAAAAACTCACTGGACACCAGCAGACATTTGGTAGAATGGAGTGTTGTGTGCCTACAAAATCTGGGAAATGAAGAGCCCAAAACAATGCTTATAACAAAACTGCTATGGAGTCAGCAGTTTAAGTTGCACTGGATTTAAAGACACTAAAATCGAAAATGTTTAGATTAAATGAGTGACCTATGTTTGGTGTCACATGCCTTTGTAACTGTTGAAATGTCATAGTTTTGCACTTAGAATCAGCATTCTAGCTGCATGTGTAAAATTGCAAGTTAAGTTAAAAAGCAACAAAAAACCTGCCAGTTAGCTGAAGGTCTGGCTTAAGGAACTTGATTCTGCTTGACAGCTACCCCCATCAGGAGTGAAACTTGAGTCACAACTGTGTTCCCAGGCTATCTGCCTTTTGCTGGCAACACTAAGGATATGCCATCTTTCTGATAATTGAATTACCTGTGCTCTGCAGGAGAGTGAACAATGCAACTCCCTTCACCCAGGCAGAGGGTTTATTGAGAGGATCATAAATGGCTTCCTCTTGAACAATGAGCCTCTCTTGACTCAGGCAAAGGTTTTATTACAGCAGTCGTAAAATGTAGCTTCCTCTTGGCAGAAGCTGGGAGGGGCACTGCCTGTGAGAGCAAGCTGGCTTGGCAGAACTGGATAAACCAGTATTTCTACCTTGTGCTGAGAGGAAACCACACCCCTTTGTAGCCAGAATATTGTTTAGAAAAAGATGGATCATTCATAGAGCGGACATGTGAAAATTTTATAAATGATACCATAATTCTTGTGATTTTTCTGTCCACAGTTTAAGAGGTTTTTAGAACCGGTGGTATGTTCAGGAGGGTTTTAGCGGAAAAGTGGATATTACTCTAAATGTGTGCATGTTAAAAATCTGAAACTTCATCAGTTAATGTCCATACTCCCTGCACACATGTATGTAAAGTTGGGTCCATGTCAGAAATTGAAAAATCAGTTAAAAAGTCAATTATGTACCATCTCTGAATGCAAGCTCCTAGAAAGAGCAGATTTGGACAGAGACATGGCTAAATTCAGCCACACCATGTATATGTAATTTCAAGCAACTGTGTAACTGTGAAATATGTCTTTTATTATCAAATATAGAATGTGTGCAATCTGACAGGGGAGTGCCCTCTTGGCAAGCCATAAAATGACATCACTCTGACTCACAGTTCATTCCCCAATCAAGTGATGAATGGAAACTTGACCAATGACAAGTGAGAGGGGTAGGGTCTAGTGATGCTGCACACACACCCACTTGCAGAACATATAAATGGGCCACTGAAACTTAGATAGAGACCTTCAATTCCATTTGCTGCAACGCACTCTGCTGGACCATACAACATCCTGAGATCCAGACTTCAAATTCATCAACCTCCAGAAAGCCAAACTAGAGACCAGCAGAGAGAGCTGACCCAGATCACTGTGAAGTGCAGAGGCCAGACCAGAGAGAGACCCGAGCCCAGTCCAAAACCCTGACCAGATCCGTGACGAGGCCCATTTAATTCAAGAATATAGTGTGAGTACCCAGCAGGACTGTGTAGAACCAATCTTTTAGTTTTAATTCATCTAATTCAATCTATTTAACCTAAGTAGAACTGCCTGATAGCTCCAAATCTGTCACCTGTCATTTTAGCTGCAAAATCTGCCACTTGTCATTTTGAGCTTTTAAAATTTGCAAAACCAAAAACGACCTCTATTAAATCGCTCATATCTCCGCGACCGTTTGTGCTAGAGACTTGCAGTAACTTTTATTTGAAAGCTTAGAATCTTAGCTTTGAATCGCACCAAGATCCACACTCCTACCCCTTATAGTTTTACCACAATCGCGGAAAACGCACGCGTGAATTTTACCGCGATTTGCAAATTTCTCCACGTGTGAAAACAGCAGTTTGCTTGCCTTCCATTTGCCAGAAATTCGTTTAACCTGCTAACTATCCCTGCATCATTGCTAGGGTGAGCCTGGACTAATATTAACTAGATACCACTCACCCTGAACCTCTGAAAGGGAATTAAAAGCATTTCCAGCATATTTCTCATCCATTGCTAGCACATATCAAAGCAATTTGGGCCTGTGTTTTCAAAACTCCTATCTGTTTTCTGTAAGCTTGCTGGGATTGAACTGAATCACATTTGATTGCATTTCTGAGAACTGTGTGCTTCCTTCCATTTCCTTGCATTGCATCAAGGGGGGAGGGGATTGCCAGAGAAAAGTGATTACCTTGTTTGTTGAAATCATATTGAGTATTTTCTGTATTGCATTTTCATTCAACATTACATCCAGTTGAACTCTATAAAGCATCCTCTACCACATTATACTTCTGTACCTATTTACCAGTGTGCTACCTTATCCATTTCATGTCAACTCCTTATTGATTATAGAGAAGCGTGTTAGTGCCAGATTCTCCGTTGTTAATCTTTATCATATCAGATTAAGTGTGCTATTCAATTATTAATTTATTATAAGTGTGATATATATATATTGTTTAAATTATCAAATAAACCTTTTAAACTTGCAAAACAGAACTACTTCTTGGCTCAGTGGGGTCAGGGGGATTCCAAGAGAGGGGTGTTATATAGGGGTAGTCATCCAGAACGCATGAACTGGACCTAAAGATATATCAATAAGGGTTTTCATTCAGTATTATAGACTAGGCGTTGACTTAGCTGTAGTGTTGAATTGAATCCTCCCATACTCTTAGCTGGATAGTAATCTGCCATCCCCGCGGCCCTGTGCTCATGTGCGCCAGGGGACATGGGGGTGGTAGAGTCCAGGGACTGGGGGAGATGGAGGTCCGCTGGGAAAGAGAGACTCCTGACCATAACCGCAGGAGCCCTAACACCAGGGGCCTTCATCTCCCCCAGTCCCTGGACTCTACCACCCCCATGTCCCCTGGCGCACATGAGCACAGGGCCGCAGGGATGGCAGATTACTATCCAGCTAAGAGTATGGGGCTCATAGGCCAGTACCACTCAGGAATGGAGGGGTGGGCATCCGGGTATGGGCACCCAAGTACAGTACAGTTCAGTGGGGAACCCCAGGAGAGTAGGCCCATTAAGGGCATCCTGAAAACCTCTGCCCAGTTAGGTCAGTGGAGGGGGTACCCATCAAATCCTGGCAGCAAGGAGGAATCTGAAGACTCCTCTGAACTGCGCAGGACACAGGAGACCAGGTCCCCACATTCTGCCAGCCATTCCCAGGCTCGCAGAATCCGGGAAAACCTGGAAGAACAGACGGGAACCTCTGGGAGCAGTGCCTCTGAGTCCGAGGGAGAATGGACAAGGGTTACCCGAACCAAAAAGGCCAATAAGGCAAAAAGGGCCTTGCTTAAGGACCCCTTAAAGCAGATTAAGGCGATCAGGAGCGTCAACACGCCTTACCATAAGAACGCTAAGTATTCTGTTTGGGACCACTTAGAGTTGTTTGAACAAATGATGGAGACTTCCCATTTGAAGGACAGCCAAAGCTGTATTCAATATGTAAAGTGGACCTTCTCCCCGGAATACTCCAGTTTCTTTGCGGGGCTGGAGGACCAAAATCATTCAAGATGGTCCACCTATAAGGCGGCCATCTTGAAACATTTTTCTGTTCACAGAAATCCTCAAGATGCTCGCAAGGCAGCCTACAATTTGCAATGTGGGGAGGATCAGGCCCCACAAGAATTTGTGCAGGAGTTAAAGCGTGCTTTTGCACAGACCACAAGAAGGGTGCGCACGGATAGCAGGGAATTTATTAATACGTTTTTCCATGCCTTGCCCAAATATATCATGACCCAGCTCGTGAGGGATTTTCACGAGAAAAGATCTTTAGACTGGGTCATTGAACAGGCTACCCGGATCTATGAGGTGCAGAAACCGGTAGATAGCAAAAGTAATGCCCAGAAAAACCCCAAAGCCAACAGCACCCCTGCTGCTGCCAAGGTGGCAGAGGTAAAGGTCACCCCCGTTTTGGATTTGGAGATGGGGGGGCCTAAAAACCTACCTGCACCTAATAATGCTAGGCCCAGAAGGTCCTCGGGTCAGTCACAGACAGGGAGCCAAGGAGGCAGCCCCACAAATGGGGTCCCTCGGTCTCCTGATTATGTAAGTCCCCGTTACAAGGGAAATCGACCCATCCTGGGTTATGTGTGGACTCCTCCAGCCCAAGGGGGGGGATCCAGCCAAGCACCTAACCCAGGGAACTTCCCTCCAAACTTCCCTCAGGAGGGCAGAAATTTACCAAACCCTGGGCAGAACTTTTTCCCCAGATATCCACCCGACTTTCAGCCCCAAAACCATCCATCCTTCTTTCCCCAATTCCCTGAGCCCAGACCACTGAATCCGGGAGAGGGGAGGCCAAGGGTGGAGGGGTACCCAAATCTTCCCAACCAGGGGTACTACCAAAGAAGGGATAGCTACCCTTCCCGGGATCAGCCCAGGGGAGAAAACAGGGCCCCGTATCAGCCTGAGCGGGTTTCCCGGTTAGAGCGCCAGGTTCAAAACATGGCGCGGGATCTGGGTCACATACTGAGGGCTCAGCAGAACCCTCAGATCGGCATGCCGGCGCAGAACGCACCCAACTCTGGACCTGGTGCTCCAGAACAATGACGGGGGCAGCACCCCGATAACTCACCGGTTCCCAGGGAGGAGGCACAAGGGGAAGGGGGGTGTAAAGCCTTGGAGGAAGCTTCCTTCCTCACTTGTAAACAGCCCATGGAAACCCAGGAACCGGAAACAAAATCTCTTGCCCCTGAAAGTCTGCCTCCTAAGGAGCAGAGGGGGGGTAGGAGAAACAAAAGACCCAAACAGACTCAGTTTGAGGAGGAGGTACAGATCTTCCAATTTGAGGGAGAGGGATCCTCAGAGGATCCTGGGAAAAGGATCTTCTCCTTCAGAGAGGGGGGAACTCCTCCCAAAGAAAAATGGGTCCCTAGGGATGCAAATCCAGACTGGGGAGATGTGGAGACTGAGCTACCGCCGCCCACCATCTCATCCCAGAACCAACAGCAAGAAAATCCCCTGGTTCAAACCCATCCTGGGGACTGCCTCCAAAAAGGGGGGGGCGGCCCAGAACCGGAACCAGGGGAACCCACAATGGCTCTGATCTCCAGTTGCCAACTTTTTCTTTCAGATTCCCAAGACTCTCAACAGAATTCTGCCCAAATCTCTTCGCTAGCGATGTCC
Organism: Ambystoma mexicanum; assembly: GCF_040938575.1. Classification (NCBI taxonomy): domain Eukaryota; kingdom Metazoa; phylum Chordata; class Amphibia; order Caudata; family Ambystomatidae; genus Ambystoma; species Ambystoma mexicanum. The sequence goes on along the minus strand of NC_090930.1, from coordinate 565,865,300 downwards.
AAAACCAGAAAGTTAGCCCACCAGTTGTCCAAAAATGTGCATTATCTGTGCCCCCTTGAGGAGAAGGAGGGAAGATATTATGCCCCGGTACAAGTACAGGGGCAGGGTACAATCTCGGCACTGGTGGACACTGGATCTCAAGCTACCCTTCTGTCCAGAAGGGCCTTTGACGAACTGAATGCAGGAAGGGGAGAGAATTACCAAATTCCTCTCACCTCTCTTCCTGGACAACTGCAGAACTTTGACGGGAAGGAAATTCCCGTTGAGGGGACTGCAGACTTGGACATTAAGATCGGGCGACACAAGTTGAAACACCCGGTCATAGTTGTGACCCCAGAGGGCACCCCTTGTTTACTAGGGAATGACCTCCTGAGAAGGTTGTCACCCCTAATAGATTGCGTAAACAAGGTCCTCTGGACCCAGACTAGCCGACCAATAAAATTAAGACAGAGTGTCAACCATGTTAGTTTAAACGGCACATGCCACATGGTTGAACAAAAATCTGACCAAGTAGAATTTCACTTCCAGAACAACCAAATTCCAGACGTGACAGTAATAGCAGTAGGACAACAGACTAGTGATGGGGGGTCCTCTCTATTTCTGAAAATCAACCTTCCTTCCAGTTTAAGGTGGTATTCCACGCTGGAAGGAAAAACTCTGAGATTCTATACTAATCCACAATCAGAAACTCCCACTCCTATAGTCCAGAAAGATGTGAAATCAGCTCAGAGCCTGGCTGATATTCAGCAAATTGGAGAGCAGTTGTTCATCCCTGTTCAGTTAAATGATGGGAAGGACTCTGTTCTCGCTCGAGTGTGTGTGAACAACGGTAAGAGCTTCATCAGCGAAGCCATGTTCCGCCAACTCCCAAAAGATCCAGCCATTCCCACATTCAAACTGATAGACAAATGGGAAATGGACCTGGAAGCACCTAATTCCAAACATCTCCTGCCAAGCAGGTGTATGCTCAAAATCTCCATTGGCAACAAGAGCATAGTCCACAATTGTTGGGTCGTGCGAGACGTCCCTGCCGCCTTTTACTTAGGCAGTGACATTCTCAATCGCTTTGCTATTAGATTGGACCTAATAAACTTCAAAGCTTGGTCCCGATTAGCGGATAATCCCATGGGCTTTGATGATCCAGAAAAAGCATTTAGGTCAGCTCAATTGCTACCTTATGCAGTTGAAATTCAAGTTAAAGAGGAAGTCACCATCCCAGAAAGGACCCGACAATTCTCCCTGGAAGTGAGAGTTAAAAGAGGACAACATTTGAAAAACCCTGATGCTTACATACATCTAAATGCTTCTCTCCAACAGCAAGGGTTGGGGGTAAACCCAACACCATTAGTCAACATAGAACATGACACCATTCCAATAGAGGTGGATAACAGCGACTTAAAGAGTATTACTCTAGCCGCAGGCACCATTATTGGAATGGCGGTTGATGACCGACATTTTTCCATCGACTTAGCAAATGAACTGTTAGGACCAATCCCCAAGGACTGTTTTGACAGTGACAGTGAGGACAATACAACACCAGACAGGATTTTTACCCGGCATGGGGGGAACTTCCTGGTGTACACTTCCTGCCCTTATGGTAAGGAAGATGTGACTTGTGACTTCAGGACGGATGAGGTGATTTTCCAGGTCCATGAAGGCTGCCTTGCCCACCTGAAGCCTCCGGTCCAAATCAGCACTCTGACCAGGGACTTCTCCACCCAGCTGGAGGAGGCCGCGGAGATAGCCAAACCAGAAGTCTTTCCAGGCTTCAGGCAGATGGTGGAAGAGAGAGTCAATCTAGCTGATGCCTGTGTGACTCTGGAACAAAAGCAAAAGTTGAAACAAGTTTTCTTGGATTTCCAAGATCTCTTTGCGGTAGACTCATATGACTGTGGTCGCACCGACATCCACACAACAACAATCCCCACGGACCCTGGCATGACTCCAGTGTTTGTGAAGCAATATCGTTTGCCTCTCGCATCCATGGAGTCCCTTACTGAAATAATTAAGAACCTTGAGTCCCGGGGAATAATCCGTCCAGTCCACAGCACCTTCAATAATCCGGTGCTGGGAATATTGAAGCCAAACGGCCAGTGGAGACTCTGCGCCGACCTTAGGGAGCTCAACAAACGGGTCCATACTTCCCGATGGCCTCTGCCCTACATTGACCAAGGTCTGGCCCAGATTCAGGGGTCACAGGTATTCACTGCAATAGACCTGACCAATGGATACTGGACCGTGCCTGTCAGTAGGGAGGACCAATACAAGCTGGCTTTTACCTTTGGGGGCCAGCAGTACACATGGACCCGGACTCCCTTCGGATACCTCAACTCCGGCAATGAATTCAACATTTTTCTACACAAGGCCATGCCCGACTTGGGTGCAAGGGGTAACCTGGCTTATGTAGATGATGTCCTCATCAAAAGCTCATCTGTGGAGGAACACATAGCGGAGATCCGTTATGTTCTGACCCAGAAGAGGGCCGCCGGAGCAAAACTTTCCTTTCAGAAAGCACAGTGGTGTAGAACCCGTGTTAATTTCTTGGGGCATGAGATTACTCCTCAGGGTCTCTGTCCCCAGGAAAAGAAAGTGGAAGCACTTCAGAAACTGAAAGACCCCACAACTCTGAGCCTCCTTGGACTGACTAATTACAGCAGAAAGTTCATTGAGGGCTACGCAGAGATCACCAGACCCCTGATTCATCTCCTGAAGGGGGGGGTCAAGTGGGAATGGGGTCCAGAACAAGCCGAGGCGGTAAAACAACTCAAAAGAAGCCTCTCACAAGCGCCTTGCCTAGCTTACCCTGTCAGAAACAAGGAGTTCTTCCTGGAGACGGGGTTCTCTAATACGTGCTTGACGGCAGTATTATACCAAAAGCATGACAAGGTCAATAAAGTAATCTCATATGCGAGCAAAACTTTATCCTCTGTGGAGGAGAAATTCAACGATTGTAAGAAGGCACTCCTGGCAACGGTGTGGGCATTGAAGAATTACCGCCCGTTTATCCAGGGGGAACACATCATAGTGGAGACTCCACACCAGCCTCTGCAATATCTCCAAAGTGACAGAATCCGGGCCGGAAATGTGAGTAATTCCCGAATTACTTCCTGGATTCTGTCAATGCAAGGCTTTCCTGTGGAGGTCCGATATGGCCAAAACAAGAAGAGTCCCCTCGCGCAAGGTCTGGCTGACTTGCATGATTGTGCCAGAGAAAACTGTCTCGAGGAAGAAAGTCTAAAAATCAAGGACAACACGGAGGCATACCTTAATTCCCCACACCAAGTCTTTGAAGAGGACAAGTGTGAGGGAATGCCCACTGTCTATGTGGATGGATGCTCTTACCATGTTGACAACAACGGGGAAAAAGAACTGGTGGCTGGCGTAGGGAATGCATGGGTGAATGAGTCCCCAGAACCCTCCGCTGGATACAAAATTGGTCCCCGAAGTAGTCAGGTGGCAGAATTGATGGCTGTGCATCAGGCCATCCTCACTGCTGTCCAGCATCAACTCCGCGAACTGGTCATAATCACAGATTCGGATTATGTACGGAACGGGTTCGTGGAGCACCTGGTTAATTGGAAAACCAGAGGCATGTTATGTGCTAACAACAAACCCTTGAAACATGGGAAGTTGATCCAAAACATTGATGATCTGGTCACATCGAATGGGATGACCATCTACTGGAAAAAGATTAAGGGTCATTCCAAAGTAGAGGGACCAGACAAAACTGGAAATGACTTAGCTGATCAGCTGGCCAAAACCGGGGCCATCCAAGGGGATCTAATTGAGATTGAGTCCCTGTTGGGGGAAATCCAGGTCGCTGCTATCACTAGGTCCCAGACAAATGCTCACAACGACCTCTCAATTGCACAATGGAGTAAGGAGACCCCTGATGCTGATTTGATTACTGCTCAGAAGGGGGATCCAATAATTGGTAAATTTTACCAGCACCTTGAGGACCCTGAGAACTTTCCCCTGACGGATACCGATTACATTGGGAAAGAGGACCTAAGAGTGTTGATGAAATGTCCAAAAATGTTCCGGATCCAAGACGGTTTGCTGGTAAGGAAATCCAAAGCTGGCCACGATCAGTGGGTGGTTCCTACCTCATTCCGAAGCCTGATGTTAAGTCACGCCCATGATGCGGCCACCGCCGGTCATAGGGGGTTTCACACAACACTGGAAATCTTAAGAGAGGTTGCATACTGGCCACACATGGGCCAGGACCTCAACCAATATTTGAAGGGTTGTCTTGTGTGTGCACAATTTCAGCCGACATCCCTCACACACCGGGCGCCTTTACAAAAGCGGGGGATGACACTGTCATGGTCAGATTTACAAATCGACTTTGTAGGCCCTGTGATTCGCTCGGCTAGGGGGAATAAGTACATGTTGACTGTGACATGCTTGTTTACCAAGTGGGTGGAATGTCTCCCAGCCCCAAACTGCAAGGCAGAAACGGCAGCTGCCTTGATGATTAACCACATCTTTTCCCGTTTTGGTTTACCTCAAAGGATTGAGTCAGACAGAGGTAGCCACTTCACCAGTGAAGTAATGACAAAGATGTGGGAGATACTGGGGGTCAAGAGAAAGCTGCATATTGCTTATAGACCAGCTTCTTCTGGAGCAGTAGAGAGATATAACCGGACAATTGTGAGCATATTAAAGAAGTTTGTGGCAGGTTCTGGGCCAAGTTGGGATATCCGATTACCTCTGGTCCTAATGGCTATCAGATCTACCCCTTCATCTGCAACCAAAATGTCACCATTTGAGTTGATGACTGGGCGCAAGATGGTGCTTCCTCAGCATTTGCTCTACAGGACCCAAGAGCAGACACTGATAAATGCCTCCACTACTCATGAGTATGTGGAGAATTTAAGGAAACACCTCCAACATGCTTTTGCTTATGCTCAGCGGAATCTAGAAAGATCAGCTGATAGCATGAAGACCCATTATGACCTGAAAACTTCCAGGAAGGAATATCAGGTGGGGGACCGGGTCTATCTATACAACTTCCAAAGGAACCAGGCCAAGCAGCGCAAATTTTTGCCTACATGGAAGGGACCATTTGAGATCATCGACAAGATCTCCCCTGTGGCCTACAAAATCCACATCCCCAAAGGTCCTTTGGCAGAGGGGGAAGACAAGTGGGTCCACATAAACCAGTTGAAATGTTGCCATCCCAGGCACACTCTGCAACAACTGGAGGAATCCTCTGGAATCCTAGCGGGTACTGTCTCAGACTAATTCAGTTCCAACCATAAAACATACCACATCTAGTCTCTAAAATATTGTGATTTGCATGAAACTGTCTCTTAGTTATACTGTTTTTATTTTTTCAAAATAAGAATGTAATGTTTCGTGATGATGAAATGCATATGCTGCCCCACTATCTCAACAGTGGTGGAAAAAGTCTATGAGTAGGTATTGCCGCTCTTCCTTTGTCGTCCTAGGAGAAAGAAAACCTGAAGACGGGCCAAGGAGGATGATACGGAGACCGGGAACGAAGATCCAATGGGCCCAGTGGACCGCCCAAAATTCCCATCAGGACCGGCGAGGAGAACCGATCGATGCGACCGGATGGAGAAAAAGATGCTGAACTGTGCCATCTATTGGAAGAAGATGAGGAAACATCCCAGATCTTGCGAGTCCCATCAGTGAAACCGAATGGCCATCGCAAGAGGGGGGCTTGTGGGATGTATTTACCCATGCATCCGAGCCCTACCTCAAAACTGTGCAGTACTGACATGGAAAACATCATGATGGCCAGAGCTTCCCAGAAAATGCACAGGGAAATGCATGAAGAATAGGCTGCCACCCATTTTTGCCGATGTTATGGGCACAGAAGGACACTGCCTAAAACCACCATTGGACTACCCGCACAGTAGTCTGAAACCATTGGGAATGGCAATGCTGATTGCCAAATGCAACCTAGAATTGTTGGGAATTCATTTTCTTAAATCCCAAAAATGGGTGCAGTACCAGTACTCACCACTATCCAAAAGCCGGCAGTTTAAAACCACCCTGTGTTTCTCTGAAGGCAGGCTCAAACTGTCTATTTTAAACATTGCAACACATCTAAAAACTCACTGGACACCAGCAGACATTTGGTAGAATGGAGTGTTGTATGCCTACAAAATCTGGGAAATGAAGAGCCCAAAACAATGCTTATAACAAAACTGCTATGGAGTCAGCAGTTTAAGTTGCACTGGATTTAAAGACACTAAAATCGAAAATGTTTAGATTAAATGAGTGACCTATGTTTGGTGTCACATGCCTTTGTAACTGTTGAAATGTCATAGTTTTGCACTTAGAATCAGCATTCTAGCTGCATGTGTAAAATTGCAAGTTAAGTTAAAAAGCAACAAAAAACCTGCCAGTTAGCTGAAGGTCTGGCTTAAGGAACTTGATTCTGCTTGACAGCTACCCCCATCAGGAGTGAAACTTGAGTCACAACTGTGTTCCCAGGCTATCTGCCTTTTGCTGGCAACACTAAGGATATGCCATCTTTCTGATAATTGAATTACCTGTGCTCTGCAGGAGAGTGAACAATGCAACTCCCTTCACCCAGGCAGAGGGTTTATTGAGAGGATCATAAATGGCTTCCTCTTGAACAATGAGCCTCTCTTGACTCAGGCAAAGGTTTTATTACAGCAGTCGTAAAATGTAGCTTCCTCTTGGCAGAAGCTGGGAGGGGCACTGCCTGTGAGAGCAAGCTGGCTTGGCAGAACTGGATAAACCAGTATTTCTACCTTGTGCTGAGAGGAAACCACACCCCTTTGTAGCCAGAATATTGTTTAGAAAAAGATGGATCATTCATAGAGCGGACATGTGAACATTTTATAAATGATACCATAATTCTTGTGATTTTTCTGCCCACAGTTTAAGAGGTTTTTAGAACCGGTGGTATGTTCAGGAGGGTTTTAGCGGAAAAGTGGATATTACTCTAAATGTGTGCATGTTAAAAATCTGAAACTTCCTCAGTTAATGTCCATACTCCCTGCACACATGTATGTAAAGTTGGGTCCATGTCAGAAATTGAAAAATCAGTTAAAAAGTCAATTATGTACCATCTCTGAATGCAAGCTCCTAGAAAGAGCAGATTTGGACAGAGACATGGCTAAATTCAGCCACACCATGTATATGTAATTTCAAGCAACTGTGTAACTGTGAAATATGTCTTTTATTATCAAATATAGAATGTGTGTAATCTGACAGGGGAGTGCCCTCTTGGCAAGCCATAAAATGACATCACTCTGACTCACAGTTCATTCCCCAATCAAGTGATGAATGGAAACTTGACCAATGACAAGTGAGAGGGGTAGGGTCTAGTGATGCTGCACACACACCCACTTGCAGAACATATAAATGGGCCACTGAAACTTAGATAGAGACCTTCAATTCCATTTGCTGCAACGCACTCTGCTGGACCATACAACATCCTGAGATCCAGACTTCAAATTCATCAACCTCCAGAAAGCCAAACTAGAGACCAGCAGAGAGAGCTGACCCAGATCACTGAGAAGTGCAGAGGCCAGACCAGAGAGAGACCCGAGCCCAGTCCAAAACCCTGACCAGATCCGTGACGAGGCCCATTTAATTCAAGAATATAGTGTGAGTACCCAGCAGGACTGTGTAGAACCAATCTTTTAGTTTAAATTCATCTAATTCAATCTATTTAACCTAAGTAGAACTGCCTGATAGCTCCAAATCTGTCACCTGTCATTTTAGATGCAAAATCTGCCACTTGTCATTTTGAGCTTTTAAAATTTGCAAAACCAAAAACGACCTCTATTAAATCGCTCATATCTCCGCGACCGTTTGTGCTAGAGACTTGCAGTAACTTTTATTTGAAAGCTTAGAATCTTAGCTTTGAATCGCACCAAGATCCACATTCCTACCCCTTATAGTTTTACCACAATCGCGGAAAACGCACGCGTGAACTTTGCCGCGATTTGCAAATTTCTCCACGTGTGAAAACAGCAGTTTGCTTGCCTTCCATTTGCCAGAAATTCGTTTAACCTGCTAACTATCCCTGCATCATTGCTAGGGTGAGCCTGGACTAATATTAACTAGATACCACTCACCCTGAACCTCTGAAAGGGAATTAAAAGCATTTCCAGCATATTTCTCATCCATTGCTAGCACATATCAAAGCAATTTGGGCCTGTGTTTTCAAAACTCCTATCTGTTTTCTGTAAGCTTGCTGGGATTGAACTGAATCACATTTGATTGCATTTCTGAGAACTGTGTGCTTCCTTCCATTTCCTTGCATTGCATCAAGGGGGGAGGGGATTGCCAGAGAAAAGTGATTACCTTGTTTGTTGAAATCATATTGAGTATTTTCTGTATTGCATTTTCATTCAACATTACATCCAGTTGAACTCTATAAAGCATCCTCTACCACATTATACTTCTGTACCTATTTACCAGTGTGCTACCTTATCCATTTCATGTCAACTCCTTATTGATTATAGAGAAGCGTGTTAGTGCCAGATTCTCCGTTGTTAATCTTTATCATATCAGATTAAGTGTGCTATTCAATTATTAATTTATTATAAGTGTGATATATATATATTGTTTAAATTATCAAATAAACCTTTTAAACTTGCAAAACAGAACTACTTCTTGGCTCAGTGGGGTCAGGGGGATTCCAAGAGAGGGGTGTTATATAGGGGTAGTCATCCAGAACGCATGAACTGGACCTAAAGATATATCAATAAGGGTTTTCATTCAGTATTATAGACTAGGCGTTGACTTAGCTGTAGTGTTGAATTGAATCCTCCCATACTCTTAGCTGGATAGTAATCTGCCATCCCCGCGGCCCTGTGCTCATGTGCGCCAGGGGACATGGGGGTGGTAGAGTCCAGGGACTGGGGGAGATGGAGGTCCGCTGGGAAAGAGAGACTCCTGACCATAACCGCAGGAGCCCTAACACCAGGGGCCTTCATCTCCCCCAGTCCCTGGACTCTACCACCCCCATGTCCCCTGGCGCACATGAGCACAGGGCCGCAGGGATGGCAGATTACTATCCAGCTAAGAGTATGGGGCTCATAGGCCAGTACCACTCAGGAATGGAGGGGTGGGCATCCGGGTATGGGCACCCAAGTACAGTACAGTTCAGTGGGGAACCCCAGGAGAGTAGGCCCATTAAGGGCATCCTGAAAACCTCTGCCCAGTTAGGTCAGTGGAGGGGGTACCCATCAAATCCTGGCAGCAAGGAGGAATCTGAAGACTCCTCTGAACTGCGCAGGACACAGGAGACCAGGTCCCCACATTCTGCCAGCCATTCCCAGGCTCGCAGAATCCGGGAAAACCTGGAAGAACAGACGGGAACCTCTGGGAGCAGTGCCTCTGAGTCCGAGGGAGAATGGACAAGGGTTACCCGAACCAAAAAGGCCAATAAGGCAAAAAGGGCCTTGCTTAAGGACCCCTTAAAGCAGATTAAGGCGATCAGGAGCGTCAACACGCCTTACCATAAGAACGCTAAGTATTCTGTTTGGGACCACTTAGAGTTGTTTGAACAAATGATGGAGACTTCCCATTTGAAGGACAGCCAAAGCTGTATTCAATATGTAAAGTGGACCTTCTCCCCGGAATACTCCAGTTTCTTTGCGGGGCTGGAGGACCAAAATCATTCAAGATGGTCCACCTATAAGGCGGCCATCTTGAAACATTTTTCTGTTCACAGAAATCCTCAAGATGCTCGCAAGGCAGCCTACAATTTGCAATGTGGGGAGGATCAGGCCCCACAAGAATTTGTGCAGGAGTTAAAGCGTGCTTTTGCACAGACCACAAGAAGGGTGCGCACGGATAGCAGGGAATTTATTAATACGTTTTTCCATGCCTTGCCCAAATATATCATGACCCAGCTCGTGAGGGATTTTCACGAGAAAAGATCTTTAGACTGGGTCATTGAACAGGCTACCCGGATCTATGAGGTGCAGAAACCGGTAGATAGCAAAAGTAATGCCCAGAAAAACCCCAAAGCCAACAGCACCCCTGCTGCTGCCAAGGTGGCAGAGGTAAAGGTCACCCCCGTTTTGGATTTGGAGATGGGGGGGCCTAAAAACCTACCTGCACCTAATAATGCTAGGCCCAGAAGGTCCTCGGGTCAGTCACAGACAGGGAGCCAAGGAGGCAGCCCCACAAATGGGGTCCCTCGGTCTCCTGATTATGTAAGTCCCCGTTACAAGGGAAATCGACCCATCCTGGGTTATGTGTGGACTCCTCCAGCCCAAGGGGGGGGATCCAGCCAAGCACCTAACCCAGGGAACTTCCCTCCAAACTTCCCTCAGGAGGGCAGAAATTTACCAAACCCTGGGCAGAACTTTTTCCCCAGATATCCACCCGACTTTCAGCCCCAAAACCATCCATCCTTCTTTCCCCAATTCCCTGAGCCCAGACCACTGAATCCGGGAGAGGGGAGGCCAAGGGTGGAGGGGTACCCAAATCTTCCCAACCAGGGGTACTACCAAAGAAGGGATAGCTACCCTTCCCGGGATCAGCCCAGGGGAGAAAACAGGGCCCCGTATCAGCCTGAGCGGGTTTCCCGGTTAGAGCGCCAGGTTCAAAACATGGCGCGGGATCTGGGTCACATACTGAGGGCTCAGCAGAACCCTCAGATCGGCATGCCGGCGCAGAACGCACCCAACTCTGGACCTGGTGCTCCAGAACAATGACGGGGGCAGCACCCCGATAACTCACCGGTTCCCAGGGAGGAGGCACAAGGGGAAGGGGGGTGTAAAGCCTTGGAGGAAGCTTCCTTCCTCACTTGTAAACAGCCCATGGAAACCCAGGAACCGGAAACAAAATCTCTTGCCCCTGAAAGTCTGCCTCCTAAGGAGCAGAGGGGGGGTAGGAGAAACAAAAGACCCAAACAGACTCAGTTTGAGGAGGAGGTACAGATCTTCCAATTTGAGGGAGAGGGATCCTCAGAGGATCCTGGGAAAAGGATCTTCTCCTTCAGAGAGGGGGGAACTCCTCCCAAAGAAAAATGGGTCCCTAGGGATGCAAATCCAGACTGGGGAGATGTGGAGACTGAGCTACCGCCGCCCACCATCTCATCCCAGAACCAACAGCAAGAAAATCCCCTGGTTCAAACCCATCCTGGGGACTGCCTCCAAAAAGGGGGGGGCGGCCCAGAACCGGAACCAGGGGAACCCACAATGGCTCTGATCTCCAGTTGCCAACTTTTTCTTTCAGATTCCCAAGACTCTCAACAGAATTCTGCCCAAATCTCTTCGCTAGCGATGTCCAAAACCAGAAAGTTAGCCCACCAGTTGTCCAAAAATGTGCATTATCTGTGCCCCCTTGAGGAGAAGGAGGGAAGATATTATGCCCCGGTACAAGTACAGGGGCAGGGTACAATCTCGGCACTGGTGGACACTGGATCTCAAGCTACCCTTCTGTCCAGAAGGGCCTTTGACGAACTGAATGCAGGAAGGGGAGAGAATTACCAAATTCCTCTCACCTCTCTTCCTGGACAACTGCAGAACTTTGACGGGAAGGAAATTCCCGTTGAGGGGACTGCAGACTTGGACATTAAGATCGGGCGACACAAGTTGAAACACCCGGTCATAGTTGTGACCCCAGAGGGCACCCCTTGTTTACTAGGGAATGACCTCCTGAGAAGGTTGTCACCCCTAATAGATTGCGTAAACAAGGTCCTCTGGACCCAGACTAGCCGACCAATAAAATTAAGACAGAGTGTCAACCATGTTAGTTTAAACGGCACATGCCACATGGTTGAACAAAAATCTGACCAAGTAGAATTTCACTTCCAGAACAACCAAATTCCAGACGTGACAGTAATAGCAGTAGGACAACAGACTAGTGATGGGGGGTCCTCTCTATTTCTGAAAATCAACCTTCCTTCCAGTTTAAGGTGGTATTCCACGCTGGAAGGAAAAACTCTGAGATTCTATACTAATCCACAATCAGAAACTCCCACTCCTATAGTCCAGAAAGATGTGAAATCAGCTCAGAGCCTGGCTGATATTCAGCAAATTGGAGAGCAGTTGTTCATCCCTGTTCAGTTAAATGATGGGAAGGACTCTGTTCTCGCTCGAGTGTGTGTGAACAACGGTAAGAGCTTCATCAGCGAAGCCATGTTCCGCCAACTCCCAAAAGATCCAGCCATTCCCACATTCAAACTGATAGACAAATGGGAAATGGACCTGGAAGCACCTAATTCCAAACATCTCCTGCCAAGCAGGTGTATGCTCAAAATCTCCATTGGCAACAAGAGCATAGTCCACAATTGTTGGGTCGTGCGAGACGTCCCTGCCGCCTTTTACTTAGGCAGTGACATTCTCAATCGCTTTGCTATTAGATTGGACCTAATAAACTTCAAAGCTTGGTCCCGATTAGCGGATAATCCCATGGGCTTTGATGATCCAGAAAAAGCATTTAGGTCAGCTCAATTGCTACCTTATGCAGTTGAAATTCAAGTTAAAGAGGAAGTCACCATCCCAGAAAGGACCCGACAATTCTCCCTGGAAGTGAGAGTTAAAAGAGGACAACATTTGAAAAACCCTGATGCTTACATACATCTAAATGCTTCTCTCCAACAGCAAGGGTTGGGGGTAAACCCAACACCATTAGTCAACATAGAACATGACACCATTCCAATAGAGGTGGATAACAGCGACTTAAAGAGTATTACTCTAGCCGCAGGCACCATTATTGGAATGGCGGTTGATGACCGACATTTTTCCATCGACTTAGCAAATGAACTGTTAGGACCAATCCCCAAGGACTGTTTTGACAGTGACAGTGAGGACAATACAACACCAGACAGGATTTTTACCCGGCATGGGGGGAACTTCCTGGTGTACACTTCCTGCCCTTATGGTAAGGAAGATGTGACTTGTGACTTCAGGACGGATGAGGTGATTTTCCAGGTCCATGAAGGCTGCCTTGCCCACCTGAAGCCTCCGGTCCAAATCAGCACTCTGACCAGGGACTTCTCCACCCAGCTGGAGGAGGCCGCGGAGATAGCCAAACCAGAAGTCTTTCCAGGCTTCAGGCAGATGGTGGAAGAGAGAGTCAATCTAGCTGATGCCTGTGTGACTCTGGAACAAAAGCAAAAGTTGAAACAAGTTTTCTTGGATTTCCAAGATCTCTTTGCGGTAGACTCATATGACTGTGGTCGCACCGACATCCACACAACAACAATCCCCACGGACCCTGGCATGACTCCAGTGTTTGTGAAGCAATATCGTTTGCCTCTCGCATCCATGGAGTCCCTTACTGAAATAATTAAGAACCTTGAGTCCCGGGGAATAATCCGTCCAGTCCACAGCACCTTCAATAATCCGGTGCTGGGAATATTGAAGCCAAACGGCCAGTGGAGACTCTGCGCCGACCTTAGGGAGCTCAACAAACGGGTCCATACTTCCCGATGGCCTCTGCCCTACATTGACCAAGGTCTGGCCCAGATTCAGGGGTCACAGGTATTCACTGCAATAGACCTGACCAATGGATACTGGACCGTGCCTGTCAGTAGGGAGGACCAATACAAGCTGGCTTTTACCTTTGGGGGCCAGCAGTACACATGGACCCGGACTCCCTTCGGATACCTCAACTCCGGCAATGAATTCAACATTTTTCTACACAAGGCCATGCCCGACTTGGGTGCAAGGGGTAACCTGGCTTATGTAGATGATGTCCTCATCAAAAGCTCATCTGTGGAGGAACACATAGCGGAGATCCGTTATGTTCTGACCCAGAAGAGGGCCGCCGGAGCAAAACTTTCCTTTCAGAAAGCACAGTGGTGTAGAACCCGTGTTAATTTCTTGGGGCATGAGATTACTCCTCAGGGTCTCTGTCCCCAGGAAAAGAAAGTGGAAGCACTTCAGAAACTGAAAGACCCCACAACTCTGAGCCTCCTTGGACTGACTAATTACAGCAGAAAGTTCATTGAGGGCTACGCAGAGATCACCAGACCCCTGATTCATCTCCTGAAGGGGGGGGTCAAGTGGGAATGGGGTCCAGAACAAGCCGAGGCGGTAAAACAACTCAAAAGAAGCCTCTCACAAGCGCCTTGCCTAGCTTACCCTGTCAGAAACAAGGAGTTCTTCCTGGAGACGGGGTTCTCTAATACGTGCTTGACGGCAGTATTATACCAAAAGCATGACAAGGTCAATAAAGTAATCTCATATGCGAGCAAAACTTTATCCTCTGTGGAGGAGAAATTCAACGATTGTGAGAAGGCACTCCTGGCAACGGTGTGGGCATTGAAGAATTACCGCCCGTTTATCCAGGGGGAACACATCATAGTGGAGACTCCACACCAGCCTCTGCAATATCTCCAAAGTGACAGAATCCGGGCCGGAAATGTGAGTAATTCCCGAATTACTTCCTGGATTCTGTCAATGCAAGGCTTTCCTGTGGAGGTCCGATATGGCCAAAACAAGAAGAGTCCCCTCGCGCAAGGTCTGGCTGACTTGCATGATTGTGCCAGAGAAAACTGTCTCGAGGAAGAAAGTCTAAAAATCAAGGACAACACGGAGGCATACCTTAATTCCCCACACCAAGTCTTTGAAGAGGACAAGTGTGAGGGAATGCCCACTGTCTATGTGGATGGATGCTCTTACCATGTTGACAACAACGGGGAAAAAGAACTGGTGGCTGGCGTAGGGAATGCATGGGTGAATGAGTCCCCAGAACCCTCCGCTGGATACAAAATTGGTCCCCGAAGTAGTCAGGTGGCAGAATTGATGGCTGTGCATCAGGCCATCCTCACTGCTGTCCAGCATCAACTCCGCGAACTGGTCATAATCACAGATTCGGATTATGTACGGAACGGGTTCGTGGAGCACCTGGTTAATTGGAAAACCAGAGGCATGTTATGTGCTAACAACAAACCCTTGAAACATGGGAAGTTGATCCAAAACATTGATGATCTGGTCACATCGAATGGGATGACCATCTACTGGAAAAAGATTAAGGGTCATTCCAAAGTAGAGGGACCAGACAAAACTGGAAATGACTTAGCTGATCAGCTGGCCAAAACCGGGGCCATCCAAGGGGATCTAATTGAGATTGAGTCCCTGTTGGGGGAAATCCAGGTCGCTGCTATCACTAGGTCCCAGACAAATGCTCACAACGACCTCTCAATTGCACAATGGAGTAAGGAGACCCCTGATGCTGATTTGATTACTGCTCAGAAGGGGGATCCAATAATTGGTAAATTTTACCAGCACCTTGAGGACCCTGAGAACTTTCCCCTGACGGATACCGATTACATTGGGAAAGAGGACCTAAGAGTGTTGATGAAATGTCCAAAAATGTTCCGGATCCAAGACGGTTTGCTGGTAAGGAAATCCAAAGCTGGCCACGATCAGTGGGTGGTTCCTACCTCATTCCGAAGCCTGATGTTAAGTCACGCCCATGATGCGGCCACCGCCGGTCATAGGGGGTTTCACACAACACTGGAAATCTTAAGAGAGGTTGCATACTGGCCACACATGGGCCAGGACCTCAACCAATATTTGAAGGGTTGTCTTGTGTGTGCACAATTTCAGCCGACATCCCTCACACACCGGGCGCCTTTACAAAAGCGGGGGATGACACTGTCATGGTCAGATTTACAAATCGACTTTGTAGGCCCTGTGATTCGCTCGGCTAGGGGGAATAAGTACATGTTGACTGTGACATGCTTGTTTACCAAGTGGGTGGAATGTCTCCCAGCCCCAAACTGCAAGGCAGAAACGGCAGCTGCCTTGATGATTAACCACATCTTTTCCCGTTTTGGTTTACCTCAAAGGATTGAGTCAGACAGAGGTAGCCACTTCACCAGTGAAGTAATGACAAAGATGTGGGAGATACTGGGGGTCAAGAGAAAGCTGCATATTGCTTATAGACCAGCTTCTTCTGGAGCAGTAGAGAGATATAACCGGACAATTGTGAGCATATTAAAGAAGTTTGTGGCAGGTTCTGGGCCAAGTTGGGATATCCGATTACCTCTGGTCCTAATGGCTATCAGATCTACCCCTTCATCTGCAACCAAAATGTCACCATTTGAGTTGATGACTGGGCGCAAGATGGTGCTTCCTCAGCATTTGCTCTACAGGACCCAAGAGCAGACACTGATAAATGCCTCCACTACTCATGAGTATGTGGAGAATTTAAGGAAACACCTCCAACATGCTTTTGCTTATGCTCAGCGGAATCTAGAAAGATCAGCTGATAGCATGAAGACCCATTATGACCTGAAAACTTCCAGGAAGGAATATCAGGTGGGGGACCGGGTCTATCTATACAACTTCCAAAGGAACCAGGCCAAGCAGCGCAAATTTTTGCCTACATGGAAGGGACCATTTGAGATCATCGACAAGATCTCCCCTGTGGCCTACAAAATCCACATCCCCAAAGGTCCTTTGGCAGAGGGGGAAGACAAGTGGGTCCACATAAACCAGTTGAAATGTTGCCATCCCAGGCACACTCTGCAACAACTGGAGGAATCCTCTGGAATCCTAGCGGGTACTGTCTCAGACTAATTCAGTTCCAACCATAAAACATACCACATCTAGTCTCTAAAATATTGTGATTTGCATGAAACTGTCTCTTAGTTATACTGTTTTTATTTTTTCAAAATAAGAATGTAATGTTTCGTGATGATGAAATGCATATGCTGCCCCACTATCTCAACAGTGGTGGAAAAAGTCTATGAGTAGGTATTGCCGCTCTTCCTTTGTCGTCCTAGGAGAAAGAAAACCTGAAGACGGGCCAAGGAGGATGATACGGAGACCGGGAACGAAGATCCAATGGGCCCAGTGGACCGCCCAAAATTCCCATCAGGACCGGCGAGGAGAACCGATCGATGCGACCGGATGGAGAAAAAGATGCTGAACTGTGCCATCTATTGGAAGAAGATGAGGAAACATCCCAGATCTTGCGAGTCCCATCAGTGAAACCGAATGGCCATCGCAAGAGGGGGGCTTGTGGGATGTATTTACCCATGCATCCGAGCCCTACCTCAAAACTGTGCAGTACTGACATGGAAAACATCATGATGGCCAGAGCTTCCCAGAAAATGCACAGGGAAATGCATGAAGAATAGGCTGCCACCCATTTTTGCCGATGTTATGGGCACAGAAGGACACTGCCTAAAACCACCATTGGACTACCCGCACAGTAGTCTGAAACCATTGGGAATGGCAATGCTGATTGCCAAATGCAACCTAGAATTGTTGGGAATTCATTTTCTTAAATCCCAAAAATGGGTGCAGTACCAGTACTCACCACTATCCAAAAGCCGGCAGTTTAAAACCACCCTGTGTTTCTCTGAAGGCAGGCTCAAACTGTCTATTTTAAACATTGCAACACATCTAAAAACTCACTGGACACCAGCAGACATTTGGTAGAATGGAGTGTTGTATGCCTACAAAATCTGGGAAATGAAGAGCCCAAAACAATGCTTATAACAAAACTGCTATGGAGTCAGCAGTTTAAGTTGCACTGGATTTAAAGACACTAAAATCGAAAATGTTTAGATTAAATGAGTGACCTATGTTTGGTGTCACATGCCTTTGTAACTGTTGAAATGTCATAGTTTTGCACTTAGAATCAGCATTCTAGCTGCATGTGTAAAATTGCAAGTTAAGTTAAAAAGCAACAAAAAACCTGCCAGTTAGCTGAAGGTCTGGCTTAAGGAACTTGATTCTGCTTGACAGCTACCCCCATCAGGAGTGAAACTTGAGTCACAACTGTGTTCCCAGGCTATCTGCCTTTTGCTGGCAACACTAAGGATATGCCATCTTTCTGATAATTGAATTACCTGTGCTCTGCAGGAGAGTGAACAATGCAACTCCCTTCACCCAGGCAGAGGGTTTATTGAGAGGATCATAAATGGCTTCCTCTTGAACAATGAGCCTCTCTTGACTCAGGCAAAGGTTTTATTACAGCAGTCGTAAAATGTAGCTTCCTCTTGGCAGAAGCTGGGAGGGGCACTGCCTGTGAGAGCAAGCTGGCTTGGCAGAACTGGATAAACCAGTATTTCTACCTTGTGCTGAGAGGAAACCACACCCCTTTGTAGCCAGAATATTGTTTAGAAAAAGATGGATCATTCATAGAGCGGACATGTGAACATTTTATAAATGATACCATAATTCTTGTGATTTTTCTGCCCACAGTTTAAGAGGTTTTTAGAACCGGTGGTATGTTCAGGAGGGTTTTAGCGGAAAAGTGGATATTACTCTAAATGTGTGCATGTTAAAAATCTGAAACTTCCTCAGTTAATGTCCATACTCCCTGCACACATGTATGTAAAGTTGGGTCCATGTCAGAAATTGAAAAATCAGTTAAAAAGTCAATTATGTACCATCTCTGAATGCAAGCTCCTAGAAAGAGCAGATTTGGACAGAGACATGGCTAAATTCAGCCACACCATGTATATGTAATTTCAAGCAACTGTGTAACTGTGAAATATGTCTTTTATTATCAAATATAGAATGTGTGTAATCTGACAGGGGAGTGCCCTCTTGGCAAGCCATAAAATGACATCACTCTGACTCACAGTTCATTCCCCAATCAAGTGATGAATGGAAACTTGACCAATGACAAGTGAGAGGGGTAGGGTCTAGTGATGCTGCACACACACCCACTTGCAGAACATATAAATGGGCCACTGAAACTTAGATAGAGACCTTCAATTCCATTTGCTGCAACGCACTCTGCTGGACCATACAACATCCTGAGATCCAGACTTCAAATTCATCAACCTCCAGAAAGCCAAACTAGAGACCAGCAGAGAGAGCTGACCCAGATCACTGAGAAGTGCAGAGGCCAGACCAGAGAGAGACCCGAGCCCAGTCCAAAACCCTGACCAGATCCGTGACGAGGCCCATTTAATTCAAGAATATAGTGTGAGTACCCAGCAGGACTGTGTAGAACCAATCTTTTAGTTTAAATTCATCTAATTCAATCTATTTAACCTAAGTAGAACTGCCTGATAGCTCCAAATCTGTCACCTGTCATTTTAGATGCAAAATCTGCCACTTGTCATTTTGAGCTTTTAAAATTTGCAAAACCAAAAACGACCTCTATTAAATCGCTCATATCTCCGCGACCGTTTGTGCTAGAGACTTGCAGTAACTTTTATTTGAAAGCTTAGAATCTTAGCTTTGAATCGCACCAAGATCCACATTCCTACCCCTTATAGTTTTACCACAATCGCGGAAAACGCACGCGTGAACTTTGCCGCGATTTGCAAATTTCTCCACGTGTGAAAACAGCAGTTTGCTTGCCTTCCATTTGCCAGAAATTCGTTTAACCTGCTAACTATCCCTGCATCATTGCTAGGGTGAGCCTGGACTAATATTAACTAGATACCACTCACCCTGAACCTCTGAAAGGGAATTAAAAGCATTTCCAGCATATTTCTCATCCATTGCTAGCACATATCAAAGCAATTTGGGCCTGTGTTTTCAAAACTCCTATCTGTTTTCTGTAAGCTTGCTGGGATTGAACTGAATCACATTTGATTGCATTTCTGAGAACTGTGTGCTTCCTTCCATTTCCTTGCATTGCATCAAGGGGGGAGGGGATTGCCAGAGAAAAGTGATTACCTTGTTTGTTGAAATCATATTGAGTATTTTCTGTATTGCATTTTCATTCAACATTACATCCAGTTGAACTCTATAAAGCATCCTCTACCACATTATACTTCTGTACCTATTTACCAGTGTGCTACCTTATCCATTTCATGTCAACTCCTTATTGATTATAGAGAAGCGTGTTAGTGCCAGATTCTCCGTTGTTAATCTTTATCATATCAGATTAAGTGTGCTATTCAATTATTAATTTATTATAAGTGTGATATATATATATTGTTTAAATTATCAAATAAACCTTTTAAACTTGCAAAACAGAACTACTTCTTGGCTCAGTGGGGTCAGGGGGATTCCAAGAGAGGGGTGTTATATAGGGGTAGTCATCCAGAACGCATGAACTGGACCTAAAGATATATCAATAAGGGTTTTCATTCAGTATTATAGACTAGGCGTTGACTTAGCTGTAGTGTTGAATTGAATCCTCTTACAACCTACAATTTTAGTGTCATTTTGCAGAGTGGATTTCAGGTTCCGCTGAGGGAATGATCGGGGATGTCATTTCACCAAAATGCCAGGGGTAGCGGAAGTGACATCACAATGCCATGCCCCATGAGTGACATCACAGGAAGTGATGCCATTTGACCTCTTTTATTTATTTATTTATTTTTTTATTTTATTCGGATTTATTTAAAGCGCACATCAGCCCGGGGGCATCGTGGCGCTGTTACATGAACACATACATATCCCCAACGTGGTATCACAAGTTTGGAGGCATGAAACGGCAGAAAGGGACGAGCTCAACAAAGGTTAAAGAGAAGAAAATGTCAGTTGTGTGCAGTAACAGAAATGTGAGAGGAAAAATAGAGAAGATTCAAATAAGATGCCTATATTATGGGCTGTAGAAGAGGAGAGCTGGGACAGAGGAAAGGAAAGAGAAGAAGGAGGTGAAAGAGGAGGAGGATGAGATGGAGGAAAAAAAAGTATCTCTGCTTTAGATGTGTTAAGATGGAGGAAGTGGGAAGGCATAGTAGGATTGTATAGGGAAAGACATGCAGAGACTGAAGGGAGTCAGTGACTTCAGAAAAAGGAAAGTAAATGTGAGAGTTGTCTGTGTAGAAATGACAGGATAGGTTAAAAGATGAGATAAGTGCAGAGACAGGAACAGTATATATGGAAAAAGGTAGTGGCACAAGGACTGCCCTGGAGGCACACCGCAGAGGACGGGGAGTAGAGAGACTGCCAGCCAAGGACACAGAACAGAAATGACCCATGAGATAAGATTCAAACCTGGAGTGGACAGAGCCAGAGATGCCCATAGAAGAAAGTGGGGTGCGGGGGTCCACAGTGTCAAAGGCTGCCAACCAAGGACAGGAGAACAAGGGTAGAAGAAAGTTTATTGTGGTGTGCCGAGAGAAGTGAGTCTGAAACGTGTAAGAAAGCAATTTCAGTGAAGTGGGCAGGAGGAAAACCAGACTGGCATGGAGGGAAAAGAGAGTGCAGTTGTAAGTAGAAAGGTACCTGTCAGTAGACAATGCTCACCCAAAGTTAAGATAAGAAAGGGAGGCGAGAGATGGGTGGAAATTAGAGGAAATAGAGGCATCGAGAGTGGGTTTTTTCATAATGGTAATGATAGTGGCATACTTAAATGTGGGGGGAAGAAAGACGAAGAAAGAGAGAAGTTGATAAGAGTAGTAAGATTGGGAAGACTCTGAGGGTAGACAGAAGGAATGAGTGCAGAAGGGAGAGGGGCAGAAGGCGAGGCCATACGGTGGGCACGACTTAGAAAGTGAACTGAGAGGAGAAAAGACAGAAAGAGGCAGGTGGGAGGGCAAGTGTAGCAACCTTAGAGGTCAAGTAATCAGCAAGGTCAGAGGCAGATAACGCATAAGAAGGAGAGGATCAGGTTGGCGTGCATGGTGAAAAAGCGAAAAGGGGAGTGAAGAAAAGTATTGTTTCATGCGTCAAGAAGAAAGGAGGTAGAAAGTTAGATAAATAGATATAGGTAAGTTCATGGGGATAGATAGGAGAGAGGTAGAGAGATAGAGAGAGGTGCAGAGAGAGAGGTGTGAGGATAGATTGCTATTGTACAGAAAGTATTGGGTTCAAAGCTCATATTTCACAGAAATACAGAATTGGTGTGAATACGCATTTCAACATTTGTAAACATTGCATGCTATTTGGAAAAATTGATAACGCGAAAGCAGATCGTCATACACGCTACTAATAACCTAAAAAAACTGCCTTACTTCCTCCTGGTTTATGTTTCCGGTACATGGGTACCTTTTTGATACAGTATTTAGCTGCGATGTTTCGATGCTTCCAATTCAGGCAGGCAATGGCATCGAAGGCCCACGGATGTCGATTGATCTGCCGAGGATCAGCCAGTCTGCTTAAGTACTTAACCGACTGAACAGCTTTCTTAGAGGTGCCTGGCTAGACTGGGCGTTATTTCCAAACAATGGCACATTTGCTTCAGGGTTTTACTTCTGACCTGCATGGCACAGGCTGGTTGAAATGGGTCTCGTTTCCGGACACAGGAGGGCCTGAGGGGAGGGCGGCTTAGCCAGCCTGAACTGAAGGTGTCTGCGATAGGACTATGCCCGTGAAAAGCTGGCATTGATGGAGATGAAGTCGGTAAGTACCTTAACAGAAAACATGCAAGGAAATAGTCAAATAACTAGGGCAAACAACACTCTGTTAAAAAGAAGTGTTTCTGTTGCACTGGCCTGGGGGGGCACTTCTAAACGAGGCGGTGGTTGGTTCCTGTGGCCTTTCCATCCATGGCCTCTTTGCTGATACTTGGTTTAGTAACATAGTTCCAGAAATCCTTTCTCTAAGTGTTAACCAGTGCATGCATTGCACACACTTGCTCTTATCAAAATGTTTTGGGAGAAGGTCTGTGCCATGATCGCATTAATTGTGGCCAGTCGATTGCCAGCTTAGCAACGTGCAGGCATGTGGAGAGGTGCTATAAAAACATCCTCTGAGCAGGCAGGCGCAGCTAATATGAGCCGCACACTGGCACACACTCGACGAGGACCCACCAGAACCGTGCCCCCCACCCAGCAGAGCACACTCACCATCACCGCTCACTTAGTCTTACTGTGTTTTAGGAGCTCGCTCTGACGGCATGCAGCCACAAGACGAGGACAGGAAAATCACATACTTTCACTTATATGTTTGTTAAAATATCTACTGAATCTTTGGCATCATTTCATAAATTCCAGGTTGGTAAGCTTTTCGGCAAAATATATACTGTTTTTCAAGATTAGAGGTATCTGCATTCCTTTTTTTTAAACTTTGTATGAAAACAGTGTCATGATATGTGCTTCCCAGGGGCTGTACTAAATAAGGCTGCTTTGGATACACCACTTGTCATTTGAATAGCACTTTACTGGGAGGAGATCTCCAATCCCAGAGGATTTTTATTTGTCATTGCATTATATAATCAGGCAGTATAAAAAAGAGAAAAAGCAATTGCCAAAAAAGACTAGGGAAGATTAACCTCAGCAAATAGCTATGCTCTGTATCGAGATACGCATGAACTGTGTGTTCAGGTGTTTTCAGGTTATGGTAATTCAGGGGGTAATTCATAGAATTCAGCGCACAAGTGGCGCACGCGGCTGGCGCACAGTGTGCGCGTGCGGCAGTCTGCGCCAGCCGCGTGCGCCAAAATCCATTTCCGTGCACAGTGTATTCATGGATTTCAACATCCATAACCAGCCGTGGCGCAGAGTAGCGCAGTAACCCTGCAGCAACGCCAGTTACGCCTCCAACCCCTCCCTGTGCGCCATGAACAGCACACAAATCCCGTACATGTTGCACAGGCCAGTGGACCAGCATACAGCACCCCAACCATGAAAACGTCTGTAAAAATCCCCATGCACCCCTCTGAATACATGTACCCCTCTGCGCAGGAACTTTCACATGCGATTGGCCCTGTGCGAGCGGGGTACGTGTATTTTGGGGTGCACGGGAAGTTTCACACGCGATTGGGCTTGTGCGAGCGGGGTACATGTATTTCAGGGGTGCGTGGGAACTTTCACATGCAATTGGGCTTGTGCGAGCGGGGTACGTGTATTTCAGTGGTGCGCAGGAAGTTTTGCATGCGATTGGCCCTGTGCGAGCGGGGTACATGTATTTAGGGGGTGCGCGAGAACTTTCGGACGTGATTTGGCTTGTGCGTGCGGGGTACGTGTATTTCAGGGGTGCGCAGGAACTTTCACATGCGATTGGCCCTGTGCGAGCGGGGTACATGTATTTCTGGGGTGCGCAGTAACTTTCACATGCGATTGGCCCTGTGCGAGCGGGGTACGTGTATTTCGGGGGTGCGTGGGAACTTTCACACGCGATTGACACTGTGCAAGCGGGGTACGTGTATTTCTGGATTGCGCGTGAACTTTCACATGCGATTGGCCCTGTGCAAGCGGGGTACGTGTATTTCGGGGGTGCGCGGGAACTTTCACACGCGATTGGGCTTGTGCGAGCAGGGTACGTGTATTTCGGGGGTGCGCAGGAAGTTTCACACGCGATTGGGCTTGTGCGAGCGGGGTGCATGTATTTCAGGGGTGCGCGGGAACTTTCACATGCAATTGGGCTTGTGCGAGCGGGGTACGTGTATTTCAGTGGTGCGCAGGAACTTTCACACGCGATTTGCTCTGTGCGAGTGGGGTACATGTATTTTGGGGGTGCGCGGGAACTTTCACACGTGATTGGCCCTGTGCGAGCGGGTGGTACGTGTATTACGGGTGTGCCCCAACAAATTGACAGTGTGTGTCCTCCCAGGTGTGCCCTATCCCCCAACACAGGGGTACACACTGCACCCCTGGCCATGCCCCAAAGGCAGCCCATCCACCCTGGCGAAGCCCCCCAGCCAGCCCACATGTCACCACACACAAGTGAGCACTGACTCATGTCCCCCAGCACCCACACCCATCCAGCAGTGAAGGGCACCTGCCAGCAGGCCCTGACTCATATCCCCCAACACCCCCACCCACCCAGCATTGAGGGTCAGGCCCCGACTCATGTCCCCAGCACCCCCATCCACCCAGCAGTGAGGGTCAGGCCCTGACTCATGTCCCCCAGCACCCCCATCCACCCAGCAGTGAGGGGCACCTGCCAGCAGGCCCCGACTCATGTCCCCCAGCACCCACACCCACCCAGCATTGAGGGTCAGGCCCCGACTCATGTCCTCAGCACCCTCATCCACCCAGCAGTGAGGGGCACCTGCCAGCATGCCCCGACTCATGTCCCCCAGCACCCTCACCCACCCAGCATTGAGGGTCAGGCCCCGACTCATGTCCACCTGCAACACGACAGGAAGCTGCACAATCATGGCCCTCATGTGCACCAAAATACCATAGCACGCCCCCCCAGTCTTGACATGCAATGATTTCACCAATCCACCACACACCGACATGCCTATGTCAGGACACAAATCAAAAGTCAACCATGTACAACAACACATGTCCGTCACACACAAACACTGTTTGCCATAGATTGTGTAAACCCACATTTTGACATGCATGAACCCAATGAGCCAATCCCACACATGGAATTAAAATATAAAAATGTATTATGAACAAAAACAATGTAATGAAATGAAAGCCAAAAAAATAATACAAACATGAAATGAAATGCATGTCCAAAAAAATCAAAAAGGAAATGTAGATCCAATCCAAAGAATTCCTGAAGAAGAATGGTCCAAACTCACTGTCCACCAAAACAAATCCAAAGGAAACGTAATAATCAAATTCCATTGTTCCATGGTGAAATCCAAAGAAAATGTACACATGAATCCAATGTCTAACTATGTACAAGCAATTTTGAAAGGGTCCATGAGCCCAACAAAAGAACTGAAACCTATCAAAGAAACTACCTAAGAAATAACTATATACAAAAGTGTGGGGCATAGTCCAATCACCCCAAAATAAATTAAAATGAAAATGAAAACCAACACTACAAACTATATACAATGGGGGCAGGCTAGTCCGACGGCTCACTTCCCGATTTCCAGGGCCAGGGCATCATCGAACTCCTGGTCTATGTCCTGGAGGCGGGCCACTTCCATGTCCCTGAGGTTTCGCAGGGACGATGCCATGTTGAACTCCAACTCCCTGCAAATTGCCTCGAGGCAGTCGGCCCGCCTCAGTGCCCTCCGCATGGAGTTCTCTGCCCTGACCATTGTGAGCCATGCCTCTTCTGCCCGCCCCCGCTCCGCATCTATGGCCTGGCCCAACCGCTGCCACACGGAAGACACTTGCAATCCAGGGTCCTTCTGCCATCCGGCCGATGCCTGCTCCTTTGATGTTGTTGGCCCCGAGCCATCATGGCTTCCACCTTGAGCCTGCTGCTGCCGTGCATGTGCCCTGCCCGTTGTTTCCTGCATGTCAGCCACCTGCTGGGGTCCAGTTGTTGGGGTGGCCACCTCTGCTGGACCTCCGACTCCCGACTGTGGCAGGGATGTGTCCTCCACCAGCCTGACTGCTGGGTCAGGGACAGCTCCACAGGGTGCCCGGGTGACACTTGGACAGGAAGATGGCATGGAGGACGACTGGTGCATAGGGAGTTCAGCTGAGGAGGGGGTTGGCGTAAGCTCCAGCACACGGAGGAACCCAGCACTGGTGACCCCGCCCAGTAGGTTGACACAGTCTTCGAGACATTCGAAATGACGTGCGCTGTCCTCGCGACAACTCTGCACATCATGCAGAATGTCACGAACACGCAACGCCACCCCACCCAGGACAGGCTCAATCCGGTCCCGGATTGCCACGTCCGCAGGGAGAGGAAGGCCAGTTGTCGTGCGGCTATACCCTCCCTGAAAACGGGTCTGGACGAAGGCATCCCTGCTGGTGCCCGATGATGCAGTCACAGGATCGGGAGCAGGATTACACACAGGCACCTCGCGGCGGCATGTGCTCCCTTCTGTCCCTGCCCCTGGACTGCACCACTGGCACCAGTGGAATCCCCCCTACAGGCCCCCTGTGTGTGACTTCCACGGCCTCCCCCTCAACCAAATCCCCCACCAACCTGGATGACTCCGTGCCATCTTTCTCCATAGGGCCCTGTGGGGTCTCAGCTGCCCCTTCTGCTGCTGGGGAGTCCACCTCCGATCTCCACTTTGGACCTACCGCCGGCAGCTGCAGCCGTGGAGGCGGCACCAGACTCCTCACTTCCAGATGAGATGGAAACCTGGGAGGGGAGCTGGGCCTTGCCTCTCCAGCTGGTGGTGGGATCCCTGCCTGTGTGTTCCACAGCACCGTCTCCGCCCTCTTCATCAGTTGACACTGCAGACAGGGAGAGGCAGAACACAGGCATCAGGGCACTGTAAAATGGTCTGATACACACATGACAGTTGCAGATAAGTGGCAGTCTCAACCTTCACACATGGCCTCACACTCCCCAACACACATATCATCTCTATCAACACTCAGGCGCAAGTGAACTGGAATGTTGCAGCAGCCAGCACCATCCATACACATACAACACCATGACCATCCGAAGGTTAGCCTGACATCACATGCAACACGGGGATTGGCAAACACATGCACATACGCCACCAGACGTACATGCATCTGTACATCTACACCACCTGTTGCAGTGCAATCTCGGCATCCATTTCACATCTGCCAATCAGCCTCCTACATGTCAGTGTCACATGCATCCATGGTGTATCACTGTGGCACACATGTCAAATACCCTTACACACACACACATGTACACCATGCACGTACATGAAGGTGGAACCTGCATCCATGTGTCACACCCCAACCATGCCATGGTACATACACAGATATGTAAACATGTGTGCACCCCAACATGCATTTGGCCCTAATGCTTTCGTATACATACACCGTTGATGTGCCTCACACATGACTGGAGTCTCATGCGGTAGGCTCATGTCCCTGTACATGCACATACATACATGGTCCTTCAAATACATATGTGCAAACTGCACACACCTGCCACACCTCAACATGCACAGCATTCAATCAGTACGCATGCATACTTACCGCTCGACTCCGGACTGGTCTGCCTCCCAAGGACCTGGAAGTGGAGCGCTGGGCCTATACGTTCCAGGACCCTCATCTGCATGTTGGTAAGGCAGACCCGGCACCCCTTTCCATGCTTTACCTTCAGGAGACGCCAGGCCTTGGTGAGGGTCCTGGATCTGAAGTCCTCCCATCGCTTCCGGACGTGTTGAAAGTCGCGGGCTGCCACCTCCTCCACGTTGATGGCAGCCACGATGTCCGACCAGATCCTCTTCCGTCCTTCATTGTCGGCGATTGAACTTCCAAAGAGGGCATCATAATGCCCCAGGACTTGCTCCACCAGGATACCAACTTCTGCAGCAATGAAGCTGGTAGCCCTCTGCCTCTCTGACTGGGGGTTGCCAGTGGTGCCAGATGGTGTTGTGTCCAACATAGCAACCCACGAGGCAGGTGTGGGTGGGCAACTGGGTCCTGGGGCTGGGCTATGGAGCAAGATGGTATACTAGTCGGGAGTCTACTGTTCCAGCAGGGGTGGTCACAGCAACTGGACCCCTGCAGATGGCTGACGTGCAGGCACCAAATAGCAGGGCACGTGGCCAGCAGGCAGGCAGCAGCAGATGGCAGGTGGGAGTGTGCTCGGGGCTCTGGGGGGCAGTAATTTGGCCTTCTGGGCAGGAGCGTGGTCTTCCTTGTGTTGTTGCGTGGCCAGCTTGATACGGAGTGATTTGGCATGTGAAAATATTGCACGTCAGCGTGAAATCCGAGGAAAGGCCCTTAGCACGTAAGCACGTCTGTGACGTTACATGCACGGGCGTTTTCCACAACACGGGTACATTGTGAATAAGCACGTGAGAATAATGCACATCAGCGTGTTATTGGAGGAAAGGGCCTTAGTGCGTACGCGCGTCTGTGAAGATGTACGTGTGGGCAGGCTTAAAAGATACGTGTGGGACGCCATTTCCTTGTACGTGCTTTTTGTGTAGAGCAAGCGGGTGATTCTTGTACTTCTTGTCGGTTCACACACGATTACTTCACATTTCCAGTTCGTACTCCCTGTTTCCTCAGACTGCGTTCTTTTCTTCTTTTGGCGGGGGTGTTGCCAACGTGCACACGCGCATCTTTTTCATGTTCTTTTTCAAGGCAGACAGTGAGTCATGCACATATTTTCCAACTGTGGTTGCCCCCGTGTGTCACGTACCCCTTCAGAGGTCATTGTAAGCTGTGTGTAACATGCGTACACTTATTTTTGTGTTTCTGGGTGCCACAGCGTAGTGCGGGTTCTTTTTTCCATGCACGTGGTCTACCAGGGGTTGCGTGCATGTGTAGTTTTGTTTTTGGGGTTCCTGTGCGTTGCGTGACCCATCATCTTCCCCCTGGGGTCACAGACAGCCTTGCTAGAGCACTAGGGTACGATTTCCATCTAGTACCCTACCCCTTTCATCCCAATTGCCCAGGACAATTGTTTACTGCAACTCCCATACGCACAACAACATCAGTGCCATGGTTTGGAGGTGACCAAGCAGTAAGGAAGGCAAAGGTGGCCAACCTCAAAGAGGTGGGTGTGGTGGGCACGGTAGGGGACGTAGCCCAGATTTGCAGGGTGCCTCTAGAGCCCAATGTGGAGGACCAATCTGGGCCACCTATACCCTGCCCATGGTTGTGGGAAATGTAGCTGACACCATCCAAGCTCAGCCCTTGTTGGACCGGCCCATTTTGCCAACTGAACCGGCACAGGATGACTCCCAGGCTGACTTCCAGGTCACCAAGTCTAAGGCACATATGGCGGTGAAAGTTGCTGTCACCAGGCCACGTGGATCTGGGGCAGCAATGTCATCTGCTGCCCCAAGTAGCCAGGGTGAGGAGGTTGCAGCTCCGAGTCTCCCAGCCGGGACAGTGTCGGTCCAGGTCCATCACACCGACGTTGGCCCTGCCAACATCACCCTGCAGCCAATGCCTGCACCAAGAACTTTGGTCATTGTGCATTCGCAAACTTCAAGTACCCAGTCCATCTGCACTTCTGCCCCTACTAACCAAAGCAGCGTAAGCCACTCAGGATCCGCACCACCTTCCAAGAAGAAGAAGAAGGATTCTCTTGCACTACAGGCTGAGACCGCAGAAACAGCTACACACTCCGGCACGTCAAGGAAGCCCAGCTTTAATGACGCCGAACTTGATGCACTTGTGGCCTATGTGTTGGCACATAGCCGCAAAATGGTGGTGACTGCAGGCGCAAGACTACGCCTGCTCAATGTAGGGCCCACTGGCAGACCATCGCGGACCACATTAGTGCCCTTGGGTTTATGAGGCACACAGCTGATGATTGCTACAAGCGGTGGAATGACCTGAAACGCAGAGCAAAGAACAAGCTGGCTTGCAATCATGCCTCTACTCTGGTGACTGGCGGTGGGTCTCCACCAGAGGACGACCAACTCACTGAACATGAGTCTGTTGCTGGAACCTTCGACACAGAGGAGCAGATCCAAGGCGTGGGAGACCTACCAGATTATGAAGCATTGTCCGGTGAGTGCCCATGCATGTGTTATCCATGTGTATGTTGCTTGAGTGATATGTTCTGATTGAGTGCCAGGTGAGGGTGTGCACTGCTAAGTGGTATGGGTCACCCCTGTGCTTCCTCCAAACCATTCACCGGCCTTGGATTTGGGTATGACAGTATCTCTTCTGACCACAGTAGGCAATTAGCACCACATTACTGCAGTTGTCCTTGAACTGTCATCTTGCAACAACATTGTTCAAAATTGTCAGTGTTTGTTCTGCCTGATTGTTTCAATCCTCCCAATTTTGCAACACATTTTTCTGCCCTAATGCCACATATGTGACATGCTTCTGTCATAGATTACACCCCACAATGGCCCACATTTATTACCTTGTTATGGGAATGATTTGACCATTCAGGCTGATTTAGTAAGGGCCTGCTCACATTAATTTTTGGGGTATGTTTGAATGTGGAACATGACTGTTGTTTCCTGTCATGTTGAAGTGACCAACCATTGATGTATCCATCTGCCTGCCATCACTGTACAATTTTTAAATGGATGTCTTGCAGTGTGTGGCACATGCATATTTTGTCACACTATTTTGAATTTTTCATCTCATCATGTCCATCTCACATGGATGGCTGCACTTGTCAAAAGTACCATGGCTATGCTACATGCCATCTGTGTGCTGGCATGTGTCATGTGTGTGTATTGGACATGCCACTCACAGGCTAATGTGTGATGCCAGTGCTATCCAGCATGCAGCAAATGTGTTGCTTTTCCATCTTGGAGTCCTCAGTGTCTACTTTTTGCCTCCCCTTCCAACTCATTGACAGTGCATGCATGGCCGGGTTATAGTCATGTGGGACATGTGTTATTCATGTACTGGATCTCTGGCTTGTCAGGCCTATGTGTGTGCTATGGTGCTCATGCCTGTTTCCATTTGTTGTTTTTCATGTTTATGCAAGTGGTGATGCACTTGATGCTGTTGAGGTAGAGGAGATGATGCAGACCCAGGAGGAATCTCAGCCACAACCGGGCAACAGTGGAGGATGTGGGGTGGTGGTGGGTGAAAAATCAATCCTCCTGCAGACCTTACTGTCCACGGGTGTCTCTGGGTACACCTCCATAGACCTCTATGATTCAGGTGCTGAATCGGACAGTGAGACATATGTGCTGTCGCAGGTGAGTGTTTCTGGGAGGGATGCTGTTCTGTCCAACCCACCTGCACCGGGGGTAGGCCCCTCTATGGGGATGTCAGTGTTGGTAACTCTGCCTTTGGCAGTTACGGATGCAGGGTCACACTCCGCAACATCTGATCCTGTTCCTGGGCCAGCAGATCAGAGGGGGAATGCAGTCCTGCAGCCTCAGGCAGTGCCAACACAGCAAGGTGAAGATCGCCTTGCCCCAAACAGGTGTGGTGCCCGCCAACGCAGTGGCTGTGCGCCACCAGGCAATACTGTATGGGAAAACTCCATGTACGGTATAGCAGCACAACAGGGAGCATCATGTGAAATGATGGCTCAGGCAATGGATAGGGTGGCCACTTCCATTCTTCCCCCTGAAAGGCAGATGGAGCTCCAACAGCAGGCAACAGACTCCATTTGCCAATCACACAGGGAGGACATGTTGGCGTCCAATAGGGACCGACAGGCAGCACTGGAGACTCTGCGCGAAGCCATATCTGTAGAGTCACAGGGCCACAGGGAAGCCCTTAGGTTAGAATACCATTTCCTCAGGGAGACTCTGGGTGAACTTGAGGCTTCCTGAAATTTAAGGTCAGAACAGCAGCTGGAGAAGCTCACATGTTCACTCTCAGCAGAGCTCCAGGCAACCCGTGCGGAGATCCGGGCATCACGCGAGGCCATGCAGGTAGAAATGCGGGCTACCCGTGAGGTGCTGCATGGGGATCTCTGCACCATCATCCTCCAGAACGAAACCTTCCCCACCCACATGCTTGCTGCCATGGAGGACCAAACCAGGGCTTTGCATGGGCTGCCTCCCATAGCATGGCCACCTCCTGATGTAGCAGCAGAGGGTGAAGAGAGCGACAGCAGTTCTCCCACAGGCCATGAGCCCATGGAGGTATTTTTTTTTCTCAACATCCACGGAGGTGGGTGTTGGGGTGCACCCTGTCCTCGAACCTCCTGGGTGCCCCCCCACACCCCCTGGTCCACACATGGCCATTTTGGATTTGTTTTCTTTTTTTTTTACAGTGTGTTGCCTTGTGTGGCTCCCGTGGGCATCCACTATGTATTCCAGCTGGGCACATGCAGCCTTGTCTTTGGGTTACATGCTTGGGTTCCCGACACACACAACCCTCCTGCTTCCCCTTTCCATGGGCTTGCAAAGGGTGAGACCAAGTGACAGTAACTTACACAGTGACATTGGGCTCCCATGAGCTGTGTGGGCAGTCTGTAGTCAATACTGTGTGTACATCCCTAGTGGGGATTGTTGTTGGATTGAACACTGCATGGTGTATTGATATGTGCTTGTGCATCCATGTCTTTCTCCATATTCACATGTACCTTCTTCATGTCTTCACAAGGTCGTCTCCTTTGCAGATGCAGTTCATGTTGTATGCAGTACACTGACACATTTGCCTGACAGCAACGCTCTGTAGTTGGAAAGGGTCGATGTGTTGGCTTAGTCAGGTTGTGAGACTTGCACTACTTTAATTTTGTACTGTCGTATTTTGACACTGTTTCATCCTGTGTTGCTGTTCTGTGTTGCTGGTAAGTATTTATTCATGTGTGCGGTTTCTTTTTGATTAATGGGAGCATATTGTCTGTGGCCTGTTTACAATTGGGACAGTGCACTTTGTGACACTTGTGTAATGTGTTGTGCATTAATGTTGCTTTCACATTGCATGACATGCCATGGTGTGTTGGGTAGCTGAGATGGGGTGGGGTTGGGTGACATGGCACTATTTTCATGTGGTATTCTTCAATGGGGTAGTCATTCATGCAGCTTGAATGTGTGTCTTTTTGTCACACAGCATTGGTTGTCTTTAAGTAGGTAGGGATGCACACAATGTAACACTTCCAGGTGACCAATCTCAGGCTGGTATGGTTGTGACAGTTGACTGTCCCTTATGTCATCATCATTGATTGTCAGCTGGTACGTGCCAGGGCTGTGTGCACTCCACAGGGGTAGGATTTTAGGTGAAGTAATTAGCCACCGGCTGTGTACGGGCTGCCTCACCACGTGCCCTTTCACCTCTCATGCACAGCGGCCGTGCATGTGTTTGGGGATGTGGGGACACCACCATGTCCACCCGCAGGCCCCGGAGGGTTGCAACGTTGTGCAGGACACATGCTGCCATTATGATCCTGCACACTACTGGGGGCACGTATAGAAGCTGCCCACCAGAGCGGTCATGGGAAGGAAAGCGTGACTTGAGCACGCCGAATGTGCGCTCCACTATGCCCTGGGTTGCAATATGGGCTGTGTTGTATCTTACCTCAGGTGGTGTCTTGGCGTTCCGTATTGGCGTCATCATGTGGGTGCTCAGAGGGTAGGCACTGTCCCCTGGGGAGATGATGATGGGTATCATTAGTGGGGTTGTGACATTACTCAGTATCTGACATGCATGCATGTGCAGAGGCATTAATACTCACCAAGCAGCCATGTATCCCCATGCCGCTCAGCTTCTAGGTCCCAGTTTAGGGGTGACATTCTGAAAATGAAACTATCATGGGTGGACCCTGGTTAGTTGGCATATACTGAGGTGATGATTCCCTTGGCATCACATACTACCTGCACGTTGATGGAATGCCAGTGCTTACGGTTTCTATAGAGGTGCTCAGTTGCCCTGGGTGGACGTAGAGCCACATGGGTGCAATCAATGGCACCTAGCACTTTGGGGAAGTGTGCCACCCCGTAAAAGTCCTGGACGGCAGCCAGCCTTTCTGCAGGTGTTCTGGGCATGTATATGTGCCTGCGGACTCAGGAGCGTGCAGTCATGATGGCCAACACCTGGTGTAGGCAGCGTGACTGCGTGGCCTGTGACACCCCCCCACTTGCCCGCTGAAATGAACCAGTGGCCAAGAAGTGCAGTACATTGAGCACCTTTTCCAAGGGGCTCAGTGCTTGGGAGCACAGGGTGGGTGATGTGTGGTCATCCTCCCACTCACTCACCAGGTCGAGTATTATGTGTGGTGGAAACCTGTACCTCCCACACACCTGGTCATCAGGCATCCCAAAAAGGCTGGTCCTGGGTGTAAAAATTCGGGGCCTGGCTATCCTCCTCCTCCTGCGGTGTCCCACGGTCACTGCTGCGAGGAACAGTATATTCATCGTAGCATCTGAGCTTTTTGTTGTTTGCGCCCACTTTTATGCTGCGCCGGGCTGCGTACGCCTGCTTTCTGCTGATGTACGTGTTTCCAGATTAGCGCGTCTTTTTTGGCACACGCGTTTCCCCTGTTCGATTTCATGAATACGTGTTGTAGGCACGCGTGTGGGTATTGCGAGCATTTACCTCCTGTACGTCCCCCGTAACGCCCACATTTTCACGCGTTGTTCCCCATTCCGCGTGTTACGCCCTGTGTTCCGCCCACTTTTGTTGTGTGTGCTGCGCTATGTGCGCTTTCGCTGTGCACGTAGCACACGCCGTTTGATGACGTGTGCGCCCGCGTGTCCCCACGATTTTAGCGCACATCCCAGGATTTACGGGCGCGCTGACTTCCATGAATGGATGTGCGCGGCTTTGGCACGCTTGCGCTGCGATTTTCACGCTTGAGCTGCAATTTTCACGCTTGCGCTGCCATTTTCCGTGCACATTAATTCCATGAATCGGCCTGTCAATCTGTGGCGAGTTACATAGAAGCACAATTCAAATGGGGGAGGGTGAAGTTGTCTGACTGTCTTTCACACTTTGTGAAGTTCACTGCAAAACTTTGCAAATGTCACAAAGATATTTGCCAACATCAATAAATGTCCATAAACAAGGATCCTGCGGCATTTCAGTAAGCACATGTACGCACGTTTTAGTGTGATAAATGGTAACATAAAGGTGCTGAATAGTTTCCCCTCCACAAACAGGCACAACCGAAGGAAAAGTCTGCTGGCATATTACCCACTGAAATAATTAAGTGGGTGAAGAGAAACATTCTGAAATGCACTGCTGAATTTATTTCTTCCAAACCAATTGCTCGCAGGATAATAGAAATGGGCATGCTATGCATTGTAGCCAGCAAACAGGCTAGAACGTATACCCCTTCCACTTCCTGTTTTTCTCTTTTGCTTTGCCTGTCATTAAAATGTATTACCTTTGCATGATTGTAGGAATATAGATTCGTCCTTTGTTCTCCTATGTGATCCTTACATTTGTTGTACTAAAACACAAGTAATCATTAGTTACATTTGCTAGCATTAGTTGGTTCATTATTGATGAACATTTTGTAATCATTTTGAAAAGGATGTGTGGTGTGGGTGAAGGTAGCCGTGGCCAGGAACATGGTGATTTCATTCGATATTGCCTTTGAAATATATTATTTGTTGGTAAGTGAACAGTGTTCTACACTGACAGCACAACAGAGAGATAGAGGGAGAGGGGCAATGTCGGACTGGGCCTAGGTGTGACAGGGGAAAGGACAACAAGTACATTGAGTGAAGCAGCTGGAACTGGAATCCATTTTGTTTCTTCAGCCATGTTCGTAGTTCAGTGTGCTGTAAGGATAGCCATGACACACTGGCAGGATAGCGAGGCATTAGGACTTGAAATTAAATTACAAAAATGATTAAAAATCTAGAAGGTTTATAACAATACAAAATACGATAACATTTCTAAAACAGTTTTAGAATGCAATATAACTATGTAAACTTCAGAGTGAAACATATGATGCTTGGAAAAGGAATGTTCGATCTTTAAGCATTTTCGAATACAAATATTCTTTAATCCTCTTTTACTCATGTGCCTCCTGTCACAGGAGACATTGACTCCGGTAGCAATCATATGTATGTATATAATATAATATATTTGCATAAAGACAATATATAAAATATGAAACTATAACAACCCGCCCAAAGACCTGTTATGTCAATGAAGTGTACACAAGCCCTGGCTTACTTTCAGTGACTTTTATTACTGAAGGCAATTTCCTGATGATTACGGTCACAGACCATGACCACAGTCCAATGCTGGTGGCCACAGGCATGCTATAGGTATGAAGTGGCCATTCGGCCTGACCACAGGCCAGAAACTGTGGCTGCTTCAGTGGCTTGGAAGATCATGGGGCGTGGCCGAACCCCATTCCCAGGGTAACACAGCCTTAATGTGTGCCCCCCGAATGTTTTGTTCACAGTATCTGGCAGCAATGTGCACTGCAAAAAATACATTATCTTAAAAGATGTTCGATTTTTTATATGTGGAAAGATTACTTGTTAAATAACTTGCGTACAATCCTGGAAACATATGAAATTACTTTAGTTATTAAAAACATTGAAATAGAGTGAAGACAATTTGTTAAAGGGCGATAATAAATATGTGATATTAAAATATGGTTTTGTAATAAGTGATGGTCAGTAAAGTGCCATTATGAAACACCTTAAATTAAAACAATCGGTGAAATTTAGTAAAAACATCTTTGTTAAGGGGACATTATGGCTATGTTATGTTTGGAAAAAAGGGGCCTTTAGTAATTGATATTAACTTCAGTAACATTGTAAACATCTGTTATAAAGACCTTTGATATTTAGTGAAAAAACCTTGTTTAATGGGACATTGTGTTTAAGCGTATTCTTCCAAAACCATTGAAATGTAGTGAACAATATATACTGTAGGGCTCAATATGGTTGCAGTGTAACATCTAAAAATAATAAAAATTTGACAGTTACAGTAACCCATGGAACTGCTTTATCAGAGACATCATTGATGACACTACAAATGGTATCACCAATGTTTTCATGTATGCTTAGTGACACGTAACATCAACTATGCAAAGAAGTTACGTAACAAACCTTGCCCACACAATGTTTATTGCCTTAGAAGCTTTTCTTGTTAAGTTGAAGGAAAGTTATAGTTAAGCTTTCACTATAAGCAAACAAACATGCACATGAAGTGATTTTTTTTTTAAAGTGACATTGTGGTTGCAGTGCAAACATTTTAAAATATATAAAATCAATATGAATTCAAAGTTATGGTATCTTACACAATGATAACTCACACCCAGAAGATGCCCTGATTATATTGGCACACAAACCCACATATTACATCACAAATAAGGCCTGATTCACAGAGAATTTCTCAATGGGAGTGTGCCATTATAAAACGCTTCGGTGACTCAGCCCGATAGTAACATGTAGGGGAAAGTGAAGGAAGATAGATACCAGCAAATTCAAAGTATAAAATGCTGAAATGGAGCCTTGCTGTGTTCATCTATGATCTGTACATTTTCTCCAACATGAACAAAAAGTGTGTCACTTTACTTCACAAAAAGAGAATGAACTTTACCAAACTTTCCAAATAAGAAATATTTACCCTGGGAAATATTTACCAAAATATGTTATAGACAACATGTATAAAATACCATTCCTCACACATAGTGTGGAGCAGAAATGAGAAAGCCACAGGAGTAGTGTATGTTTACACATATTATGTCAGAATTGTTACCAAAAACCAAAGCCAGTTCATACCACGGAAATATCTATTTTATACAACAGAAGCAGAGAGCAGATTACACTTTTATTGCATTAGATGACAAGCCATATACTTTCAAATGAATCACAACATTGTACAAGACTTTCATTTATTTCTGCAATGTTTTTCATTCAACTGATATGAGATCATGTCAAATGTACATAATGTGTTCCTTCTATGAAAGCAGTCAGGTTACCCTGAATATTATCATTTTAAGAATATATGTTGACAACATCTTTGAATGCAACTACAAATTAGGGAAGAATATGTTAAATGTATCATATGTTCATAATTGCCCGTTTGACTGTTAGAAATTATCCATGGAATGTACTATTGTTTAATCTGTATGGCCAAATAACAGTTCTCATCTGGGCTTTTAGCAATGCTTGTTTTTTCTGGTTCACAGGCAAGTCTAATATTAGCTAAACCTCTATTCAACCTATATGACAACACATTGCTAATGGGAAAATTTCAGCAACCCTAGGGAATAATATATTCTCCATTTACAGGGCTTGGTCCTCTTATCCAGCTATCGAAGACATGCAGTAAATGCAGTACAACAAAGTAATCATGTGTTAAGAGCTCAAAGAATTGATTACATATATACATTGTTGCATTCCAGTAGAACTAAATCAATGGTCATCCAGCTGAGAACGATCAAATCTGGCAACATGATGAACAGATATGCTCATCAACTCTGTGGCTTCAAATGAAAATCAGTGCACCTACTAATGTCAAGTTGCATGTGAAAAGGTTTAGTGTTTCCTTTTTTTTTGTTATATGTAACTTTCAGATAGAAATGTTTACTGCTTCTAAACCTCTATATGTTCCCTCTTTCCAGGTGTTGTTATGACGTTTTTAGGTAAGACCGCAGTTTCCAGGCCTAGATTACAAGCACTCTTTTCGCTCAGACAATGAAGTTTGAAATGCATTTTTATTTTTTTCATTTCCACAAAACGATCATATGAAGAGATGGTAAAGGAGAATGAAAAACAGTATGTAGAGAAGATGAAGGCAAATGATGAAGAGAAGATTAAGACAATGGAAGAAGAGAACTTGGTTGAAGATTCAACCAGAGGGGGGATGTAGAGGAGCGGGTAGCCACTATATCACTAGTTCCAGCCCCCTCACCACCAGTGTACTAGAATAAAAGCAGCAAATGGGACCCAATGTGCCATTCCCGTACCACATTGAGTGTGCGAGAGAGGTCAAGCACTCAGACAGCCCTACAGAATGTAACCTCACAATCTGCCAGTGAAAGGATGCTGGATCGAAGGATGTCAGCATGCACCTTTGGACATCATGGATCATTAAGTGAAATCTGATGAGGGCAGAGTGATGTCATAAAGAAGATATATGAACCTATGTTAAAATGATATGAAAATACTTAAGAGTAACAATGTAACTGAAGCACAAAAAGAAACATGTACCCAAAAGCTAAGGTAATCATGACTACAAAGAAGATGAAGCTACTTACTGATCAATAACTGTAAATATGCAGTAACCCAAAGTAGAAAGGACACATATAAGGCCCTTAGGCTGCAAGATCAGGAGACGTGGAAGAATAGTTCTGTGTGCAGAACCAATCATGAATCAAGGTTGGCCCAGAATAAAGGATGCTATTTTAAGGATCAAAGCACAGAGCATAAAGGGAGTTACATGGATAAGCTCTGAATATGGGACATTCATCATAGATTAAAGAATAAGAAAACATCTGCAAAAGTCAACTGTTAGTCAATTAAAAGTGCACAAAATGTATATCAGATTGAGGGAGCAAGTGTCTAGAGGCCAAGAGGAGCAAGTGCATCCAGCATAATTAAATCAAATAGCAGAAAATAGAAGGCTGAAATTGACAAATTTGTGGTCTTCTAACGTGTGATTTCGGAGAAGAGAACAAGGGCTATTCATTAAGCCTCAGACAAAGATAGTGGTGTGCTTACACTCCCTTGAATATTCTAAGCCTGTGAGCAGTCAGCAAGGTCAACTACAAAAGGAAGACTGGGCTTATGGCGGAATAATTGGGAAAATGGGGAGCAGTCTGACAGGAATCAAACACCTACATTTTGTTTTACTTACGTGCTGCTAAAAGAGTCGAAAGTCCAAGGTTGGAATAATATGCCAACCAATCAGTAGGTTTGAGGGACAACCAAACAACAATTTTGCAAAGACCAATCCACTGACATTTTGTCCATTAAAATCATTACAGCACGTATGTAGAGGTAGTTCAAGGCGTGCGCTACAGATA
Organism: Ambystoma mexicanum; assembly: GCF_040938575.1. Classification (NCBI taxonomy): domain Eukaryota; kingdom Metazoa; phylum Chordata; class Amphibia; order Caudata; family Ambystomatidae; genus Ambystoma; species Ambystoma mexicanum. Next base: position 565,825,371 of record NC_090930.1, on the reverse strand, counting down.
AGAGGCAACCAATGAAAGACTAACCCTTATGTATTCTATAAGTAGATATGATCCGATAACCAATCCTTCCCCTTGATAGGTTTTGTATTTTGCCATGTAGAATGATGCCATAGATGAATCATATTGGGCTTTAAAGACAGTGGTGTAATCAAGATGCTTTGTGAGTGTACATGAATCAGTCTGATGTCTATCAGGTCTCCCTACATTCAATAAATTAGTGTATTGCCAAATTTGTTGAGTCTTGTAGGATATTTTGTGTAAATTTGGGGTTTGGCGGTATTTTCTTACCATCAGTATATGAGCGGTAGCTTGGTGGTATGTTGTTTGCGGTATTTAGTGGTGACCATAGTTTTCTTCCCTATATTATGACCCCATCATAAAACAAAACCTTCCTTTCTATTAGAGTACCTCCCAGTGTTCTATAGAGAGCCCTGGACCTATACATATGATAGAAACCCAACCATTTTATATAGCGCTCCACCTACAGCTTGTGGCCATTGTCACTGGCTTATCTACACCAGCGATCTGTGCGCCCATAGGCATTACTGGCTCATGGACCTCCAGCAATCTATATATTAGATTAGATTCCCTCCAAACAACATGCAAGGAAGGCACACACACAAACACACCCACACACACACACACACACCTGTTATATCACTGAGTATGGCCAGCTTATTCTATCTGCATGGGCAAATTGACCAATGCACTCACAGATGGAAAAATTGACACTAAAACTTTTGTTTTTATATTCTCATTGTATTATACATAAATACAATTCACAATTAACAGTTCTTACCATAAACATTTCACCATCATCTGTAATACAAGAGAACAAGAAACCGAGCAAGCAAGCCTTTTAAAACATGAACTGCCTTCACTCTGTAAGTTTTCCCATTAGAAAAACTCAGAGCCTTCCCACATTTGATGTGACATATCTGCAGACACTTTCTTCCAATCAGATTAGCAGAACATGTGTTATGTTACCACCCTCATGTTCCAAGCAATGAGAGCTTCAGAGCATAATAACTTTATCTGTTTGGTTTCCTGTTGCCTTCCTCTCTGCTTTCTGCACTAACACAGAAAGAGAAAAGAAAATGCCAGTGCACATTAAAAAACGAATTCCAAAATATTTATTTTCACCTCATTTTGAACATGAGACTACATTATAATGTTAAGGGAGTTAGAGTTAGTGTTTAGTAAATGTTAATTAAAGTTAGTCAGTTATATAAATAATGTAGTCTTCTATGTATGAGGTATTCAAGAGAAAAAAATGGTGCACTTTATTCTCTGCAGTTTCACATTGAGTTTTTCCTGTGTTATGAATTCTGTACCTTGCATGCCATTAGCAACATATTCACAACATATTCACATGTTGTATTGGCAACACAAAAATGACTATATGTGTGTGCCACATTTTCACTGGCAACAACAAAAAATGCCATCACAGTTAGTAAAGTGCTATATATTCTTATAAAGTGCTATATATATTACTACAGTCTGTTATGTTATTTGGTCGTTGATCTTTATTTGTAATTCCATCTGGGACAAAATACGCTTGAAGGTGCTAGAGCACAACTGTACTTAAGAACCAGCCTCCATCACCTCCTGAAAGCTTAAACCTGGCTGATCGTCCATTACTAAGAAATTGAAAGCCTTGGCTGAGGTGTTATGTGTCTTTACCCTATCACATAGAGTGTAGAAGTACAGATAGTCCCTGCCTGTTTCTACACTGCGGCCCTCCAGCAATGTGCACTGCAATGTATTGTGTCTCTCATGCGTATGCACTTCTTTTTTGTATCCCACATGTATCCCACTATTTTGACCCAGCAGCCCTGCTCTGTCAGTCTAACTTATCATGTCTTTAACACTGTTCTGAGGCTTCACAATCTAGTCTCACATGTATTTGTATACCTGATGTAGCCCCCCACACCATGAGGCGTGGCTTTGCCAGTTTGTGCACCTATCCTAATTGTGTCTCATGTATTTGTATACCTAATGTAGCACCCGTACCATGAGACATGGCTTCATCAGAGAACCTCACAATGTAACCTACATATGTGTTCCTGCTTTTTAAAGAAAGAATACTTCTCTGGACTTACTGTAACTAGCACCCTGATACCTCAGGTTCTGGTGAGCTGCTATAAATGCAAACATAAATAAATGTTAATCACTGAAACGGCAGGAGAAAGCACACAATGTCAATTTTTGTTTTTGATTAAGACTTTGCTTCTAGGGTTATGCCAGGTAGTAGGTGCAGTTTTACAACGATGTCAAAGAGTAAGTAACATCCTTCAAATAAAGAAACCTTCAGAATATGTGAATCACAGGAATCCGTGCACTATTTCGTCACTTCTCTGTTTTTTATTTTTATTTATTGAAAATGTTTAGGCTTGGCCTCACACTCACGTTTTCGTCATCTAAGTTCATGCGGTGGGGTGCCTGGGCATTCTCCTGCAATGCTCATGTTACTTCATTACCTTCATCACGATCGGTTTTCCTGGTTTATCATTTCATTTGCTTGTTGTGTTGTAGATCTTTGCTCTTTGTTGCGCCCTTTTCTCTTCCTTTCTGTTTATGTTCTGTCATCATTAGGTACCTTTGAATACCTTTTGTAAAGCGCTTTGGTGGAATGCCTTCTGGGAGAAAAACAATCAAACATTAATAAAGCTGGACGAACTTCCTCTAAAGTGTCCCGCGAATATTCGGAATTAAAAGTTATGTTTGCTGAAAAAAATGTGGGTTGCCTTCTAGGTATGAAAAACAGAAGCCCCTTCCCCCTTTTCCTCAACCACCCACACCTGCATTTGCAGAAGAGCAAGCCTTCCTCCCAATTCTGCCCCAGTGCTCCCCATAGCACCACCCACAAGTCCCATTCCCGCATTCCAAGAATTTCTAATGGTGTCTTTAAAAATGGCTCCAAATGAACAAAAAAGTCAGGGGTATGAACCGACAAGTGATACCAAAGCAATAGTAACACGCTTAGCCTAGAAGAGGGGCTAGCTGGTTCACCAAGAAACGAGTCGCTGAAATGAACCTGCTCTTCCATTTCCAACGTGCAGAACATTACCGATGACATGACTATAAACGTGCAGGGGGAATGTGTTTTGGCATCTATCATCTATGGCAGAGCATTGCAATTGTGAGTGCAAGTCACAAACACTGTTCATCATTTGGCTCAAACTGGCCATGCCACTTCAATTTGAAATGCAAGCTACAACTACCTCAACCAAAACGCATATATTTCACGTTTTGCAGATGGAATGTTGAAGTCATTGTACCTGTAGTTCTCCAGAGCTGTATTTCCCGTAATGCTCATCGTGATCTGTATGCTTGATCGTTCAGCAACAGTACATTATGCATGAACCGATGCAAGGATGGTGAAATATGATTAATGCAGACTGCCATGCACATTGCGTCGGAACACATGAGGGAGACTGGAATATTGAGCAATCCATAGGTTTGCTTATTCCACATATACATATTTGCCTGTTCCCTTTTACCAATACATGTACATGTATTTTAGATTCCTTTATAACAGAAAGGCCGCCATGTCTTCCCAATCAAAATACGCGTGGAGTCGAATGAAGCATTTGCATTGAAGGGTCCCTCAATACAATGTGAGCAATCTTGTTTAGTAAAGTAGTAATTGCACAGTTACAACCAACACTCCTAAAAGGCACGTGGAATCTAGCACCACGCGTATTCCAAAATATTGTACACCTGCCTTTTGTGTGCCCTAGTGCTATTTTTCTCTGACTACTCTGGAAATTGCAAAACCTAGCCAGAGAGATGAAGGTGGTTGGCAGTTCTATTGGTTTTTCTCTGCGTGAGCTCTTCCTTAACAAATACACACGCAAGAATGCATTTAATTTTATATTGCTTTTCCAGACAGCGGTGGGGAATGGGACGTTCTCTCTCTTGGGGTTACTGCAATAAGCCTAGGGGATATCTTACTTTTCAGATGGAACAAGCTATTAGAAACGCCACTAAAAGCTATGTATTTCGAATATACCCCACAATCATTTCCTGGCACCTTACGTATGATGAGGTTTTGTGAAACCAGACATTGCAGCAGAAAGACTTAAACACCGGCACTTATAGGATCTACACTCGCTACGCGGTTCATTTGGGTGCACCACAAATCCTGATACGTTCATTGATTTGTAAACTTACACTATATCTTATTGTTTTGAATCAGGATTGCAGAAGCCACACACATAGCTACCAATTGCAAACATCGGCCTTTGGGAATATTAATTTGAATGTCCACCAATAGCCGCATAACCGGAACTAACTTTGTCCCACCTGCAAATGTTTTTGTTCAAGAGATCCACCATAGAAAAAGATGTCAATGAACCAAACTGAAGCGTTGTATGTTAATGTGACATTAATGCTGGAAATGCTGTCAGCGTGCTGTCCAAGGTAAACAATTAAAATGCATTAAAAAGTACAGTACACCCTTTATGAATGAGCCAGCCAGATGGATTTGATCTGATTGAGTTGCCACTTTTAAACCCAACGTCCGCCCAAGGGTATCTTGGCGGTGAAAACACAACAGCAGGAACGGCAGCAGAAATCAGAATTCTTTAAAAAAGAATAGTTCTCTGAGAACGTCGAAACAAAATATGGTATTCTGTAGCACAGGGTTAAAGGGGGGAGTGAGTTCCATAGTTTTGCAGCTACAGCTGAAAAAACCTTGGCCTCCCACACAGGACTGTTTAATTCGAGGCACTTGAGTCAGCAAAACGTCCTGCAAACAAAATGAATGCCCAGAGATGTAAGGGGGACATTTATCCTGCAAGTACTTTGCTCCCACACCATAAAAAGCCTGGTGCACAATGCACAGGGATTTAAGTTGAATCAGTTTGGATCCAGGTAGCCAATGAAGTTGAGGAAGAACAGGAGTCATGTCGGTGCAAAAAGCGACCCGAGTTAAGGATCTAGCCGCGGAACTCTGAAGAATTTGCAATCATGGCTGAGCTAAAAATAAGGAATTGCAATAGTCAATTAAGTTCAGAACTAATGAAGCTATTACAGGCACATGCAACTGATATGGTAACAAATGCAGGACTTTTCGCAACACTTGCCCTGCTTGACACACGCAAGCAATCTGTGCTTCCATCGATAGAGAAGCTGATAACTTGACACCTAAGTCTTTCACTGCTAATGCCGGGGTGGGAAAAGATCCAAGGGCAGAAGGCCAAAAGGCAGGAGTCCAGAAGGATGAGGCTGAGAGAGGACCATACACCACCACCTCCATCTTGTCTCCATTCAATTTAACCAATTGTTACTCATCCAACAACCCACTGCCTCCAAGCAACTCCTCAGCTGGAAAGCAGTAAAGGATGAGATAGATTAAGCCGTATGATCATCTGCATATCATTAGTTTAGGGGTAGCAACAGAGGCCACGGGAGTGGATGAGTTCAACCTAAGGTTGGATATAAACTTTAAATAGAATGGGTGGCAGCACGGTGCCCGATGGATCCCACATGGCAGAGGTGTAGGCTCAGAGTGAAAGGTGGCAAGAGAAACAGATTGAGTATGGTCAATAAGAAACAAATTAAACCAAGCTAACACCTGACCAGATGGCCTGCCCCAGCTAGTCGGTCGAGCAGGATGGAGTGGCCTAAAGTGTGAAATGCAGTTGACAAATCTATTAGTATCAATACATCCACTCCACCCTGATCACGGTGCCAAACAAATCATCGACCACTGAGACCAACACACTCTCAGTACTGTGGGTGAGGGGGAAGCCAGACTGGAAAGGGTAAAACAAATCTGAAGTTTGAAGAAATGAACTAAGCAGTGGAGAAATCAGGGACTAATAATGTCATGAAAATGTTCAATAAAGAAATGGGGCGAGAATTGTCCAGGATAGGGGGATCCAGGCATGTTTTTTTCAGGCGAGGGATCACCAAGGCGTGTTTTAGCTCTGTGGGAATGAAACCAGCGGCACAAGATTGATTCAATACCTGCACAACCTAAGGGACAATAGCAGGCATGATGACTTTAAGAATTGCTAAAGGGTCCCACCATGCAGAGAAGCTGACTTCATTTTATTTGTGACAGACACTATTTCATCAGATGAAAAAGATGAAAAGCCAGACCATAATTGGGATGAAACACAGACAGAAGTAAATTAATCCAACACTGTTGTTTTCAGACTAGATACTGCAATTTTGTCACAAATATTTAATTTTTTGTACAAAGAATTTGGACAAAGAGTCACAAAGAGCCTCTGAGGGAACAACCCCCACATGAGCAGTAGATTTAGAAGACAGAGAGCAAACTAGATTGAACAAATCCTTAGGTTGATCAAGAGCTGTGATTACTCTATATCCATGTACAAAGTGTGTTTGGACTCTCAAATTGGCATAGCTGTATTCTATCAGATTAACTGTAAGTACTCCTCCACTTCCGTTCCGTCTGCCTTCACTTAAGCCGGAGTAATTTAAGGCCCTTGTTGAACCAAGGTTCAGAGGGATGGCCTCGTTGTTTACAGGGCCTTAAAGAGCCATGCGGTTTGCAGTGGAGGTAAAAGCTTGTGCAAGTGAGGCCAAGTCAAAAGAGAGAGAGAAGTGTCACAGCAGCTGTTAATTTGAGCTACTATGTCCATCTTAGACACTGGGTAAACTTGACCTCTTCATATATCCGATCAATCATATTCAGAAGGCGAAGTGTTAAGCCCAATAGAAAAGGGAACAATTAAAGGGTCAGACCAGGTAACCCGAAAATCAGAATTTACTGTGACCAGGGATTCTGATGAAAAAACCAAGTCAAGAGCGTTGCCTTGCTGATGTGTAGGTTCACAAACAAGCTGACCTAAATCGGCCATCGCAGCAGAAAAACGGGTGATCAGTTTATCACTAAAATTATTGAATTTCAAGTTAAAATCACCTACTACTAAAAAATGTGTATAATTAAGTTGCAGATCTGCTGCCAGCACTGAAAACAAATCAACAAAGTTGAGGTGCAATAAGGAAAGTGATACACAATTAAAAAAAATGGCAAGTAGTAGGGGCTGTCACTAAGCAACGCTTCCATCTTGATAATACGGACTAAAGGCAGGTAGGGACACCAAAGATGGATTTATGAATCAAAGCAAAGCCTCCCCCAGGTGTTCAGGAGGCCCTGTCAAGGCAAGTGATATTATAATCAGCCTGAAAGGGCTTCAACCAATGATGGGCCAGTGCAATCACGGCGTCAGGTTTCCATTACACAAACCACACCAGATCAATGATCATTCAACAGATCGAAACAAGAAGAAGAATGAGCAACAAGAGAACGGACATTGACTAGAAAACACTTCAGAAAGCCAACCGGTGCCAAAGGCATTACAGCACTTATCATACGGGTAGAATAGAGACAAGGCGGCAACACTTTATTAGCAGGAGCCAGATGGAAAATAAAGTCGTGAGACAACCTGATCTATGACACAGAAGGCGAGATAGTTGAAGTATGAGCAGTCCAAGTCTCGTCCAAAGCATGGACGAGCACAGATGGGCTAGACTTAAGTGCGACTTTGGCATGATGAACAAACTTCCACTGCATACATCAACTGCGTTACCTATGAATGCACATGATATGGCCGAGCGCCATCTTGTCGGTTCCTGGCTAATGAGCAGAAAAATCAGACTGCAAACAGGAAGTGTGTGCAAGTAAGAAAAGAAACACCAAGCTTAATGGGCACGAGACCCCGGAGCGCTGTCTGAGGCTGGGCAACCTCCAGCCGCTCAAGACTGCTTACAAGGAACTAAGAATAGTTCAAATAAATAATTGAAACAAATAAATAAAAGTATGAAATGAAAGTATGGAACAAGGCATCCAGTCAACCCCTTTGCCCTTGAAGGACCCAGTGCCTAAAATGAAATGAAACTAAGCACAATGAAAACAAATAAAACGATAAGAACAAGTAGCATGAACATTAAAAAAACACAGGAGGCCGCCAAGCCATATCTGTTGGGATGACCTGAAATGGCAATGCGGAAGCAAAAGACCCACAGCGGAAAATCCGTCGGTTCCCGCCTAATGGGCAGAGGCTGTGCTCAGTAAATACGTGCAAGTAAGAAAAGGAACACTCAGCACTTGACGGGCAGATTCCACAAAAGTCGTGAACAGCAAAAGGCTAAGGTGGTTTGACAAGCACAACCCCTATCTGCAGGAAGCATTCCTAAAGACAAACAACAACACAGCAAGGGTACATTATTACTACACAGACATTGGCAATGTTGATGCATCATCTGTGATGTCACAGCTTGCTCCCCAGATGATATGATATAATAGATTATTTATAACACGCTTAATACCCAGAGGTTTCCAAGTGCGGACCCGGGGATGGAACCTGTGTTGCATCATATCTCATGCTTCAAAGGCTAGCACTTTGCTGCTGAGCTATCCTCCCATGATTTGATCAACTGAATCGTCAGCGACCTCACTGATCATGACGCTCAGGTCATCAGATCTGTAGTTATTGTAGTGTGATACAGATTATACCCGATTTGCTTATATTCTGTACCATTTTATTAAGCCATTTGGCACAGAAAAGAGGACATTGCACGAGCTTTACTTGTGCCAAATGAAATTGGCTAGGACTTTAATCGGTCTTGTGCAGCAGAGAGAGAGACAGAGTTGGGGCAAGAGGGTGCAGATGGAAATCCTACCCCTTTAGGCCCCTTCTCAGCATCAGTGTCCACCCTTCCACTCCCTAACCCGAGGTGGTTTCACTCGTTAATTAAGTGATGGATGCTGGAGAAATAAGCTGAGTGGTGTGAAACAGATTCCACTCTCTGCAGCCCATTTGTTGTTTCTGCCACTATTTGCCAGGCCACATGAATCCTGACGCCCCAGACCCGAGAGAGCAATGATGCCGGGAGGATAGCTCAGGGGCAACACGCTCACCTTGGAAGCAAGACGACATGAAGCCACTTATAAATATTATAATTATGATGGAGCATTTCATCACATGGAAAGGAAATATTTTTTCGAAAAGCGTTTCTATATGTGCTTGTGTCTTTTTGAATGTTAGTCATAATGTGTGTGCAATATTGTTTGTGAGTAGCTGCATATTCCATGTATGTGTGTGAAACGTGTTTGGCTGGAAAGGAGGGGCACATTGAAGTCGTACATCTGTTTTATAAAATGACATATATTGTGGGGACAACTCCATGATTGTATTTGCTGGAATATATTGATAATGCAGCTTCATAAAAGCCTTTGTACAATGCAATGCTGGAATATATTAATGGTGCAGCTTTGCGAATGTCTCTCACAATGCAGTGCCAGCATATCTTACGGGTGCAGCATCATAGTGGTAATGCATGCTGGCATTGTTTGCTGTTGAGGCATCATGCACTTGTTTTACTGTAGCAACACTAGCATCGATTGTTCAAAGCGCATCATGGAAGTGTTTGTGGTGAACATGCTTGCACTTACAATGGGGATGCTATCCTGGAAGTGGCCTACGTCGGTTATGCCCGCATGTATTGTCTGTATGATATAATGAAAGTGATTTACACTGGAAGTGTTGGCATATTTGTGGATACAGCCTCATGAAACATGTGTGGAATGTTCCTCTGTACATTTGGTGACCTGGGACATTTTATTTCACATGTTGCCTTACACATCTGGTTGTAAATTGTGTGAAACTTTAGTTTTGTCTCACATATGGAGCTGTTAAACACTTTTTTAAACGGATTATTCGAAAGATTTCACACAAACCCAACTACAACAAATAGGATTCCATTACTATGGTAGGTTGCTAGTGGCAATTTGCGGTCGATATTAGTGCACGTCCACGAAAATATTCACAAGCTGCCACTGACATTCATTCACTTAGAAGGCTGGTGGCACCTCTTCATCTGCCCACTGCACTTTAGTAGCAAATGCACTAGAGAATCAAGATTGTCCACAGCTAATTCCCCTCTGCATCAGTTTAACTTTGGAAGAAGGAACTCAGAGTGATCAATCCCCTATGCATGCTACGGGTACAATGATCAGTTCCATAAGTAAAAACATAACCACTTTGAGCTGCTACTTATCAACCGTTGGATGCATATTGCAGGCTATTGTTAAAGGTCAATGGGCTGCAGATAATAAGAAGCTGATGGCTCTCACTATGCTTCTAAATATTGTAAAAGTTATGACTTACAAGAAGCCGATTGCAGCCTCTGAACCAATGGTCTCCTTGCTGATTTGGAATGTTATGTGGTGTTTTGTGCATAGCATATTACTGATGGATGTTCACTAGCTGGTATTGTTAATACATCTTGACTCACTGCTGTAGTTGTGCCAATTCATTAAACACGTGTTTAATTTCCCTTGCAATTATTTGATTCCATTCCTTACACCCTCACAGAAATATTTAGGAAAATATTTACTAAGCTAGTGCTAGGTAATCTATGAAGTCAGAGTGTTCATTTTGGTTTATGCAGGCTTGTTTGTTAGCTCTTTGTTGAGCTAGAGCTGGTGTGACCGGTCGCTCGTAGCACGGTGTGTGTGTTCCGAGGCTGCCTGCCAGGCCCCGCTGGGCCTTCAGTAAGATTCATTCATTTCAGGCACTGTAGTTTATTTTTGGTTTAGCGCTCCGTGCGCGTTTGTGCTGCCCCCTGTCCCCTCCCTCCAACTCACTTCCTGGTTCCTCCTCTCCCCTGTCCCCTCCCGCCTCCCTGCCCGCCCACCCCCCCCCTCTGATTGGTTGTCCTTGTAGTCCCTCCATGACTTCGCGACGACCGCTCCTGAAGCTCGCTTCATTGTTGATCTAGAGCTGGTGTGAGCGGTCGCCCGTATCCCGGTGTGCGTGTTCCGAGGCTGCCTGCCAGGCCCCGCTGGGCCTTCAGTAAGATTCATTCATTTCAGGCACTGTAGTTTATTTTTGGTTTAGCGCTCCGTGCGTGTTTGTGCTGCCCCCTGCCCCCTCCCTCCAACTCACTTCCTGGTTCCTCCTCTCCCCTGTCCCCTCCCGCCTCCCTGCCCACCCACTCCCCCCCTCCCCTTCCTCTCCTCCTGCCTAAAAACCCACCCCCCCTGGGCAGCCCCCTGCCCAGCAGCCCCCATTGGCTAAGGGGCCCCTTAGGCAAAGGGCGGCTCCTATGGCTGCAGCTCCCTGTGTCTGCAGGTGTCCGCAGGGGACGCCAGTCGCCGATCCGCCTTTTCTGGTTAGCTCCACCTGCTCGCCCAGCCCAACTACCCACTCCTTCCCTTTCCTTTTCTTTCACATGGTTTCTACACTTCAGTGTGTACCGCCACTTGTTGTAAATTAGGTCTGCTTTTCTCCCCTCGCAGGACTCTCAAATTTAGGTGGCCCCTACACTGGGTACCTAATTCGTTTTTACTGTGTTACTGTTGCTCTGAAATTGTGGTAAACTAGGGCTTTTTTCTCCCCTCGCAGGACTCTCAAATTTAGGTGGCCTCTATACTGGGTACCTAATTCGTTTTGTTTACTGTGTTACTGTTGCTCTGAAATTGTGGTAAACTAGGGCTTTTTCTCCCCTCGCAGGACTCTCAAATTTAGGTGGCCCCTACACTGGGTACCTAATTCGTTTTTACTGTGTTACTGTTGCTCTGAAATTGTGGTAAACTAGGGCTTTTTTCTCCCCTCGCAGGACTCTCAAATTTAGGTGGCCTCTATACTGGGTACCTAATTCGTTTTGTTTACTGTGTTACTGTTGCTCTGAAATTGTGGTAAACTAGGGCTTTTTCTCCCCTCGCAGGACTCTCAAATTTAGGTGGCCTATACACTGGGTACCTAATTTGTTTTGTTTACTGTGGTACTGTTGCTCTGAAACTGTGGTAACTAGGGCTTGCCGCTTCATTCCTTTCTGCTTGATCTCATCTGTATACCCCTCCACTCCCTCCTTATTCCATGGTGCTCTCTATCTCTCCTATCTTCTCAAACTGCTTCTTCATTGACTATCCTGCTCTCTTCACTAAATCTGGTAGGAAAAAGTTTAAAAAGGATATCCTGGTCTCCAACCCAGGCCTCCCTATCACTGACACCTACACTAGCGCCGTCTCCAAGGAAACACTTACTGACATCCTCTTTTTCGTGCCTTCCCCTGACCAATGGACCCTTCATATGGTCTCCGTGCTCTCTCCCTTCTCCTCTTCTCCCATTAATGGTGGCACCCGTTGGGATGTCCTCTGGGCCCCCTTCCGCTCCTCTAATGCCATCATTAATGTCTACGCTAATGGGACCGTCTTGGTCTAAGGCCCTCAGGCCAACCTCCACCTCTTTGATAGACGCTTCCCGCGCCTCATCAACTTCCTTTCCTCTCCTGCTGTCCCCTCTTCTCTGTCCTCGGCTACCTTGCCTCCACCCTCTCACCCTGCCCTCTCTCTGGCTCCTTCTTCTTCACCTCCACAGGGCGTACCTCTGATCTGCACCCCTCCCGGAAGTCCTTTAAGGATGGCAACCTACTCCACATTGCCACTCTTAACTCTCGCTCTGCCGTCAAACATTCCTCTGATATCTGTCGCCTTCTTGAGGAACTGGACCTTGACATCCTCGGTCTCACTGAGACATGGTTCACGGCCAGCTCTGTCGCCAGCTTTGACACACTCCTACCTGACGGTTACAAGATCCTCTCCTTGACCAGGCCCAACTGTGCTGGGGGGGGTGTGGCCCTTATCTTCCCTGAGTGGATTCCTGCCACTGTCACTCCTACGCAGACCTACTCGTCCTTTGAATGCCTTGTCTGCCGACTCTCTCTCTCTCCTAGCCATTCCATTACTGTGGCTACTATCTATCGGCCACCTGGTCAAATTTCCTCCTTCCTCTCTGAGTGGGCTGTCCTCTCCTCCTCACTCCTGTCCTTAACCACTCAACTCCTCTTTCTTGGAGACTTCAATATCCACCTTGAAGCCTCCTGTCCGCCCTCTAGACTCTTTCGCGACCTCTGTGACTCTCTCTCACTCTCTGTTCTCCCATCTGGGCCGACCCATTCTGCAGGGCACACTCTTGATGCTCTGATCTCTTCTGACCTTCCCCTCTCTGTCCCTCTCTCGACTCCTCTCTCCTGGAGTGATCACTCTCTCCTTTCCTCCCACCTCACCCTCCCTACCCCACAGGCAAAGCCACCCTCATCATTGCCACCCACCTTCGCGGTCATCCGACCCATGAAGCGCATGTCAGTTGAAGCTTTTGCTACCACCTTCTCGCCCCCCCTCCCCCTTCGGCTGACTCCCACCCTGACACAGCCCTCTCCACTCTCCACTCTGCTATATCTGATACCCTTGATATCCTTGCCCCTGTCATGAGAATCCGCCTGAAGCCCAAAGCCAAATGTAACTCCTGGTATGACTCAGATCTTGTCACCCTTAAACGCAAGTGCAGGGTGGCAGAGAGGAAATGGCGTGCTTCATGTTCATCCTCTGACAAACTGGCCTGCCGCCTGCTCCAAAGGCAATACCGGCTCTCTGTTCTCACTAACAAGAGAGCCCTTATCCAGGCCCGCATCTCTGTGGCATCTAACAATTTGGCCGAACTCTTTAAAATCTGCAAGGAGCTGGCCAACCCTGCTGCAGTCTCCACCTCTCCTGTCCCCTCCCAGGGCCTCTGCACAGCACTGGCCTCTCACTTCATTTAAAAAACTCAAGACATCCTGTCCTCACTCTCCTCCTAGCACCTCCCCTCCACTATTCCCTGCTCTCCCTCTGGCCTTTCGGCAGCCACCACTCCACCCTCCTTCTCTGCCTTTCCCCTTTTTAATGCTGACGAGGTTTCGAGACAAGTCCGATCTATGAAAGTCTCGTCAAAACAGGTCCACACCTGTTCCTCCAAAACTATCAAGGACCACATTGACTCCCTGGCGCCTGCCTTGGCTGACTTCTGCAATCACTCCTTCGCCTCTGGAGTCTTCTCATCCCCCCTCAAGCACTCCCTTGTGCACCCCCTTCTAAAGAAACCCTCCTCTGACCCCTGCTGCCCAGCTAACTATAGCCCAATCTCTATAACTCCCTTCCTGGGCAAGCTCCTGGAGAAACTGGCCATCTCCCAGCTTAATCTCCATGCTGAATCTGTTGGTAGTCTTCATGACCATCAGTCTGGCTTCAGAGCTGCCATAAGCACGGAAACTGCTCTCCTGAACATCCGTGAGGACCTGCTCTCAAACCTTGACTCTAATACCCCTTGTGTTCTCATCTTGCTCGACCTCTCTTCTGCCTTTGACACTGTTAACCACACCATCCTGCTCAACCGTCTCTGTGATAACCTGGTTATCACTGGTCAAGCTCTGGCGTGGCTGTCCTCCTTCCTCTCCAATCGACCCTCACAGGTCCAACTGGGTTCCTTCCTCTCTGACATCTTTTTCTCTACCTGTGGTGAACCCCAGGGATCTAACCTCTCCCCCTGGCTGTTCAATCAGTATCTTGCACTTCTTGCTCACCGCATAGCCGCTCTCTGTCCCAACTTTCAGTGCTACGCGGATGATACCCAGCTCATTTTCAGGCTACTCTCGGCCTTCTCTTCCACTTTCCTCATCTCTGACTGTCTTTCTGCTATCCAGGAATGGTGTGCTGCCAACAACCTCTGCCTTAATGCCAGTAAGACTGAGATTCTACTTATCGGCACACCCACTCCCTCCTTCCCTGCAGCTCTCTGGCTGGCCTCCCTTGGCCCTCTTCCGGCTCCTACCTGCACGGCAAAAAACCTTGGGGTCATCTTCGACTCCACACTCTCTTTCTCTCCTCACATCTCTGACGTCTCCAATAAGTCACACTACCAGCTACACCTCCTCAGATGTATCCTTCCTTTTCTCTCCTTCCCCCAGAAGCTCACTGTCTCCAGAGCTCTGGTTCTCTCTAGGCTGGACTACTGTAACAGCCTCTAACTAAATCTTACTGCCTCTACTCTCCACCCTTTGCAACTCATCCAGAACAGGACTGCGAGACTTGTCCTTGGCCTCAAGCCCAGGGACTGTACCTCTCCAGGACTGAAATCACTACACTGGCTCCCAGTGGCTGCAAGGATTAAGTTCAAAACCCTCTGCATTGTCCACAAGGCCTTCTGGGGCCTTGGGCCAAAATACCTTCAACTCTCTCTTCCTAAATATCTTCCTTCTCGAGCCCTTCGCTCATCCACCTTCAACTACTTCAGGGTCAGCCGCTTCTCCAAGCAACGAGCTGTTGGTAGATCTCTCACCGCAGCAGGGGCTTCCCTCTGGAACAGCCTTCCTGCCTCCCTGAAACTTGAGGAGAACCATCTCTGGTTCCGGAAGTACCTCAAAACCTTCCTCTTTGCCTCCGCTTTCTCTCCCTCTCTCCCCTGCTAAAATCACTGAACCTGCACTAAATCTGCAACTGGGCCCCTCACCGATCTCATGTCCTGGCCCAGCCACACTTCCTTGCACTGCCTACATGCACTACGGGACTGTCTCTGTATCCTACAGCCCCTTCTCCTGGCACTTACCTTTGCACTTGACACCAGCTGGCCCTATTATTTATCTTGTATTCTACTAACCATGTACTGCACTTCCCCTCTCCCCTTCCCCTGCACTTTTCCCAGTCCCCCCACCCTTGCACTTGCGCGATCTGAATGACACCTGACCTAGTAGGATCGTTGTCTATCTCCCTCCCCCCCCCCCCCCGCCTCGTCGCGCCTTGAAACACTTGTGTATAGGCGCATTACAAATGCCATATCATATCATATTAAGGACAGAGAACTGTACAGCAAGGGTCTGCAACCTTTGTCTCGCCAGCAGATTCAGACTGAGCCATACAATTGTCTCGGGCACCATTGAGAAAGTGGCGCACAGTTGCAAATGGCTCTTCATTCCTTTTGTGACACTGTTTGAATAGTACTCAAGGGGGAGTTTTTTGATAAAATGTGATTCAAATTGTGCATTTTAAAGAATATTTATTCAGCAACACTGGTCAAAACTACTTGCTGCATAGAGAAGTAACTCATCAAAATGGCCCACATTGGCAAAAAAAAGTGGCCAACTTTGACCAAAAAAAACAGGCCCACACCAGCATTTTACGTTTTTGGTTTGGCCATGGGCCTATTGCCCTATCGGCCAGTCCGAGCCTGCTCGCCAGATGTTTTGGACTACAAATCCAATGAGCCGTAGCCAACTAGTCAATATTAAGGGATCATGGGAGTCGTAGTCCACAGCATCTGGAGAGCCACAGGTTACAAACCCATGTTGTAGCGTAAGGATTTTTCATGTGTACTTGTATATATTGGGCTAATGTATAATTATTACATGAACATCATTAATTACGCCCCTCACCTAATCACAACGTTCAGACTGCAGTCAAAAACTACTGATATAGAGTGCATTTCAAAAACTATGACTTCAGATGCAAACTGGAAAACTACAGAACAACTTTCTCTGCATTCAAGAATTCAAAAAATAAACACGCTGTCCTAAAGGTTTCTTTCCATAAAACGCTCGTTCTTTGTGAGGATCATTTTTAAATTACACCTTCAGTTTTAAAACACCTGAGTAAGGGCTAAACCATGTAAAGAGGCTTTTACTGTCTATGTTACCAGTAATGCATGCTCATGTTGAAACCTTCACCGTTTAAAATTAAGTTCTTACCTAATAAGTACAACTTATTATATAAATAGCACACAAGAAAACCACATTTATTTTACACACACTTTTTTATTTACGTTAATCACTATTAAATTCATTTTTTCTTCTACACCATTACAGCTCCAAAACCTACATCACTATTGACATCTCTTAGGATAATGACTATTTCCCAGTTTATTCGCCCTGACTTTGTCTCAAGCCTTAACTCTGAGACTGGTCCTCATTCGCTGATAATGACCCCTCCCTTGGTCTACAAGACTTAATTAGGCACAAAAGACGAAACTCGTGAATCTGAAATGGCTCCCTTGCTGCAGCAGTCGAAAGTGCGATTGTGTAATGCGGATTGCCCTCTGTGAGGGTGTACTATCCTAAGTTCTTTGACTTTTAGAACAAGTTGACTCTGGAAATTGTGTGTCAGAAAATACTAATCAGAACACGCTTTCACAAGTTTCTGTGCTGAAAAGTACATTGCAAACTTTCATCTCAACTGGGACCAGCTACTGGCACCTCCGGCAGCTGTTTTGCAGTTTGTAAAATTGTAGTTACATGTGCATACATGAAATAACAGGATTAATAAAGTGTTCTATAAAAACATGCAAATAGACTGGCCAAAACCATTTCATATAATTTTACTGTCAGCATGGTTTCCAGTGACTCATTGAACAGTAAGTGAGTTTGTTTGTCAGCCATCTGGTATTCGTAGTCACCAAAAACAAATCATTTATGGCCAGCCCTAGAGGTTTCATTTTGTTCTCTTTGGGCATGTTTGTTAGATCCCAGGAGCACAGGATAGATTGTAACACGTGCTCCATAGGAAAACCATGATAGGACAATGGTGAGATAACAGGCTGGTCATTGCTGGAGTCTTTTTATGGAGTGCAGACAGTTGAGGTATAGTAGATCATGAGAGTATTTACTCTCATGGTCGGGAGAGTGGATCTACTATCATGGGATATTTAGACCACTCACACTTCCTGTGTCCTATCCCTACCTTTGGCCAACAAAGCTCTCTCGGACTGATATCATCATGCAAGGAGTCTTCCCACAGTAGCAAGGATTGGAACCTTACAGAAGGCATGAAATTAACCAATCTGCTGTTGCAAATTGAGTATATGAAGGTGTGAGACCCTTTGGACACACTGAGAAGACATTTTCACCTGGAACTTCCAAAAGTCCTCTGTCATTGAGGTGGTGATAAATAGAACCACGAATAAGCAAGACACTCCCCTCACCTACTCACTGACATTCTACTGCCTGTACGCTGGCAACCAGGATCCTGGAGGTGACAGCCCCTACAAGTTCTGTGGCAAGCTTATGGTGTGGTACTGAAGAATAAGGACTAACCCTGTACCCAGAGATACTTAACACGGTCCCCCACCTACCACGGAGCCAAGGAACAGATCTGGGCTCTGTTTTTGACTTCAGACCACGTTTGCGTCGACTTGACCACTTTTTAAATAATGTTCAAGTCACCAGAAGGCATCTTGAGCTGCCTTTGACATTTACCACTTGTTTAAACCACTTTGAGAAGTAGGTTACATGCCTGCCCTCCAACCGCCTTCAAACCACTCAGCACTGCAGAACCACATGACATCACCTGAACAACGTTGAATTGAACTGTCCATGTGGAGCCACCAACATGACCATTGTCACAATTTTCTTTATTCAATGTCAAGGTGATGTCAACGTGATTCAATCCATCGGAAAGCAAGAAGAAGACCAACTCAATGGTACACAGCCACCAAAGAAGAATATGAAGGTACAGATAGTGGTCCTGTCTACCTGGCCTGTTTTGAAGGGCCCTGCTGACAATGTAAGACACCGCAGCTTATCTTTTGAACCATATCCTTATAAACCTAAATGTTGCTGCAAAGACATTTGCCTGAAAACCCTATGTTCAGACCCATAGTGCCTCTTTCAACCAAAAGTCTGCGTATTCTTTGTATCTCATCATACCAGTGGGTTGTTGGTGTTTTAATTTGTTTTTAGTTTGTTTAAAGTATGTTACTTTTTATAGAGCCATATTCAGACATTCTTTTATTTTAGTACCATAGCACAATTGTTGTTTGAATATCTCCTTAGCTCAGATCGCTTCTAAAGAGTAAAGCCTGCAGTCAGACAAAGTTACCACAGGTGGTGAATGAGGTGCACAGTTAATGTGCCTGTTTCACCTTTATCTATTGCGACCACGGCTGGTCGAGAATTAGTGCTGTGCTGAGTAAGTGTTTAGAAATCTATTGTCATCCCTGTACTGTGGCAGAGCAAAACATATTTTGTCACAGTAAGTTTAAAACGCATGATCTGGTAGAACATATTTCTCACTGTTAGGTACTGGTCTTTGGAATATTCTCTGACTCGCTATAATTAACACATTTGGAAGAGCATCTGCTCTATTGAAAGGGCATATTAATTCTGCTATTTCTGCACTGTGGCGGGATGTTTTCTGAGAAGAGGTTGAGTGTGTGTATGTCTCTGTGTGTGTGTGTGTGTGTGTCTGTGTTATGAAGATAATATTGCATAACATTGTAAAAGATATTACTTTCGTGAAAGGTGCCCTATTACTTGAGTCCATTTATCTTAGTGAAGTATCATCCTAAGTGGGTGGATATTGATAGTTCCTTATTATCATTACAGACATTTTCAAATCCTAAACAGTCCCTACACACTTGTTGCCTTGGGCCCTTCTCTCCACTCTCCAACTCCCACTTCTGGTATCCTCACTCCACTGAACTTCTATAGGTCACAGGAATGAACATTCCAAGGTAACACATTCCAGGGACACTACCATTGAATTCCTAACAACTGAATGAGAAAAGGTGAAGAAATATAAATAAACAATCATTTATAAGGAGAAGTGAGTCAGGTCATAGAGGCTGTTTCATTACTAGAATAATATTAGCAGAGGAAGTACAGCATAGACTGACAAAAGTACACCACTTATTTCATGTATCTAATACAAAATCCTTAAACTTTCTAAGAGCACAACACTAAACATTTGACAGTCTCACAACCTCCTCTTTTACCGCAATGCCACTCACACTCTCCTCCCAGATGCCATTCCCACCCATTGCAAAACCCCAAAGGTACCACATTCGCCTATCATCCAGTCCTTGTCCTCTTAAACTCTGTCACCTTGGGTAGCAACTTGGCAACTATGTTCATACTCCAAACAAATGCACCCTGCAACCACACTGCTTTCTGGAATACCTTAGTTACTTTAAATGGGCTAATAAGGTTTGGTTTCCCTTTCAATTAGTTGCCACCCATTTCACTCTCTAGATTTGCCTACTCTAATTTCCTTAGTAACTCTAATCGCTTCACCTTGGTATCATGCTAATTTTATACTTGTCCTGTGCAGTCTGGATGTTGGCATCCCTCATAGTCCTGAAGTGTAACCTACCCAGTAGCCCAAACAGAAATAGTTGGAGCAAGCTTTTCTGACCAATATCAATCTGAAAGTGGATACCTATGTGAAGCCCTCCTCATGCTGAACACTACACCTTTGAATGTTTCTCTTCCACCTAACTCATTGTCATTGGCTTCTTACAAGCAACCACCTATCTCTCGGGTGAATCTCTCAAGCAGTCCATTTTTTTCAGGATGGAACACTGACAAGAGCATCCAACAAACTCTTTTTCATCAGCAGCACCTCTCAATTTTCATTGACATGAACTGGGAGATATTATAATTCACAATAGTCTCTGTAAAGCCTTCCCTCCTATATTACACATTGCTAAAAAATTCAATATGTCCCCTCATCACTTGTTTGCCAAAATTCACTTATGACAATCTGGAACAGTGATCCACCATCGCACCAATAACGTACTGCCCCAAGCTAAACATTGATAGTGACCTACGATATCTAATTCTAACCAGTTCCAAGGCCCCTTTGGTATGTGAAGGGGAGACACGTGTGATTCATTATTCTTCTGACTCTTCTGACTATTCAAACACATCTAGCAATCACCTACAGCCCTCTCTAATGTACTATCTAAACTCCAACTCCAAACACTTTCCCTCACCTTTGTTTTGGTAATTCCTGGAATACTCTCATGTGCAAACATACTGCTTCAATGTCTTAACTTCACCAGAGGTATACATTTGTAACCCCTAAAAGTCCATTCCTCTCTACCATAATCTCCTCTCTCTCTTCATAATAACCGCAAAATCCTCTCCTAAATCCTTCTTCTGTCTCTACCTTGAATCATCGCATTACTTGACAACCTTAGATATTGAATTCAATGATACATGCGTTTCCCACTACTCTAGATAAATGGAATCCAGAAAAGAGCTACCATTAGTCAGAATAATCACCATCAAATACACTGCCTCTACATTACATACTGTCAGATAATTCACTGGCATCCTAGATAAAAAATGTGCTGAACAGTTCTTCTAAGATTGGCAGAAATGTTACCTCACAATTGAACTCCAAAAGCCTCAAATCCATTCTGGATCATCTAGAGGTAGGCTTTGAGATTCCTTGAACAGTTAAAACGTCCACTTGGAGTTTATGATCTGATTTAATATTTAGCTTGTCCACCCTTGCACATTGCTGGAAATGCTTAGCACCGCAACAAATTGCCAACAACTGTTGTCATAACTTAATACCTGCCTATGTTTACATCATGATAATTGAGGAAAAAGGGATAACCTTTTCCCTCGAGCCCACCACCAGAGATGAAACAGTTCCTAGCCCTCTGTTGCTCTACAGTAGAAATGAAAGAGCTACACACAGAGAGTCCATCAGAAATTCAGTTCTACACTCTTCTGACTGCCTCATGGAACACCATTGCTTGTAAGAACCTTGGTAGTCCCAAGAGACAAGACATACCAAATACACGGTAGGGCATGTCCGATGCCACACTCCAATACTCTAGTGAGGCTACCCCGGATCACACTAAAAGAAACAGCATGCTTCACGCAATTCCCTAAAGTACCAGGGTTTTCGAATGCCTTGCTGATTATGTGTTTCAATGTTCTAGGCTTTTGTTCCCTCTGGATACTCTGCAGCAAGGAGAATATATGTACAATCAGTAAGAGACAAGGCATTCCCCTAAAACTGTGTTCCCCTCCACTTCACCGCATTAACTTACACTCTTGGAATAAATGTAGAGAGGGTTCCAAGAAAAACAAGTCCAATCAGATAGCAAGTTTCATCAATTGCATTAGTCCATGCTTGTTTTAATAGAATTGTGTCACTTTATTGTTTTCATGGGTTTCACTGGGTGCTGCGTTACTTTCACTCTGTTGGGCACACACCCAAATGGACTAGCCTCAGTTTGTTCTAAATCCACACTATGTTAAAGTTAGCGCAATGATGATAGTTCAACCTGCGGTAAAGGTTTTGTCAGTTCAAGCTTTATTTGGATTATAGAAACAGACCTGGCAAGGTCGCAGAACAAGAGGGATGCAGGTTAAATGGCCAGGTTGAAAGCTCCCTAGCTGTAGCAGAGAATGCACTTCACTTAGCTTATTGTTATCTCTTCTTTTCTCACAGATCAACAGACCAGGCAACACATTCCCAGGTCATAGGCGAAGGTGGAGAATATGCCAGTGAAACAGCAAGCAGCAGCAGGTAAGACATTAATGCCAATCACATGCCCTTAAGAGGTTGTGGCATTTCATAGGCCTTAGCCCTAAATGGCTCCTGAGAACTCCTGTTCTCGTGTGAGTCCCCAATGTGAACCTCAGCTGAAAGAACTGATGATAAATGGGCAACTGGGACTTGTATTTTATCTCTCCATTTCTTTCCTACTTTTATTTAAAAGCAGGCTGTCAAGGGAGGGGACTGCTTGGAACACCATTGAGATCATAAAGGGGTAGAACTTTGAGGGTGTGTGTGAAATACCTGAGCAAGGACGAATCACAATGATTGCAACCATTGGGATTCGTCCTTGCTCAGGTATTGTTGAAAAAGCCACATTTTGAGATTTTTGTTGAAATGGAGTATTGTGGGGGCATTCAAACACACTTCAGAGGTTGGGTTCATCACAAGAGAACACGTGTTTGTGAGTTCTCTCTTTGTGGTTAAGTTGTGATTCAGGCCAGTTGGTTGATTTGCTGCGAGTGGGGCATACGCCACCAGCTATGTAGAGTTTAGCCACCAGGAATACTGTTATGCTACTAGTGACTGCTTTGTAGGCAATGCATGTAGTCTTGAACAGTATCCTGCCCTGGATAGGAATCCAGTGTAGTTCACTTAGCATGGGGTGATTCGGTCAGATTTCTGTGCACCAGTAATGAAGAGTGCTCTGGTGATGTGGTCTGATCTTAGGGGAGCAAGGTGTGTGTCCTGTAGCCCCATCAGGAGGGTGTTTCCCCCATCAATGTACAAGACCACAGGGGCCTGCACTACAGTCCAGAAATCCTGTCCATCAGTGCTTTATACAAAACATTAACTTACTGAGATGCACAGTCAATGCTTTCACTTACAGCTTATTTTGCACTGCCTTCATCCTCAGATGATGTTCCTTAACTCTGTTACCACATTCTAAGGTGCATCCTGAAGCACCATAGCATCAGGCCGTCCTGAACACATGTGAGTTGTCAGATGTTAAAAATGGTAGTGACAAATGCAAGCACAAAGAGCCTTGACAAATAATGATACCTGCCAAAACGTGTGAGAAATGTACTGTATCATCTTGAATAACTGTGCAACAGAATCTGGTGATGCACCATGGATACATCAATGGTGTCAAATGATTTCCCTCAATGTGTGTTCAATATTCTTTATCATATCCCTGCAATGAAGAGCTAACCTGATCTTCCCCCACACGTTTACACCACAACAATGGGAATGATAAACGCGGAAACCTTCACAGTCTTGATCAGACCCTCTCATATCAACCTCTCCGGCTCCTTCCTGACCCATTGTAGCTCTTAGTAGGGTGAGCAACTAGATCAACACCTTCCTTCAGGACAATCGTATGCATGTAGCCTTTGAGCCTAGCAATCTTACTTTTAAATACCCCTGGAAATGTGTCCATGTCTACTGCCATCCGCTTGTAGAGCATAACCATGATGTGGTCCTCGCGTGATGGTTCAATCTGATTTCCAGTTTGGCGCAAACCTCCCATCCCAAAACATTCACACTATGTTTTGCCACATGCACCATAACTAAAGTCATGCTGTCTTTAAATTCCACCAATACATTCCTATAGTATTGCATCACAATGGTTAATCCCTCAAACGGCACAGGATTCTTTCTATGAAATCTTTTCTGCTTTCAACTAAATATTTTGCAAAGAAAGAAGTGACCCAAAACCAATACTATACAAATAATCCAAAGGCCAGATAACCACCTCACCGCTTTGCAAGGCAAAACAAGGTTTGTTATATGCGAAAAGGTCTCAGAAGTTCCCATGAAAGTAAACTGACATAGAGCTTGTCACGGACAAAGAAGTTGCAGGGTATATAATGGAGAATGCTTTTGGCAGTGCTTGTTCCAAGTTTCCCCAAATTGATATCCCATATAAGGAGAGTTGTACAAACTGTGCCCTTTAATTTCTTCTTCAGTGTATTTTGGCTTATGGCAATGCAGGTTCCAAGTTTCCCCAAATTGACATCTCACATAAGGAGATTTGTAACACTTTTTCCTTTGTTTTTCAATTCTACTCAGTAGGTGTTCAAAATATTTCTCCAAGTTTCCATTAACTTGTTGGGACATCCCGTGGGCCTCAAACTCCTCTGGGTTGGTTCACTCGTGTAATGTGTGCCTGCGGCAAAGAGTTTTCTTTGGGCAGGCTTCCCCTGTCAGGGAGAGTCTCTTTTGGTACCTGTGTCAGCTCTTGACTGGTTCTCCGATGGAACTATTGCCACCCCCACAAGACTGTGTCTCCTATAGTCCCACAGCAAATCTCACACTACTAGCGGTCCCTCCAGGGCACTTGCTATTTCTTTACCGTAGTCTTCTCTTGTGGTGTGATACACCTCCAGGCGGTTGCTGGTAAGTGTTTTCTTCTTCCTGCATGGCTTGTCTCTGTGAATCTGCCTCTGCCTCCTTGTTCGCTTCCAGCTTCATGCTATCTGCAGCACTTCACTCATTTCCTTCTAGCTTGCAGGTGATTTTGAAGTTCAATTGTCCCGCGCAGCTGATTGTGAACCTGACAACTAGACCACACATTGCACTTGGTGCTACTTTCATTCCACATTGACTCCTTGCTTCTATTCTTTGTCTTTCTACTTGAAGCTTTCTGGGACGTGGAGTCCTGAAGAAGTTTATACTGCGTTAAGTCACATTGTTGGACACTTCTGTTTAAATAACAGCCATCATAAACCTTAGATGTTAAATGTGTTTTAGAGGCGTTATGTAGATACGAAGAGTGAATGGAGGTCTGTTTGGAATCTTAGGTGGAAGTGGGGTTTAGGGTTTTACAATAAAAGGTTTCTGAATGATGACAACATGCCATTGGAAACTCTGGAATTAGGGGCGCTTCTTCACAGGAAAGGGAAGAATACTGTGTCTCTCCTGTTGGAGCCACCACTCTACCATGACAACCATCTCCTCCCATGGGATCCACCCACAAAATACCACCTGTGCAGTCATGATCATGTAGCAGCTGCCTTTTCCTGGCCATATGGGTGGAGACACAAGATTCATCACACTTGGTAAACAGACCAAACCCTCCGGGATTGCCTTCAGTTTGTCAAATAAATCCTGCAACCAGTAATTGGAATTTTTTTAGAGAGGGGACCTTAGTGAATGGTGGGCAATCTTGTGGTATAGGGGCTAAGTTGCTACTGGGTGCAGCACATTTATAACTGTCAGGTGTGACTCAGGAACTACCAGTACCACTAAACAACAAGATGGTGGAAGGTGGAGGTGCACATATTATCCACGCACCCAATATACATCCATCAATGCCACTGTGCCTTTGGTTAGATTAGGACAGAATAATGTTTAATGCAGAAAATCTTTGTTCCTACAGGTATAGTGCCATTTCCTTGGAAGCAAAAGGAATAATCCACTGCTATCTGTACTTTGCTGGCTTTTCACATGACTTAATCCATGTCAGATTAGGCAAACAATTTCACCAAATCAGTCACAATTTAGATTTACGTGTGCCACTAAATCCTATGAGAACCTCAGCAAGACCTTCATCATCTCTGTCCATTGTGACTGCATGGACTGTCTGCCCTTGGAAAATATGTTGTACTCTGCACAGGGCCAGGTGTATCAAACATTGAGCTATGAGAGGTGGCTTTTCTTGAGGTATGAACAGCTTGGGTGGACGAGTCGCAAGATGTATCAATAAGCAAACATAGCAGCTCTGGGTTGATCTGACCTTACCCACCTTGTGCATGTGATTTTAACACATGTAGCCCATCCCGGGGTGGTGTACATCTGTCACAGTCTCTGAAATCACTCCCCTATACTGATTGTACTCTATCTCTGTTTCAGTTTTCTTTCTAGTACGTGTTACACCCATTTCTTTTTACGTCTGCACCATTTCCATACCCCCTTTATATGCAGAACCATATAAAATAACCAAAGAGTTAAAATATAGAAAAAAGACATGTAAGCCAACATACACAAAATAGCATATATATAGCATATATATTATATGATATGTGAAGCCCATTCAATCTTTCTACAGTCCTGTTGGTCTAAGTGGGATACATCAAGCACAACCTGTGTTGTATCCCTGATAGGGATACAATTTCTTTAAACAAATCATTAAAAATGTGAGTCTCATTATCTGACTTTAAGACCTCACATATCCCCCATTGAGAAAAAAACCTTGCATATTAGAAATGTAGCTGCTGATTTGGCATTTGGTTGTGGGCAAGGGCCAGCCAGAATCCAATGGGAACATGGGCAAATGACAACAATAAGATAACAGAAATTATTGCACTTGTTTAACATTCCCACCTAATCAATGTGGAGTTTCCGGAAGGGTCCAGTTGGATGGGGCAATGTGCCGCACAACATCCTGAGGGTTTGTTCTGTGCGGTAAAGGTGACAAGTAGTGCAATTCACCACAAATTCATTAACATATACATGCAAGTTTGGGACAAACTAGTCCTCCTGAGTATCAGCTGCAATGTGCTGTTTAAAAGTATGTGTTGGGTTATGCATTTTCTCTAAAGAAAAAACGAGCATCTCCAGTGGCATTACTCCTTTACCTGTTCTGCTTTGTCTCCATACCAAATCATTCAGAGAAAGTGAGCACCCCCTTTTAACCCATTGTAGTTCATTTATTTGTGTAAGTGATACTTCCGTATATGGCATTGATAACTGCAGCTGTTTTATTGCTACGTTAGGATATGCAGTGACATATGGTTCCTGCAAATATGCTGCTTCTTTGGTGACCTTGTCTGCTATGTCATTGCTGAGTGAAACAGGGTCTGCGTTTTGGATGTGGTCAGCACATTTGACCACAACCAGTAATATCTGGAGACCCTCCTTGGACTAAATTGGGAAAATCCTGCCCCTGCCTAGTGCACCCAGCCCATTGTACCCTTCCCTCCCAACCCTCCCCTGCATCCATTTCCATTTGGACATCCCAGACCTTCCCAGGGCAGCCCTCTGCCCATGCAGCCCCTGTGGCTAAGGGCCCACAGGCAAAAGGCGACTCCTACTAAGGCGGCTCCAGCAAGTGTCTGCAGGTGTCAGCAGGGGAAGCCAGTGGCCAGCCGTCAACCAGCAGCGACTAAGTAAGGTAGGAGTGTCCCTGGGTTAGGAATAGAGCCATCACTCTACCCTAATAACCCGGCTACATAGCAAACATGCAGACTTAGGCGTGTTTCCTCTGGTATTTAAATTGCACTGTGAAAGTATTTAAAAATTGCATTGTGAAACCTCAGACTTTTTGACCACTTTACAGGACTCTGTGACTTAGGTGTGTTTTTCTCCAATATTAAATTGCATTGTTAAAGTAGATCTGTCCTGTGGTTTTGGCTTCTAGCAAAGCATCCATATAGCAAACTTTCTCCCATTATCTTAGTTCCTGTCATCGTGTCCAATTGTCTACTTGTATTGTCTCTCTCTATTTCGTCTGCTTACGCTCCTCCCTGTGTCCTTCCCTATTGTCCTCCCATTCCCCCACCACTATCCCTCTTCTCTCCTCCCCCTACCTACTCTAAGGTGCTCTCTGTCTCTCCTATCTTTTCTAACTGCTTCTCTATCAACTATCCTGCTCTCCTCACTAAATCTGGTAGGAAGAAGTTTAAAAAGGACATCCTGGTCTCCAACCCAGGCATCCCAATCGCTGACACTTATACCAGTGCCTCCTTCAGGCAAACCCTCACCTGCAAACTCTTTCAGCCTCATTCATGGAATTATCTGCGCGTGAAATGTAGATTTGCACGGCATTCTGCCTGAAAATCCCTCTTTGAGGTGTGGGGTTTTTCGGGCAGAATGGTGCGCAAATCTGCGTTTTACTGTCACGCACAGCGGCCGCGGCCGCTGGCAGTTGTGGAGACGCTGGCGCTGGAGCGGCCATTGAAATGGCCGTTACGCCGCTGCACGTTCTCCAGCCGCAGTCCAGCTTTCCGCTGTCGGACCAGCGGCGCACTTTATTACGAGCGCCAACCCGGAAGCCCGCGCGTTGCAACCTACTCGCGTTAGGCTTCGGGGTTGGTACGCTCCAGTCCTTTCCTCTGTGTTCTGCCCTTCTCCCGTTACCTTCTCCTGTGGTTTTGTGCCGTCCAGCCTTGCCATCTCGGCTACTCTCATTCCTCTCTGGCTTCCCTCTTCCTCTGCAGTCCTTCCGTTTTCGCTACAATTTTAGCTCCAACATTTCTTCCCTTTCTTTCCCTGTCTGATTGTTACTCACCACTCCCATCCTACCCTCATTGGGTAGGCTTTTCATTCTGTTGGGTCCTCTCATTCCAATCATTTCGGCCTGGCATCCTGTCATCGTACTCAACCAAGAGGGGTTTTTTGTGCCTTTTGGCTTTTTCCCCTTCATTGGTCTGCCCCGTTTCGGGGGCCCCCCTAGGCCCCGAGTCAGAGGGGCAGGGTGGCTTCCTCTCGAGGCAGACCCCATCTGCATTCCAGAGAAGAGGCTTTGAGAAGAAGGAGATTTGGACTCCAAACAGAAGAAGAGACGGCAGGTGAGCAGGAGGGCATAAGGGTCACTTTGGATAGTGGTGAGGAGTCGATTGACCCAGGGAGTGATTGTGACAGTTTGCAACGCCAAAGAAGAAGTATGGCCTCCCCCGAGCAGATACAAGAATTAGTGGCCGCGGTCCAGGCCATGAATGTTGAGTTGCAGAACGTAAAGGCAGATAATGCGGTCCTGAGGCAGATGATCTCTAATCGGGAAGCTAGAGATTCCGACTTACTGCCTATGACCTTATCCGCAGGCAAATATGACGGCACCCCAAAGCGCTTAAAAGAATTCTTGGAAGCCTGTTCCATTTATTTTGCCTTCAGACCTCTGATGTTCTCTAATGATCAAGCCAAAGTGGGGTATATGATATCTAACATGATCGGAAATGCCTTGGCTTGGGCCACCCCATTTGTGACCAACAATAACCCTATTATCAGAGATTATGGGGGTTTTCTGACCTTACTGCGCCAGACTTTTGAACAACCCGAGATAACACATGTGGCGGCAGAAGAACTTTTGGATGTGCAACAGGGTTCCAGTGACCTGCTGACATACATCTCCACCTTTAAACGTTTGGCCTCTGAGGCAGGTTGGCCAGAAAGGGCCCAGTATACAATTTTCCGTCGAGGATTGAAGGAGGAGATAAAGGATGAGCTGGCCAGGATAGCCCGTCCTACTACCCTGTCGGACTTATTCTCCATTGTAACACAGATCGACTACCGCCATAGTGAACGCAAGGCTGAAAAGAAGAAGCAGAAAGCGTCGGTCACCCCTCTACCTAGTGCCTACCCTATGCCCTCACGGTCTCACTCCAGTAATAAGGAGGAACCAATGCAAGTTGGGTCCGCACGATCCCCTTTGACACCCGAAGAAAGAAGACGTCGGAGGGATGCGGGCCTCTGCATGTATTGTGGATCCGATTCCCACTTGCTTCGGAATTGTACTGAAGTCCCGCCTAGACGCTCGGGAAACGATCGACCTCGGAACTGAAGGGGACGAGTACCCGAGGTCCGACCACAAGTCCCTATGTTACGGTGACTGTAGCTTCTCATTCCACCACCATGGACTTCTGCCTTATGGCTGTTCCCATCCTGTTGGAAACCCCGACAAAAGCCTTCACCACCATGGCGCTATTGGATTGTGGAGCCGCAGGAGTATTTATGGATACCGAGTGGGCACACAAACATGGTCTCCCTCTGCTGCAACTGGAAGAGGTCGAGAAGGTAGAAGGAGTTGATGGTTCTCCCCTGTCATCGGGGCCTATCACCCATTCCACTGTTTCCTTGAAGGCGTGCATTCTCCAGCATTCGGAACAGATACAATTTGACCTAATTCGAGCAGCCCATTTCCCAGTTATCCTCGGAATTCCCTGGCTAAGGAGGCATAACCCGCTCATCGATTGGGCACAGAACACCCTGGCTTTTACCTCCTCATATTGTAAACAAAACTGTTTACTCCATGCCTCAGAAGATTTGGTACAAGTCCTTACCCCGCAACAAGAAGGAGTACATGAAGTTTGTAAAATTCCCTCAGAATTGGCTAAGTTCAAAGGAGTTTTTAAAGACAAACCTGTCTTGGATCTCCCTCCGCATCGGCCGGAAGACTGCGCCATCGAGCTGGTGCCAGATGCCCTGGTTCCGTTTAGTCGCATGTTTTCCTTGTCTCTATTGGAGAAGAGGGCGCTTCGAAATTACTTGGACTCTCATCTGACCAATGGCCTCATTCGTCCCTCCAAATCACCGGCTGGAGCCTCTTTATTTTTCATACCAAAAAAGGATTCCTCAGAATTAAGGCCATGTATTGACTATCGGGGTCTGAACAAGGTCACAGTACGCGACCGTTATCCAATGCCTTTGATAGCAGACATACTGGAAGCTGTACAGGGCTCAACCATCTTCTCTAAATTAGATCTCCGGAGTGCCTACCACCTTCTCCGGATAAGAGATGGGAATGAATGGAAGACTGCCTTTCGGAAACCGTTTGGCCTTTTTGAATATCGAGTGATGCCATTTGGCTTGGTTAACGCTCCGGCCATATTCCAGCGTTTCATGGATCGCCTGTTTTCTGACCTATTATTCATCTGTATCATAGTTTACCTTGATGACATCTTGGTTTTTTCAAAATCCTCCTCCGAACATACATCGCATCTTCAGACAGTGTTGCATCGACTACAATCTCAACACCTATTGATTAAACCTGAGAAGTGCCTTTTTTATATGTCTTCTGTTCCTTATTTGGGTTATATCTTATCCCATGAAGGCATACCCATGGATCCCAGGAAGGTGTCTGCCATCTTGGACTGACCCCCACCCACGTCTTTGAAAGATGTCCAACGGTTCTTGGGACTAGCCAACTTCTATAGGAAGTTTATCGGACATTTTTCGCAGATAGTGCTGCCCATTACTTCATTACTTAAGAAAGATGCCAAGCCATTTCAATGGTCGGAAACAGCCAATCAAGCCTTTATTGATTTAAAGAGGAGATTCTGTTCCGCACCCATTCTATCCCAACCTGATCAGAATCAGCCCTTTATAGTAGAGGCTGATGCTTCTGCTAGCGCCTTAGGAGCAGTACTTCTTCAACTCAAGGATGGACTGGAACATCCTATCGCATATCTTTCTAAGACTCTATCCACAAGTCAACAGAATTACTCTGTTATTGAAAAGGAACTTCTGGCTCTCAAGGTGGCATGTGAAGAGTGGAGACACCTGCTTCAAGGCGGTTCACATCCATTTACTTTACGTACTGATCATAAGAATTTGAAAATTCTCCGAAATATGGAATGTGTCAACTCAAGGCAGGTGCGCTGGGCTCATTTCTTCAGCCAGTATGACTCTTCTATCACCTACATTCCAGGCACCCAAAACAGCTTGGCGGACGCCCTGTCGAGGTGTCAGTCTTCCGAATATCACTCTTCTTCACTTAGTCATACTATGTTTTCCCGGAACCGAATAGTGGGGATAATCTCGTCATTCCTTCAAGAGGTTAAGACAGCAACCCAACCCAATTTGGCAACCACTGTGCCGGGTGGCTTACATCCTCAACTTCGTTGGTCTGAAGGTCTTTTACTGGTGGGACAGCGTTTGTACATTCCCTCTAAGTCCTTACAACTGAAGGTTCTGGAATGGGGTCACAACCATGTTACCGCCGGACATAGGGGTGTCAAAGGTACATTAGAGTTGATTTCTCGCTCTTTTTTTTGGCCTTCTCTTTCTCACGACGTGAAGCAACATTGTAAGTCGTGTATGGTGTGCGCCCGAAATAAGAACTCCACTCACAAGCCCTATGGGTTGCTGATGCAACCGGACTTGCCAAGCCGGCCATGGTCCCAAATATCCACAGACTTTATAGTAGACCTGCCCCGATCCCAGGGGTTGACATGTCTTATGGTTACCATCGATACATTTACCAAGCTGGCTCATTCTCAGCGCTGCAAGGAGTGCCATCCGCTACTGAAATGGCCGAAGTTTTCCTTAGGGACATATTTAGGCTCCACGGTCTGCCTGATAAGATCATTTCTGACCGGGGCACTCAATATACCTCTCGATTTTGGGGCGCCCTATGTCAACGGTTAGGTATAGAGAGGGCCTTGTCATCCGGTTTCCATCCTCAGACTAATGGTCAGACAGAACGCCTTAATGCCTCCCTGGAGCAATACCTCCGATGTTATGTCAATAAGAATCAGGACAATTGGGTGAGTCTTCTGCCCACCGCCGAATTCGCGTATAACAACGCTGTTCACTCGGCAACGGGACTCAGCCCCTTTTTTTGTTCTTATGGTTTCCACCCTCGCGGTATTCTACCGGTTTTCTCTTCACCCACTAATATACCCACCATCGAATCCAGCTTAGATCAAATAACCACAGCCCACACTACCGCCCAACGAAGTTTGGTATCTGCCAGACGCAGGTATAAGGATTTGTCTGATCGAGGTCGTTTACCAGGTCCTGATTGGAAGGAGGGAGAGTGGGTCTGGTTGTCCACTAGATATTTGCCTAGATGGGTACACCCGACCAAACTAACCCCCCGGTTTATCGGACCTTTCAAAATAATCAAAATAATCAAGAGAATTAACCCAGTGGCTTATAGATTACAACTTCCCAAGTCCATGTCTCGGATACACCCAGTCTTTCACTCCTCCCTCCTCCGTCCAGTTGATTCAAGCACCCCTGCTAGAAAAGCCACAGGTATAGTGAGTAATCCCAAGTCTATACCAGAAGAATATGAGGTGTCTGCTATCTTAGATTCCAGATATCGTAGAGGCAGATTGGAATACCTTGTGTCGTGGAAGAACTATCCCAGTTCAGAGGATTCTTGGGAACCCAGGTCATATGTACATGCTCCTCGACTGCTTAAGAGTTTTCACCGAACACATCCGGGGAAGCCCGGAGGGGTCGGATCTGGAGGGGGGCATACTGTCACGCACGGCGGCCGCGGCCGCTGGCAGTTGTGGAGACGCTGGCGCTGGAGCGGCCATTGAAATGGCCGTTACGCCGCTGCACGTTCTCCAGGCGCGGTCCAGCTTTCCGCTGTCGGACCAGCGGCGCACTTTATTACGAGCGCCATCCCGGAAGCCCGCGCGTTGCAACCTACTCGCGTTAGGCTTCCGGGTTGGTACGCTCCAGTCCTTTCCTCTGTGTTCTGCCCTTCTCCCGTTACCTTCTCCTGTGGTTTTGTGCCGTCCAGCCTTGCCATCTCGGCTACTCTCGTTCCTCTCTGGCTTCCCTCTTCCTCTGCAGTCCTTCCGTCTTCGCTACAATTTTAGCTCCAACATTTCTTCCCTTTCTTTCCCTGTCTGATTGTTACTCACCACTCCCATCCTACCCTCATTGGGTAGGCTTTTCATTATGTTGGGTCCTCTCATTCCAATCATTTCGGCTTGGCATCCTGTCATCGTACTCAACCAAGAGGGGTTTTTTGTGCCTTTTGGCTTTTTCCCCTTCATTGGTCTGCCCCGTTTCGGGGGCCCCCCTAGGCCCCGAGTCAGAGGGGCAGGGTGGCTTCCTCTCGAGGCAGACCCCATCTGCATTCCAGAGAAGAGGCTTTGAGAAGAAGGAGATTTGGACTCCAAACAGAAGAAGAGACGGCAGGTGAGCAGGAGGGCATAAGGGTCACTTTGGATAGTGGTGAGGAGTCGATTGACCCAGGGAGTGATTGTGACATTTACCCGCAGATAATTCCATGAATTAGGGGCTTTGTTGTTCCCTCGCCAGACCTCTGGACCCTAAATATGATTTCTGTGCTCTCTCCTTTCTCTTCTTCTCCCTTTAATGGTGGCAACCATTGATTGACCCTCCTGGCCTCCTTCCACTCCTCTAAAGTCATCATTAATGTTTACTTGAATGGTACCGTCTTGGTCCAAGGCCCTCAAGCCAATCTTCTCCTCTTTGATAGACACTTCTGCGACTCATCAATTTCCTTCCTTTTGCTGCTGTCCCCTCTCCTTACTGCACAGCTTCCTCACCTCCCTCTGATGACTCCTTCTTGGCTACCTTGCCCTCTCCTCCTTCCTCTTCTGCCCCCTCTCGGGCTTCTTCTACACCTCTGCAGATTGTACCTCTGATTTTTACCCATCCCGGAAGTCTTTCAAGGATGGCAACCTTCTCAATATTGCCACTCTAAACTCTCTCTAATCTGTCAAACACTCCTCTGACATTTGCGGCCTCCTTGAGGAACTTGACCTCAATGTCTTCGGTCTCACCAAGACATGGTTCACGGCTAGCTCTGTCACAAACTTTGAAACTCTCCTACCTGATGGCTACAAGATCCTCTCTGCACCCAGATCCAACTGTTCCAGAGGGGGTGTAGCCCTGAACTTCCATGAGTGGATTCCCACCACTGTCATTCCTATGCAGGCCTACTCATCTTTCAAATGCCTCGTCTGCAGGCTTTCTTTCACTCCTGGCTATTCCCTTACTGTGGCTATCATCTATCGGCCACCTGGTCAGATCTCCTCCTTCCTCTCTGAGTGGGGGGACTTCTCCTCTTCCCTCTTGGTGTCGACCACACAACTCCTCCTTCTTGGAGACTTCAGCATCCACCTGGATGCTTCCTGTCCTTCCTCTGGACTCTTTCATGACGTCTGTCACTCTCTCTCACTATTATCCCCTCTGGCCTGACTCACTCTGCAGGGCACACTCTGTATATTCTGATCTCTTCAGACCTTCCCCTTTCAATCCCTCTCACCCCTCCTCTCTCCTGGAGTGATCACTTTCTCCTTTCCTCCCAGCTCACCCTCTCTACCCCTCAGGCCAACCAACTCCAACACTGCCACCTACCTTCTCGGTTATCCGATCCATGAAGCGTGTGTCAGTTGAGTCTTTTGCCGCACTTTCTTACCCCCACCCCCCTTGGCTGACTCACACTATGACACAGCCCTTTCCATGCTCCACTCAGCTATCTCTGATACTATCGATGTTCTTGCCCTGTCATGAGGATCTGCTTGAAGCCCAAAGCCAAGTGCACCTCTTAGTATGACTCTGACCTCATCACACTTGAACGCAAGTGCAGGGTGGCTGAGAGGAAATGGCGTGCTATTGGTACATCCTCTGACAAACTGGCCTGCCGCCTGCTCCAAAGGCAATACCGACTCTATGTCTGCACCAAGAAGAGAGCCCACATGCATGCTTACATCTTTGCGGCATCAAACAACACAGCCAAACTCTTGAAAATCTGCAAGGAACTGGCCAATCCTGCTGCAGTCTTTACCTCTACTGTCCCCTCCCAGGTACTCTGCACAGCCCTGGCTTCTCATTTCATCTCTAAAACTCAGGACATCCCGTCCTTCCTCTCTTCCTCTCCCCCTCCTCCCTCTACTCCCTGCTCTTCCTCTGGTCATTTTTCGGCCACTTCTCCACCCTCCTTCTCTGCCTTTCCCCTGTTCTCCCCAGGCGTGGTTTCTAGACAAGTCCGATCTATGAAAGTCTCAACAAAACAGGTTCATCCCTGTTCCTCCAAAACCATCAAGGACCACATTGACACCCTGGCTCCTGCTCTGGCTGACTTCTGCAACCACTCCTTAACCACAGGAGTCTTCCTTCCCCCCTGAAACACTCCCTTGTGCACCCTCATTTTAAGAACCCCTCTGCCGACCCTTCCTGCCCGGATAACTATCACCCAATCTCCATCACTCCTTTCCTGGGCATACTCCAGGAAAAGCTGGCCCTCTCCAAGCTTAATCTTCACATTGAATCTGTTGGTTGTATCAATGAACATCAGTCTGGCTTCAGAGCTGCCAAAAGCATGGAAACTGGTCTCCTGAACATCCGTGAAGACCTACTATCCAACCTTGATTCCAACACCCCCTGTGTCCTCATTTTACTTGATCTCTCTTCTGCCTTTGACATGGTCAACCATGCCATCCTGCTCAACCATCGCCAAGATAACCTCGGTAGTACCGATCAGACCATGGCTTGGTTGACTTCTTTCTTCTCTGATCGAACCTCCCACTTCCAACCTGGGTCCTTCCTCTCCTCTACCCCTACCTGTGGTGTTCCCCAGGGGTCTAACCTATCTCCATGGCTGTTCAACCATGTTCAACCAATACCTGGCACTTCCTGCCCACTGCATTGCCACTCTCTGCCCAAAATTTCAGTGCTATGCAGATGACACTCACTCATTTTCAGGCTCCCTTCCCCCCTCTTCTTCTCTCATCTTGGACTGTCTGCTGTCCAGGAGTGGTGTGCCACCAAAAATCTCTGCCTTAATGGCAGTAAGACTGAGATTCTCCTCATCGGCACACCTGCTCCCTCCTTTCCTGTCACTCTCTGACTGGCCTCTCTTGGCCCTCTTCCTGTTCCCACCTGTGAGGCTAAAAACCTTGGGGTCACCTTCGATTCTACACTCTCCTTCTCTCCTAACATCTCTGACATTTCTAAGAAGTAGTACTACCAGCTGCACTCTTCAGAGGTATTCTTCCTTTCCTCCCCTTCTCCCAGAAGCTCACTGTCACCACAGCTCTGTTTCTCTCTAGGCTGGAAGACTGCAACAGTCTCTTTCTGAATCTGCCTGTCTCTACTCTCTGCCCTCTGCAACTCATCCAGAACAGGACTGCAAGACTTGTCTACCCATATATACCAAAATGACCCCCCTTTTCTTTCCCTTTTTCCTCTTTTTCCTGAGTGGAATGAATCATCATATGTTCCATTGAGATTCATGTTTATCTTTCCCTTTTTGTGTACACTCTGCCTTCTGTGCACTATACAAACACATTTTGCACCCTGCACCCACACGTGCCCAAATAATACACCAGTCAACCACTGCCTACATCAGCAGCTATTCCATAAACTTCCTTGGAACATCAACATGACGTGATAATGCAGATGTTATCACTACACACATTACAACCACTATGCCACTGCGCACGTATGGAGGAGGTGTTGTTTTTTTACCTCAGCAACAACACGCAACACAAAGCTTTCTCGTGTTTGGCGTTGTTCTTTTTCGTCCATACCAATGACACTCTGGTTACTGTGGCAATGCTTTCATTGCTCATCCTGAAACCTGCAAGTGGTATCACTCGAAAAAATATTCCCCAGGCTTGACATTCCGACTCGATGAACGCATTATTTAACTTTTTTCTACTATGAGAACTAGCATCTCGGTATGGTTTTTTTCATTCAAATTTCTTCCTGTTTGACTGGATTCATTGAGAAACAAGGAACAACTCCACCCCCATTACCAAATGGTAGCGACCAGTGGGGAGTTCTGGGGAGTGCCACCTCTAGGTCGCCATGACTACCATACACACCTGAGACTGCACATCCAGAGCAAAGCAGTCCCCAGCACCAGGACGCGAGCAGGCACTCAGCTCCGTAATACGAATCGGACGCACATCTTTTTCCAAGTAAGTAGCCATAACAATAACTAGACATTACATTAACCGAGACTCTAGCCCCTGGCATTTACAATAATATTTTCCTTACACATACCTACAGCCTTGTGTACACTGCTTGGTTACACTAACGCAAGAGGACTTGAGCAACCAGTGTGCCTCGAAACACAGCGACTATCCTCACAACATTCTATGCCTGGATAACCCCTTCCACTGTTCATCCAGGGACCTGGGAACCATGAGGAAGGTATACGCCTACCGCTTTCCTTTTCAGTTCATGTTCAGTTTCATTGAATTCTTATAATATGGTCTTTGGGTTAGCTCTGCATTTTCCCTTAATTGCACCAAGACAGACCATGCACCAGGATGGTTCCCCATTAAACAACAACACTATGGGCCTCATTAGGACCCAGGCGGTAGAGGGTTAACAGCACCGGTAGACCTGCCAGCACGTTTAACCCTCTACCGCCACATTACGAGGTCCGCTCGCAGGTCCCGCTAAGGACTTCTGGTAAAACCAGGCGTCCTTAGGGGGACCTGCTAGCAGACCAGGATGCTAACAACGGGCTCGTCATTAACGGGCCCGTTGTTAGCATCCTCCCCATTCCCATTGAGCCATATGGGGGCTCAAAGGGAATGGGGATGTACCGGGTCTGGGTCCCTGGAAAGGGAATTCCCGGGCCCTCCAAGGTCGGAATGGCCTGGTATTTCCCCATTCCAGGAACCTGGACCGGTTACACGGTATGGGGGTAGCCATGCTGCTAAAAGCTAAAAACGGCATGGCTACCTCCATACTCGTAATGAGGCCCTATGTCTGGTCTGCCTCCATACACCCGAAAATACAGCCACTCTTTGTTCTCTCAATTGCATTTATAGAAACCTGAGACTCACAAGTAGGCCTCCCTCCCCACCCATCGACACCCGTGGCGAGGCTGGAGAGTAACATAGAAACTACAGCACAAGAGGATCAATCAATAGATGAAACCCTTTTGAAGCTCCCATCATAAATATCTGGAACCAGACCCAAGGTACAGTATAGACAAGATATTGGTTCCTTCCTGACATTTTATGTAAACTTTTGATTAGTCAGCAGGACACCCTTTTCTCATAAATAATAGAAATGTCCTCATTTTTACAGCCACAAGGCCACCAAATTTCTACAAATTATTAAGTGATTGCAAGGTTCAGTCCCTGCCGCACCACAGGACCTTCCATCTCTAGCAAACAAGGTCACCAAGTACAGGGTCAGTATTACCTGGACACATGCTCATCAATTAAATAGCAGCAGTATCCTGATAAGAATGTTCATTGTAAGAAAATGTATTAATATGCTTTGAACAAAACACTGACATTTATATGTATCTGCCTCCCTCCCCTTTAGGACCATGAGGTCCATTCACCCTGAGGAAGGCTCAACATAGATGCCGACAACACTGGCAAACACGAAACGTGTCTTAAGTGCCCATTCTTTTGAACAGACTTATATGAGAACTGATCTAGAATGTTTAGATTTAGGAACATGCACTTTGGCAGATTAGAAACATGACCATACAATAGAACAGAAAATTAACCAGGAATATTTATCCTGTTACTGTTCAAAGTAGAAAAACAGGTTTACTATATAGAAACACTAATGATATATTGCTTTTGATCTAAATCTATGTGTTTCTTACGTTTCAGAACCTTAATCTTCTTGTGTATATCTGTTCACGATTTTTAGTGGTGTATATATGTAATCGTGATAACCTGTTTATATATTTTCTTTGATGTTCTTCTGAGTTCAACCTTTAGAAATTGCTATTGCAACATGTTTTTTGTGAATATCTATTGCATTATTATTAAATGTTAAAAAACATTCAGACATCTTTTTATGTATTTCTTACTTGTGACTTCTTTTAAGCACAGAACAGTTCTTGATACATCACAATTAACAATGACAGAAAATTACACTGCCTGTAGTGTGGATCCCCATTTCCTTATTGTCTAATATTATGTACTGCCCCAAATCCACACTGACACTAAGGGGCGACCCTATTTTTTGTGTATCAGGGATGAACCCGCTCCAGGACTGAAATTTCTGCACTGGCTCCCAGTGGTAGCAAGGATTACGTTTAAAACCCTCTGCAGTGTCCACAAGGCCTTTTAGGGCCAGGGGCCTCTATACTTTCAACTCTCTCTTCCTAAAAAGCTTCCTTCATGAGCTCTTCGCTCATCCGACACCAACTTCCTCAGGGTCAGTCGCTTCTCCAAGCAATGAGTTAGTGATAGATCTCTTTCTTCCGCTGGGGCCTCCCTTTGGAGCAGGCAATAAAGTGCAAATCTGGCGTTAAGGGTTTAACGGCGCTGCAGCCTTTTACGGCACCGTTAACCCCTTAATGCCAGGGTTGTAATGAGGCCCCTTGTAATTTATGAATCGTGACTGCGTATGCAAGAGTTAGAGAAAATTGTTCTCTGCGTACATACATGTCTTTGAAGAGAAGGAATCGAGCTGTTGAGCATCCTATCCTTTTAACTTCTGAAAGTTTGTCAAAGAGTATATTGACAAACTGAATTTTGTTGTCATGTGGGTATGTTGGAAAGCCAACAACTGTACCCAGTGCTTCATTAACTAGTCCTTGGTCCACGTCAAGGTTACGTTTAAGCATTACTATTTAAGGATAATTTTAATATCTTTTCTAAGCCTGATGTGTTTGAGATTCATTTTTCTAAACTATTTAGTCTTGTTGTGGCTTGGTCACACATAGGTAGTGTCATGCCATGTACATCTAGTTTGTCTGTGGCGCTAATTTCCATTATTGGTTGCATTTCTTTACTTAACATTATTTCATTGAATTTGAAACAGCTTGCAAGAGTTGGCATTAAGTCCAAACAATTGACTTCTGTAACTTCTGTAGCACATGCATTATCACCATAAAGTGCATTAATTTGCCAGGTTTTCAATATTGTTTCTGCTTCTTTAGAGAGTATACGAACTCTGATACTTTTTAAGATGTTGGCATAAGTGAGATCTGCAGATTGACGCATGTTTTCTGTTAATTCTCTGTATTGGAAATGTTGCCAAAGGTTGACATTTCCAATGCTGCCAACAGTTTTACGGCAGAGTTTGTTTCCTAATGTTTTAAAAATAGGCTCACCTTTTACTGGTGTCAATTAAAGAAGATCTCCGAAAACAATAATGTGTTTTCCTGCACAGAGCCCTTCATAGTTTGTTTTCAGTACTTCTTGTAATCTGAGGTGAATCAAAGCCAACATTAGGTTGGAGACCATGCTCGCTTCATCTATTAGTAGCATTTTCATTTGTTTCAATACTCTGCATAGTTCCATTGCAGCTTCTGCAGAAAGTTTGTAATAGTCTAATTTGTTCTGGTGTTCTACTGGCAATAGTAGTAATCGGTGTAAAGTGACACCACCTATGTTGTAGGCAGTGAAACCTGTGGGGGCAGTGACAACAGCTGACAGTTTGTTGTTTGTCAATTGTTGAAGGAATTTACTGATGATTTTGATTAGGAATGTTTTGCCAGAACCAGCTTCACCACTGACGTAGAGTAGTATAGGTTTATAATTATGGCAGGAACATTCATTATTTTCATATTTACACCATGTGCAATTTGTTTTGTTACTTCTTCAAAAATGCTACATTGTTCAATGTTTAGTTTTGATTGTAGTATATTTAAGTCTTCTTTATCTTCATACTGACACATGGTGTTTTCTACTTCTATCATAGCTAATTCCGTCTCATTTATTATTAGTGGTTCTTCCAGTGGTTCTTGGCTTCCTGTTACAGAAGGTTGACTACTGTCAGGAGTGTCTTCATCTAGTTGGGCCTGGAGTTCTTCTTCATGTTGCTGTTCATTGTGCAACATTGTTTTGTATTGTGTAAAGTTTACATCAGTTATAGCGCTTTCATTTGCATGTGAGTCATAGTTATCTAGTATTTCTTCTTCTTTTCTCCATGGTTTAAAGAGTTGTAGCAGGGACATGTAATATATTTCTTTATGTTGAGGAGTCTTCAACGACAATTTGATATGATTAATTAGCCATACTATATTTTCAGATTTACCATACAATGAAGTACCAGTTAAACGATCAGCTGCTTAATATGATCCACATTATCTATGGGAGAGCATTGTTATGCCCAAGCTGTATAATTTCTGAGGCACTGTTTTATCTGATGACAGGTCATTCCAGAGGTCTTGGAGCTCTGTCTTTTCTGCTTTGGTTAAGTATGCTATGACATATCGTGCAACTGCAGTCGAATTGTCTGCAATGTACTGCACATCTATGTTTGCATTCCATAAGTGGGCAATGATTGCATTATAATCATTGATATAC
Source organism: Ambystoma mexicanum (assembly GCF_040938575.1). NCBI lineage: Eukaryota > Metazoa > Chordata > Amphibia > Caudata > Ambystomatidae > Ambystoma > Ambystoma mexicanum. Next base: position 565,783,608 of record NC_090930.1, on the reverse strand, counting down.
TTTCCTTCTTCTTTTCTTTTTATGTAATATGTATTTTTAGGTGACTTACCTTTAACACTATGTCTAACTGAAGACATGAGATTGTTAACTTGACCTGTATTTGTAACTGGTCTAGGGAAACCAAATCGGCATTTGGTGTAGTATTTTCCTTTTTTTTTTTGTATTTGCGACAACAATAATTGCCACATTCATTTCTTTGAAATTGTAAAATTTGTGCATGAAGATCACTATTTGTGGATTCTGATGGAATTTCACAAGTGACATATTTTTCAATAAACTGTAAAACAGTGGCATCACTGTCTTGACCAAATTTAGGAGCATCTTCAATCCATAAAAGCATGTGGATATGTGGTGCTCCTCTGGCTTGGTATTCTTTTCTCCAAAAGAAGTGTTGAACTTCTCCAAGGAGAGGAACAGTTTTATTACAAATAAAATGTAGCATAGCAATGAAGCGATGGTGAAAATAGCTTGAACCATTAACAGGACCCAAAGAACAAAGTTCTCCTGGTGTTAGTATATCTATGTTTGTTTTGTTTTTATTTGATATGCGTAGGAAATCATGTAAATCTTCCCATGCATATTCTGCACAACTTAATGTAACAAACCAAGTGGGTGGGCCAAGGTTTCTGATCATACAACGTACATCTCCGTGACTTCGAAACTAGTACTCTTTAGTACCAAGCATATTTGCTAATAGACTTGTAATATTTGATTGTAAAACCTCATCCTTTTGTTGCACTTTTTGTAATAATTGTGTAGCTGTCATATTTTGAAAGAAGGATCCTGATTTTAATATGTGTGCAATTCCATAACATAAAGTTGCTAGTTCACTTTCAAAGAGTAGGTGGAATATGTATTCCAAATTTTGTCTAAATCTAGGATCTTCAGAATACATCCGTAATGAGCGGTATTCTGAAGCTGATATTTGAATAGGTCTATCATCATAACTGCCTCCTTTGCCAGTAGGAAAGAGTAGAGGAAAAGCATGTGCTTCTATACTTTTTTCCCATATGCCGATTGGTGCTCCTTTTGTTTGACGCATTTGGTATGTTTCCAGTGCATCTTCTATGGTGTCATTAGAGTGCAAAGGATTAATGGTATAATGGTCTAAAGTATTTGATATTGTAGCAGGACCAAATGAAGAACGCAGCCACATTTGTCTTTGTGCAATACGAGAAAAAAATACTTGGGAATTTGGAAACATATTCATGACCTTCCCAAGTCCTTCTTTCATCGCAAACTGCAAAGAAATTCCTGACACATGTCCCAAACTGTTCCCTCCTCAATGAATTATAATTATGTCTGGACGGTGCTCTGTCTGCAAACTAGCACAGAGGGGTATCAAGTCTAGCCACTTAATTCCGTGTACTCCATGCCACTACACTTCCACATGAGAGAATTCAAGATCTACAGCTACTCCACAGCGTTGTGCATGCACCTCCAACCAATGTATCCATGAATCTCCCAAAATCCAGACAATCTGTTTTCTGAAACACACAGCCATAGCTAACTGTTCTTCTCTGAGGAAAAAGACCTTCTGACAAACTGTCTGCTTACACAACACACCCACCAAACTTTACTGAATAATCAATACCTTTGCTCATTCTCATTTGCATACCTCTCCACCCCAAAATCCCTGTATGTAATTCACGGTGTCCGTAGACTTCCGTTGTGTCCACGGACATATCGTAACCTAGACAGTCCTTCTACCATTTCCACTTCACTCTCTGTGCTATCCCCTCATTGGATACAGGTAAACAGTCACACAACCATCCACCAATAACATTCAAGACCTCTACATCTAACTGCATCATCAGAGTTCAGCACTTCAAATGTACTGTAGATTACTCTGAGTACAAGTCTCATAACATTGGAAAGCACCTACTACAAAAACTACTGTACAAGTCTCCAAGATTTCTACTTGCAGCTGCATGCATATCCACATGCATGAATACAAACTACAGGTATGCATTTTTTCTGCACAGTACAAATACAAATCTTATGAATGTATATAAGCAGAGTAACTGTCACTTAATCTGTATAACCTATAAAATAAACTTACTGTCATTATTCCCATCTACTATAATCAACTGTCACTTCCAAACCTGTCTGCTATCTAAATACATTTTTACACACTCAGCTATCGAGAAAATTACACACAGTCAGTATGAGGTCAAGAACCTTCAAACACTCACACAGATAAACACTAACATTGAAAAACTCCCAACTGCAATAACACCACTACCTGTACATCATAGCCTTCTGATTTATTACCCACACCTTCACAAATGCATACGTTCCATGCTATTATATAAAGTATCTGCCATTTACCTTATAAAAATGGCAAAATAAGTATATTATTATTTCTTCTGTTTCCTAACATCCAATAACATAGCCTTATAGAAACCAAGCATGTTTCATACACTTTATATTCTATTTATTTACATAGCATGTTGAACTAACATAATGTAAATAAAATATGAAGGCTGCACATAGTCAAAGGAAACTACATACTATATACACACAACATTACTAACTTATTTCCTTTACATTACAGTGAAGAGCACTCTCCTGAAAAGCAGCAGAATCTGAAGTACAAACAACAACTCAGAAGAAACCTAATCTTTCTACACAAAAAAAGTAAGTACAATACTACCATAATATTCGTACTGTTACTCAAACACACTGTGCGGTTGATTCATGGTATTTGTGCACCAAAAAAAAGATTAGTGCACCATTCTGCCCACAAATACCCATTTCTTAAACAGGAATTTGCAGGCAGAATGCTGCACAAATCCCCGTTTTTCAGCGCACATATGACATAACTCAGCCTCTAGAATGTTATTATTGCAGAACAAAGAACTGTTTTAATTCTGTACCATTAGATTTAGTATTTGTGCTTCTCCTTACCACTAGCTTACTTTCTACTGTCATCTGTACCCCACTATAGTAACACACAAATAGAAGAAAAACTTCCACACACCATCACATACATCTCTACCATCATACTCAGACATTCAGGCACACAGCACACAAGCATTATTTTTTTCAACTGACCCCAAAAATGCCTACCAAAAAGCAAGTCTGTAGAAAACAATGTAGAAGTAGAGCAAATGAAAAAAGAAGTATCCAAAATAAGCATCCATCTCTAGCAGAATTTGTACAAAAAGTTCAAACAAAACAGCTAATACAGTCATTTAGCAAAACTAAACATTTTTCAAGTACATAAACATTGCCTCCTCTATCGAAATGTAAAATTAAACAGAAAACTATTATCAAGAATTCAGCTACCACTACTGCTAAAACTACTCCTATAAATCTTGATATAATGGCAAGTAAAAATATCCCAAAAAATATTTTAGCAAAAATGTTCCACCATAGAGTACTTCAAAATCTTATAAAAACAGGAGAGAAATCATACACAACCCTTAAAACCTACCGTAGAATATTAATATTAGAAGCCTTGATAGATAGTGCAATCCTACTTAAAAGAAAATTATTTATTTTAGTGTTAAAAAGATGAAACCACTAACAAAACTAATTAGTGAATTACAGAAAAAGACTTCTCAATAAACGGAATGTCAACAAAAATAACTTCTTAAATATCTGTGGAGGTCAATGGAGTCACACCACAAACACAGAACCATATTTAAATGAAGTAGCATACAAACAAAAGCAAACAAATTCAATTGCTATACATAGCAGTGGACGAGGTTATGAAAAAATTAATAATACCATAATGGAACAAGAAATACTGCTTACAAAAATTCCCCTGAAAACTCAGAATTACCTCTCCATTTGACTGGACGAAAACATCCAGTATACAAATGGTCCTGCACGTCAATATGTAACATTCCCAAAAATTCTCTCAAATCTTTAAGCCAATTTCTCAATCAATATGTGAAAGGCAAAGACAAAATCAAAATGAAACTGCTGCAAAATATGGATACCTGTCCAGTGCGTGAATACACAGGGTTACACGGACATTCATTAGCCTGCATTTCAGGACCAATTTGCAAAAGCACCTTCCATTATATCGAAATGATATCAACTCATCATCCAACTATAAGAAATCTAGTCTATAAACTGTGCTATGCTAAAAGTCCTGCATTAGCACAAGCCAATTTAAATAACAATCTTCTACATCGTACAGCCAAAGAACTACTTGAAGAAATTGACCATATCCAGAAAAAAATATTTTGGAAGTGAAAGCCACTTACAAAACGCAATGCCCTTACAACAAACTAGAAACAATTGTACACATGGCAACCAACAAAAAAGAAATACTAAAATTTAAAAGTACATCTGCTGAAATACCAACCATGTGTGTGTGTGTTGGCGCAGAACTTTTTATAAAACTAACACAAAAACTATAGACATAACATACAAAATAGACTACAATGAAGATTCTAAATGGTTTGAATTAGCTCTCTACCTTATAGCAGAAAGCAAATATGAAATAACTGACCCTTTAATACTTTGCAGTTACTGCACTACAAAACATGACAACAACCAAACTCCTCCATGTGCTATCACAAATAATTTGTAATTATTTCCACTTCCAAAACCCCTGCAACAACTCAATTTATATGAGAGCATCATAATTCAAACAGTACACCCATTTCAAGCAATAATACGTCTTCAACCAAAAACTGCAAAATTACCTCCCTCAGAATTGGTGAAAGGTATTCGTGGCAAAGTAGTTTATTTACCATTAAATCTGACGGAAAATGTACCCACTCTAGGAGTGCAAAATCCAATAGAACAATCTTGAATTATCTTAGTAAATGGTGTACCAACAAAAGATAAAAGAAATTGCCAACAACTCGTCAACTTACATAAAATTAGACAAGCCCTGCAATATTTAAAAGACAATAATGAGTACTACAAAGAAATACATTTTGAAGAAAACTTAAGGGGAACAACTGAAATAATTCAAGAGTCACAAAAAACTGGTCAATTTGAGCAGTATTCAATGTTTTAGATCATTATACAATTCATCCATTGCACTCTAAAGACAGCATAGATGATTCACTAGAAATGTACCAAATGCGACAAACCAAAGTATCACTAATGAGCATAGGGGAAAAAGTATAGAAGCACATGGTTTTCCTCTACTATTTCCTACTGGCAAAGGAGGAAGATATGATGACAGACCCACTCAAATAACAGCATCAGAATACAGTTCATTACGAATGTATTCTGAAGATGCCAGATTTAGACAAAATGTGGAATACTTATTCCACCTACTCTTTGAAAGTGAACTAGCAACTCTATGTTACGGAGTTGCACACATATTGAAATCGGGAACACAGTTTCAAAATATGTCGGCTACACAATTAATACAAAAAGTGGAAGAAAAAGATGAGGTTTTACAATCAAGTATTATAAATCTATTTGCAAACATGCGTGGTACAAAAGAATACTGGTTCCGATGTCACGGAGATGTACGTTGTATGATCAGAAACCTTCGACCACCCACTTGGTTTGTTACATTAAGTTGTGCAGAATATGCATGGGACGATTTACATGATTTCCTAGGCATATCAAACAAAAACAAAACAAACATAGATATAATAACACCAGGAGAACTTTGCTCTCTAGATCCTGTTAATGTTTCAAGATATTTCCATCATCGTTTCATTGCTATGCTACACTTTATTTGTAATAAAACTGTTCCTCCACTTGGAGAAGTGGAACACTTCTTTTGGAGAAAAGAATATCAAGCCAGAGGAGCACCACATATCCACATGCTTTTATGGATTAAAGATGCTCCTAAATTTGGTCAGGACAGTGATGCCACTGTTTTTCAGTTCATCCAAAAAAATGTCACATGTGAAATACCTTCACAAACGACAAATAGTGACTTTCATGCACAAATTGTACAATTTCAAAGACACAAATGTGGCCAATATTGTCGTCACGAATACAAGAAGAAAGGGAAATACTACACCAAATGCCGGTTTGGTTTCCCATAGACCAGTTACAGAAACAGATGAAGTAAACAACTTCATGTCTTCAGTTAGACATAATGTTAAAGGTAAATCACTTAAGAACACATATTACATAAACAGAACAGAAGAATCAAAATATATCAATGATTACAATGCAATCATTGCCCATTTATGGAATGCAAACATAGATGTGCAGTACATTGCCGACAATTCCACTGCAGTCGCACGATATGTTACAGCATACTTAACAAAAGCAGAAAAAAACAGAGCTTCAAGACCTCTGGAATGACCTATAATCAGACAAAACACTATCTCATAAATTGTACAGCTTAGGCATAAAAATGCTCTCTCATAGAGAATGTGGTGCCTACAAAGCTGCAGATAGTTTAACCGGTACTGCTTTGTATGGAACATCTGAAAATATAGTATGGCTATGTCTTGGTCCTGCTAAATCTAGAAAAAGAGTTCTCAAATCATATGATGACATAGAAACAATAGCCACAAATGATCCAAACGGCCAAGACATTTTGAAAAACAGTTTACTAGACACATACTACCCGAACAGGAGTACCACTTTGGAAATCATGTGTCTATACCACATAGCCCAAAACTTTGCATACAAAAATAATATAAAACCTGATGAAAGCAAAGGTAGATATACAGTGACAGATTGTGAAGGCAGCTTAGTAAAATTTACCAAACCAAGTTTAATGAATCATATCAAATTGTCATTAAAAACTCCTCAACAGAAAGAACTATATTACATGTCGCTCCTACAACTTTTTAAACCATGGAGAAAAGAAGAAGAGTTACTAGATAACTATGACTGCTACGTAGATGCTTTCAAAGCAAATGAAAGCACTATCACTGACGTGAACTTTATGCAGTACAAAACAATGTTGCAAAATGAACAGCAAAATGAAGAAGAACTCCAGGCCCAACTAGGTAAGGACACTCTCGATAGTAGTCAACCTTCTATAACAGGAAGCCAAGAACGACTGGCACAGCCACTAATAGCAAATGAGGCAGAATCAGCTATGACAGAAGTATAAAACACCATGTGTCAATTTGAAGAAGATACAGAAGACTTAACTGCAACACAATCAAAACTAAACAAAGAGTAGTGCACCATTTTTGAAGAAGTAACAAAACAAATTGCACATGGTGTACAACATGAAAATAAAGAATGGACCTGCCAAAATTACAAACTTATACTACTATATGTCAGTGGTAAAGCTGTTCAGGTAAAACATTCTTAAACAAAACCATCAGCAAGTTCCTTCAACAATTGGCAAACAACAAACTGTTAGCTGTTGTAACTGCCCCCACAGGTTTAGCTGCCTACAACATAGGTGGTGTCACTTTACACCGATTACTACTCCTTCCAGTAGAACACCAAAACAAATTAGATTATTACAAACTTTCTACAGAAGCTGCAATGGAACTACGCAGAGTTTTGAAACAAATGAAAATGCTACTAATCGATGAAGTGAGCATGGTCTCCAACCTGCTTTGATTCATCTCAGATTGCAAGAAGTACTTAAAATAAACTGCGAAGTACTTTTTGGAGGAAAACACATTGGGGTAATTCATAGAATTAAGCGCACAAGTGGCGCACGCGGCTGGCGCACAGGGTGCGCGTGCGATAGTCTGCGCCAGCCGCATGCGCCAAAATCCATTTAGGTGCACAGCGTATTCATGGATTTTAGCCACCAAAAGCAGCCGCGGCACAGAGTGACGCAGCGACCCTGCAGCAGCACCAGTAACGCCCCCAAGAACGCCCCTCGCGCAAGGAAATCCGCAATCCAGCGCAAAGGGCTGCACTAACCCTGCACCAGTATACAGGGCCGCCACACAGCACACGGCAAGCGGGGAACGTGTATTACTGGGGTTTGCGGGATGTTTCACCTGCAATCTCAGCAGGGTACGTGTATTTCTGGGGTGCGGGGAAGTTTAACACGCGATTTCAGCAGGGTACGTGTATTTCTGGGGTGCGCGGGAAGTTCCACAAGCGATTTCAGCAGTGTACGTGTATTTCTGGGGTACGGGCAAGTTTAACACGCAATTTCAGCAGGGTACGTGTATTCCTGGGGTGCGGGGAAGTTTAACACGCGATTTCAGCAGGGTACGTGTATTTCTGGGGTGCGCGGGAAGTTCCACAAGCGATTTCAGCAGTGTACGTGTATTTCTGGGGTACGGGCAAGTTTAACACGCAATTTCAGCAGGGTACGTGTATTCCTGGGGTGCGGGGAAGTTTAACACGCGATTTCAGCAGGGTACGTGTATTTCTGGGGTGCGGGGAAGTTTAACACGCAATTTCAGCAAGTTACGTGTATTACTGGGGTGCGGGCAAGTTTAACACGCGATTTCAGCAGGGTACGTGTATTACTGGGGTGCGGGGAAGTTTAACACGCAATTTCAGCAGGGTACGTGTATTCCTGGGGTGTGGGGAAGTTTAACACACAATTTCAGCAGGGTACGTATATTTCTGGGGTGCGGGGAAGTTTAACACGCAATTTCAGCAGGGTACGTGTATTTCTGGGGTGCGCGGGAAGTTCCACACACAATTTCAGCAGGGTACGTGTATTTCTGGGGTGCGGGGAAGTTTAACACACGATTTCAGCAGGGTATGTGTATTACTGGGGTGCGCGGGAAGTTCCACACCCCACTCGCATGTGTGAGTGGGGTACGTGTATTTCGGTGGTACAGGGGATTCCTACACGTGAATTGGCAGTGTGGGTCCTCCCAGGTGTTCCCTCTACACCCTCCATGGCCCCTACAGGCAGACCACACCACAGGGGACTACCCTGCACCCCTGGGCATGTCCCGCAGGCAGCCCATTCACAATGAGCATGCCCCCCCAGCCAAGCCACACGTCACCTTGCGCTAGTGATCACCAACGCATTACCCCCTTGCACCCCTACCCCCCAGCTGTGCAGGGCACCTGCCTGCAGGCCCCCACTCATGTCCCCCAGTGCCCCCACCCCCCAGCAGTCAGGGGCACCTGCCTGCAGGCCCCCACTCATGTCCCCTTGCACCCCCACCCCCCAGCAGAGTGGGGCACCTGCCAGCAGGCCCCCACTCATGTCCCACTCATGCCCCACTGCACCCCCACCCCCCAGCAGTGCAGGGCACCTGCCAGCAGGCCCCCACTCATGTCCCCTTGTACACCCACCCCCCAGCAGTGTGGGGCACCTGCCAACAGGACCCCATTCATGTCCCCTTGCACCCCCAGAACTGAGGGCACCTGTCAGCAGGCCCCCACTCATGTCCCCTTGCACCCCCACCCCCCAGCACTGAGGGGCACCTGCCAGCAGGCCCCCACTCATGTCCCCTTGCACACCCACCCCCATCTGTGCGGGGCACCTGCCAGCAGGCACCCACCCATGTCCCACTAATGTCCCTTTGCACCCCCACTCCCCAGCAGTGCGGGGCACCTGCCAGCAGGCCCTGACACATGTCCCCCAGCCAACACGTCATCACATTCTAGATCCCTGGCCCTTATGGCCAGCCTCCACATGCCAAAGACCCACCCAAGTATTGCATCCACCCACATAGAAATGCCAATTACATGATACAACCACAATGGCAAGTATTTAAATGAAGACATGTCCCTCACACACACACACATTGGGTGCAAGTGAATCTCAAAACACATATCATGACATGCATGAAACCAATGAGATAATACCACACATCGAAGTTTGAAGAAAAAAATGTATTAAAAGCAACATGAATGGAATTACAATCAAACAAACGACAATGTGAATAAAAAAAGAAAAGCTGCATGTCAGTTAAAATAATGAAAAACAAGAAATCATAATCCAAAGGAAAGGTGTCCAAATTCACAGCCAACAAATCCAAGGGAAAAACAAAAGTGAAAACCATTGCTCCATGGGGTAATCCGAAAAAAAAAGCGCAACCAATATAAAGAAAAAACCAAAGGAAACCTAACACTATCCAACTATTTACAAGCGCAGCGGGCAAGTCCAACGGCTCACATGTTGATGACCCGGGCCAGGGCATCATCGAACTCCTGCTCGATGTCCCGGAGGCGGTCCTCTTTCATGGCCCGAGGGTTTGCAGGGATGATGACATCTGGATCTCCAGGTCCCTGCGAATGGCCTCGAGGCACTCGGCCCGCCTCAGGGCCCTCCGCATGGAGTTCTCCGCCCTGACCATCGTGAGCCGTGCCTCTTCCGCCTGCTGCCGCTCCACATCTATTGCATGGCCGAACCGCTGCCACACGGAAGACACTTCCCGTCCAGGGTCCTCCTGCCCTCCGGCCGATGCCTGCCCATCGGATGATGAAGGCCCCGAGCCATCATGGCTCCCACCTTGTTGCTGCTGCTGCTGTGCCGCTGCCTGTGCCCTGGCTCCTGCTGCCTGCACATCCTCCTCCAGCTGGGGTGCAGTTGTTGAGGTGGCCACCCCTGGACATCCGACTCCCAACTGTGGCAGGGATCTGTTGTCCACCAGCCTGGCCGCAGGGTCAGAGGCAGCTCCACAGGGCACCCAGGTGATACATTGGTGGGAAGATGGCATGGAGGACGACTGGGGCATAGGGGGTTCAGTTGAGGAGGGGGTCGGAACAAGGTCCAGGAAACTGAGGAATGCCCTGGTGAGCTGTCCCAGTGGGTCACCGCGGTCAAAGAGCCATGCGAGAAGACGTGCAGTCTCCTCATGAAAGGACTGCAGGTCACCTTGCATGGCACGTTGATGCAACGCCACTCCACCCAGGACAGGCTCAACCCGGTGCCGGATAGCCACATCAGCAGGGAGAGGAAGGCCAGTTGGTGTAAGCCAATCACCTCCCTGAGAACGGGTCTGGACGTAGGCATCCCTGCTGGTGCAAGATGATGCAGTGACAGGATCAGGGATAGGATTGCACACAGGCACCTCCGCGGCATCCTGTGCTGCCTCCTGTCCCTGGTCCTGCACTGCACCACTAGCACCAGTGGAATCCCCACCTCCAGACCCCGTCTCTGTCCCTTGCACTGCCTCCTCCTCCACCAAACTTCCCACCAACCTGGATGACTCCATGCCATTTTCCTCCGTTGGGCCCTGTGGGGTCTCAGCTGCCCCTTCTGCTGCTGAGGAGTCCAACTCCGACCTCCACCTCTTGGACCTCCCTTCGGCAGCTGCGACCTGGGACGCGGCACCGGTTCCTCACTCCCCGACGCGATGACAACCTGGGAGGGGAGCCAGCCTTGCTTCTCCGGCTGGCGGTGCGATCCCTGCCGCTGTGCTCCACAGCACCTTCTCCGCCCTCTTCATCAGTTGACGCTGCAGACAGGGAGAAATAAAACACAGGCATCAGGGCACTGTACAATGGACTCATACACACATGACAGTAGTACATGAGTGGCATTGTCAAACTTCAGGCATGGCATCACAATCCCCAACACACATGTCATTTCGACTCACACACATGAGCTATTCCACAGCCATATCGCAACAGCCAGCACCATCCATACACATACAACAGCATGAGCAGCCAAAAGTGAGCCAGACATCACATGAAACACAGAGTGCACTACACATGCACACACGCCACCACACTTACATGCATGTGTACACCTTCGCCAACTGTCGCAGTGTTGAGATCGGCATCCATATCACATCTGCCAATCAGTCTTCCACATATCAGTGTCACATGCATCCATGTTGCATCACTGTTGCACCCTTGTCAAATACACACACATGCACATGTACATGGTGCAGGTACATGCAGCTGGAAGCAACATCCATGTGTGACACCACAACCATGCCAACTGACATACACAGTAATCCAAACATGTGTGCTCACACATCTGCATTTGGCTTGCATGCTTACCCACACATACACCATCCATGTGTCTCACACATGAAAGGACTTGCATGTGTCAGCCTCACAGCCCTGTACATACACATCCATACATGGCCCTAGAAAACCACATGTACAACCTGCACACTACTGGCACACCACCACACGCACAGCTTCCAATCAGTATGCATGTACACTTACCGCTCAACTCCAGACGGGTCTGCCTCTCAAGGACCTGGATGTGGAGCGCTGGGCATATGCGTTCCAGGACCGTCATCTGATGTTCCGACAGGTGGCCCCGGTGCCCCTTAGCATCCGCTGCCTTCAAGAGGCACTGGGCCTTGTTGAAGGTCCTGGACCTGAAGTCCTCCCAGCGCTTCTTGACATGTTGGAAGTCGCGGACTGCCACCCCCTCCGCGTTGATGGCAGTCATGATGTCCGTCCAGATCCGAGTCCGTCCTTCCTTGTTGGCGCATCTTGTTCCGAAGAGGGCATCATACTGCCCCAGGACTTGCTCCACCAGGACACCAACTTCGGTGGCCCTCTGCCTCTCTGGCTGGGGGTTGCCAGTGGTGCCAGATGGTGTAGTGCCCGACATGGCAACCCCAGAGGCAGATGTGGTTGGGCAACTGGGTCCTGGGGCTGGGCTGTGGAGCGATGGTATCCCAGTCGGGAGTCCTCAGTTCCAGCAGGGGTGGTCACAGCAACTGCACCCCTGGCTGATGTGCAGGCAGCAAATAGCAGGGCACGTGGACAGCAGGCAGCAGCAGATGGCAGATGGGAACGTGCTCGGGGCTCTGGGGGCAGTGATTCAGCCTTTTGGGCAGGAGCGTGGTCTTCTGTGTGTTTTCGCGTGGCCAGCGTGATACAGAGAGATTTGGCACGTGAAAAATGTGCATGTCAGCGTGTGATTCGAGGAAAGGCCCCTAGCGCGTAAGCGCATCAGCACTTGTACGCGCTTTCATTGGACCAAAGGCCCTTCAAGCGTGAGCGCCTCTGTGACGTGACGCGCATGGGCGTGCGCGGGCGTTTCCCTCGTGACGTTAGCATAGTGGTTCAGCATGCGTGAAAAACTGCACGTCCGCGTGTGAATGCATGTAATCTGAGGAAAGGGCCTATGCGCGTAAGTGACGTGACGCGCGCAGGCGTTTCCCTCAGCACGGGTTAAAGGTGAGCTGGGGCAGCAGTTCGCTGTACGTGCTTTTCGTGGAGACCAACGTGTGTTGCTGCTTCCTGTTGTTTCGCGCGCCATCACAACTTCACAGCTATAGAGGACGTATCTCTTCTTTTGGCGGGGGTATTGGCTACGTGTGTTTTTCTGCATCGCGCTAGTCAGACGGTGAGTCGCACATGCTATTTTTCCCACTGTGGGTGCCCCTGTGTATGGCACCCATTTTCGAGGTCATAGTAGCCTGCGTGTCCCACGCATATGCGTTATTCGTGTTACTGGGTGCCACCGCGTACTGCGGGAGGTTGATTCCACGCACGTAGGCTGCAGGGTTGCGTGCACGGTTTTACTGCAGTTTTGGGGTGCCTGAGCATTGTGTGACCCGTCTCTACATCACCGGGGTCACATACAGCCTTGCAGGTGGAGGGGGGCTGTTAACATCTTGCTTCCCACCCCCTTCACCCCAATTGCCTGGGTCAATTGTGGTGTACATCTCCCATTGGCACTACTCCATCTGTGCCGGCAATACTACATCTGTGCCATGGTTGGGAGGCCAGCAAAGGTGAGGGGCACCTCAGCTGGGCGTACTCCTTGTGGCGGGCATGATCGGGGACGTGGCCGTGGTGACCAGGGAGTAGGGGGACTCCACGGTGTCCAGGACGGCCACAGAGGGGGAAGAGGCAGGGGTGCGCCAATTGAGCACAATGTTGTGCCATGTGTCAGTGCAGTCATGCCACCAACCCCTGTGGTTCCGGGAGATGCAGCTTCTGCATCTGGCACTGGTGCCCGTGTGACCCGGCAGTCCGTTCCATCGACTGCCACGTGCCCAAGGGTAGTGGTAGCTGCAGGTGCAGCTGTGGACACCGCCACCCAGGCTCAGGGTCTGCCAGCGCAGGCTGCGTTGGCACTTGAGGAGCCCCTGGAAGATTTCCAACAGGCCAGGAGGGAAACCGTAGGGGCATGCAGGGCTGCTCTGACCAAGACACGTGACCCTGGGGCAGTTATGTCATCTGCTGCCCCGAACAACCGGTTGTTGGCAAATGCAGGGGCAGATGCACCCAACAACACCCCGGTTGAGAGTCTGCAAACCAGGACCGTTGCGGACAATGACCCTGCCACAGCGGATGTTGCTGCGCAGGGTCCATTAGAGGGCACCCAGCTGCCACTGACACAAGTCAGGCCTTTGGTCGTCCCTCCACCTGCCACTCCCTTGGCTCAGTTCACCGAACCCACTGGCCATACTGGTCAGGGCGGCATTAGCCAGCCAAGGTCTGCGCCACAGTCCAAGAGGAGGAAGGTTGCACCTGCAGCAAAGGCTGGGACCCCACACACAGCCACGACCTCCTGCATGACGAGGAAGAAGCATTTCTGAAAGCAGGAACTGGACTTACTCGTGGACTACGTGCGGGGCTACAGTCGTGACATGCTAGTGGGTGCCAATAGTCAGACTACGGCTGCCCACCGTGACACCCACTGGAAGCAAGTTGCAGAACATGTCAGTTCATTCGGCCATGAGGTGCGCACGGTGCAAGAGTGCAAAAAGCATTGGAATGACCTCAAACGCAGCGCTAAGGCTAAGCGTGCCTCAAATTATAGCTTGACTCTAGTGACTGGCAGTGGGCCTGCACCAGAGGAGGAAGAGATCACTCCGCATGAGTCACTTGTTGCGGAGTTCATACCATCTGAATCGGTCGAAGGAGTGGGAGAGATGCTGGACTTTGATGCCCAGTCCAGTGAGTGTTGATGTTTGTTTGTTGAGGACGTGTGTGATTTACTTGTGGGATGTGTTGTGCATGATTGCCACTACATGTGACCTGTACATGGTTCTGATGTGCAAGTAATGCAATGCTTCCGTGATTGATGTCTGCTCTGCTGGATGGTGGACATGTGGAGCAGAGGGGGACTGTCCGCATCACCACTATTGCACCCTACTCACATGCTGGTTAACAGTATACCCCTCCCATCCATATTCCAGCTCACTGGCCCTTCTGCATTTGGCGTGGGGTGACCTTCCTCTCAGCCCAGGCACAATGTCATAGCATGACTGACGTGCATGTGTCCTCTGCCTGCATGCGGGTACTCCATGTAGGCATGCTCCCTTGCCCCTCCTCCGCCACTCTGCACCTCAGTTCCACCTTTGCACTGGTCTGCTTCAATCTTGCCATTGGGTACTTTCCTGTTCATGCGTCCTGTGTACATGCTAACTTCCAGCGGACAATCTGCTAGACATATGCTGTGTGGTACAGCCTTAGTACTTGATGCAGGGTATCTCACTTGTACTGTGCATAGGTCAGATGCCCTGCAGGGACATGAGTGCCCATTCATGCTCCATGTGCATTGCACGCATGCCCCTATGTGTCCTTGACTGGATGATCACTGTAATACAAGTCCTGGGTGACATACATTGCATGGCATCTCATCAGCCTTCCCATGTCAACTGTGGGTCAGTACTGCGTTGCACACATGTTTAGGGTCTGACAATCTGTGTGGGTCACAGGCCTCAGCCTGTTTAATGGCCAATGACTCTGTCCGACTGTTGTAGTGTCTTCTTCACACGTGGGTGGCCTCCAGAGATTTCATCATGTGTCCTGCTTACTGTCCCATAATCATTTGCAGTGTTGTAACTTGAATCACATTAAGCTGTTGATGCCAGTCAACACTGCCTGTCAATACACAGGTCTATGGTCTGCCTTTTGATACCATGCTAGGCATCCTTGCTTTTGCACTTGGGTGGAGAGATGCTTTGCTTGTAGATATGCTACCCATTGAATGCACATTGCATGTGATGCCTGAATTTGACCTTGCACTGCCTTCACATTTCCTGACACACACCATGAAGTCCTTGTACATGTAGGTAGTGAGTGACATACACATTTGCTGCACTGCATAGACCCACTTCTATGCAAACTGACACTTTTCAACAGGTCTGATCACAGAAGCAATTCAAAGTTGACCCAGCATGCATGCCAGGTTCTATTTTGTGTGTCACATGTCTGCCTGATGTGTTTGTTGTCGGTGTGTGTGTGTTGTGTGCTTCTGACATGTGTAGTGACCTTTTTTCTCTATATTTTTCAGATGATGACGCAATTGAGCCGGAGGATGGTGTTGTCATGCCAGACACAGGATTGTTACCACTACATCAACCCGGCACAAGTGGGGGTCATGGGGTGGTAGGCCACGAAAACCCCAAAGTGCTACAGTCCATCTTGTCTCTGGCTGCCTATGAGTCCAGCCCTGATGACGACTCTGAGGTCCATGTCGAGTTGGATGAGCATCAAGTCATGTATCAGGGGTGAGTGATTCTGATGTGGACACTCCTCTGTCCGTGACACCTGCACTGAGGGGTCAGACAGTCTTGGTACCTCCGCCCGTGGTGGATCGGGACGCAAGGTCACCCTCCACACCAGTCACTGATGTGCCTGGAACATCACGTCGACTGGGGCATGTAGTCGTGCAGCCGCGGGCGGTGCCAACACAGCGAGGACATTCGGTCCTTGGGTCCCGCAGGGGTCAAGCCCAGCAACGCGGTCGGAGCGCGCAACCGCAGTATACTGAGTGGAAGCAAGAAATGACTGCCAATTCAGAACGGCAGGGGGCAGCAATGGAGAACATCGCTGAGAGCATGGAGCGTTTGGCCCGATCTGTGCTCCCCCCTGCTAGGCAGGTGCTTCTCCAGCAGCAGGCGGCACGGTCCACGGCCCGCTCGCTCAGGCTGGGCATGGCGGCCTCAGACAGGGCACGCCAGGCTAAAATGTTGTCTTTGCAACAAGCAATTGCTGCTCACGCAGAGGCGCACATGGAGGCCCTGAGGGAGGAGTATGCTTCCCTCAAATCCACTCTGGGTGTCCTTCTGATGTCCCAGAGGCAGCGGGCAGAGGAGAGGTTTGCACAGCTTGAGCGTACCATCTCGGCTGAGATACAGGCTTGCTGGGAGGTGCAGCGGTTGTCCAGCCAGGCCTTGCAGGAGGAACTCCGTGTTACACATGCTACCTTGCAAGAGGAATCACGTGTACCACGTGAGGTTCTGCATGCAGACCTACGTCACATCGCCACACAGAACCAGGCTCACCCGTCCGGCAGACTTGCTGCCGTCGAGGGGCAAGCTGTGGCTAGGCGTGGCCAGGCTACTGTGCCACGTCCTCCTTTCCAGGATGAGCCAGACTCGGACGACCATCTATCTCCCACATAGGTCGGGCTGTGCAGGTGTTGAGCCCATGGAGGTTTTTATTTTGGCTCAGCATCATCGCATGTGGGTGTTGAGCAGCACCCTGTACCTCCCCCTTCCTGGGTGCCCCCACCCGGGTCGTATGTGGCCATTTTTTATTTTTCTTTTAGTTTAGTTAGTTAGGTTTCTGTTTGATAGTTAGTTTAATTAGGTAATGTAGGTTTTTCATAGTTACTGTAATTAGTTAATATAGTTTAAAATTGCTTGTCTATTGTGCTTTCATGTGACGGTGCAGTGCTTTGTGGCTTTTGAAAGCATCCACTGTCTGTTCCAGCTGGGCCCTTCAGGCTTGTCTTGTGTTTGCTGCTTGGGGTCCACGACTCACATATGCCACTCCTGCTTCCCTTATCCATGGGCTCGCAAGGATGATTCGGTGTAACAGCCTATTGCACAAGGGCTTTGGACTGTCATATCTGTGGCATGTCTGATGCTGTGTAACTTGTGTTAACACCCCTAGTGGCGATGATTGCAGTGCTATTGACCACTGTTCTGCTTTTGCTAGATGGGGTGTTTCATGATTAATGTGTACATTCATTGCTATGCATTGTGTAGTATGTTTCTTATCTTTACTGTACACGTGCTTGTTGCAATTCATGCCGTAGATAGTGTGTTCCACACTTTGGATGTGAAAGACGGACTGATGGTGTGATTTCTGATGTATGTCTCTGACATGGTCCAGTGATGAGATGCCTGAAGAGACATACACAGATGTCTCTAAAGCATTAATCATGTGTTTCATGCCCTTTCTGCAGGGGGATGAGCCTCCAGACCACCTTTGCCAGCAGACATGGCCCATTGGACGTCTGGATTCTGGACACGTTTGTTGGTGCCCACATGCACATGTGTGCGCAAGCAGAGGCACGGGGATTGCAGACATACATCCTAGAACTGCTGATGTGTTTCAAGGGTCTCCAGGCAAGGTGAGCAGCACAGGGGGGCCACAACACAGCAAAGCTTCCACCAGGCCAGTTGCACATGCAGGCTTAGCAGCACTGACGGTGAGCTTGGACGAATATTGGTGTTGAAGCGCACAATACAGCTCAGATGTGTTGGTGGACTGATGGCTAGTTGATTGTAAGGTTGTCTGGGGCACCTGCAGGGGCAGTGTCACATACCCTCCGGTCCACCATGGGCCATTGAGGCACTTGTATCACCCATGTAGCCATCCGAGACATGGAAAGGAGCAGCTCACAGGGACATACAGTGAGGGACAGACTCAGGTGCTATTTTTTTTTGGTCATGGTGGGACACAACTTTTTCTGAAGTCCTACCTTGCTATATGCGTCTGTCTGCTTACCCAGGGAACATTGCATGTTGTGTGAATCGTGACACATTGGTGTTCCATTTGCCACGCACCCACCGGCGCCTTACTTACTGCCTTACTTACTGCATTACTACATTGACTGTGTATGAACCATCACAGGGGGAATGTTATGTATGGGCATGAAACATCCACACCAGATTGTCTGTTTGTAGAGTAGTTTTTTGCTATGGAGCATATTTGGTGGTGTGTTTGTGTGTTATGGGCACGCACAGATTATTAAATGTGGCTCTCTTTGCAGCATTGGAGTGCTCCTGTAACCGGACCTGAGAGTGCGCAGGCAGGAGGCCAGCACTCAAAACCAGAGCTGAGTGTCTTGTTGTTTTTCTTTCAAACTGCTCTACATATGCTTGCTGGGGGGTGCACTGATGCATAGATGAATGTGTAATTCAATTTGGTATGTAGGTTTTTCCCTAATCACCCTGAGTCCTATCCAATTCTAAACCCTATACCCTCTACCGGTGTTCCTGCTTCCCGTACCTATCCAACCAACGTTCCCTAACCCTCTTTCCCCGCTGGGGTTGCGGATGCCTGTGTAAGCCCCAAGCTTGCAGGCGCCAAAACCCTAGAGGGGGTGGTTGGTTCGTGCCACTACTGCACCTGGACTCCGGAAGGCCCTGACAATGATGTACAAGTTTTTTATGATTGTGTATGTGTTAATGCAAGTACTACACTTTAGTGCATTCCCTACTTTCACGTGTCATTCCTACTCCCCTCTCCTGCCCCTCATTCCAGTTATCCAGTATGCCAACGCATGTCCTGACTGCATATCTCTGACCCTCCTTCCCCACCAGGGTCTCAGAGACCTGTGTGAGTTTGACCTTGCAGGCACCCAGGCCACGGTGGGGGTGGTTGGTTCATGCCACTCCTGCGCCTGTACACGGGAGCTATGACAGTACACATCCGTTCGTGGTGCATCATTCTATGTTATGTACCACACATGGTTCACATCCTGTTGTGACATTGTTTTACTGTGCTACCTTGGTTGTTATATCATTGCGGTAGTACTTGGCCTTTGTGAGGTACTGCTACTTCAAGTCATCTACTGGAGGCTGTTCTGGTTCGTTTTTCTTCCTTGGATTTTGTTTCTTTGCAAATGAAGGTGGACTCTGAGGGTGCAGGCAACTTTTTACACGCAAGGTGGGAGATGGTGACGAAGGGGAAGGGTGATCGTGTTGCCAGGTGAAATTGAGGGTTGAAGGCTCCATGACCCAGGTGCAGTTGTTCAGTGGGTCATGGTCAATTGTGAGGGAGGGGGGATGTTTTGTTGTTGATAGTTGCCTTGCCCTGCAGTGTGATGGGAACCCTGACATTGTCATTGTGGTATCCTATGTACATGATGTGTTCTGCTGATCAATGCATGTTCATGTGTTGTGTTTCCCTTTCAGGTGTGCGGCGATAGTTGTGGTTTGACATGCTGGGGTGTACACATTGTGAATGTTCACATGTGATGTGTAGAGGACACTGATGGTCACTTGATTGCACATGCATATGTTGAGTGCATGTCCTTACTGACCCGCACACTCGCGCTATGATCGACTACATGTACAACCACCCTTGCATATCCACGTGTATACTCTGTTTGCCTTCTGGTGCCCACTGTGTCCCTGCAGCACATGTTCTGTGACCAATTATGGATCCTGTACATGCCTAATTTGCTTTTTGATGTGGTTCGTCGCTTAGATGTGATGCTCAGGGTGTGCATCACACACAATAGCTGTTCACTGTGCTGTGCGCTGGGCAGTGTGTTGCAGGAGTTGGACACAGCACACAGAAGCTGCAGTGTTGATTTTGCAATGCACAATGTGCATCTAGACAGGCATTCATTGTTATGTTACGGCTACAACTTTTGTAATGCATTTGGGAATGACTTATTTTGGGTGGGAGGTTGTTGGTCAGTCATTTCATCTGATTCCATGTCAGGCATCATTGTCTGATGCCAATGTACATTTTTAACATGGTAATGTGTACCTTATTGGTACTGTGTTGGTGTATGGCTATTGCTTGCCATGTCATGTTGTGGTTTGGGAGGGTTTGAGTGACATAACAGTGATGGTCATGGCCTGTTTCGCAGGTGTGTGTGATTCACACCTTGCATGTCAGGGTCAGCCGCTTCTCGAAGCAATGAGCTGGGGGTAGATCTCTCTCCGTGGCAGGGGCCTCCCTCTGGAACAGCCTTCCTGCCTCCCTGGAACTTGAGGAGAACCCTCTCCGGTTCCGGAAGCACCTCAAAACCTTCCTCTTTGCTTCGGCTTTCTCTCTGCCTCTCCCTTGCTAAATTCTTCACTGAAACTGCCCTGAATCTGCAACTGGGCCACTCTCACCAACCTCGGTCCCTGGCCCAGCCACTCTCCACTTGCACTGCCTCCCTGGCAACCCCTGCACTGCGGGACTGTCTCTCTATCCCTACAGCCCCCCCTTCCCAGCACCTGTCTGCACTTAACTTTGCACTTGCCACCAGATGGCCTATTTATTTGTTTTTTATTCTACTTACCCTGTACTGCACTCCACCCCTCCACTTCTCCTTGCACTTTTCCCTTCCCCCTACCCCTGCACTTGCGCAATCTAAATGACACCTGGCCTAGTAGGTTCGTTGTCTGTCTTCCCTTGTTCCCCCCTCCCTGCCTCGTCACGCCTTGAAACACTTGTGTATAGGCGCGTTACAAATGCCATATCATATCATATCATATCATATATCATATGTGTGCCTTTTGGTCACACAGGATAGCTTGTGTTTAAGTAGCTAGGGATGCACACAATGTGGCACTTCCATGGCAACAATCTCAGGGTGGTAAGGTTGTGACAGTTGACTGTCTCTTTGTCATCATCGATTGTCACCTGGTATGTGCCAGGCCTATGCACTCCGCAGGGGTGGGAGTTTAGGTGAAAAATGTGGCCACAAGCTGGGTCCGGCCTTCCTTGCCACGTGCCCTATCCCCTCCCATGGGCAGCGCCTGTGCCTGTGGTTGGGGATGTGGGGGCACCACCATGTCCACCGGTACACCCTGCCGTGTTGCAACATTGTGCAGAACACATGCGGCCACAATGATCCTGCACACTACTGGGGGTGCATAGAGTAGCTGCCCATCAGAGCGGTCAAGGGAGCGTAAGCGTGATTTGAGCACTCCGAATGTGCGCTCCACTATGGTGCTGGTTGCAATATGGGCCGTGTTGTATCTTACCTGGAGTGGTGTGGTGGGGTTCCGGATTGGCGTCATTGTGTGGTTGCTCAGAGGGTAGGCACTGTCCACTGGGGAGGTGAAAATGGTTGTGATTATTGGGGTTTGTGTATTTGTGTGTGTGTGTGTGACATGCATGCATGTGCAAGGGCATTTGTACTCACCTAGGAGCCATGTGTCGCCATGCTGCCCAGCTTCCAGGGCCCGGCTCAGGGCGGACATTCTGTATATGAAACTGTCATGGGTGGATCCAGGGTAGTTTGCATAGACAGAGGTGATGATTCCCTTTGCATCGCATACCACCTGTACGTTGATGGAATGCCAGTGCTTGCGGTTTCGGTAGATGTGCTCAGTGGCCCTAGGTGGACGTAGGACCACTTGGATGCAATCTATGGCACCAAACACTTTGGGGAAGTGTACCACCCTGTAAAAATCCAGGACAATGGCCTGCCTTTCTGCAGGTGTTCTGGGCATGTATATGTGCCTGCGGACTGAGGGGCGCGCTGTCATGATTGCCAAGACCTGGTGTAGGCAGTGTGACTGCGTGGCCTGTGAGACCCCCCCCCCACTATGGCAGTGGTCCGCTGAAATGACCCAGTGGCCAAAAAATGCAGGACATTGAGCACCTTCTCCAAGGGGCTCAATGTTTGGGAGCAAAGGGTGAGGGATGTAAGGTCATCTTCCCACTCCCTGAGCAGGTCTAGGATGATATGGGGTAGAAACCTATACCTGCCGTAGACCTGGTCGTCAGGCATCCCAAAAAGGCTTGTCCATGGTGAGAAAATGCGTGCCCTGGCTATTCTCCTCCTGCGGTGTCCCACGATCAGTGCTGAGACAAATGTGGCATTCATCGTAGCTGTATATACGTGTTTGTTGTTTGCATGCACTTTTATACTGTGCGCGGAGACGCTTCCGCCTGCCTTCGTGTGGCGTACGCGTTGACGCCTGTGTGCGTCTTTTGCCGGGCGCGGGTTTCCTGTATTTGAATCCATGAATACGGGTTGTTCGCGTGCTTGTGGATGTTCTGTGTAGTTCCCTGCAGTACTTCACCAGTTACGCCTTCTTTTTCACGTGTTGTTCCCCATTCCGTGTGTTACGCCCACTGTTCCGCCAAAT
Organism: Ambystoma mexicanum; assembly: GCF_040938575.1. Lineage (NCBI taxonomy): Eukaryota > Metazoa > Chordata > Amphibia > Caudata > Ambystomatidae > Ambystoma > Ambystoma mexicanum. Next base: position 565,760,839 of record NC_090930.1, on the reverse strand, counting down.
TTTGTTGTGTGCGTCGCGCTATGTGCGCTTTTGCTGGGCACGTAGCGCACGCCGTTTGATGACGTGTGTGCCCGTGTGCGACATGCATGGATTTGGCGCACAACCAGCGGGAAACTAGCGCAGCGCCTTCCTTGTATCGCACGCGTGCGTGTGCGCTTGATTTCTCACGCTTGCGCCACCTTGCGCCTGCTTGCGCTGGGATTTTCGGCGCACGTTTGTTCCATGAATTGACCCCATTATCTTTCTTGGAGATCTTCTTCAATTGACACCAGTGAAAGGTCAACCTATTTTTAAAACCTTAGGACGCAAACTCTGGCGTAAAACTATTGGCAGCATTGGAAATTTCAACCTTTGGCAACATTTCCAATACACAGAATTAACAGAAAACATGTGCCAATCTACCTAAATATCTTCCTTCTCGAGCTCTTCGCTCATCCGCCTCCAACTCCCTCAGGGTCAGCCGCTTCTCCAAACAACGAGTTGGGGGCAGATCTCTTTCCACTGCAGGGGCCTCCCTCTGGAACAGCCTTCCTACCTCCCTGAAACTTGAGGAGAACCACCTCCGGTTCCGGAAGCACCTCAAAACCTTCCTCTTTGCCTCCGCTTTCTCTCCCCCTCTCCCCTGCTAATACTACTGAAACTGCACTGAATCTGCAACTGGGCCATTCACCGTTCTCGGCCCAGCCACTCTCCCCTGCACTGCCTCCACGGCAACCCCTGCACTACGGGACTGTGTCTGTATCCATACAGCCCCCCTTCCCAGCACTTGTCTGCACTTACCTCGCACTTGCCACGAGCAGGCCCTTGTTATTTATCCTGTATGCTGTATGCTTATAACCCTGTACTGCACTTTCCCCTCTCCCTTTCCCCCATGCACTTTTCCCTTCCCCTCTACCCTTGCACTTGCGCGATCTGAATGACACCTGGCCTAGTAAGATCGTTGTCTGTCTCCCCTTGTTCCCCCCCCTGCCTCGTCGCGCCTTGAAACACTTGTGTATAGGCGCGTTACAAATGCCTTATCATATCATATCATATCATACAGACCTCACTTACGCCAAAATTTTAAAAAGTATTAGAGTTGGTGTACTATCTCAAGAAGCACAAACAATATTAAAAACCCGGCACATCCATGCACTTTATGGCGATAACTCATGTGCTACGGATGTTATGGAACAATTAGCACAAAAAAATGTCAATTGTATGGCCTTAATGCCAACTCTTGCAAGCTGTTCCAAATTCAATGAAACAATGGTAAAAAAAGAAATGCAACCGATAATTGAAATTTGCCCCACAGACAAACTGGACTTACACTACCCATGTGTCAACAAGCCACAACAAGACTAAATACCTTAGAAAATTCAATCTCCAACACAGCTGGCTTGGAAAAAATATTCAAATCATCCTTAAACTGTAGAGTAATGCTTAAACGTAACCTGGACGTGGATCAAGGACTAGTTAATGGAGCACTGGGTACAGTTGTTGGCTTTCAAACATACCCACGTGACAACAATATTCAGCTTGTCAATATACTCTTTGACAAACTTTCAAAAGTAAAAAGGATAGGGCGCTCAACAGCTCGATTCCATCTCTTCAAAGACACGTATATACGTAGAGAACACTTTTCTCTAACTCTTGCATATGCAGTCACCATTCATAAATCCCAAGGTCTTACCCTAGACAAAGCATTGATAGATATTGGTAACACAGTCTTTAAAGAGGCATGAGCTACATAACACTATCACGCATACGTACACTTGAAGGTCTATTTCTAATCAACTTTGATGCGAGTAAAGTCAACGCTGATATTCCTTGCATTCTAGAATACAATAGACTACATTCACTATACACCCCCAATCTAAAAGCATATCCTGTTCCACAAAAAAATAAAACATTGTAAAAGAAAACTAATTCAAACAGAAATGCAACAGAATCTGACTGCAAATCCTCCAAAGAGAGTAAAAGAAACTAATACTTCATCATTCACAATAAGTAAAGAAGAACCTATTAGTCAAAGTAACTTAGTTACTTCTTCAGAGAGACAACATACACTCCGAAAAAATGACTTGGACACAGAACTACCTGGTCCATTCAAATTTTCAAATGTAACTGGTGTAAGTTGTTACACAAATGTAGCCATTAATATTCTATTTCAATTGCCACCAATTGTTGACAACATTTACTTACACAGTACAGACCAATTGTGTTTGCAAATGTTAGTCCTTCATAGAAACGCAAAAAAACAATCCTGACAACACGTATAGTGTTCATGGAATAAGACAAAAAATTGGACTACTGTGCTAGAATGGTAAAATACACTATAAACTCACAAGATCCACAAGAATTTCGAAAGTATTTACTACAAGTATTGGAAAACAAAAACATACCTATAAATGAAATCTTCAAGATTTCTTACATGTGGAAACATACCTGCACTCTCAGCAACAATGTTACACAAGAAGAAAACCCTAACAAGTGCTTTGTGTATGTATCCATACCACATTGTGAATCCATTCCATTTCAGCAACTTGTACAACATGCCAACCATGGCAGATTATGTACTAACTGCAATTCAGATAATCGCTCCACCTTACTGATACACACACATAGTAAATACTTAATACTAATGCTTCTACGTTACAATGCAGATGGTACCAAAAACAACTGCAAGCTGACTGGATTCACACATGGTCAAATATCACTTGGTAGAAAAACCTTCACAACAATAGGTATAATCTACCACGCAGGAGCCACAACCAATGCAGGTTACTACACTGCATATATAAAAAGGAAATGGGCATGGTTTGAATGTAATGATAGTACCATTACTCTAAAGCAGAGATTTCCTGCAAATCTTACAAACGCTTATTTAATATTTTTAAAGCCAAAATGTAATAACTAATCTGAACTTAAACATTAACAAACTGTTAGAATACGCCAACAGGTATCCTAAAATCCAAAGATTATATAACAACCAAACAGATAGATGAATACCACTAAATTATAACAAGAGAAAACAGTTAGAATATGCCAACAGGTCAACAGGTATCTAACTGCCCCAAAATTTTGCAACAACCAAACAGATAAATCAATACCACTAAATTAAAAAATAAATAATAATTACAGTTAGAATACGCCAACAGGTATCTAACTGCTTCAGAAATCTGCAGCAAAAATATAGATGGTTACTCTAAAGCAGAGATTACCAGCAAATCTTTCAAACACTTTTTTAATCTTCTTAAAACCAAAATTTAATAACTAATCTGTACTTCAACATTAAAAAAATTCAATGAAAAAACTATAAACTGTTATAGTACGCCAATTGGTATCTAACTAACACAAGATTGTATAACAACCAAAAAGATGAACGAATACCAATAAATTTTAACAATAAATAGACAGTTACAATATGCCATCAGGTATGTAACTGCTTCAGAAATCTGCAACAATCCAACAGATAGAACATTAACCAGAAACAAGAAGTAAACACTGAAAGGAAACAAACAAATACACTGTAGCAAAACAAAAAAGGATTTTTTAATCCAACAAGGATTTTTTTTTTCCCACAGACCCAATGATTTCAAAAACAAATGCAGAAACTGAGCAAAATGTACAGTACACTGGTTAGTAAACCAAATATGAGGGTAAAAATAAAAAGCTGAAATATATATTATGAAATGTAATGTCTTTACAGTATACATACACTAACATGTTCTTTTCTTGTATCACAGAACTTGAAAAAGAATACTTCCTCCAGGTACCAAACTCATGTAAAAAATGTATTGAATGTCAAGAAATCATGCAGTAAGTATAATTGAAACCATTTGAAAGATAATCAAATCTATAGGTATGATCTATGGCTGTGATATGGTGCAGTGTTTGTGGTCAGAGCCTAGTGTATTGAGTATACAGCCTACAGCCTACAACCTTCACCCATGCACCCTGCCGCAACCACCAAAACATATCACACCCATAGTAGCTTAAAACTTCAGTACTTATAACTTCGGTCTTCGGTACAGTCTGGCCACAACTCCAAAATTTATCACACCCATACATCACACCCATGTTTGATTCTATGGGTGTGCTCGATAGGTGTGATATGCTGCAGTGTTTGCCGCCAGGGCCTAGAGTCTTGGGTGCAAGGCCTTCGACCATGCACCCAAGACTATAGGCCCTGGCAGCAACCACTGCAGCATATCACACCCATAGATCACACCCATAGAATCAAAATGTTTTAACGATGATCACACCCATGGAATCAAACATTTTTAACTAGGCCTCATGGCATTTTTAATGTCCGCGGACACCTTGGATGTCCTTAGAACAGTTTCTACTTGCCTGCAAACAATACGGACAGGTATAGTGTCCTCAGGACACCTCCATTTTCATTTATTTGTGGACATTCCGAACACTGCATGTGTTCTTAGAACAGTTTCAACTTTCCTGTGAACAGTACGGACATCCCGAACACCACGTGTGTTCTTAGAACAATTTCAACTTGCCTGCAAACAGTACGGACAGGTATAGTCTCCTTAGGACACCTCCATTTTGATTAATGGCGGACATCCTGAACACCAGGTGTGTTCTTAGCACAGTTTCAACTTGCCTGCGAACAGGACGGACAGGTATAGTGTCCTCAGGACACCTCCATTTTCATTTATTTGCAGACATCCCGGACACCGCGTGTGTTCTTAGAACAGTTTCAACTTGCCTGTGAACAATACGGACAGGTATATTGTCCTTAGGACACCCCCATTTTCATTTATTTGCGGACATCCCGGACACGTCGCGTGTTCTTAGAACAGTTTCAACTTGCCTGCGAACAGTACAGACAGGTATAGTGTCCTTAGGACATTCCCATATGGGACGATTATGGACATCAAGGAAAGCGCTACTGTCCGCGGACACAATAAACACAACAGAGGTGCCTACCAACTAAATAGATACAATATTCGAACCATCTCTTACACCCCCACCATCCCTAAACAGTCTTACAGACCAACACACTTGCCAAAATTGTATTTCCCCACCATTTGACACTCCGCTGTCCGTGGATGTCCGCGAATACAAGATGGCGGGCATTTCCAAAAATCTGACGCACTTCATGCTCTTCACCATCCAATTGGCGAACACGTTGCATGTCCGCGGACATGACGCAAGCCTATTAGCCAATCAGGACACTGTCCGCGGAACGAACAGGGAAGTGTGTCCGCAAACCAGACATAGATATCACACATTTTTTGTGACTTACTTTTTGGTCATTTTAAAAAAAACTAGTGGATGGATTTTCACCAAATTTACAAAAGCACGTTTCGGGACCAAGCCACTGCTCCTGGTCCAAATTTGGTGAAAATCCGTCCAGCGGTTTGGGCTGTAGGCATTCAGTCTATGGAAAAAATATATTTTGGGACCCCCCCGCTATAACTTTGCCCCCCCTGGACCAAACCTCAGCAAACTTTGAAAATTGAGAGTGGGCTATATACTTTTTTTGCAAAGTTTGGTGAGGATTCGTCCAGAGGGAGCGGAGTTATAAGCATCCCAAAAAGTGCTCTTCCTATGGAAACATCAACTTAACCATAACTACACAGCCACTACTATATATAGACTATGACTTGTTCTCATATAGTGCGAACAATTTCAGATTACCAACTTGAGGCCAATATGGTAAAGATCATTTCAGAGATGGACATTAGTGTGCATTCATTGAAGGTGGGTCTTCTTCCATTTTGTGAGCAGACATTGATCATGTAAAACCGAGGAAGGGCATTCCATAACTTGTTTCCCAGGGTGTAGAACACTTTGGGCTGCAATAGCCACTGGGGAAGTCAATTTGTAGTATACATTTGCACCATGATAATTTGTAGACATACAATACCCATGTGGGTCACATAACATGGTTTTGTGTTTATTTATTTATTTATATAACACACCAACCCTGAGGTATCTAGGATATTATGCTTAAGCAGTTGGTTACAGTCCTTATGTCTACAGGACAGAATGTGCAGGATGTCATTATATCATAGAGGGCAGTAAAGAAGGTTATTACATTGCAGGCAAAAGTGCAGAGAGAGTTCAAGTGGGTACATTCATGGAGCCAAACCCCATGTTGCAGGGTGGCTGCGACACAAGCTACAGTAAAGTTAATCAGATGGGCACATTCATGGAGCCTAACCCCATGTTGCAGAGCGGCTGCAAAACAAGATGCAGTAAAGTCAATCAGGTGGGCACGTTCATGGATCCAAACCCCAAGTTGCAGGGCGGCTGCGACACACGATGCAGTAAAGTCAATGAGATGGGCATATTAATGGAGCCTAACCCCATGTTGGAGGGCGGCTGCGACACAATATACAGTAAAGTCAATCATATGGGCATATACATGGAGCCTAACATCATGTTGCAGGGCGGCTGTGACACAAGATGTAGAAGAGTCAATCAGATGGGCACATTCATGGAGGCAAACACCATGTTGCAGGGCAGCTGCGACACAAGATGTAGACAAGTCAATCAGGTGGGCACGTTCATGGAGCCAAACCCCATGTTGCAGGGTGGCTGCGACACAAGATGCAGAAAAGTCAATCAGGTGGGCACATTCATGGAGCCTAACTCCATGTTGCAGGGTGGCTGTGACACAAGGTGCAGTAATGATAAGTAGGCACAGGGGGACAGAAAGGTACAGGGTCCCGGTACACAGGCACATGCTTACAGCAGGGGGGGCAGCAGGGTACAGGTTTCAGGCACAAAGGCACATGCATACAGCAGAGGGGCACAGGGTACAGGGTCCAGGAACACAGCACATGCATACAGCACGGGGGCAGCAGGGTACAGGGTTCAGGTACACAGGCACATGCATACAGCAGCGGGCAGCACTGTACAGGGTTCAGGTACACAGGCACATGAATACAGCGGGGGGGCAGGGTACAGGGTTCACGATCACAGGCTCATGCAAACAGCGGGAGGTGGCAGGGTACAGGGTTCAGGTACACAGGCACATGCATGCAATGGGGTCATCAAGGTACAGGGTTCAGGTACACAAGCAGATGCATACAGCTGGGGGGCAGAAATTCTCCTGGGAGCATCCTGGCAGTGGACAGGGAGCAGACAGGAGCTTCAGGAGTGGGCCTTGGGGGTGGGGCCGGCCAAGCCTGCCAGCCTTCTTATAGGGCCAGATATGAAAGGCCACCTCCAATCTGAAGCCTCCTGATGTTAATAGCAGCCACACCAGTCAGAACAAAGAGTGCAGCCATCTTGGAATGGCAGAGCACTAATATTTGCAGTAAAGAATCAGCAAGAAACATTAAGAGAGCCCCAACAGAGCACAGAAAAAAAGCTCAAATTGCGCATTTAGGGGCGGGATAATGGTGCCATGTGTCCCAGACAGAAAATGCAATCAATCTGGCCTGATGTTGCAGTCGATCGTTTGGTCGATATAGCTAGGGGGGGCATAACTTACTGCTGCAAGCGCACAGAGTGGACTGAGGGTCTCCAGGTGGTGGATGAGATCACAGTAGCAGGTGCTCCAGCAGCCGCTTCATCAGGAAAGAGGGATGGTGTAAATGCAATCTTGTAGAAGGGGCTCGGAGTGGGCCTTGTGGGTCAGGCTGGCCAAGCCTGCCAGCCTTCTGATAGGGCCAGATATGGAAGGCCACCTCCAATCAGAACCCTCCTGATGTAAATAGCAGCCACACCAGTGAGAACAAAGAGTGCAGCCACCTTGGAATGGCAGAGCACTAATATTTGCAGTAAAGAATCAGCAAGAAACATTAAAAGAGCCCAACCGAGCATGAAAAAAAGCTCAAATTGCGCATTTAGAGGCGGGATAAAGGTGCCATGGGTGCCGGACAGAAATTGCAATAAATCTGGCGTGATGTTGAAATCAATCTAAGGTCGATGTAGCCATGGCAGAGCCATACCTTACTGCTGCAAGTGACGGAGTGCATTGAGGGTCTCCAGGTGGTGGATGAGACTGTAGTAGCAGGTGCTCCAGCAACCACTTCGTCACCTTGTTTATGGCTGATATGGTTTCCTCGACTTGCAACAACAAGAACAGTGGTGTTTGTGTATGAATAATGGATGATTGGCACACTGGCTGACCTCTGTGAATCCTGGCCTTGCAACAGATATCTTGGTGATGCCCAATTTCTGACACCTGCTGACTGGTCAATTGGGGTATGATAAGGTGACACCACAGGTTCCAAACAGCTCATTTTCATATGTTCTTTTACTTTAGCATTATCTGTTGAGGATTTGGCACACTAAGAGTCACAAACATTTCACCAATGCGACATTGTGTTTTTAGAGATGAGGGAGCTTCAGCAATGAGCGTTCATCTTGGATCTGCCCACGAGTCGCCTACTGTGCTCCGCTGTCTTAAACAAGGCACAGGGGGGGGACCAGTTGGGCGTTGCCCTCCATTGTGGGGTACTTGATTTCACATTACTGCACTTCCATTCTGTTTATTTGTTATTGTATCTTGGTTATTAGTACCCTAGTCTGGTTCAGATGTCGATCAGGAATTTATTCTTTGATATTACTTCGGCCAGGCTTGAAAACACATCTTCCCAAGTGATTGTCGAGGTACAGCTACCAGTTGAGTCTGACAGATTCATTGTACCATTCCCAAAAGGGATGAGGTTTAATTAATCAAATAATGGTTCCCAATTTACTGAACATATGCAGCTTGAGTTATTAATTCACCATCCACAGGGCTATCGGTAATTTAGGTTTTTACTGTGTTTTCCCTTTAAAGGTTTACATCTATTGTTAACCCATCATTTAGAGTCCCAGAGAAGACAGTGCATAATCCATGATGTATGTATCTGTAACAAACAACACTACTTTCTTCTGTTAACCATAGTGTGGGATGATCACATTTAGAAAGGTTTTCTGACTTCTTTAGTCTGGGAATTTATGAATTATATATTATTATTATTATAATTATTCTTATTATTATTATTCTGTATTACTTATATTGCACCAAATCCAGGGCCGTAGGCAAAAGGGCGCAGAAAAAATACCAATGTCTGCAGGTGGTTATCCAGTGAGGACTGTCTCTTCCTGAGCACGTTTCCAACTTGACAGTAAGTGGTGCATTTTCTCTTACGTCTTTCTCCACTTCCACTGTGATCTCTCAGGTCTAAGTCCATTGTGAAACGAAATCTGAGAAATGTATTGGGCATTTTCGACAATATAAATGCCATTTACAATTGTTTGTGCATTTACCTGCATTTGCATTATTCGTTACTAATAATCAATCACATAACGTAAAACAAAGTCTCCTTCACTACCCTTTTCCTGACACACATCTGGGAAGGCACACGTTATATATGCGTATGCCACACATGTTTTAGGGTTTATGCAGACGCATAGTTGCATGTGTCACGTGTTCACAGTGTAAAGCGTGCCAAGCATCTGGGCACTGAGCTTGCCAAAGGAAGACATTACACAGGTAGATAGACAGAGAGGTAGACACGTATACTTTACAGATATAGGACATGAATACAATCATTGAATATTTCATGATATTGCAACCATTGGTCCCTACATACATCGGTCCCTACATACATATCTGTCCACTCTCATTCAAGTCCTCAGACATGCCACTTACATATCAGTCATGAGCTCTTTCTTCTCCACGTTGTCAAAAATATAGCAATTATTTATTTTGCAAGCTCACAAACAATAGAATGTTTTATTTCAAAAGCTGCAACCGAACAGTGGCAATTTAACACTCAAACATCCATTGTTTATTCGTGCGGAAATACATAAAAAACGGAGACAGAAACTCATGTCTGAAGTCGTTCCACATCAGAGTAAATACATGACCTTCTGCTCCTCTCCCTTGTTGGAAGATGACATGTCACATGAACCGCATGCCCCTTGCCTTGTGTCAATCTCGCTAAGAGCACCAAGGGGAAAGGGAAATAAATTGCCACATGGCGAATCAATAGTATCATATTACTGCATCCTGAAGTTACAGAACAGAACGGGTAGGCTGGTGGAATTAGTCTCTGCTCACTGATCATGGCAGCGTTGCACTTGAAACAATATGGGAATCTGTGCAGGCAGCGACCAGGCGAGGGTGGGAGACTCATAATAGCAGGGGTTCTGCAAAGCGCAGGGCACGACAAGCTAAAATGCATTCATTGGGATGGGAAATTAGAACAGTTGGAAGGAGGTATGAGGTCACCCATGGAAGTGAGATATTAGAGAAACTAATATGGGTCAGAGGGGAATAGAATGCGTCGCTCACAGAAAGAGTGGGATGCCTGCTTACAGTTTGTTGGAGAAGAAATGTTGAAAAGGGCAATGGGGGTGAGCAGTTTATAGGCTGAGCACTTGCCGAAGGAGTAAGGCTCAGCAGAAAACCATTACTGAGCTGACAGGTTGAAATGGTAAGTAGGCCTCCTCCTTTGGACACAAGAGAACATTTTGTTAAGGATTATTAATAATGCTGCTTTTCAGAAGTAAGTAGAGTGCTGACATGCTTCACGGCAGGCAAGAACTTGTGATCCTTCGTCGCATATAAATGACCCAGACCTTTTGTGATATTGGAACGTTTTCTGCACAGCTATTGGGATTTAAACTGGCAAGAGACCTCTTGAGCATGTCCTTTACTTATATGACAGTCGAAGTTAATATTTGCTGTTCCAAAAAGTTTACTTCTATTTATGTTCGTGTTTTTTCAATCATTTTCCAGTCTGGTCACCGCAGAGGTGGAAAGTAACAGAATCATGACAGAGAAATATTTTGCTAAAATGCCATGAATACTGTAAGTAGTGACACGGAATTCAGATATATTGTGTTTCAAAAACAACAATAAAAATAAACTTGTTTTGTGGATGCATGTGTGAACATGTTGTCTTTTTTTTTAAAGCAAATGTCAATTAACAATATACAAGAGACAGGGGCTGATTCATGGAATTTGTGCGCCGAAAAACGGGGATTTCAGCACCATTCTCCCTGCAAATCCCTGTTTAACAAATGGGGATTTGCGGGCAGAATGGCGCACAAATCACTGTTTTTCGGCGCACAAATTCCATGAATCAGCCCCAGAATGCTTGTGGCATTGTAAAGTGAGCTTAGTGATACCCAATTCTAGGCAAGCTTAGTGTAAAAGGAAAAGACATCCAAGCACTGTCCTAAACACACATCATTGGACGATGTGTGAGAAGACACCACACAATGTATGTCCCACAAAACACTGCTCTTGAAAGCTACTGAAGCGTGGTACAGAGCAGGATTCTTAGCTCATGTTATGTGATATAAGGAAACCAGCTATCTGTCGTTACCATTGGCTTAATAAATGCCAAGGGCAGGGTATCTCGTCCTTGGGATTACCTCCCTGTTGCCAATGCCGAGATACCTCGTCCTTGGCACTTAAGGGGTTAATGAAACAGAAAACGTTAGAAGGCATTGAATGGCAAAATACCAAAATCACCAAAAAAGGCCTTGGCACTGGGGTGAAAACCCATGGCAGTAAATTAAATCACCTTATGTATTTTTGGAGTTCAGCAGACCACAATTTGAACACACAATACACAATAAGGGCCTGAATCATGGAAAAGGGTACATAGATCCCGCAACGCTTGCACGCCGAGAAGGACTTTGCACGTGTATTCATGGAATTGTACATGTAAAGTAACCTTATGCGCAAGTCGCGCCCGGAACCCAATCTTACCTCTGTGCAGTGATTTCTATGTGCAAGTGTCTGTACGCCTGCCTTCGGGTGGCAGATAGAATGAGTCCTTTGCAAGGTCATTTCCAGGACGAGAGGTTGTGAGGTTGAATCCATGAATACATCTCGTTCTGCGCATTTGTGAGCGTGCAATGGACTGCCTGCAGGCTGTGCCTTGTAACACCCACATCTTCCCTTGTTCTTCCCCATTTTGCAATTGCCATCCCCTACTCTGGTCTATGGCCAGGCCACTCCCACGCTCTGCAAGGTGTCACGAGCAAGGCACTCGGCTGCTCACTGAGACATGCCGAGACTGTGCAAAGTGCCCACAATGTACGAAAAAGTCATGCGCTGTTGATTCCATGAATCGATGTACAAGGTTTTGCATGTGATTTGGCGTGCAACGTCCCTATTTACAACGCAATTGATTCCATGAATAGATTACCATTTTTTGGCAGCGATGACCAGCACAGTAATGTTAAATGTTAGTCATTTAATGTATTGGGCCATCCATTTCTGTGTGAATGAATATATATGATATTTATAAAGCATAAACCAACTGTGAGATGACAGAGTGGTATGCAAAGGCAATGCAACCGAGGAGTTACAAATGAAAGTTAACATAGTAACTGATATATATATAGGGTGAGCACAGGAAGGCAGGAACCCCAGAAGGTGAGCATTTGGGTTCAAAAGAGAGATCCAAGATTCTAAAGACCTTCTTTGAGTTGTAGGGTCTTTGAAGCCTTCCTGAAGTGTAGGATGTAGTTGTGCCGTCTTAACTGTGCTTGCAACTTGTTCTAGTGTCAAAGTGTATAGGAGAAGAAGGCCTGATCTTGTGGCATTCACCCCTGTGCCGGGTAGGTGACATAGCCGGTAATGGCTCAACAGCGCTTGCCAAGGAGGCAAGAGAGAAACAATGCCCTTGGTGAGGGCTGTGGGCCGTGACCGGCCATGGCAGCCCCCTGCCAAAGGGGTGAAAGCCATTCGCAACCTGGGACTTCACTGAGATGCAAATGGTTTTCTTTTTTTTTCTCTGTCGGGAGATGAGGCAAGTGCACCTTTGACATGGAAAAGGGACTAGGTCACTTTTGGGATGATGGCAGCCATAAAAAATATTTTATAAAAAATTGCCACCATCATCCGAAAAGGGGCCTAGTCCATTTTCTATTTCATGCTGCGGTTGCAGGCAGTGATTATAGAATCGCACCTGGTAAAGACAGATTGTGATTGGTCAATCTGTATTTATCGGTGCAAATGATGGTTCTGTCTTTACATTCTTTGTTCGAGTCTTACAATGTTAAGGCTTTAGGCAGTGTGCTGGCCTCCTGCAATGGCGGGATTCTCATACTGGTAGAGTGATACTTTAGAGTGACAGATTTGAAGCTGATACAGGGCATTTTGAACATGATGTGTGCTTGAAGGGGCAGCTCTGTGTGGATGGGGGTAATGTGGTTAAATGTACTAGTCTTGTGACGATGCATCCTGATGCATCCGTGGCTTTCAAGGAGGACAGGTTGCATCTGTGACTTCTGTGAGCAGGGCATTGCCACTGTCCAGGTAGAACATGACCAGTACTTGGACACATGTTCTGAAACTTTAGGCAGGATAAAAGACTTCACTTAGCAGAGGAATACAAGCTGGCACTCTGCTGCCAGGATTTTCTTTAAAATGTGCATTTTGAATGTGAGTTCACCGTCAATGTAAAATCCTTCCATGTAAAAGAAACATGAATTATTGATCATTGCATGTTAATTACTACTATGAACCTCCATTTGACACAACACAATAACAGGGTAATTCATAGAATTTCGCAGAAAAGTGTCGCAATCGGCTGGCGCAGAGTGTCCGCGTGCGATTGACTGCGCCAGGCACGTGCGATAAAACCGATTTCCGCGCACAGCGTATTCATGGATTTCATGCTCCCAAACCAGCCGTGGCGCAGAGTATCGCAGCGACCCAGCAGCAGCGCCAGTAACGCCCCCAAGAACGCCCTCGCGCAAGGAAAAGCCAGCAAAATCGCTAAATCATCGCAAAGGGCTGCGCTAACCCTGGACCAGTTTACAGGGCAGCCAAACAAGGAACGCAAAGCGGGTAACGTGCATATCAGGGGTACACGTGAAGTCATACACGCGATTAGCCAGGGTAAGTGTATTACAGGGGTACACGTGAAGTCATACACGCGATTAGCCAGGGTACGTGTATTACAGGGGTACGCGGGAAGTTTAACACGCGATTGGCCAGGTAACGTGTATTACAGGGGTACGCGGGAAGTTTAACACGCGATTGGCCAGGGTACGTGTATTACAGGGGTACGCGGGAAGTTTAACACGCGATTAGCCAGGGTAAGTGTATTACAGGGGTACACGTGAAGTCATACACGCGATTAGCCAGGGTACGTGTATTACAGGGGTACGCGGGAAGTTTAACACGCGATTGGCCAGGGTACGTGTATTACAGGGGTATGCGGGAAGTTTAACACGCGATTAGCCAGTGTAAGTGTATTACAGGGGTACACGTGAAGTCATACACGCGATTAGCCAGGGTACGTGTATTACAGGGGTACGCGGGAAGTTTAACATGCGATTGGCCAGGGTACGTGTATTACAGGGGTAGGCGGGAAGTTTAACACGCGATTAGCCAGGGTAAGTGTATTACAGGGGTACGCGGGAAGTTTAACACGCGATTAGCCAGGGTACGTGTATTACAGGGGTACGCGGGAAGTTTAACACGCGATTGGCCAGGGTACGTGTATTACAGGGGTACGCGGGAAGTTTAACACGCGATTGGCCAGGGTACGTGTATTACAGGGGTACGCGTGAAGTTATACACGCGATTAGCCAGGGTACGTGTATTACAGGGGTACGCGGGAAGTTTAACACGCGATTGGCCAGGGTACGTGTATTACAGGGGTACGCGGGAAGTTCAACACGCGATTGGCCAGGGTACGTGTATTAAAGGGGTACGCGGGAAGTTTCACATGCGATTTGGCCAGGTACGTGTATTACAGGGGTGCGTGGGAATTATCACACGCGATTTGGCTTGGTACGTGTATTACAGGGGTGTGCGGGAATTATCACACGCAATTAGGCTGGGTGGGTCCTCACAGGTGTTCCCTGTACACCCTCCACAGCCCCTGCAGGCAGCCCACAAAACAGGGGACTACCCTGCACACCTGCTCATGTCCCCCTGCACCCCCACCCCCCAGCAGTGCAGGGGCACCCTCCACCAGGCCCCCACTCATGTCTCCCACCACCCCCACCCCCCAGCCACCAGGGTCACCCTCCACCAGGGCCCCACTCATGTCTCCCACCACCCCACCCCCCAGCACTGTGGGGCACCTGCCAGCAGGCCCCCACCCATGTCCAACTCATGTCTCCCACCACCCCCACCCCCCAGCAGTGCAGGGGCACCCTCCACCAGGCCCCCACTCTTGTCTCCCACCACCCCCACCCCCCAGCAGTGCAGGGGCAGCCTCCACCAGGCCCCCACTCATGTCTCCCACCACCCCCACCCCCCAGCACTGTGGGGCACCTGCCAGTAGGCCCCCACCCATGTCCAACTCATGTCTCCCACCACCCCCACCCCCCAGCCACCAGGGTCACCCTCCACCAGGGCCCCACTCATGTCTCCCACCACCCCCACCCCCCAGCACTGTGGGGCACCTGCCAGCAGGCCCCCACCCATGTCCAACTCATGTCTCCCACCACCCCCACCCCCCAGCCACCAGGGTCACCCTCCACCAGGGCCCCACTCATGTCTCCCACCACCCCCACCCCCCAGCACTGTGGGGCACCTGCCAGCAGGCCCCCACCCATGTCCAACTCATGTCTCCCACCACCCCCACCCCCCAGCACTGTGGGGCACCTGCCAGTAGGCCCCCACCCATGTCCAACTCATGTCTCCCACCACCCCCACCCCCCAGCACTGTGGGGCACCTGCCAGCAGGCCCCCACCCATGTCCAACTCATGTCTCCCACCACCCCCACCCCCCAGCCACCAGGGTCACCCTCCACCAGGGCCCCACTCATGTCTCCCACCACCCCCACCCCCCAGCACTGTGGGGCACCTGCCAGCAGGCCCCCACCCATGTCCAACTCATGTCTCCCACCACCCCCACCCCCCAGCACTGTGGGGCACCTGCCAGTAGGCCCCCACCCATGTCCAACTCATGTCTCCCACCACCCCCACCCCCCAGCACTGTGGGGCACCTGCCAGCAGGCCCCCACCCATGTCCAACTCATGTCTCCCACCACCCCCACCCCCCAGCACTGTGGGGCACCTGCCAGTAGGCCCCCACCCATGTCCAACTCATGTCTCCCACCACCCCCACCCCCCAGCACTGTGGGGCACCTGCCAGCAGGCCCCCACCCATGTCCAACTCATGTCTCCCACCACCCCCACCCCCCAGCACTGTGGGGCACCTGCCAGCAGGCCCCCACCCATGTCCAACTCATGTCTCCCACCACCCCCACCCCCCAGCACTGTGGGGAACCTGCCAGTAGGCCCCCACCCATGTCCAACTCATGTCTCCCACCACCCCCACCCCCCAGCACTGTGGGGCACCTGCCAGCAGGCCCCCACCCATGTCCAACTCATGTCTCCCACCACCCCCACCCCCCAGCCACCAGGGTCACCCTCCACCAGGGCCCCACTCATGTCTCCCACCACCCCCACCCCCCAGCACTGTGGGGCACCTGCCAGCAGGCCCCCACCCATGTCCAACTCATGTCTCCCACCACCCCCACCCCCCAGCACTGTGGTGCACCTGCCAGCAGGCCCCCACCCATGTCCAACTCATGTCTCCCACCACCCCCACCCCCCAGCACTGTGGGGCACCTGCCAGTAGGCCCCCACCCATGTCCAACTCATGTCTCCCACCACCCCCACCCCCCAGCCACCAGGGTCACCCTCCACCAGGGCCCCACTCATGTCTCCCACCACCCCCACCCCCCAGCACTGTGGGGCACCTGCCAGCAGGCCCCCACCCATGTCCAACTCATGTCTCCCACCACCCCCACACCCCAGCACTGTGGGGCACCTGCCAGCAGGCCCCCACCCATGTCCAACTCATGTCTCCCACCACCCCCACCCCCCAGCACTGTGGGGCACCTGCCAGTAGGCCCCCACCCATGTCCAACTCATGTCTCCCACCACCCCCACCCCCCAGCACTGTGGGGCACCTGCCAGCAGGCCCCCACCCATGTCCAACTCATGTCTCCCACCACCCCCACCCCCCAGCCACCAGGGTCACCCTCCACCAGGGCCCCACTCATGTCTCCCACCACCCCCACCCCCCAGCAGTGCAGGGGCACCCTCCACCAGGGCCCCACTCATGTCTCCCACCACCCCCACCCCCCAGCAGTGCAGGGGCAGCCTCCACCAGGCCCCCACTCATGTCCCCTATCACCCCCACCCCCCAGCCACCAGGGTCACCCTCCACCAGGCACCCACTCATGTCTCCCATCACCCCCACACCCCAGCAGTGCAGGGTCACCCTCCACCAGGCCCCCACTCATGTCCCCCTGCACCCCCACCCCCCTGCCACCATGTGCAGCCCCCACCAGGTCCTCACAATGTGCGTAATGGTCAGCCTCCACAGCCAAAAAGCCCTACCAAGTAACCCATTCACCCACATGGAAATGGAAATCACATGTTACACCCCCAATGTTCATGAAGCAAATGAACCCATGTCCGTCACACACATATTTTCCAATTGAATGGGAAAACACACAACATGACATGCATGAAACCAATGAGATGAAACCACACAGTGAACAATGTAAAAAAAAATGTATTAGAAAAAAATACGAATGCTAAAGAAAGAAAACTAACTACAATGTAAATGTGAAAAAAGAAGCTGCATGTCCGCATAAAAACACAAAACTAGAAAATCTAATCCAAAAAATTTTGTCCAAAGTGAAATGTCAAAACTCTCCGTGCAACAAAGAACTATGTACAAAAATAACAAGGGTCCATCATCACAACAGAACTAAGGAAACCTCCTAAAAAACCTACCTAAATATCAACTATATACAAAAAGTGGAGCAGTGTCCGTCGACTCCAAATCATAAGAAAAAACAAAGGAAACCTAAAACTAAAGAACTATATACAAAGGCGGCGGGCAAGTCCAGCGGCTCACTCTGTGGTGTTCCGGGCCAGGGCATCATCAAACTCCTGTTCGATGTCCCGGAGGCGGTCCAGTTCCATGGCCCCGAGGGTCCGCAGAGACGACGCCGTGTCCTCCTCCAACCCCCTGCGGATTGCCTCGAGGCACTCGGCCCGCCTCAGGGCCCTCCGCATGGAGTTCTCCGCCCTGACCATTGTGAGCCGCGCCTCTTCCGCCCGCCGCCGCTCCGCACCTATGGCGTGGCCCAACCGCTGCCACACGGAAGACACTCTCTGTCCTGGGTCCTCCTGCCCTCCGGCCGTTGCCTGCCCCTCCGATGTCGAAGGCCCCGAGCCTTCATGGCTCCCACCATCTTGCTGCTGCTGCTGCTCTGCCTCTGCCCGTGCACTGCCTCCTGCTGCCTGCACATCCTCCGCCGGCTGGGGTGCAGTTGTTGATGTGGCCACCCCTGCTGGACGTCCAACTCCCGACTGTGGCAGGGATGCCTCCTCCACCAGCCTGGCCGCACTGTCAGAGGCAGCTCCACAGGGCACCCAGGTGACTGATGGGTGGGAAGATGGCACAGAGGACGACTGGCGCGTAGGGGGTCCAGTTGAGGAGGGGGTCGGAACAAGCCCCATCAGACGGAGGAATCCGGTCTGGGTGACCTGTCCCAGCAGGCTGACGTGGTCAACGAGCCATTCGAGATGACGTGCAGTCTCTCCATGAAAAGACTGCAGGTCACCTCGCATGGCCCGTTGACACAACGCCACACCAGCCAGGACAGGCTCAACCCGGACCTGGATAGCCACGTCCGCAGGCAGAGGAAGGCCAGTTGACGTCAGCTCATCCCCTGCCTGAAAACGTGTCTGGACGTAGGCATCCCTGCTGGTGCAAGATGATGCAGGGACAGGATCGGGGACAGGATTGCACACAGGCACCTCCGCGGCCGCCTGTGCTGCCTCCTGTCCCTGGTCCTGGACTGCACCACTAGCACCAGTGGGATCCCCACCTCCAGACCCCGTCTCTGGTGCTTGCACGGCCTCCTCCTCCACCAGACCCCCCACCAACCTGGATGACTCTGTGCCATCTTCCCCTGTTGGGCCCTGTGGGGTCCCAGCTGCCCCTTCTGCTGCCGAGGAGTCCAACTGCAACCTCCGCCTCTTGGACCTCCCCCCGGCAGCTGCGGCCTGGGACGCGGCACCGGACTCCTCACTCCCCGACGAGATGACAACACGGGAGGGGAGCCGGGCCTTGCGTCTCCGGCTGGCGGTCGGATCCCCGCCGCTGTGCTCCACAGCACCTTCTCCGCCCTCTTCATCAGTTGACGCTGCAGACAGGGAGAAACAAAACACAGGCATCAGGGCACTGTACAATGGACACATACACGCATGACAGTTGCACATGAGTGGCATTGGCAAACCTCAGACATGTCATCACAATCCCCAACACACATGTCATTGCAACTGGCACACATGAGCCATACCACAGCCATATCGCAACTGCCACCACCATCCCTACACATACAACAGCATCAGCAGCCAAAGGGGAGCCATACATCACATGCAACACAGGAAGTGCACCACACATGTACACACACCACCACACTTGCATGCATGTCTACACCTCTGCCAAGTGTCGCACTGTTCAGACGGGCATCCATGTCACATCTGCCAATCAGGCTTCCACATACCGCTGTCACATGCATCCATGTAGCATCACTGTTGCACCTTTGACAAATACACACACATGCACATGTACACAGTGCTCATACATGCAGCCGAAAACAACATACATGCCTGAGATCACGGACATGTCTACTTACATACACATTCATCCAAACATGTGTGCACGCACAACTGCATTTGCCATGCAAGCCCACACACACAAGCACCATCCATGTCTCACACATTACAGCCCTCGCATGTGTCAGCCCCACGGCCCTGTACACCCCCACCCATACTCCACCCCATACAAACAGATGTGCAACCGGCACAATGGGGAATGATCACCACACGCCCTGCTCACAACCAGGATGCATGTACACTCACCGCTCGACTCCAGACGGCTCTGCTTCTCTAGGACCTGGACGTGGAGCGCTGGGGATATGCGTTCCAGGACCCCCATCTGTTCTTCCGACAAGTGGCCCCGGCGCCCCTTGGCATCCGCTGCCTTCAAGAGGCGCCGGGCCTTGTTCAGGGTCCTGGACCTGAAGTCCTCCCAGCGCTTCCTGACATGTTGTAAGTCCCGGACTGCCACCCCCTCCGCGTTGATGGCAGTCACGATGTCTGTCCAGATCCGAGTCCGTCCTTCCTTGTCGGCGCGGGAACTTCCAAAGAGGGCATCATACTGCCCCAGGACTTGCTCCACCAGGACACCAACTTCGGTGGCACTGAAGCTGGTGCCCCTCTGCCTCTCTGGCCGGGGGTTGTCAGTGGTCACAGATGGTGTTAGCCCCGACATGACAACCCCAGAGGCAGGAGTGGGTGGGCAACTGGGTCCTGGGGCTGGGCTGTGGAGCGATGGAATTCCAGTCGGGAGTCTTCGGTTCCAGCAGGGGTGGTCACAGCAACAGCACCCCTGGCTGATGTGCAGGCAGCAAATGGCAGTGCACGTGGGCAGCAGGCAGTCAGGCAGCAGCAGATAGCAGGTGGGAGCGTGCTCGGGGCTCTGGGGGGCAGTAATTCGGCCTTCTGGGCAGGAGCGTGGTCTCCCGTGTGCTCACGCGTGGCCAGCTTGGTACGGAGTGAATTGGCACGTGAAAATCCTGCACGTCAGCGTGAAAACCGAGGAAAGGCCCTAAGCGCGTAAGCGCGTCAGCACGCATACGCAATTCCATTGGACCAAAGGCCCTCAGCGCGTAAGCGCGTCTGTGACGTGACCCGCACGGGTGTTTCCCACACAGCACGTGATGACAGAGCACACGTGGAAAGACTGCACGTCAGAGTCTCATTGCGTGTGATTGGTGGAAATGGCCGTACACCGGGATACAGGTGCGCTGACGTACTTGCGTGTGTAAGTGTCCGCGCACACCTCATATACACGTACATAGGCCAATCGCGTGTACACGCACTTTTGTCCAATTACACGCGATGAGACTCTGACGTGCAGTCTTTCCACGTGTGCTCTGTCATCACGTGCAGTGTGGGAAACACCCGTGCGGGTCACGTCACAGACGCGCTTACGCGCTGAGGGCCTTTGGTCCAATGGAATCGCGTATGCGTGCTGACGCGCTTACGCGCTTAGGGCCTTTCCTCGGTTTTCACGCTGACGTGCAGGATTTTCACGTGCCAATTCACTCCGTACCAAGCTGGCCACGCGTGAGCACACGGGAGACCACGCTCCTGCCCAGAAGGCCGAATTACTGCCCCCCAGAGCCCCGAGCACGCTCCCACCTGCTATCTGCTGCTGCCTGACTGCCTGCTGCCCACGTGCACTGCCATTTGCTGCCTGCACATCAGCCAGGGGTGCTGTTGCTGTGACCACCCCTGCTGGAACCGAAGACTCCCGACTGGAATTCCATCGCTCCACAGCCCAGCCCCAGGACCCAGTTGCCCACCCACTCCTGCCTCTGGGGTTGTCATGTCGGGGCTAACACCATCTGTGACCACTGACAACCCCCGGCCAGAGAGGCAGAGGGGCACCAGCTTCAGTGCCACCGAAGTTGGTGTCCTGGTGGAGCAAGTCCTGGGGCAGTATGATGCCCTCTTTGGAAGTTCCCGCGCCGACAAGGAAGGACGGACTCGGATCTGGACAGACATCGTGACTGCCATCAACGCGGAGGGGGTGGCAGTCCGGGACTTACAACATGTCAGGAAGCGCTGGGAGGACTTCAGGTCCAGGACCCTGAACAAGGCCCGGCGCCTCTTGAAGGCAGCGGATGCCAAGGGGCGCCGGGGCCACTTGTCGGAAGAACAGATGGGGGTCCTGGAACGCATATCCCCAGCGCTCCACGTCCAGGTCCTAGAGAAGCAGAGCCGTCTGGAGTCGAGCGGTGAGTGTACATGCATCCTGGTTGTGAGCAGGGCGTGTGGTGATCATTCCCCATTGTGCCGGTTGCACATCTGTTTGTATGGGGTGGAGTATGGGTGGGTGTGTACAGGGCCGTGGGGCTGACACATGCGAGGGCTGTAATGTGTGAGACATGGATGGTGCTTGTGTGTGTGGGCTTGCATGGCAAATGCAGTTGTGCGTGCACACATGTTTGGATGAATGTGTATGTAAGTAGACATGTCCGTGATCTCAGGCATGTATGTTGTTTTCGGCTGCATGTATGAGCACTGTGTACATGTGCATGTGTGTGTATTTGTCAAAGGTGCAACAGTGATGCTACATGGATGCATGTGACAGTTGTATGTGGAAGCCTGATTGGCAGATGTGACATGGATGCCCGTCTGAACAGTGCGACACTTGGCAGAGGTGTAGACATGCATGCAAGTGTGGTGGTGTGTGTACATGTGTGGTGCACTTCCTGTGTTGCATGTGATGTATGGCTCCCCTTTGGCTGCTGATGCTGTTGTATGTGTAGGGATGGTGGTGGCAGTTGCGATATGGCTGTGGTATGGCTCATGTGTGCCAGTTGCAATGACATGTGTGTTGGGGATTGTGATGACATGTCTGAGGTTTGCCAATGCCACTCATGTGCAACTGTCATGCGTGTATGTGTCCATTGTACAGTGCCCTGATGCCTGTGTTTTGTTTCTCCCTGTCTGCAGCGTCAACTGATGAAGAGGGCGGAGAAGGTGCTGTGGAGCACAGCGGCGGGGATCCGACCGCCAGCCGGAGACGCAAGGCCCGGCTCCCCTCCCGTGTTGTCATCTCGTCGGGGAGTGAGGAGTCCGGTGCCGCGTCCCAGGCCGCAGCTGCCGGGGGGAGGTCCAAGAGGCGGAGGTTGCAGTTGGACTCCTCGGCAGCAGAAGGGGCAGCTGGGACCCCACAGGGCCCAACAGGGGAAGATGGCACAGAGTCATCCAGGTTGGTGGGGGGTTTGGTGGAGGAGGGGGCCGCGCAAGCACCAGAGACAGGGTCTGGAGGTGGGGATCCCACTGGTGCTAGTGGTGCAGTGCAGGACCAGGGACAGGAGGCAGCACAGGCAGCCGCGGAGGTGCCTGTGTGCAATCCTGTCCCCGATCCTGTCCCTGCATCATCTTGCACCAGCAGGGATGCCTACGTCCAGACCCGTTTTCAGGCAGGGGATGAGCTGACGTCAACTGGCCTTCCTCTGCCTGCGGACGTGGCAATCCAGGACCGGGTTGAGCCTGTCCTGGCTGGTGTGGCGTTGCGTCAACGGGCCATGCGAGGTGACCTGCAGTCTTTTCATGGAGAGACTGCACGTCATCTCGAATGGCTCGTTGACCACGTCAGCCTGCTGGGACAGGTCACCCAGGCCGGATTCCGCTGTCTGATGGGGCTTGCTCCGACCCCCTCCTCAACTGGACCCCCTACGCGCCAGTCGTCCTCTGTGCCATCTTCCCACCCATCAGTCACCTGGGTGCCCTGTGGAGCTGCCTCTGACAGTGCGGCCAGGCTGGTGGAGGAGGCATCCCTGCCACAGTCGGGAGTCGGACGTCCAGCAGGGGTGGCCACATCAACAGGTGCACCCCAGCCGGCGGAGGATGTGCAGGCAGCAGGAGGCAGTGCACGGGCAGAGGCAGAGCAGCAGCAGCAGCAAGATGGTGGGAGCCATGAAGGCTCGGGGCCTTCGACATCGGAGGGGCAGGCATCGGCCGGAGGGCAGGAGGACCCAGGACAGAGAGTGTCTTCCGTGTGGCAGCGGTTGGGCCACGCCATAGGTGCGGAGCGGCGGCGGGCGGAAGAGGCGCGGCTCACAATGGTCAGGGCGGAGAACTCCATGCGGAGGGCCCTGAGGCGGGCCGAGTGCCTCGAGGCAATCCGCAGGGGGTTGGAGGAGGACACGGCGTCGTCCCTGCGGACCCTCGGGGCCATGGAACTGGACCGCCTCCGGGACATCGAACAGGAGTTCGATGATGCCCTGGCCCGGAACACCACAGAGTGAGCCGCTGGACTTGCCCGCCGCCTTTGTATATAGTTCTTTAGTTTTAGGTTTCCTTTCGTTCTTATTATTATTTGGAGTCGACGGACACTGCTCCACTTTTTGTATATAGTTGATATTTAGGTAGGTTTTTTAGGAGGTTTCCTTAGTTCAGTTGTGATGATGGACCCTTGTTATTTTTGTACATAGTTCTTTGTTGCATGGAGAGTTTTTACATTTCACTTTGGACATAATTTTTTTGATTTGATTTTCTAGTTTTGTGTTTTTATGCGGACATGCAGCTTATTTTTTCTCATTTAAATTGTAGTTAGTTTTCTTTCTTTGGCATTTGTATTTTTTTCAATACATTTGTTTTTCCATTGTTCACTGTGTGGTTTCATCTCCTTGGTTTCATGCATGTCATGTTGTGTGTTTTCCCATTCAATTTGAAAATATGTGTGTGACGGACATGGGTTCATTTGCTTCATGTACATTGGGGGTGTAACATGTGATTTCCATTTCCATGTGGGTGAATGGGTTACTTGGTAGGTCTTTTTGGCTGTGGAGGCTGACCATTACGCACATGATTGGGGATTGTGAGGACCTGGTGGGGGCTGCACATGGTGGCAGGGGGGTGGGGGTGCAGGGGGACATGAGTGGGGGCCTGGTGGAGGTTGAGCCTGCACTGCTGGGGGGTGGGGGTGGTGGGAGACATGAGTGGGGGCCTGGTGGAGGGTGACCCTGCACTGCTGGGGTGTGGGGGTGATGGGAGACATGAGTGGGGGCCTGGTGGAGGGTGACCCTGGTGGCTGGGGGGTGGGGGTGATAGGGGACATGAGTGGGGGCCTGGTGGAGGGTGACCCTGGTGGCTGGGGGGTGGGGGTGGTGGGAGACATGAGTGGGGGCCTTGTGGAGGGTGACCCTGCACTGCTGGGGTGTGGGGGTGGTGGGAGACATGAGTTGGACATGGGTGGGGGCCTGCTGGCAGGTGCCCCACAGTGCTGGGGGGTGGGGGTGGTGGGAGACATGAGTGGGGCACTGGTGGAGGGTGACCCTGGTGGCTGGGGGGTGGGGGTGGTGGGAGACATGAGTTGGACATGGGTGGGGGCCTACTGGCAGGTGCCCCACAGTGCTGGGGGGTGGGGGTGGTGGGGGACATGAGTTGGACATGAGTGGGGCCCTGGTGGAGGGTGCCCCTGCACTGCTGGGGGGTGGGGGTGGTGGGAGAAATGAGTGGGGCCCTGGTGGTGGGTGACCCTGGTGGCTGGGGGGTGGGGGTGGTGGGAGACATGAGTTGGACATGGGTGGGGGCCTGCTGGCAGGTGCCCCACAGTGCTGGGGTGTGGGGGTGGTGGGAGACATGAGTTGGACATGGGTGGGGGCCTGCTGGCAGGTGCCCCACAGTGCTGGGGTGTGGGGGTGGTGGGAGACATGAGTTGGACATGGGTGGGGGCCTGCTGGCAGGTGCCCCACAGTGCTGGGGGGTGGGGGTGGTGGGAGACATGAGTTGGACATGGGTGGGGGCCTACTGGCAGGTGCCCCACAGTGCTGTGGGGTGGGGGTGGTGGGAGACATGAGTTGGACATGGGTGGGGGCCTGCTGGCAGGTGCCCCACAGTGCTGGGGTGTGGGGGTGGTGGGAGACATGAGTTGGACATGGGTGGGGGCCTGCTGGCAGGTGCCCCACAGTGCTGGGGGGTGGGGGTGGTGGGAGACATGAGTTGGACATGGGTGGGGGCCTGCTGGCAGGTGCCCCACAGTGCTGGGGGGTGGGGGTGGTGGGAGACATGAGTTGGACATGGGTGGGGGCCTACTGGCAGGTGCCCCACAGTGCTGTGGGGTGGGGGTGGTGGGAGACATGAGTTGGACATGGGTGGGGGCCTGCTGGCAGGTGCCCCACAGTGCTGGGGTGTGGGGGTGGTGGGAGACATGAGTTGGACATGGGTGGGGGCCTGCTGGCAGGTGCCCCACAGTGCTGGGGGGTGGGGGTGGTGGGAGACATGAGTTGGACATGGGTGGGGGCCTACTGGCAGGTGCCCCACAGTGCTGGGGGGTGGGGGTGGTGGGAGACATGAGTTGGACATGGGTGGGGGCCTGCTGGCAGGTGCCCCACAGTGCTGGGGGGTGGGGGTGGTGGGAGACATGAGTTGGACATGGGCGTGGGCCTGCTGGCAGGTGCCCCACAGTGCTGGGGGGTGGTGGGAGACATGAGTTGGACATGGGTGGGGGCCTACTGGCAGGTGCCCCACAGTGCTGTGGGGTGGGGGTGGTGGGAGACATGAGTTGGACATGGGTGGGGGCCTGCTGGCAGGTGCCCCACAGTGCTGGGGTGTGGGGGTGGTGGGAGACATGAGTTGGACATGGGTGGGGGCCTGCTGGCAGGTGCCCCACAGTGCTGGGGGGTGGGGGTGGTGGGAGACATGAGTTGGACATGGGTGGGGGCCTACTGGCAGGTGCCCCACAGTGCTGGGGGGTGGGGGTGGTGGGAGACATGAGTTGGACATGGGTGGGGGCCTGCTGGCAGGTGCCCCACAGTGCTGGGGGGTGGGGGTGGTGGGAGACATGAGTGGGGCCCTGGTGGAGGGTGACCCTGGTGGCTGGGGGGTGGGGATGGTGGGAGACATGAGTTGGACATGGGTGGGGGCCTACTGGCAGGTGCCCCACAGTGCTGGGGGGTGGGGGTGGTGGGGGACATGAGTTGGACATGGGTGGGGGACTGCTGGCATGTGCCCCACAGTGCTGGGGGGTGGGGGTGCAAGGGGACATGTGTTGGTGTTCATTAGTTCAAGGAGACATGTGCCTTTGCTGGGGGGCATGCCCATGTTGGGTGGGCTGCCTGCGGGACATGACCAGGGATGCAGGGTAGTCCCCTGTGGTGTGGGCTGCCTGCAGGGGCCGTGGAGGGTGTACAGGGTACACCTGGGAGGACCCACACTGTCAAATCACATGTGGGACTCCCCGGCACCCCTGAAATACACGTACCGTGCAGAAATCGCGTGTAAAACTTCCCGCGCACCCCTGAAATACACGCGCCCAGGCTATTCGCGTGTAAAACTTCCCGCGCACCCCTGAAATACACGCGCCCAGGCTATTCGCGTGTAAAACTTCCCGCGCACCCCTGAAATACACGCGCCCAGGCTATTCGCGTGTAAAACTTCCCGCGCACCCCTGAAATACACGCGCCCAGGCTATTCACGTGTGGAACTTCCCGCGCACCCCTGAAATACACGGGCCCAGGCTATTCGCGTGTGGAACTCCCCGCGCACCCCTGAAATACACGGGCCCAGGCTATTCGCGTGTGGAACTTCCCGCGCACCCCTCAAATTCACGCGCCCAGGCTATTCGCGTGTGGAACTTCCCGCGAACCCCTGAAATACTCGCACCCAGGCTATTCGCGTGTGGAACTTCCCGCGCACCCCTGAAATACACGCGCCCAGCCTATTCGCGTGTGGAACTTCCCGCGCACCCCTGAAATACACGCGCCCAGGCTATTCGCGTGTGGAACTTCCCGCGAACCCCTGAAATACACGCGCCCAGGCTATTCGCGTGTGGAACTTCCCGCGAACCCCTGAAATACACGCGCCCAGGCTATTCGCGTGTGGAACTTCCCGCGAACCCCTGTAATACACGTAGCCCGCTCCCCCAGGCCCGATCGCGTGAGGAACTTCCCGCGCACCCCTCAAATACACGCGCCCAGGCTATTCGCGTGTGAAACTTCACGCGAACCCCTGAAATACACGTAGCCCGCTCCCCCAGGCCCGATCGCGTGAGGAACTTCACGCGAACCCCTGTAATACACGTAGCCCGCTCCCCCAGGCCCGATCACGTGTGGAACTTCCCGCGCACCCCTGAAATTCACGCGCCCAGGCTATTCGCATGTGGAACTTCCCGCGAACCCCTGAAATACACGCGCCCAGGCTATTCGCGTGTGGAACTTCCCGCGAACCCCTGTAATACACGTAGCCCGCTCCCCCAGGCCCGATCGCGTGAGGAACTTCCCGCGCACCCCTCAAATTCACGCGCCCAGGCTATTCGCGTGTGAAACTTCACGCGAACCCCTGAAATACACGTAGCCCGCTCCCCCAGGCCCGATCGCGTGAGGAACTTCCCGCGAACCCCTGTAATACACGTAGCCCGCTCCCCCAGGCCCGATCACGTGTGGAACTTCCCGCGCACCCCTCAAATTCACGCGCCCAGGCTATTCGCGTGTGAAACTTCACGCGAACCCCTGAAATACACGTAGCACGCTCCCCCAGGCCCGATCGCGTGAGGAACTTCACGCGAACCCCTGTAATACACGTAGCCCGCTCCCCCAGGCCCGATCGCGTGTGGAACTTCACGCGAACCCCTGTAATACACGTAGCCCGCTCCCCCAGGCCCGATCGCGTGTGGAACTTCACGCGAACCCCTGAAATACACGTAGCCCGCTCCCCCAGGCCCGATCGCGTGAGGAACTTCACGCGAACCCCTGTAATACACGTAGCCCGCTCCCCCAGGCCCGATCGCGTGAGGAACTTCACGCGAACCCCTGTAATACACGTAGCCCGCTCCCCCAGGCCCGATCGTGTGAATTACTTCACGCGAACCCCTGTGATGCACGTACCCTGCAAATCGCGTGTGACACTTCCCGCGCACCCCGGTATACATGCACACGTATTTTTTGTCAGCGGGTGTCCGTGTTTGTGGGTACCCCTTAGCACGTCATTTTTCCTGGAGGGCCACAGTATGGGACATTCATCATGGCAGTATATAGGTGCTATTTGTTGGCGCACCTTTTGGCGCACATTTCTTACAGCCGCAGAGACGCTACCGCCTCCTTTCTTGTGGCGGTCGTGTTTGTGCCTGTGCGCTGGTTTGAGCGTGCGCTTTTTTCCCCTATTCTATTCCATGAATACGTGTTGTAGGCGAGCGTGTGGGCGTTCCGCGCACTTGTGCCCTGTACTTCCCCCGTGACGCCCACGTTTTGGCAAGTTGTTCCCCATTCCGAGTGTTACGCCCGTGTTCCGCCTACTTTTATTGCGTGCGCCGCGCTATGTGCGAATTTCGCTGTGGCCTGTGCGATTTTCGCTGTGACCTGGCGCACGCTGTTAGATGGCCTGTGCGCCAACGTGCGCCAACGTGCGCCGCGCACTTTTTTTTCGCACATCCGCTGGTTTTCTCGCGCACGGCCTTCCATGAATCGACGTGCGCTGCTTTTCGTGCGATTTTCGCACGTTCACTGCGATTTTCGCTATTCCACTGCGAATCGCACGTTTTTGCCCACTTGCGCCGCGCTAATTATTCCATGAATCGGCCTCTAAGTCTGTTTTAACTGGTCTATCACTTAACATGAAACAGAATCAAATAGTTTGGAGAGCAAAAAACCACACTTCTTTTCTTTTCACAGATGTATGTGGCAATTCTTTATTTAGACCACATTAGGTAAAAAAAAAACAGAAGAATTGAATTCAGTCAATGTTGCCACTTTTTTTTAGAAGAATTAGCAGAGTATCTGTTAATTCTATCAAAGTTAATCCACATTTGATAAAAGAGAATTACACCATAATATAAAGAAGATAAAGTGATGACATGCCTCGGAATATGCAAGTTGAGAAAATACAGCTTTTTCATCAACAGTATAAAAATAGGCTGAAGTGGCATCGTAATATACTACTTCAAAGTGATCTAGAGTGCATACTGGAAACCATCATTAGTAAACACTGGGCCAATTTTTTAACCCTCTTTGAAAATCTTGAGCATAAACAACAGGAAGTTCAACATAACCCCATTTTTGGAGAGAGATGGATGAGGTATTTTGGCACTGTATATAAATCCTCGGAACACGTCTGTTTTTTACCAATCCAGGTGACGCCCTGTAATATTATTATTAACATTGAAGATGTTTCTTAATGTCATCAGGAAATCATCGAAATCCAGTGAGCCTGGCCCTAATGGCCTTTGTAATTGAGTTGTTAAGATTGCACAGGGTTTGTGGACCTCTATTTTAATTATATCTAGAGAAATCTTGAGAAATACTCCCAAATCCTGGAAAATGTAATTCATAATTCCAATAATAAAAGAGGGGATACGAATAATCTTGCAAATTATGGCCCCATTGCTCTCTTAGAAGCAAAAAGAAAAATCTCTGCACCCTTAATTTTGCAGGAGCTAGAAAGTTGGGTAAATAACAAGTGCAGGGAAGGGGGTGGCACTACTCTAAATGGGTTCATAACTGATGCACACCAGCAAAAGTCACTGGGTCAAAAGTCCTGCCCCTTGTTTGCCTACTGAATTGATTTATCATAGGATTTATATGGTTAATCGTTCTCAACAGTGGGATAAATTGTGGAAATTGCAATTACCAGACAAACTAAAAAATATCCTAATTTACCTCCATTGTGATACTAAACTCTTAGATTAAATCTGATGGTAGATCTTTAGAAAGAAATTAGGTCATTTAAGGTACTAAAACAATCGAACGTCTGGCACCGTGTGTATTCAAGGTGGCCTTCATTTCTCCAGAATTGCAACGATCTGAAATAAGGTGTCTCATCTATGCTAATGATGTGATTCTCTTGGATAATACCCAACTAGCTTCACAGCACCTCATAGGTGTCTTTCACCAACATTCTATAAACAATGAACTGACAATTCATCCATATAAAACAGAAATAATAAGATTCTCACCAATTAATAGAAAATTATGTATACAACTGGAAATTATGCACAGACAAATTGGAGACTGTCTATGATCTTACGTATTTGGTTTTTCGTCTGTAATCTAGATCCTGCAAACTTTCTATGATAAGATTAAAAAACAAAGCAGAACAATTTGGATTCCATATGAGATGTACTAGTTGAAATTACATTAGATTCCCGTTAAGAGTAAATTAATAAACATGGAGGTGACTGCCACTGCAAAACAGGGTAAGTCACAGAAATACTACAAATACATTGATGCTGTCATGTAATACATATGTCATCAGAATGCAACCAGCCTATTTTTCATCTCACTAATGAAAATAAACCATAAAATATAAAAATAACATTATCCTTTCAAATAGACATCTTCCATATATTATCATGAATTCAATTGCCGACATTAAATCATGAATACCTGTATTTAAAATTATCTTCACAACAAGCACAAAAACACTCATGGTTACTATTGTCATAAAGAGAAGTATGTACAAAGTTCAATCACCTTTTGCTAAGTAAATCACGTCACTGATAACAATAAAGAACATCTGTATATGAACCATCATCATATCACTATATTAGGATAAAACAAAGCCTCGTAATCTTCTTCTAATTAGCTAATTAGCTTTTAATGGTGAATAAAATAGATATATTTTAGGATATAATTCTTAAGTTGACACATAATTGAGAAGAAATAAATGGAAACATATAGATGTGAGGAATTGTCGTCTGGCAATGGTGTGGAAGCCAGTATTCCCTTTCATATGCTCCATGCCATAAGCATAATGAATACTTGTATTCTGATTCTCAGAACATGCTCTACCAGTGGCACAGAGCAGGCATACGTCACAGGTGTCCTCTTTACAGTTGTAGTGACAAAGAAGTCTCTAGAGTGTAGGGGCTGCATTTAGAAAAATGCACTCCATTCTAAAAATGAAGTAACTCTGAAGATGTTTTCTTGGTGGCATGTAAAACTGTAAATATAAACCATACCTAATTTACAGTATGGTGGCCAGCATCTCCCAGAATTATCCCAGACACAATAAATTCATATTGCACATGTGTCACTCATGTGGGTCCAGTTCAGCTGTGAAAGGGTTATGTGTATTGCCCCAGAAAGGATGGACCTTCCCTACTGCCAGGAAGGAAGCCTGGTGGGGTGCCTCTCTTTCTTCCTGTGAATGCGCATGCAACACCTTTTCCCTTGGGAGAGCCAATCCACAGGATGCTGGCCTGGGGACAGAAACCAAGAGGCACATCCATTCACCAGGCCTCACACCACAGCCAGGCCTCACACCACAGGGCTGAATTTCTAAAGGTAATTGATCCTATTGAGAAGTAGAGCAGGCAGAGTAGGGTAAACCAGAAAGGGATTTTAGGAGGGTTCTACCATCTTGGTTCTCACTGCTCTCTTTCATGTCACCTCCACAACCTCTGGAGAAAATCACTTTGGGTGTGGCACCATAAGCGCAAAGACCATTAATTTCAAGAGCAGGGCCTTGGCCCTAAAAGCAAGCTAGCTTTATTCCATTAACCCGTGGACCTTTGCCTATCAAAGATTGTGTCTCCCACCACTTCTTGGAATCATCTAGACTCATCTTGAACCATTCTGAAGATTAAATTGGACCCTTCTAAGAATGGAGTCCTTTCTAACGTCCTCCAGTTGTGATGTTAAGTCAGAGGTTCCAAACGCAGAAGAATGTCTGTCCCCTTACCACCCCCAGGCACCACTCAGTGTGTGTGATCTGATGCTGGAACAGCCCTCTGTCCAGCCACAGCAGTATCCAGGACCTCACTGTGCTGGAGGACCTTTGCAATTGTGTGCCAGCCTTCCCCAGTTTAGGGAGTCTGGGAACAAGGAAACATCTTGTCCCTGAATCCCTGGAGTGGGACTCACAGCATCTTAAGAGGTGGCCTGCTGATGGAGCAAGACCACCTCTCTGCCAGAGAGAGTGGTACCTGATCCTCACTATGTTTAAGGACCCCTGCATTTGTGTACCAGCGTCCCCTGTGATTGGGAGCATGAGAAAAGACTCATTCTGTCCTTGAGTCCCTGGATTGGAACCCTACAAGCCAAGACACCCGGGATCCTAGTGTGCTTTGCCATTGAATTACTTGGATCCTGTTTCAAGAAATGTTTAACAAATTTGAACCAGCAGGATTCACCGTTGATGCCTTGTGTTCTCTCCCAATCTTCGCACAGCAGCAAGAATTCTGGTTTGGAGGTGCCAAACCACCAAGAATTGCAAAGAAGGGACTATTAACTTCTAACTGTCCCCTTGGCCCATTTCTGTGCCCTAGAGACTGGTTAGTTCACTGTAAACCCTTTTTGCTCAAAATACATAACCTTTTTCAAGAACATTGTTGATCTGGCTTGCCTTTCACCTCTGATTCATTACCCATTTTGCCACATCTACTACCTTTGCTTATTCTGTGTTCTTTCCTCAGGGATGGGTTTTATGTAGTGTTGTTCTAGTTGGGTATAATTGTACATGGGTGTGTGTAATTTAAATGTATATATTGCTTTAAAACTTTGATTGGACATTCCTTTATTTTCACTATACTTCGCAGTTGGGGTTGCTACTTACTGATCCACAATCTCACCCCTCTTAAGAGTATAGCCTTCCCTTGGCCGACGTTTCCACAACAGGCGAAGGAAGTATATCCTACTGGGCCTTTCTTACCTTTATAATTGTCTTGGCTCTTGGTTTGTAGAAGTGGAAGGGTTGAGTGGTCATTTTAACCTTTACTCTTCCTTGTACGCCTGCAGGACAGAAGGCAATTTGTCACATTGGATAAGAGAACATGCCTTATCCTTGTAAGCAATGAAAGGTTATTTATTTATTGTGCATTTTTAAGGCGCTTATACATCAAGTAAATTGTGTTTTAAAGCAGCCACACAGCAACAGGGAGGGAACATGAGAAAGAAAAGCAAATATGACAGTTAAAGATAGAGACAGACCTACTAGGCCTTTTGAACATTCAGAACTTGCAAGCGCAGAGAGAGAGAAGGGATGAGGGAGTGGGCGGTAAGTGCCAGGTGAACCAAAGAGGGAAGTGCTAGGGAATAAGCATCTGTTAACTGACTTGGTGAGAGTGGTCAGCTGCCAATAAATGTATAAATAGGAACATTTAGGTGTGTGATGGCCTAGGCCAGTGGGTGCCTAGGCAAGTGCTGGGAGCGGGTGGAGGCTGATAGCGATTGGGTGTGGGAGGCCAATCTCAGCAATGTTGGGTTTTAGCAGAGGAGGGAGGAAGGAAAGGAGGAGGTGAAAAGGAAGGACTTGAGCTTCCAGAATTTGAGGAGAGCCGGCTGAAGATGAAGAGGATGGGGGAGGCTGTTCCACAGGAGGGAGCCTGATGAGGAAAGAGATCGGCCACCAGATCACTGTTTAGCAAAGCTGGCCATCGGAAAACATCATCGGAATCTAGCAAGTATGAGTAAAAGTAAATTCTATAGGGTTATTCTTTTTGGACTGAAGGGCAAGTGAGAAGAAGAATCAATGTATTTGAACTACTGGTAACATTGGATCTTACGGCCCTAATACAGCCCAATGTTCTGAATACTGGAAAAAGATAATTTAATTCGGGACATTCATTGACTAAGCTCATCACAGGGCATATGTGTCTTTTAATTTCATTGTCAAATATGTGGCTCCATATATGCCAGAAATGACAGATTACAGAAGACTCTAACTTTCTGAAAATGTGCAAAGAATTTAAAATATTTATTCTATCTGGAGAGGGAAATGTCCCTCTCCTCAATGTTCTAATTATTAAGGATTTTAATGCATGCCTAAATAAAGAAAGGGACATTGCACTGCTCATGTTTTTCATGATTATAAATAATTTTAACAGGAATCAACATCAGGGAATAATCTCTGTGGGCTCTCTGGTATGTGTTGTCTCCATCTGTCCTGAATGGATGAGAACATAACTGCAAAGCAGGTATTCTGATTGCTCTTCTCATTCAGGTAAAAAAGGTATTCCATGCAATGCCACATTTCTGGATTCCTGGTTAAAACCTGATGTGCTATCTGTGTTCTCAGTTTGGAGGAATGAAGTGATAATTTTCTTTGACCATGGGATTTGTACTTTTTATTGCTCTTCAACTTTTCACAACAGTGTAATCTGACAAACAAGAGTCTATTGGGTGGGCTCTCTGTTGAGCTTGCTGTCTCTGAGACATACTCTGGAAGTCCACCATCCTAGCCATCATTGGTCCCATGATTCAGAATGTCATCAGGATGAGTTTCTACATTTTACTTTGCTCACACCCTTACAAGTAACAATGTATTACTGTAAAAATAATAATTTGTCTAATTTGTTTCTAATGTGCTAAATAACATAATATTGTTTGGTATTATGGTCTGATACTAACACAATATTTGATAATCTTAAATTCATAGCAAACTGTCTTCATTAATATGTATCAATTATATGAATTAATATACACTTTCTAAAAATGTAATTGTTTTGAATGGTACTACTTTGAAAAGGCAGTCCGTATTGAACCTGTTTAAAGAGGGAATTATCAAAAAAATATATTTTAATATTTTCATTATACTTTTATTTAAAAACATATATGTCTACAGTACCTAACCATGTGTCATTCTTATCCATCATTAAGTTCCAATATCAATTTAGAACTGATTTCCTTTTCAATAAATTTAAATAAACTTAAATAAACTTAAATTAGATGTTCACAATATTATAAATATAGACACACACCACTAGCAACTAACAATAAATCAAAAATAATTATAAACAAAACATACACAAGACATTACATCCAAAAACATCTTTTTACATCAAAATGATGAATTACTACTGTAGACCTGTCCAAGGTTGATATAAATAAGGAATCCAACATGTTTCTGTCCTCATATTCAATTTTTGGACATTCATCAGGGAAAATAATTAAATCAGAGTATGTGACGACTTTAGAAACCGCATTTGAACAAAACTGAATAAATAGTTCTCAAATGCATGTGGGCAAGTTGAGAAAGATGTTCTTGGGGTTCTGGGTAAATGAGCCTTATCTCATTAGTATATGGGTGGATTGCTCCCTTGTCTAGGGGTTGTCTCTTTCATATTTGGAGAAATCCCTCTAGAAAACTACTATGTCAATGAGTGTTAGCCCTAGAAATGTGCTTCAGAAACTATTGGCCCTTTGATGGTCTCCGGTCAATGTAGCATACATTAGAAGTCCACCCACTGAGCACTCATTGGTCTCAAGATTTAGAATTTTACATTGACAAATTATTACTGCAAACATAATATTTGCTATCAGTTGTTTATGTATGTGTTAGTTTTAAATAACATGTTGTTGTTTGGAAGCATGGGCTCATTCTAACACAGTATTTTTGAATCTTATAATTCATATCAAACAATCTTCTTGATATGTATTAATAATATAGATTAATAAACATGTACTTGTTTTGAATGGGATATTTATGAAGAATCATCATATGTACATCATCATTCTTTAATACAAACAGTATCACAGCTATACATATATTTGTAATTAAATGGGCCTTTGGAATGATTCTATGCATTTCTGTACATTTTTCTATTGTTAGATAATGTGATTAGAATTTTGAAATGAGAAACCATTGAACAGGTGAAATAGGAGAATAATTAAAGGTTCATCTAACAAATAGATTCATGTGTGCTTCATTTCTGCCAATAATAATGCAGTTTTGACCTACCATGCAATCCTATTTACTTTTACTAATGCCATACAAGATTAATGTGAACAATAGAGTCATCTGCTTACGTAAGGCCATTGCATGAACAGCAAACCATCATCCATTAACCTAAGTGTGCATTGAGTTGATTCACAGTACCTGTACCTTCATTAGCATTTTGTTTTAGATAATTCCATTATTCTTTGGTATTTTAACAAGTTAAAATAGCATGCATTGCATACCTGAACACAGATTGTTTGGCTTTCTTTCAAATTGCAATTGCCTCTTATAAAGGCAAACTGAAACCACTGCACTCAATCTTAATGAATTATATCAAGCCGATATATTTAGAACCTTTTGAATTTGCAACAACAACAGAGTTGTAAATTTGTAGGAGTAGTGAAACTGGATGGTGGCAGTTTCCTCCATCACTATTCTAAGGAACGGTAGATTGGTAGATTGGTGATGGGGCAATTGTTGGCCAGGTTTCAGTGTGGGTTCAGCAGAGGGGAGAAATCCCATTTTTTGGTGCATCTAGGAAGGCACGTCGAGTTGGGATGTATTAATGATATTGAAAAATGTCATGAGAGTTTCTCTGCTATGTCCTTCCCAATGGGGGAGGGGAGGATGCCATATTTGTAGTTGTTGGGATTAATGGCTGAAAGAGTTTTGGTCAGATCTTCTGGAGTATTTGTCTAAATGTAGTGCATCTTAATAGATTGAGGGCTGGTATGAGTGTGTAAAGTAATGAATGACTAAAGAATGTATACTTATTTGTATAGATGTTCAGATGTTCATATGTTACAGACGTATGGCATTGATGTAATACCTCCCCACCCCCAATACGCACCATACCACAATCCCACCGCACAATCTGGGACAAGAAAAATGCTGTTTTTAATCAATATTCTTTAAAAAATAAATAATACATCAGGGAAATACAGGAGGTCCCCTAACTCACAATTCTGCATAACTTACCTCATGACATAGCAAACAGTGGCAATGATAATACAATTTCACTTGCCTACTTTTTTCTTACTAACATTTATTTTCATTTACCATAAAATATCCAGGTTATTTTACATTTTCACACGAACATCCATACACAGAAAGACACATATGAATGACAATTCTAGAACATGAGTAATGGAGTTGTATTGTGCAACAACAATTGGCAAACCCAACCTCACATTAGCAGTTGAAAAGAATAATTAAATATTGCTTTGTGTAATGCAAAAGAAATTAAATCTTTCAATTGGAAAATATAATACAATCTAAATGGTGTCAGACCCCCTGGTAAAAGAAAAAAGGATTTCTACTTTAACATACGGACAAAGAAATTGGAAAGGGTTGATTATTTGCTGTACATTAATGAAAGGTTGCATTTTAACTAGTTTTACGTTCTTGTTAACAGAAGAAATAGTTCTGGAAATTAGACATTTTGAACACTAGGTTATTAAAATAGAATTTCCTATAAAAATCCCACAAAATCCCTATATTTTGTGTTCTCGAGGAATTGTTCTACTTCATGTCATTTAATCATAAAAGAAAATATTGTTTCATACTTGTCTGCTTAAATCCCTTATCAAATCAGTGAAATTGGTTCAAGAAACCACCAATTCTGATTGATTCCTGAACCCATGTAATATTTTTTTTGGGAAACAACTCTTAGCTCCCTTTTTCAGAGTTCTTTTCGTAAGGGAATGATATGTAATTACAATGGGTTAATTTTCAGTTATGTTTTTCTGTGTGGTGATTTAAAATGCATTGACAGGCAAGAGGCATCTGATTTTGATTTGAGTTTATTCGATTTTGCAATTATTCTGTGCTTAAGGCAGAACACACTGCATCAAAGCTCAGAATATGTGATGTCTCTGGACCTCTGTTTAGTTGGCACTGCCCACCAGGTGAAATTGGGAATGCCTATGCATCCAGATCATCTGATTCTCCTCACCACTCTCGGATCCAGAAACAAAGGTGCTCCCCTCTCCTGGTCCCGTTCTGGTTTAGTTAGAAACACCTCTCTGGCAAAGAACACTCCTACAAATATTGGTGAAAGTAGCTTCAGTCGATTTAGATGTATGTCAGCAGGCAATGAGAAATGATTCATAGCCTTTTAGTTTCGTTATTTTTTTGAAAGCACCATTTTCATACTAAAGTAACCCCCATACTTTATCATTTGAAACATAATGTTGGATTGGACAAGTGGTTTGATTGTTCATTTCATTTTCTCTCAAACCCTCTTTTCAGCAAAGCCCATGCCAAAAGCATAGTACACACCAGTGCATCATTATCCTGAGCTGAATCACCTGCTCTCCAGCGACATCAAAAAGGTTAACTGATCACAGGTGTGGTATTGTCAGCCTAAAGTCACAGGGGGTAATTCATAGATTTCAGCGCAGAGGCAGCGCACATGAGCAGCGCAGAGAGGGAGCGTGGGCCAGCGTGTGCCAGCCGTGTGCGCTAAACAGCAATCTGGCGCACCACGTATTCATGGAGTTCCCAAGCCATAATGAGCGCTGGCGCAGAGAACATCCTGCAGTGCCAGTTACTCCGCCAAGAACGCCCCTTGCACAAGGAAAAGCCATTGAAATCCCCAATGCAGCGCAAAGGGCCGTGCTTACCCTGGACCAGTTTACAGGGCCGCTACACTGCAATCGCCGAGCGGGGAACGTGTATTCCTGGAGTGCGCTGGAATTATCACACGCGATAGGGCTTTGGCGAGCGGGGTATGTGTATTTTGGGGGTGCGCAGGTAGTCTCACATGTGATAATGCTTGGGCGAGCAGGGTACGTGTATTTTGGGGGGTGCGTGGAAAGTTTCACACGCAATAGGCCTTGGGCGAGAGGGGTCCGTGTATTCTATTCCTGGGGTGCGCGGGAAGTTTCACATGCGATAAGCCTTGGGCAAGCGGGGTATGTGTATTCCTTGGGTGCGCGAGAACTTTCACAAGCGAAAGGCCATGGGCGAGCGAGGTAAGTGTATTCCTGGGGTGCGTGGAAAGTTTCACACGCGATAGGCCTTGGGCGAGCGGGGTATGTGTATTTTGGGGGTACACGGGAAGTCTCACACGCGATAGGGCTTGGGCGAGCAGGGTACGTGTATTTTGGGGGGTGTGCGGGAAGTTACGCACACGATAGGCCTTGGGTGAGCGGGGTAGGTGTATTCCTGGGGTGCGTGGGAAGTTTCACACGCGATAGGCCTTGGGCGAGCGGGGTACGTATATTTTGGGGGTGCGCAGGAACTCTCACATGCAATAGGCCTTGGGCGAGTGGGGTACGTGTATTCCTGGGGTGCACGGGAAGTTTCACACGTGATAGGCCTTGGGCGAGCGGGGTACGTGTATTCCTGGGGTGCGCAGGAACTTTCACACGCAAAAGGCCTTGGGCGAGCTGGGTACTTGTATTCCTGGGGTGCGCTGGAAGTTTCACACGCGATAGGCCTTGGGCGAGCGGGGTACGTGTATTCCTGGGGTGCCCCAATGCAAATTGGCAGTGTGTGTCCTCCCAGGTGAACCCTCACCACCCTCCCCAGGGCCTGCAGCAGTCCACACCACAGGGGACAACCCTGCACCCCTGGCCATGCCCCCGAGGCAGCCCATCCACCCTAACCATGCCCCCCAGCCAGCCCACATGTCACCATGCACAAGTGAGCACCGACACATGTCCCCCTGCACCCCCACCCCCAGCAGTGATGGGCACCTGCCAGCAGGCCCCGACTCTTGTCCCCCCACCCACTCACCCACCCAGCAGTGATGGGCACCTGCCAGCAGGCCCCGACACATGTTCCCCCACCCACTCACCCACCCAGCAGTGATGGGCACCTGCTAGCAGGCCCCGACACATGTTCCCCCACCCACTCACCCACCCAGCAGTGATGGGCACCTGCCAGCAGGCCCCGACACATGTACCCAACCCACTCACCCACCCAGCAGTGATGGGCACCTGCCAGCAGGCCCAGACACATGTTCCCCCACCCACTCACCCACCCAGCAGTGATGGACACCTGCCAGCAGTCCCCGACACATGTCCCCCCACCCACTCACCCACCCAGCAGTGATGGGCACCTGCCAGCAGGCCCCGACTGATGTCCCCCCACCCACTCACCCACCCAGCAGTGATGGGCACCTGCCAGCAGGCCCCAACACATGTCCCCCACCCACTCACCCACCCAGCAGTGATGGGCACCTGCCAGCAGGCCCCGACTCATGTCCACCCACCCACTCAGCCACCCAGCAGTGATGGGCACATGCCAGCAGGCCCCGACACATGTCCCCCCACTCACTCACCCACCCAGCAGTGATGGGCACCTGCCAGCAGGCCCCCGACTCATGTCCCCCCACCCACCCTCCCACCCAGCAGTGATGGGCACCTGCCAGCAGGCCCCGACTCATGTCCCCCCACCCACTCACCCCACCACCCACTCACCCACCCACCAGTGCCCCGACTCATGTCCCCCCCAACACGTCATCATGATCCACAATCATGGCACGTATGGCCACCCAAATTCCACGGCATGCCCCCCCTGCCCAAAGAACCAACCGAGTATTACATCCACCCCACATTGAAATGCCCATTACACGATACAACCCAAATGGCAAGTATGTACATCAACACATGTCCGTCACACACACACAATGGGTGCCAGTGAATGTGAAAACCCACATTGTGACATGCATGAAACCAATGAGAGAATACCACACATTGAAGTATGAAACAAAAATGTATTGAACACAAAATGAAGGTGATGAAATGAAGACACACAATAATGCTAATAAGAAATCAAATCCAGCATGTCCCAATAAGAAAAAAATATGAAATCAGAATCCAAATAAATCCAAATGAAAATGTGTCCAAAGTCTCCGTCCAACAAATCAAATCCAAAGTGAAAGAAATTAGGAAAATCCATTGCTCATGGTGATAAAAAAAATAATGATGATGACAAATCCACTGTTCAACTATGTACAAATAGCAAATCCAGGGTCCATGAGCCCAACAAAATAAATGAAACCTATCAAAAAGCCTACCTAATAAATAACTATATACAAAAATGTGGGGCATAGTCCATGCGCCCCAAATGAAAGAAAAAAGAAAGGAAACTTAACACTAATGAACTATATTCAATGGCTGTGGGCAAGTCCAACGGCTCACTTCTTTATGTCCCGGGCCAGGGCATCATCAAACTCCTTTTCAATGTACTGGAGGCGCCCTGACCATAGTGAGCCGTGCCTCTTCTGCCCGCAGCCGCTCTGCATCTATGGCTTGGCCCAACCGCTGCCACACGGAAGACACTCCAAATCCAGGGTCCTCCTGCCCTTGGGCCAATGCCTGCCCCTCTGATGTTGACGGCCCGAGCCAACATCGCTCCCACCTTCAGCCTGCTGCTGCTGTGCATGTGCCCTGCCTTGTGGTGCCTGCACGTCCTCCACCTGCTGGTGTCGAGTTGTTGGGGTGGCCACCCCTGCTGGACTTCCGACTCCCTACTGTGGCAGGGATGTGTCCTCCACCAGCCTGGCTGCTGGCTCAGGGGCAGCTCCACAGGATTGCCCGGTGACATTTGGGCTGGTAGGTGGCACAGAGGACGACTGGTGCATAGAGGGTTCAGTTGAGGATGGGGTCGGCTGGAAACCCAGCATACAGTGGAATCCAGTGGTGGTGACCTGTCCCAGTAGGTTGACGCAGTCAATGAGGCATGCAAAATGACTTGCATTCTCCTCACGAGAAGCCTGCAAGTCATCTTGCATGCCACGTTGATGCAACATCATCCCAGATAGGACAGGCTCAACCCGTTCACGAATTGCCATGTCCGCAGGGAGAGGAAGGCCAGTTGTTGTCTGTGGATCCTCTCCCTGAGAACGGGTCTGGACGTAGGCATCCCTGGTGGAGCAGGATGATGCAGTTACAGGATCGGTGGCAGGATTACACACAGGCACCTCCGCGGTGGCCTGTGCTGCCTCCTGTCCCTGCCCCTGTACTGCACCACTTGCACCACTGGAATCCCTACCACCAGGCCCTGTGAGTGGGCCTTTCACGGCCTCCTCCTTAACCAAAGCCTCCACCAACCTGGATGACTCTGTGCCATCTACCTACCTGTGGGGGCTCAGCTGCCCCTTCTGCTGCTGAGGAGTCCACCTCTGACCTCCCCCTCTTGGACCTCCCCTCGGTAGCTGTGGCCTCGGATGCAGCACCAGACTCCTCACTCCCCAATCAGATGGAAACCTGGGAGGGGAGCTGGGCCTTGCGTTTCTGGCTGGCGGTGGGATCCCTGCCGCTTTGCTCCACAGCACCGTCTCTGCCCTCTTCATCAGTTGACGCTGCAGACAGGGAGACACAGAACACAGGCATCAGGGCACTGTACAATGGTCTGGTACACACATGACTGTTGCACATGAGGGCAGTCTCAAACTTCACACATGCATCTGGCAGCAGCTTGCTTACACATACAACAGCATGAGCATCCGAAGGTTAACCTGACGTCACATGCTACAAGGGGAGTGTCACACACATGCACACACGCCACCAGAGATACATGCATCTGTACATCGCCACCACCTGTCGCAGTGAAATCATCCCCATCCAAGGATTTGGAGGTGGAGCGCTGGGCGTATGCATTCCAGGACCCTCGTCTGCATGTTGGTGAGGCAGACTCAGCACCTCTCTGCATCCTCTGCCTTTAAGAGGCACCAGGCCTTGGTGAGGGGCCTGGACCTGGAGTCCTCCCAGTGCTTCTGGACGTGTTTCATGTCACGGGCTGCCACCCCCTCCTCGTTGATGGCAGCCACAATGTCCGT
Source organism: Ambystoma mexicanum (assembly GCF_040938575.1). NCBI lineage: Eukaryota > Metazoa > Chordata > Amphibia > Caudata > Ambystomatidae > Ambystoma > Ambystoma mexicanum. Next base: position 565,717,910 of record NC_090930.1, on the reverse strand, counting down.
CCAGATCCCCTTCTGTCCTTCATTGTCGGCACGTGAACTTCCATAGAGGGCATCATAATGCACCAGGACTTGCTCCACCAGGATGCCAACTTCTTTGGCACTGAAGCTGGAAGCCCTCTGCCTCTCTTGGTGGGGGTTGCCACTGGTCCTAGATGGTGTTGTGTCAGACATGGCAACCCCCGAGGCCGTTGTGGGAGGGCAACTGGGTCCTGGTGCAGGGCTGTGGAGTGATGGAATACCAGTCGGGAGTCTTCTGTTCCAGCAGGGGTAGTCACAACAACTGGACCCCTGCAGATGGCTGACATGCAGGCACCAGAAAGCAGGGCAGGTGTTATGCAGGCAGGCAGGCAGAAGCAGATGGCAGGTGGGAGTGTGCTCTGGGCTCTGGGGGGCAGGAAAATGGCCTTCAGGGCAGGAGCGTGGTCTTCCGTTTGTTGTCGCGTGGCCAGCTTGATACGGAGTGACTTGGCACGTGAAAAAATTGCACGTCAGTGTGTAATTCGAGGAAAGGCCCTTAGCGCGTAGGCGCCTAAGTGACGTTGCATGTGTGGGCTGGCTTAAAAGGTACGTGTAGGACGCCATTTTCTTGTACGTGCTTTTTGTGGAGAGCGAGCGGGTGATTCTTGTACTTCTTGTCAGTTCACACGTGATTACTTCACAATGGTTCCAGTTCGTACTCCCTGTTTCCTCAGACAGATTTCGATTCTTCTTTTGCGGGGGTGTTGCCAAAGCTCACGCGCGTCTTTTTCATGTTCTTTTTCCAGGCAGATGGTGAGTCATGCATGTATTTTCCAACTGCGGTTGCCCCCGTGTGTCGCGTACCCCTTCAGAGGTCATTGTAGGCTGTGTGTATCATGCGTACGCTTATTTTTGTGTTTCTGTGTGCCACAGCGTAGTGCGGGTTCATTTTTCCACGCAGTGGTCTACCAGGGGTTGCATGCACATTTCGGGGTGCCTGTGCGTTGCGTGACCCGTCATCTTCCCACAGGGGTCACAGACAATCTTGCCAGAGCACTAGGGTACAAATACCATCTAGTACCCTACCCCTTTCACCCCAATTGCCCAGGACAATTGTTTACTGCAACTCCCATACGCACAACAACATCAGTGCCATGGTTGTGAGGTGACCAAGCGGTAAGGGAGACAAAGGTGGCTGAGCTCAAAGAGGTGGGCACGGTAGGGGATGTGTCCAGGATGTTCGGGGTGGCCCAAGAGGCCAGTGTGTGGAGGACCAATCAGGGACACCTATGCCCCCCCCAATGGGTCGGGGAGATGCAGCACACACCATCCAACCTCAGGCCTTGTTAATCGCTCTAATATTGTCAACTGGCCCGGCACAGGATGACTCCCAGGCTGACTTCCAAGTCACCAAGTCTAAGCCACGTGTGGTGGTGAAAGTTGCTGTCACCAGGCAACATGGATCTGGGGCAGCAATGTCATCTGCTGCCCCAAGTAGCCAGGGTGAGGAGGCTGCAGGGGCAGCTGCAGCTCAATCCACCCCAGCTCCAAGTCTCCCAGCCAGGACAGTGTCGGTCCACGTCCATCACACCGAGGTTGGTCCTACCAACATCACCCTGCAGCCAATGCCTTCAGCCAGACCTTTGGTCATTGTTCCTTTGCAAACTCCCAGTACCCAGTCCACCTGCGCTTCGGCCCCTACCAACCATAGCGGCGTAAGCCACTCAGGATCCACACCACCTTCTAAGAAGAAGAAGGGTGCTCTTGCACTACAGGCTGGGACCCCAGACACGGCTACACACTCCGGCACGTCAAGGAAGCCTAGCTTCGATGAACCCGAACTAGATGCACTTGTGGCCCTATGTGTTGGAACATAGCCGCAAAATGGTGGTGACTGCAGGGTGCAAAACTACTCCTGCTCACCGTAGGGCCCACTGGCAGACCATCGCCACCCGCATTAGTTCCCTTGGATTTGTGAAGCACACAGCTGATGATTGGTATAAGCGGTGGAATGACTTGAAACACAGAGCAAAGAACAAGCTGGCTTCCAATCATGCCTCTACTCTGGTGACTGGCGGTGGGTCTCCATCAAAGAATAACCAACTCACTGACCATAAGTCTGTCGCTGGAGCCTTCATCACAGAGGATCAGATCTGAGGTATGTGAGACCTACCAGATCTTGAAGAATTATCCCGTGAGTGGCCATACATGTGCGTGCAATCCATGTGTATGTTGCTTGGGTGATGTGTTCTGATTGAGTGCCAGGTGAGGCTGTGTAGTCATGACTGGCATGGGTCACCCATGTGGTCCCTCCAAACCATTCCCCGGTCTTGGGTTTGGGTATGACAGTATCCCTTCTCACCACAGTTGCCAATTTACACCAGATTACTACAGTTGCTCTTCAACTGTCACCTTGCATCAACATTGGTGAAAATGTTTTCCTGTTCATTCAGCCTGATTGTTTCAATCCTTGCCATTTTTACCACAAATTATTTTCCTGTACTACCACCAATGTTACATACTTCTGTCATAGATAACACCCCACAATGGCCCACCTTTATTACCTTGTAATGGGAATGATTTAACCAATCAGGCTGATTGCGTAATGACCTGCACACAATCATTTTGGGCCCTGTTTGAAATTAGAACATGTCTGTTGTCTTCTGTCAAGGTGAAGTGACCAACCATTTATGTATCCATCTGCCTGCCATCACTGTATCAGTGACCACTGGATCTGTAGCAGCATGTGGCACATGCATGTTTTCTCACACTATTTTGCATGTTTTATCTCATGAAGTCCATCTCAGATAGATGGGTGACAGTAATTTTTCTTACCATATAGCTCTACTTGTGAAATGTACCATGGCTATGCTACGTGCCATCTGTGTGCTGGCATGTGTCATGTATGTGTATTGGACATGCCACTCACAGGCTAATGTGAGATGCCAGTGCTATCCAACATGCATCAAATGTGTTGCTTTTCCATCTTGGAGTCCTCAGTGTCTGCTTTTTGCCTCCCCTTCCAACTCATAGACAGTGCATGCATGCCAGTGTTATAGTCATGTGGGACATGTGTCATTTATGTACTGCATCTCTGCCTCCTGAGGCCTATATGTGTGCTATGGTGCACATGCCAGTTTCCATTTGTTATCTTTCATGTTTTTGCAGGTGATGAGGCACTTGATGCTGTTGAGGTGGAGGAGATGGTGCAGACCCAGAAGGAATCACAGCCACAACCGGGCACCAGTGGAGGACGTGGGGTGGTGGTGGGTGAAAACCCAATCCTCCTGCAGACCATTCTGTCCACGGGTGTCTCTGGGTACACCTCCCCAGACCTCTATGATTCAGGTGCTGAATCGGACAGTGAGACATATGTGCCGTCGCAGGTGAGTGTTTCTGGCAGGGATGCTGTTCTGTCCAACCCACCTGTACCGGAGGTAGACCCCTCTATGGGGATTTCAGTGTTGGTAAGTCCGCCTTTGGCAGTTACAGTTGCAGGGTCACACTCCACATCATTTGCTGCTGTTCCTGCGCCAGCAGATTTAAGGGGGAATGCAGTCCTGCAGCCTCAGGTAGTACCAACCCAGCAGGGTGCAGATCGCCTTGCCCCAAACAGGTGTGGTGCCCACCAACGCGGTGGCTGTGCACCACCAGGCAATAATGCATGGGAGAACTCAATTTACAGTATAGCAGCACAACAGGGATCATCATGTGAAATGATGGCTCAGGCAATGGATAGGGTGGCCACTTCCATTCTCCCCCCTGAAAGGCAGATGGAGCTCCAGCAGCAGGCAACAGACTCCATTTGCCACTCACACAGGGAGGACATGTTGGCGTCCAACAGGGACCGGCGGGCTGCACTGGAGACTCTGCACAAAGTCATATCTGTAGAGTCACAGGCCCACAGGGAAGCCCTGAGGTTAGAACACCAGTTCCTCAGGGATACTCTGGGTGAACTTGAGGCTTCCCGCAATTTTAAGTCAGAACAGCAGCTGGAGCAGCTCACACATTCACTCTCAGCAGAGCTCCAGGCAACCCGTGTGGCGATCCGGGCATCACGCGAGGCCATACAGGTAGAAATGCGGGCTAGCCGTGAGATGCAGCATGGGGATCTCCGTACGATCATCCTGCAGAACGAAACCTTCCACACCCACATGCTTGCTGCCATGGAGGACCATACCAGGGCTTTGTGTGGGCTCCCTCCCATATCACGGTCATATCCTGATGTAGCAGCATAGGGTGAAGAGAGCGATAGCATTTCTCCCACTGTAGTGTAGCCGTTCAGGCCATGAGCCCATGGAGGTATTTTTTTTCTCAACATCCACGCATGTGGGTGTTGGGGTGCACCCTGTCCTCGAACCTCTGGGGTGCCCCCCCCCTGGTCCACACATGGCCTTTTTTGATTTTTTTTTAATATATTTTTTTTACAGTGTGTTGCTTTGTGTGGCTCCCGTGGGCATCCACTGTGTATTCCAGCTGGGCACATGCAGCCTTGTCTTTGGGTTAGATGCTTGGGTTCCCGACACACACACCCCTCCTGCTTCCCCTTTCCATGGGCTTGCAAAGGGTGAGACCAAGTGACAGTAACTTACACAGTGACATTGGGCTCCCATGAGCTGTGTGGGCAGTCTGTAGTCAATACTGTGTGTACATTCCTAGTGGGGATTGTTGTTGGATTGAACACCGCATGGTGTATTGATATGTGCTTGTGCATCCATGTCTTTCTCCATATTCACATGTACCTTCTTCATGTCTTCACAAGGCCGTCTCCTTTGCAGATGCAGTTCATGTTGTATGCAGTACACTGACACATTTGCCTGACAGCAACACTCTGCAGTTGGAAGGGGTCGATGTGCTGCCTTAGTCAGGTTGTGAGACTTGCACTACTTTAATTTTAGACTGTCATATTTTGCCACTGTTTCATCCTATGTTGCTGTTTTGTGTCGCTGGTAAGTATTTATTCATGTGTGCTGTTTCTTATTGAGTACTGGGAGCATATTGTCTGTGGGCTGTTTACATTACAGACAGTGCACTTTGTGACACTTGTGCATGTGTTGTGCATTCATTTGGTTGCTTTCACATTGCATGCCATGCCATGGTGTGTTGGGTAGCTGAGATGGGGAGGGGTTGGGTGACATGGCACTATTTTCATGTGGTATTTTGCAAGGGGGTAGTCATTCATGCTGCTTGAATGTGTGTCTTTTTGTCGCACAGCATTGGTTGTCTTTAAGTAGGTAGGGATGCACACAATGTAACACTTCCAGGTGACCAATCTCAGGCTGGTATGGTTGTGACAGTTGACTGTCCCTTTTCTCATCATCATTGATTGTCAGCTGGTATGTGCCAGGGCTGTGTGCACTCCACAGGGTTAGGATTTTAGGTGAAGTAATTAGCCACCAGATGGGTACGGGCTGCCTCACCACGTGCCCTTTCACCTCCCATGCGCCACGGCCGTGCATGTGATTGAGGATGTGGGGGCACCACCATGTCCACCGGCAGGCCCCGGTGGGTTGCAAAGTTGTGCAGGACACATGCTTCCACTATGATCTTGCACACTACTGGGGACGCATATAGCAGCTGCCCATCAGACCGGTCAAGGGAGCGAAAGCGTGACTTGAGCACTCTGAATGTGTGCTCCACTATGCCCCGGGTTGCAATATGGGCTGTGTTGTATCTTACCTCGGGTGGTGTGGTGGGGTTCCGAATTGTCATCATCATGTAGGTGCTCAGAGAATAGGCACTGTCCCCTGGGAAGGTGATGATGGGTATCATTAGTGGGGTTGTCACATTACTCAGTATCTGACATGCATGCATGTGCAGAGGCATTTATACTCACCAATCAGCCATGTGTCGCCATGCCACCCAGCGTCTAGGTCCCGGTTTAGGGGTGACTTTCTGAAAATGAAACTATCATGGGTGGACCCTGGATAGTTGGCATATACTGAGGTGATGATTCCCTTGGCATCACATACTACCTGCATGTTGATGGAATGCCAGTGCTTGCGGTTTCGATAGATATGCTCAGTTGCCCTGGGAGGATGTAGAGCCACATGGATGCAATCAATGGCACCTAGCACTTTGGGGAAGTGTGACACCCCGTAAAAGTCATGGATGGCAGCCTGCCTTTCTGCGGGTGTTATGGGCATGTATATGTGCCTGCGGTCTGAGGGGCATGCAGTCATGATGGCCAACACCTGGTGTAGGCAGCGTGACTGCGTGGCTTGTGACACACCCCCCACTATGGCACTTGTCCGCTGAAATGAACCAGTAGCCAAGAAGTGCAGTACACTGAGCACCTTTTCCAAGGGGCTCAGTGCTTGGGAGCACAGGGTGGGTGATGTGAGGTCATCCTCCCACTCACTCACCAGGTTGAGTATTATATGTGGTGGAAACCTGTACCTCCCACACACCTGGTCATCAGGGATCCCAAAAAGGCTGGTCCTGGGTAAAAAAATGCAGGGCCTGGCTATCCTCCTCCTCCTGCGGTGTCCCACGACCACTGCTGTGAGGAACGGTATATTCATCGTACCGTCTGAGCTTTTGTGTTGTTTGCGCGCACTTTTATGCTGCGCGGGGCCTCTTACGCCTGCTGCCTGCTGGCGTATGTGTTTCCGGATTAGCACGTCTTTTTTGGCATACGCATTTCCCCTGTTCGATTCCATGAATACGTGTTGTTGGTGCGTGTGTGGGTGTTGCAAGCATTTACCTCCTGTACTTCCCCCGTAACGCCCCCATTTTCATGCATTGTTCCCCATTCTGCGTGTTACGCCCTGTGTTATGCCTACTTGTGTTGCCTGCGCTGCGCTATGTGCGCTTTCGCTGCGCGTGTCGCGCACGCCGTTTAATGACGTGTGCGCCCGCGTGTGCCACCAAGGATTTTAGCGCACATCCCAGGATTTACACACAGGGAATTCCATGAATCAATGTGCTCAGTTTTGGCACGCCTGTGCTGCGATTTTCACACTTGCGCTGCGATTTTCACGCTTGCGCTATGATTTTCGGTGCACATTGATTCCATGAATCGGCCTGAAAATTTGTATTAAACATATGTCAGCCCTATGATCCCAGCCATGAACAGGCTATCTGTATTCTCTTGCTGCACAGAGCAGGACAGGAGCCAGTGGGTATTATCACTATTTCCCCTTTGTCACAAAGAAAGGGATCGGAACCCTTAAAACAGTCTTGCTTTTTACAATCAGTGGTTGACCTTTGCCTATAAAAGAAAGTGACTATACTCCTTTGCTAATTCACTTTTGGACAATGCATGATATAACAAAGAATTTGTTTGGAATTCCTTTGGGAAGTTGGCGTTCCCAAAGCACTCAACATTCAGGTGAAGAAGGAAGAATCTGTGGCACAGGCAGGCTCTGCTTCCTACCCACTCCAAGAGAACACTGGGAATGACTCTTTCTAATGACCAAGATTTGCCATTCTGCTTGAAAACCTCCCTGGTCTGGGAGAGCAGAAACTGTCCCATGTCCTAGAGCCCCTGCAATGGGTTTCACAGGATCCTGAGAGCCAGGACAACCAGGCTACCAGTTGTTGCCATGAAACCACTTTGAGCCAAGCCAACAGGAACTTGCAGTGCTGCATTTGGCACTGTTCTGACTTCAAACCACTGTGCTCACATCATCTAACTGGCTTGTAACTGTAGTACTCAAGCAAAGTCTTGTCACCTGTTCAGCTCGGCTACCAGCACACCATGCACTCAACTCAGAATTACCTTATTGAACAGCATTGAACCACCAGCACTTCAAATCGATCACAGTTCCACTTGAACCACAGGATAATCACATGGAACATCCACCCAAACAAGGAATACTAATCGCTTTGCAACATGTCCCATTGTTGAAGAGCTTCTGTTGATCTCTGTGACCTACACTTCCTGACCCTGCTGGAACCACCTGGAGCACCTGCTTACCCAACTTGATGCCAACTCACCAAGTAGACCAACATTATTCAACTCCTTTCACCCCTATTCAAGCATGAAACACAACCAGTAGAAGCACTGTCCACTGACGAACATTGGATTAGGGTTTTTTGATCTGGCCCTGTCCACATGGTCAACTTTTTGAGGCCCTAGAGATTGGCCAAGTCCCTTTGTCACCTTTTTCCACTGAAAGACACATCCATTTAAATTAAGTATGGTTGCTGTTGCCTTTTCACCGCTCTTTCATTTCACAGATTTCTGCCTCTTGCTACATTTTGCATTCCTCTGTCTTTCTTTTGAAGGGGATGGTTTTCATAGTTGTTTATAGTTATTTGTACATTGGTGTGTTTACAAAAGAGTTAAGGTTAAACCAACAACAACTTAAAATCTACAAACTTCAGAAATAATAATGTTAAACTAATAACATAATAAAATGTATTAATACATTTAAAAATATATTATATTAAAATCAAGTGTCTTGGAGAACGTGCTAATGTTTCGCCCATATGGTTTTCTCTAGGCACACTGCACTATACAAATTACACAAGTTGACTGAAATTCCACTTAGGTATTCGTCTATGTGCCACACATTAAATGTAAGCTTGATTTGTTCATCTTTTGAACCTAAAACCTCATTAGAGGTAGAGAACCTATTGACTAACGGCTGTAATCGTTCATCGATTGATTACCAATTTGTTATTTTGTATGTAACACAGAATAGTGCATTCCAAAAAAATAGGTGAAAATTACAAACCTTATAACAATTATAAATATGCCTCAAAGAGCATATAGTTCAGTCTTGGGTGTTCATTTACCATCTGCTTGTTGATTAATGAGTAATTTGAAGAATCTTTCATGATTCCTTGTAAGGTTGTCTTTAACCAACAGTATTTAACCAAGGGTTCATTTTATAATTTGTCCCGAGAGGATAGCTCAGTGGCAAGGTGCTCTCCTTGGAAGCAAGATGACATGAAGCAACACATGTTTGATCCCCGGGTCCGTGCTTAGAAAACTGTGGGTATTTAAGTGTGTTATAAATATGCAACTAAGACAACAACAACAAATTCTTTAACAGCACCTTTTTTTTGTTTTTACCTATTTTACATTTTTAAAACGCTCACACAGCCTGCGGGCATCGAGGCACTGTTACAGAAATGCTTTTTTTAGTTGCGTAATTATTTTTTGATGTGATTGAGAGAACTTACCTCTCGCAGTGAAAGTTCATGAAACTTTCACAACTTGCAGGCCTAATCAGCTTGTGACCCAACATATGACTCTTTTACGTACAAACTACTTCTGAGAACTTTGGCATAGACTTTAACGTTTACTACAAGAACTGCTCTTTCCAATCCAAGACACTAGCCCATTGACTTTGGCCTAGGCCTATTGAACTGAATTGAGTCCTCTAGTGAACTGAAACTATTTGCACTGGCTAAGAAAGTATTTGTGATCTATTTTATTAACTTGTGCCTTTTTCCTCCAATTTAAAGTAACGGAAGTGCTGTTGTGCACTTATTTTAGGGGATTCTTATTTACTCAGAAACATATTGGTTTGGAACTGAAGTATATTTGTGTATGATATTAAGTTGCCTCCTTCTAGTGAATGTTTTCTAAATGATTGTGTAATACATTAATAAGTGTTTTACCAAGAAACCTTGAGTGTAAGTGTCTACTTGAACGACTGTGATTGTAAGACCTCTGTGTAACTTCTTTTACTGCTCACATTCTCTCTTGAGATAAGCATGACTGCTCAGCTTGCTATCACAAACTATGCAGTACAGACTTATACAAAAGGTTGGTTTTGCTTACACCTGCGGTCCTAATTGTATGTGGTGGCCCCAGAGGGTACTGCATGCAATTCTGCCTAACAGTCTGAAACATTTTAATTTTCAGATGTAAACTGCGTAATGTATGCACTGTTCTCCTTAAAGTGTACATTTATTCCATCATCTTAGAACTGGTATCAAAGTCACTTGTGATTTGCCTTTAATGTGAGCTCTTTGATGGTCATTGTGTAATCTGCAAAATGTAAATCTTGTATGGTCTGTGTACAGTTTGTATGAGAATTGTACATTATTTATTGCTTTGCCTTAAACTTGTCAATAAAGGTCCGCTGTCACTTGCCTTTGATGTGAGTTTTTTTTAGATATTAATTGTGTGATGTATGAACTGTAAAAGTCATGCACTCTATTTACAGTTTGTATTAAAAGTGCACATTTATTGGCACATTTATTCTGACACCTCAAAACTCACATCGAAGTCAGCTTTAACTTGCCTTTGATGTGAGTTTTTAGGAAATGTTAATTATGTAATGTATGGACTGTAAAACTCATGCTCTATGTGTAACCTACATGGCGCTTTCACATGTATTCGATGACCTTAACACTGAAATCAAGGTCAAAAGTGTAATGTACAAACTGTTACTTGTGTAATATACGAATTGTGAAACTCTTAATATCTGTGCACAGCTTGCATTAAATAATATGCAAATAGATTCTGTGCACGCGTCATTTATAGATGCATTTTAAATGTAAAGTCAATTTACAACATTTTTTTCAGACCACCGATTCCAGATCAAAACTAGGAGCCTTCAAACAATTGTGGAACATTTTGAGATATTTGAGCCAAACATTTTTTTTTTCCTCTGGGAAAACCACATGTTAAAGGACATTCAAAAATACAATAAAAGTTTAAAAAAAAATCAGCTATGGAACAGTTAATGTCCAATTCTAAAATTAAACTAGCACAAATGCATCATACATATTTTAAATACACATATATTATAGGGCTCTGGGATATAATTACATCCCAAAAGAATATAACTGAAATACCTACTGGAAAAATGACTGGCCAGCCTTCAAAAATTGTCCACACTGAAAATGGACCTCGTAGTGCAGACTGTGTGTATTTCTGCAAGTAACTCAAGGAAGAGTTGTGATAAAATGGACATGCAATGTGAATGGCTGAGAATTGGAAATCAAAAGGCCTATGTTTCATTAGAAATGGGAAAGGTCAAATTGAAAAAGCAAGCTTTAATTCATATTTAATTCATATTTGCAAGAAAAAATCAAAGGTCACTTCCATGAATAACAGGGTATTCAAATACTGAAACTAAAATGGCCTTGTATGTGCATTTTGCAGTGTTAAATCAAGAAATTAGTAAAAAAATCCACTGCTAAAGTATATCAGCGAAAAGACTGTATTAAAATGTGTGATTTGTTTCACATGCGAAATATCGGCAACAATTTGTGTTTCTATGTGTCACATGTAAATCTAATTGAGGCCTGAGACAGACCAACTTTTCTTGGTGTTGGTCAGATTTTCAAGGCCTGCCTGGCTTCTTATGTGGAAGGGAAATCTCTGTAAAGCTCATGTATACTGAAAGCATTTATGACCTGGCCAGATCAACACAGACCCAGCCTAGGATGGGGAAAATTCTTAGAACTATAAGGTTTAAGATCAAAATTGTGGTCAGTTGAAGATTACGGGACACAATACCAGATGTTAGCATGGCCTCATGGCATCAAAGGGCATCACACATCTCTGTAAAGATAATCTATACACAAATCATTTATGACAGGGCCAGATCAACAGAGACCCAGCCCCATCATTTGTCATCACATATCTCTGTAAAGCTAATGTATATCCAAAGCATTTATGACAGGGCCAGATCAACACAGATTCAGCTACTAACTATCATAACTAATGACCTTCTCAGCAACGATAAGTCACAATGCATCCATTCATATTTCATTTTAAAGATAATTTCAAAGTGAACTTATTGAAATAACCTGTATCCACGTGTGACTTATAGAATTGCAATAGCAAGCTAAAATGTGTTATTGGCTGCCCCAAAAAGGTAAGAATTGGTGAGCTGGTGTGTCATGAAATTAGGTACGTGGACATGAAACTTCATGTTCATAACTGTAATACCTTTTGTGAAAAGCCTGTGCAATAAGGTGCCAAAATGAAAGTAAGCTTCAATGATCTGTCATGCGGAGAGGAATATTAATATCTATATATTTCTATGACTACTCTAAAATCATCATTAATGTCTACCTAAATGGCACTGTTATGGTCCAAGGCCCTCATGCCAATCTCCTCCTCTTTGATAGGCGCTTCCCTCGCTTCATCAATTCCTCTCACCTCCTGCTGTCCTCTTCTCTCCCCCCTTGGCTACCTTTCCCTCTCTCTCCTCCTCTGTCCCTCCTACAGCTCTTTCTCCTCCGCAAGGCGTACCTCTGATCTGTACCCCTCCCCGGAAGTTCTTTAAGGCTGGCAACCTTCTTCATCTTGCCACTATCAACTCTCACTCTGCTGTCAAACAAACCTCTAACATCTGTCACCTCCTTGAAGAACTAGACATTGATGTCCTTGGTCTTACTGAGACATGGTCACGGCCAGCTCTGTCACAAGCTTTGACACTCTCCTTCCTGATGGCTACAAGGTCCTCCCGGCACCCAGATTCTCCCGGTCCAGTGGGGGGGGTAGCCCTGATCTTTCCTGAGTGGATTCCTGCCTCTATCATTCCCACTCAGACTTACTCCTCTTTTGAATGCCTTGACTGTAGGCTCTCTCTCTCTCCTATCCAGTCACTTACTGTGGCTATCATCTACTGGCCTCCTGGTAAAATCACCTCATTTCTCTCTGAGTGGGCAGACCTCTCCTCCTCCCTCCTCGCCTCTACCACTCAACTCTGCCTCCTCAGTGACCTCAATATCCATTTAGACTCTTCTTGTTCTTCCTCTGTACTCTTCCTTGACTTCTGCGACTCCCTTTCCCTGTCCATCCTCCCCTCTGGCCTGACTCACTCTGCAGGGCACACACTTGATGTCTTCATCTCCTCTGGCCTCCCCCTTTTCATCCCTCTGATCAATCCCTCCTCTCCTATCATCTCTCCCTCTCTCCCCCCCAAGCCAAGCCTACCACAACACTGCCACCTACCTTCTCGGACGTCCGGCTATGAAGCGTGTTACAGTTCAGGCAGTCACCCCCTCCTTCTCCCCCCCTCCATCCTGACACAGCCATGTCTCTGCTCTACTCTTCAATTTCTGATACTCTTGATGCTCTTGGCCCTGTCATGAGGAGCCGTTTGAAGTCCAAAGCCAAGTGCAATTCCTGGTATGACTCCGACCTAGCTACACTTAAACGTAAGTGTAGGGTGGCTGAGAGGAAATGGAGGGCTTCTTGTTCATCCTCTGACAAACTGGCCTGTCGCCTGCTCCAAAGGCAATACTGACTATCTTTCTTCACCAAGAAGAGAGTCCACATTCAAGCTTGTGTCTCCGCGGCATCTAGAACTCAGCTGAACTCATTCAAATCTGCAAGGAACTAGCGAACCCTACTGCAGTCTCTATCCCTCCTGTTGCCTCCCAGGCTCTTTGCAATGCCCTTGTCTATCACTTTATATCAAAAGCCCAGGACATCCTGTCCACCCTCTCCACCTCTCCCTCTCCTCTCCCTTCTCTGTCTGTGCTTGCTGACCCTCCTTCAGCCACCCCCCACCCTCCTTCTCGTCCTCTCCTCTTTTCCCCCCTGATGAGGTCGCTAGACAAGTCTGGTCTATGAAAGCCATTCCAAAACAGGTTCATCCCTGTTCCTCTAAAACCATCAAGGACCACATTGACACCCTCACTCCAGCCCTTGCTGATTTTTGCACCTACTCATTTGCCTCAGGATCCGTCCCCTCCCCACTGAAGCACTCCCTTGTGCATCCTCTTCTCAAGAAACCCACAGCTGATCCTTCTTGTCCAGCTAATTATCACCCAATTTCCATTACTCCCTTTCTGGGCAAACTCCTGAAAATGTTGCCCATCTCTCAGCTCAACCTTCATTCCAATTCTATTGGCTGTCTCCATGACCACTAGTCTGCCTTCAAAGCTGCCAGAAGCATGGAATCTGCTCTCCTGAACATCCTTGAAGATCTGCTGTCCAACCTTGACTCTAACATTCCATCTGTCATCCTCCTCAATCTCTCTTCTGCCTTCTACACGTTCAACCATACCATCCTGCTCAACTGTCTCTGTGATAACATGGGTATCACTGATTAGGCTCTGGTCGGGCTGACCTCTTTCCTCTCTGATCGACTTTCCCAGGTCCAACTTGGGTCATTCCTATCATCTATCTTCCTTTCTACATGTGGTGTTCCCCAGGGGTCTAACCTCTCGCCCTGGCCTTTAAACCAATACCTGCCAATTCTCGCCCACTGCATTCATTGCCATTTTCTGCTCAAATTTCCAGTGCTACACTGACGACACTCAACTCATTTCCAGGCTGCCCTCAGCCACCTCCTCTCCCTCTCTTATCTCTGATTGCCTAACTGCTATTCGGAATTGTTGGTGTGCCACCAATGATCTTTGTCTGAATGCCAGCTAGACAGAGATCCTCCTCATCGGCACACCTTCACCATCCTTTCCCCTCACTCTCTGGCCAGCCTCTCTTAGCCCTCCTCCCACCCCCACCTGCAAAGCTAAGAACCTCAGGGTCATTTTTGACTTCACACTTTCCTTCTCCACCCACATCTCTGGTGTCTCTAAAAAGTCAAACTACCTCCTCAGAGGTACTCTGCCTTTCCTCTCCTTCCCCCAGAAGCTCATGGTCTCCCAAGCTCTGGTTCTCTCTAGGTTGGACTATTTTAACAGCCTCTTTCTAAATCTACCTGCCTCTACTCTCCGCCCTCTGCAACTAATCCAGAACAGGACTGCAAGACTTGTCTTTGGCTTCAAGCCCTGGGATCGTATCTCTCCAGCTCTGATATCTCTCCATTGGCTCCCAGTGGATGCTATGATTACATTCAAAACCTTCAGCTATCCCTCCGCAAATACCTCTCCTCTCGAGCTCTTCGCTCCTCTACCTCTAACTCCCTCAGGGTCAGTCATTTTTCAAAGAAGCAAGCTGGGGCTAGATCTCTGTCTTCGGCGGGGCCTCCCTCTGGAACAGCCTCCCTTCCGCTCTAAAACTTGAGGAGAACCATCTCCGGTTTTGGAAGTACCTCAAGACCTTCCTCTTTGATTCTGCCTTCGCTCCCCCTCTCCCCGGCTGATCTGTTCTCTCTTGGCACCGTGCACCTGGCCACCCTCTGTCCCCTGGGCCCAGGTACCTGCTCACCCTGCTACCCTTCTGCACTGCCTCCTGGCCTCCCCTTGCACCGGGGACTGTATCTGTACCCATACAGTCCCCCCTTTTTTTCTTCCTGCACTTATCAAACCTACCATGTCTGCTGCCTTAAAACCAGCACTTGCCAATTGATGGCTGCACTACCACTGTTTGTTGCCTTTATTATTTATTTTTTTTATTATTATTTATCTGTTTCTCCTTTGCTCCGTACTCTCCATACTCTCCACTTCTCCCCCCTTCCATGCACTTTTCCCCACCCCTTCTCCCATGCACTTGCGCGTTCTCAATGTCACTGGGCTTAGTAAGATTGTTCTTTTGTTCTCCCCAGTTCCCCTCCCTTGTCGCACTCTGAAACAATTGTTTACGAGCGTGATAGAAATAAAATATCAATATCAATATCAATATATCATGGCATGAATAAGTACATTACAAAATGGTACCATGTAGAGATTTTTGGGCAAAATTGGACATGGAAATAAATGTGAATCTCAAAGGGGAGTTGCAAAACCTCTGTTCTAGACTCCTGAATCAAACCAAGAGAGGAGCTGGACTTGGGGGTGGAGAGAAATATACATGTCGAATCCTGGATGCAAGATCATAGGTTAGCACTGCCTAACTTTCCATGGGAGTGGCTTAGGGAGCAATCACCAAAGGAGATCTGCTGAAACCTCATCTGGGTGGAGATATTGGAAAAGGGCTGGAGATTTCCATTGTTGGAGAGACTAGACAACAGAGGCTGTAATACTTCCCCGGAGCCATAGACGGAGGATCGCTGTGGGATTCTATTGATTGAAGTGCTGGCTAGAATCCTGTTTTTCCATAAAAGCGAATCCCTGCTCAGTTTCCATTAAGTAGATTGTTCAACACAATGTCAGCATGGGGAACTATTTAATTGACCTTTCCCCTTTAATTATTGGATTCTATTCCATTAGTGCGTAGGGGTAATTGTGTAGACCCTTAGCATATTTGATTGTATATTAATTTAATCAACTCCCAAATAGATAGATGCAGGGTTTAGCTTGGAAGAATTCAAAACATCCACCCTCTCTCCTCGCAAAGATACAAGATAATCATTTAAAGTAATTGGGGTATCTTGATTTTTCCTGTACACCCTAACTTCTCTAATGAAAATGGGTGTCCTACCCTAAAATGAAATGCCCAAATAAACCCCTTACCAAAACATGTTTTTAAACAAAAGATATATTTTCCACCAAAAGAAAATTATTTATCATCCCCATTTTACTGTCCAACTTCCACAACACGAACTTTATGTGAGGGGCGGTCTCTGAAAAGCAACTTGTCTAAACTGTCCCTAATCCCTGGACCTGCCCTTTGAACAGAAGGGTGCTGCATGTAATTATGCTTGGGTTTTTGCGGCTGGGGGAGACCTCACGGATCCCACACTGAACATGTGATGTATGCCTTCTTTTAGGGGCAAAACTGGGTCAAATACACAGTTCTGCAATGCGGTTTTTAGTTGCGGCTTTAGCTAAGGGTCTAAGATATCAGTGATTATTGAATATATTAATGACTATGAAAAAGAGAATGCCACACATGAAACTTCACAGCGACGTGGCCAGTGCTACCAGTCCGTGGTGGATACAATATTAGGGTTCTGAATTAACGATGGGATGGGTTGCAATAGGCATAATACAATGCAAATATATCATGGGTCACTCTTCTTCCTATTATACTTACAGTCCTTTATAATTAAATTGGACCGTCCGGTTCTGGTCATAGGGTCAGATCAGGTCTACCGGCAGCAAGGCACCTTGGGAGGGACCGGATCAGCGGCGTGGTTCTGGTCAATTTCGGACTGCACCTCAGACTGGATTTGGAAGGACCTTCTGATCACTGGACACAGCAGATTACAGGATGCAAGTTTCAGCGGGCAAACCTTAATGGTAGCAAGCCAAGCTGAATCAGAATTGTTCTTTTAAGTTCTGTATGTTTTGAAATTGGGTCTAGCTAGCAAGAGTTCTGCAATACTAAAGTCTGGATTCTGAAAAGAAATCTGGATCTTCAGAGATTCTGGAGTCAGCTACAAGATGAAGAGTTCTGAAATAAGGTGTTGCACGGACATCGGATGGGTTCTGGAAGCAGTGTGTCTATGTGTAGTGAAACTCCTATATTTATATTGTCAAATGCCATCCCCCAGTTTATGGTGTGGGCAGCATTTCAAAAAGACACCCCCAGGGCTGTAAGTGGCTACAGTCACATGCTTTGTCATGGTTGGCAGTCTGAACAGAGCTGTCATCTTTATGATCAGGATTTAGGAACTCCCACATTAATTTTTACCAAAGCATAACTTTAGCACAAATGTACATTTCTAACATTATGTACCCTAATAACATTGGACACATATATTTTATATTCAATTGTCTATATTTACATTCACTCCTCATCTTTGTGCGAGCTGTCTTGGTATTCTATGGATCGTTATCAATTTTAACTATAACGGTTTGGATTAATCATTTCTAATTCGGTACATCTCTAGCCGCTGATCAGTGGATAATGTACATACAATTTTAGGTTTGCAACATTGATCGTTCTACTACAGTGCACATTTTCTCATAACGTTGGTTGCCTAAATGGTACACGTTTCCTCAACGTCCTCAAATCGCAAGCCTGAAATTAGTTTAATGTCTACCAATTTTCAGATTTGTTCCTCTTTAGTTTGCTCAGTTAAAGAGTTCTAAACTTTAATCAAACATAAGGATTTAACATCAAAGTTCTCCTTTGTAAACTCCCCTTCCCAGGTAGCAGCTGCCCAGTCTTTTGATCAGGGCGGGTGTGTTCCCTTCCTGGAGGGCGAAGCTCCTGCCCCTCCCAGCAGAGGTCAATGCTCAGCTTGTCCTTTGTTCTTTGTTCAGCCCCAGATGAATATCTAATGCGGTCCCATTGTTCTCCTTGTTGTCATTATGGGTAACCATTAGGCTTCCTGGCTTCAAGGAAGTGTCAAGCTGAGGTGTCAACGTTTACAGGCCAGGCACTGCTAGATCAGAATTAAATAGTGGATTTGCTCCAGACTGGGTTCCTTTAAGCTAAGGTCTTTTCATTTCACACATAAAATATAAGCACAGTTTATAAGGGAGGTGGACATTTTAAAAGAATTAGCCCTTCACAAACATGCTTTAAAGAGTGGAGTTTAATCAGGAAACAGAAACACTTTTAAACTGGGTTTGACAGCTAATTTCCTTCAGCAGCTGCCAGGCAGAGAGGCCTGGATTCCTCTGACTGCCTGGAGAATCCATGATTTCAGCACACTTTCCTTTCCATAATTCTCTGCGAACATGACTGAATTGTTAAGGGTATTTTGGGATGTTGCCCTTCTCTGGCTTTGTTTCAGGTGACAGGTGACAGTAGTGATTCCTGTTCTTTACGCCAAATATACCTGTGTGTGTGGCAGGGTGTGCAGCTCTTTTGTGGTTTATGAACCCTGTGCAATTTTGCAGATATAGTGTGCACGGGGGTTATCTCCTCCATTTTTGGCAGTTTTCTTTCCCCATTGGCAAAGGGGTGCAGGGTGGCGCATTGGCGTGGATAAAAATATTCCACACTGCAACACATTACTGTGTCATTCGGAGTATGTAGGGGTTTCACACAAAATGAAGAAAACGATGTGGAATGAAACTGCAGAGCTCCCTTAGTAACGCTTGCTTCCTTTGGCTCTTGCCCCGCATCTGCTATTGTTGAAGCTAATGTTAAAGCAACACTAAGGCTTAGCTGCTTTAACATCATGTGCTGTCTTGATGTAGGACACACTTGATTGTCGGTGGTGGAGTGATACAGAGTAACATAAACGTTAAAAACAATCCTCGATGTTTGTTGGCTCTGAAGAAGTTGAGTGCTTTGTCAGGTATACAAATTCAGGGAAATGAAGCTTAAACTTTTTCATGAAAATCAGCTAAATTAATTCTGTGATCTAATTCAAAACAAGCGTTGGTAAAAAAAATTAGGATGGAGTAGATGAAGACTTCCGGCAGATGCATTGACATCAGGAAGAAAAGATCCTGGGAAGGGCTCTTGCTCATCCAAGTTGTACTACTGGAAATGGGAACAGTGCATCTGTAGACATTTCATCTAAAGCCTCCTATCTGAACCTCTCAAGAATTTCCGCTGGCTCTTTAAATGGAGTGGTCCAGTGCAGCAGGTGTTTCAAGATTCTGGCTGTAGGTGGCAGCATCTTTAATGGGTGGAGGTTGATTCTGCACAACTACCACTCATAGCTCCAGTGAAGAGACCAGTATGGGGCAGACTATCCAGAAGGCGTTCATGTAGAATGGGAAAATGTTCTCCCAAGGCATAGATGAGATCAGAGGTACAGGCAAGCCTGGAAGAGGAAAAGGGGGAAGAAAGAAAGTTTGGAGGACACAGGATGGCCATACTCCTCTGACTACGCTGCAGAAGAAGCAAAAGAAAAGCAATGAGGTTGAGAATGAAAGAAAGCAGGTGGTAGAACATATCCTCACCCAGCTCGGTCGAGGAAACGACAGCTGGCAGGAGCAGTCCTGTGAGAAGAAGCAGAAATGCTGTCATATTCCAGTGAAGAGAAAGAAAAAAGATCTTTCAAGAAAAGAAAGACCAAGGAGAATCGGGAGGAGAAGGGAGACAACTTTGACCCAGACACTCTCATTCATCCCTGGACATCAGAGAGGGAGCCACCAACAGAAAAAGCAGTGTACCTTATGAGAAGGTAGAGAACACCACTGGCAAAACAAGCCAGCAAAAAACTACAGACTTAGTTCCCAGACCACATTTACCAGAAGGAATTTCTAAAATGCCTGAAATAGACAAAAGAATGCTCACCTGCACGGTCAAATATACTAAACACATCAAGAAATGGCTTGATGGATCTTGAAAATGATGCCAAAATAAATTACTGGCTGTGTTGTGTCCAATTACAAAGATACTCCATATTGGCTGATAAAGTGAAAGAGAAATGGGGGAGCCTAGGCCCTACGGTTCCAACAAGATGTGCCCCGAAAGCCATGTGCCTACTGCATAATGCCAACAGTACAATCACACAAGAAACCACTTACTATTCAGGAAACTGCTCAAATCCTGGCTCTTCACTTCACAACTAAAATTCCGCCCAGAGGGACACACACACAACTAAAACAGTGATGAATGAAGACACAGATCCCGATTCCCACCAAGCAATCAACTAAAAATAGAATCTAAAGAAGACACTCCACGACATACTGAACAAATATCTAAGAGATAGCCATGATAGGAATACCCTAAAGACTGAATACTTAGGCAGACCAAGACGGAAGGACTAGGACGATTCATCAATAGCACTCTGGCCCTGAACCACACCAAAGCTCCAACAAACCTATGTTACAATAGATAGCAAGGGAATGGGAAGCATCCAACCCTCAGCTCCTACACCAGTGGGAGATAAATAGACAACACAAAATCACATTATACAAAGTTCATTAGAATACAGCTGGGAGCGTGCCGTGCCATCACACACAACAGTAAGATGGCCACTAAAGGAAAGCAGCAATAACCCCACCCATAGGAATACAATTGAAATGGACCATGATGTACTAGAACCAGGATACACACCCCACTAACCCATCTTTCAAATCTCTGCATACCTAACCCACCTGGAAATTCACACAACCATCTCTCGGACAGCAAACTGCAGGTACTTTACCACACCGGATCAACAACAAACAAACAACACATAAACAGCACCAACAGCACACAAGGTCTTGCCCGGTCCAGTACTCACACCGAAGCTCAACGCACAGTGTATACCGAACTGAAGCCGTAAACAGAACACCACTTCTCCCACTCTGCTACTCCCCCTTCACCCGACTAACCCTACCACCAGCCTTCTTGTTTTACAGATCAGCCAGAGCTCCTGGGGACCAACTCCATTGGTGACAGTGTGCAATATAAATACCTTTAACATTAACATTAACATTAACAACAGAATGGAAAAGGTCCAACGTAGTACAAATTATCGTAGAACAAATTGATCATAAATTGAGCGAGTTAGCAACATCAGAGGCAGCATCAGCCAAACGATAATTATTTGGCAACTATTGAATCAGGGAAAACCCTAAAACAAAATGTTAATTTGTATTAATTCTTTCAGACTTTGTCCATCCCTGACTTAAGAAACAACAGGTTGCTCAAAAATAAACATTTGTTACGTGCTGTTTTGTTTGATTTTTATATAAATCTTCTACTACATATTTTACTGACATATTTCAATATATGAATAAAATAAACACCAAGGATATGTCTAAGTTGTATTGGACATTGTCACTTTCTTGGGGAATTTGCAAATCACTTGCTCAGACCTTACATGTAACCTGCTCAATACAGAGAAGAAAAAACAATGAAAGAAAGTTATGAAGATGGAGTTAGAAGGATATTAAAAAAAGGTACACTGTGTTTTATATTGTAAGCTATTGCAGATGGTAAGTGCCAATAAACCGTCCCAAACTTTTGCAACCTATAATTTGATTAAGCACCACATCCAATTCCATTACGACAATATGGATGAACCCTACAGGAAGGCTAATTTCCATCAAAAGGTACAAACCTATCGCCTCTAATATGTGCACAGCTATCTTCTGTAAAAAAGCATGCCTGCATCACTCTCTTCAACTTCTATTGCTTCCTCTGTTCCAGCCACCTCCAACCAACCTCCTCCTATCCGACCTCTACCCAATATGCACAACTGCAAAGTAATGTGTCTTCAATATGCTAACTGCATCATGGTGTCGTTACTGAAGAGCTATTTTAGAACACCAAATCAATTGCTACCACTACAAATATATATACATGTTTTGATTTGGCAATTTTTTTAATCCCCTTGATTTACAAAATAAAAATTGAAAACAACTCATGAAAAGAGTAGTCACAACAACCCCATACTTGAAATATTAATTGTGGACTGAAATGGCATTGCTAAAGCCCATAGTGTGTCTGTATTTATTGGTCCAATTTGCACCAGAAAAACATTCTGTTTTTTTACATAATAGGACTAATACCATTCATTCTAAATCAGCTTGCATTGGACATTGACTTTCAAGTGAATTTGTGAATCACTTGCTCAGACCTACAGGAAACCTGCTCAGCACAAATAAAACCTTCGACAAAACA
This sequence comes from Ambystoma mexicanum, assembly GCF_040938575.1. NCBI lineage: Eukaryota > Metazoa > Chordata > Amphibia > Caudata > Ambystomatidae > Ambystoma > Ambystoma mexicanum. The sequence goes on along the minus strand of NC_090930.1, from coordinate 565,695,778 downwards.
GTGACAAACCACTGATGAATGGCAAAAATATTTTGTCACAGGTAACATGAGTTGCACCATGAGCACACTGTGGGTTCTGCAGTCAAAATGTTAAAAAAGGAGACAAAATGGTGGGCATCCCGGTAGGAAAGCTCAGTGGCAACGTGTTCACCTTGGAAGCAAGACGGCATGAAGCAACATAAGTTCGATCCCCGGGTCTGCACTTAGAAACCTCTGGGTATTTAAGCGCGTTATAAATACGCAACTAAGCCAAAAAAAAAAAACATTTACGCAACTAAAAAACAAACAGTTCCTGTAACAGCGCCTCGATGCCTGTGGGCTGTTTGAGCGCTTTAAACAAATGCAAATAAATAAATAAAAAATATATACTTTCTAAAATTGAAGGCCAAAAAACAGGACTATATTGTAAAGAAACTACTGAAATGGTTGACACATTTTCACTGCAACCTACCACAAAGACGTAGACATTTACAACATTAACAACAGCCAATTACAAATGCTGAAACACATAGAAAACTCTGCCCATCATCCCTCTTAGCCGCGGCTATTCAACATGGTTACAAATCTTGTCTTGTAGCCTGGCTATGCATACCTTTTCTACAAACTCAAAATCAAACTAAGCCAACCATCAAAACTTCAAATGAGCTGTATCTTCCACATGCAAATATGATTATTGCATAGAAAATATATGGTCCAATAGACATGGCTATAATAATAGCCCGTCTACCCCAAATACTACACACTACAATGACGCACGTGCTTGTTATTGCTGCGGTTATAGAGAAACCTCACCTGTTCGTATACCCTTGGCTAAGACACGTCCACAGACACTTGATATGCCATTCATTAGCGTGTAGCCGTGGTTACACAGGTTGCCACTTTTACCATTGGGTATGAATGCTGCGCAACAAGGTTGCTGCTTGGTAGCCATGGGTAAACATGCCAGCCATTGCTGTGGCTATGTGCAATCCTCAATACACCATGACTGCTCATGGAGGTATGTAAAGTGGATGATAATAAGGAAAGCACAGTATACATAGTAGTAATGATACAGAAACGGGGTTAACTTGGCTGCATGAAAAACAATTTTATACACATTAGTATCCTTCAACCTGTAAAAAAAACACAATTAGTTAAAGAACATACTACATGAAAACAAATTAAATACAAAGTAATATTTACACAATATAAGATACAACATTGGTGCACAGTACACTGTTGTTCTCTTTGCACATACTAATCATTGGGTCACTGGACAAAAAAATCCAACTTGGATTACAAAAAACATACTTCTGGATGGTCTGCCCCATACTGGGCTGCAGCCTTTTTTTGCTTACATGTGGTCTTCTCTCTTCACTGTAGCTCGGAGCAGTGGTCTTGAAACATCTGCCGCACTGGAGAACTCCATTTGAAGAGTCATTATAGATGCTAGATGCTACAGTGGTTCAGAAAGGAGGCTTTTGATGAAGTGTCTACAGATGTTCAAGCTCTCATCTCGAGCAGTACCACTTGAATGAGTGAGAGTCCTTAAAAGGACCTTTCTGTCTAATGCTGATACATCTGCCGGAAATGTTCATCCACTTCATCCCAATGTTGTGTACCAAGGTTTGTTTTGAATTAGACCTAGAGAGAATAGGGTGGAATAAATAAACTTGGAGAACATTGGATAGAAATCAATCACACGGGAAGAATCACTAGTACTTTAAAAAGAAAAAAAAGTTTCCCAATGTGTCATTCCCAATTGTTTGTCCTCACGGGACTCATGGGAGGAGCCAATTGTGACATAGACAGTACAGTACTCTCATACTGTCTGTCCCTGTCCTGTCTGAGGTTTTAGAGTGACCAAGGACATACAGGAGTCTAACAATCTTTATGTTGTTATTTTTTTCAAAAATGAATTCTCTTTGACTTCTTCTACTGCCCCCCACCCTTTTTGTAAGCAGCACATCAGCGCTTCCCAAGGAAAGTGTTTTTGTTTCCCTATTTTTATGGCTAGGACAGGGACAGACAGTTATTTCTCTTCTATCCTGCTGTCTTCCAAATCCGATCCTGGATCTCCTTGGCCACTGCTCTGTAGCAACCATTGCATAGGCCATCCTGATTGGTTGGCATCCTCTTCCAACCTTGGACATTTGGCTTGTTAGCAACATAAACGCAAAATGAAACCCAGGTGCAGGGAATAATATTAGACAACTGGCTGCCCACTTGACCTATTAGCCTTACCATCTCTCATAAATTAGGCCCTAAGACAAGGTCTCTTCTTTGTAGTTGACCTTGCTGACTGTTCTCTTCTCCAGAACATTTAAGGGAGTGAGGGTATATTGCTATCTTCGTCTGGGGTGTTATAAATAGGACTTGTTTTCTGTTCTTGAACCACGTGTGATGAGACCATGATTCCTCCATGTTATCCTTTTATTTAGTGCTATTTGATTCAATTATACTGAATGCTATTACTCTCTTTGACCTCTGGAGTCTTGGTTGCTCCGTCTTGCATATGCTTTCTTCATTTTTTTATTGTACAATACTTTGTACTTGCAAATGTTACTACTTTGCTTAATTTAAGAGAAATATGTCTTCCATACATGGCTTATCCTCTTTGACACCTTTCATTCTTTGCAGGTGCTTCTCTCTGTGGCATCCTTGATCCTTAGCCAAACAAATATTCTTTGTTCTTGCACTATTCAGTATTTCAGCGCTGGTCAGCTCTGCAACCTGGGTCTCTCTCCTTGGCGTTTTTAGCTTACTATTACACAAAACCGACATCCATATTCTCGACCTGGCTGCATTACCAGGGATATATTTTCTATTATAGCAAGCTTCTATATTTCTCATCTACCTTGCGTTTCTGCAAATGTACATTTTCTTCATCTCTTCCTTCTTAACTTCTCAGTATGTATGATTTCCTTGTACCCATATATCCATTTACTTTGTTACCTCGGTTACATCTTCGTTCTTTGAGTAGTTACATATTGTTTCAGCATATCATTGTGTCTTCTCTTTATGGCATCACTTTACACCAGTCAGACTTTACTTATAACCCTTCTATGTCTGGTGGTGTCTGCAGAATTCCGTCTTCCACTTCATTTTGATGGTACATTCGATATGGTTGTCTGAGCACATGTCTTTCATATATTCTATGCAGTATTAGAATCCCTATCTTTGTTACCCCCTCCGCTCACCTGCATTCTGTATGTGTTCACCCACACTCCAGGTGATGTAGCAACATTCTCCAGTTGGTTGACAGAATACCCAACGTACCACATATTTCTTATGATCCTTGGGATAATGTTTTATTTATTTATTTATTTATTTATTTATTTATTTATTTATTGTATTTATAGGTGGCACCTAGACCCGGAGAAATCACAGCACTGGGGGAGTGGTACAGAGTAGATAAGTATTTGGTACAAGACAAGCGGGTTACAGGTTTGTCATAGGTAACTTGACATATTTGTTTAAACAATGCTGGTTCCACTTTCATTCAATAGAATCTGTAGGCGGGTTCATCCTAGATATACATGCAGGTTATACGTTTGGTTTGGGTTACACATATTTTTTGAACAGTGCTGTTTTTGCTTTTTTTTGGAAGAGCGAGTAGGAAGGTTCATCTTGGATATGCTGGGGAAGGGCGTTGCAGAGGGAGGAAGAAATGGAAGTGAACAGGAGCCTGCAGCTCTTTTTTTATTTATTTTAATTTTATTCATCTTTATATGGTTTTACAACATTAAGAACCTTTTGCCTTGTCATCAATTCAAACACTGGATTTACATAATTTCCAACGACCCTTTCTCTCATCACCATAGCTTAAGTCAAATATCCACTGTTAGTAGCTTTCCGATGAAAAAACTCCCATCCTTCCTCATAGCCTTTTTTCACATCTATAGGTCAGAGTTTAATAACTTCAATTTGCCCAAAATTTGTCATTATCATCTTGATTAATGGCAGAGTGATGGAGATCTGTTCACCTGCAACCTGCAATTAACACCCTCTACCAATCACCCGCCATCATTGAGCCATATTTCTTAATCTCGTCTCCTAGAAGTTGAGTTCTCACATTTTTCATTGCTGGACAAAACAATATTAAATGGTTTAATGTCTCCTTCGTACTTTCTGAGAGACAGAGTCTACATGACACGTCCCTTCCACTCAATCTTCTTGGTCTCAGAACTTCTCTAGTTGGGAACAAGTTCAGTCGAAATTACATGAATTGTCCTCTAAAGTACCAATTCGGGAACAATTTCAGGTATTTTGGCAATGTCTTTAAATTCCTTGCTTCCTGTTGTGGTTTGCCGTACAATTTGTATGATTGGCTCTCTACCTGAGCAGTTATCCAGTCCTTTATATATAATTTCCTTTTGATCTTATCTGGATTCTCCACCAAGGTGTTGTCTAATTCACCCAGATCTGTTATTATTGTTTGGTAAATAGTCCTCCACTCCTGCATAGTAGTTTCATTATTGCCTTCTATAGCTTTCTTTAATGCTACAAATCCTTCCTTGGCTTTTCTTTGATGCATCTTCGATAGAGAGAAAGAGATTTCCAGGTCACTATATCATTCATTGATGTCAAACCGAGTTCCATCCTGACTGCCTGGATTGGTGTACTGTTCGGCAGCCGGAGAACTCTTTTCCAAATAATTCCCTCTATCTTTGACCTATTCTCTGCTGGAAACGAGAAAGAAGATTATGCCCCGTATGTTACAATTGGTAGTACCTTCATATGATATAACGAAACCAAGGGGATCAATGAAAATCCACAGAATCTACTAAGGGGTAGTCTCCCCTTGGCACCCAGGTTTTTAGATTTGCTTCTTAGAGCCGCCACTCTTGGTGTGTCACTTCTGCAGGTCTTCCGGCATACACCCAGATAGGTAAAATAGTTTACCTCTAGAATTTGTTCACCTCGTAAGTACCATGCATGGTTATTTTTGTGATGTCCTCCTATGGCCTCTCCAAAGGACATAATCCTCGATTTCTTTGGGTTTATTTGAAGGCCATTTACTGCTATGCATTTTTCAGCATATAACAATCTTTCAATAGGGATCTCAGCTATTTTTGAAGGAAAACATCTAATGTTGGCAAAGGCTTCTTTTAGATGTGATATAAACAAGTAAAATAATTCTTGGCCCAATGGGCATCCTTGTTTTAGGTCTTTGTTGGTAGGTGTTGGATTTGATAAAAGGCCTGATCTGTCTAGCCTTACTCTTACAGTGGTTCCTGATTAAAGGTCCTTGATTTTCTAAATTTTTCCATAATTTTGGCCGCTTTATCATTTCAAAGGCCTGTGTAAGGGCTATAAACGCCATGTAAATCTTCTGTTGCTTGCTCCTCTCCACCTGAGCCTTTAAGATATTAATTATGAAAATGTTCAAGGAAGTCCCAACTCCCTTTATGAAACCACCTGCCATTCACCCTGTGGTCTGACATCCAGCAGCCCTATCGGTCGATAGTTATTAGGGTCTGACCTTGCCACTTTTTTAAAAATGGGGATTATCACTGCTATTTTCCATGTCATCGGCACCCTTTGTGATGTTATGATGCATTCAAACAAATTCAGAAGGAATATGGCCCATTGATTTGGATCCAGCTTCATCATCGCGCTGGTCATCTCGTCTGGACTGGGAGCTCTTGAGTTACTAGACTTTACGATATTCTCCTCTATAGATGTTACATCAATACCTAGGGGGTCCCATTCAATGTTGTTTATTGTCAGCGTAGGCGGCTCTTTTTCATTGATGTTGAAGAATTTAGCAAAATATAATGACCAGGATGGCGCTGGTAGGGGATTTATCATAAGAGCATCTTGTGGAGAGTGTAGCTCATTTATTATTGACCATATTTCAGCTGAGTTCTTTGAGCTAATCTTTAGGAGCATTGTTTCGGCATTCCTTTGTAGCAGACTTCTCTTATGTAGGCGTATCCAGTTATGAGGTTGTTGTTTCAATTTGTGAATTATTGAACAGGCCTGCATTTTAGAGATCTTGTTTAGCAGGTGAATACGGGAGTTAAGAGTCTTCTGTTTCTTGGTAACCTCTTGATCGTAAACATGATGATGACACGTTCATTTTTTTACCCCTGCCATTCTTGATCTCAAAATCTTTAAACAGTATAGAATAGTCAATCACTTGCACTCCCCCTTGGCAGTACAGATGGACTATTGCTGTGTTTAATTACTTTGTGAGGCCAATGATTTTTTCCTGATCCTCAGCCTATTTCTGCCAGGGGTAACTCCTATCACCTCCCTGTATTTATTCCCTTGTGGATGGTTTAAGGGGGCACATGTCAGTCCTAGAAGGTTGTGATCGCTTGCTGACATTTCTTCCACTGCCAGTAGTCATGTTACGAGACATACATATGTAGTCAAGAATATGACCACCGTTATTCCCTTTAATCGTTGTCTTTCCTGGCATACCACCCTGGGTTTTCCCATTTAGAATATCTATATTTCTGGAAAGCAGGATGTTTCTCCAGGCTTGACCTCTTATTTCTGCTCAGGTCATTACAGATAAATCGTCCTCAATCATCACTCTATTTTTGTCAAAACATATGCAGTTTAAGTCCCCACATACCATAAACTATGCATCTTGGCATTTTTCTCTTTGATGGTCAATCAATTCTGCAATCTGTTCTGGAAGATTACCATTTTCCACAATTGCCAGGTTCCAGTATATATTCATAATATTCAATGTCATTTGTGTGTTTTTCCCCCCTTTAGAGATCTTTCCAGCCAACAACTGGATATATGGCTTGGAGTAGAGCACTTCAAGTGACGTTAAATGCAGTTGATTTTTTATGGCCACCAAAAGGTATGGCATTGGTCTTCCTCCTGCACCCTTCACAGCTGGGTTTAAATAGACTGGGCCTCATTACGATGTTGGAGGTAATGGAAAAATGATGCTGGTAAGGGATTACCAGCACTGCATACCGCTCTGGGCTATTCCGACTAAAGAACCCGGTATTAGCAGCACCGCTGATACCGTGCTCCCCTCTACCGGTATGCGCGCAGGCATATACCGGGATGCCGCTAACAGGAGGACATCACAAGTCAGGCAGACATGCAAATACCGGCATCATGAAGGCGCTAATAAGGGATACCATGATGCCGGCAATACCGGCATCGCAAACCACCCGCAAACAACTATGTGCAGTGTTCCCAACTGCCACAGGTGCACACAATCAGCACAGGTGGAGACAATGGAGCCTGGCCCAGTACAAAAGGAGCACACCCACACACCACACCCGTTTCCACACCAAAATTAATCCACTTGTAATAGCAATCCTGGGGCTGGAGGGCATACACCAGCAGCAACAACAACAGCAGGCACCACAGAGGAGACACAGGAGGAGAAGGAGGGTGAGACAGGCCCAGCAAGCCCCACCATTGCAGCCAGTGGTACCACGCAGGCAGCCTCCAATCCCTCGCATCAGAGCCAGTCCATTCAACCTAACCCCTGAGCAGATCCACATCCTGTACCATCTGGACTGGGACACCATCACCACCATTGTGGACATGATATACAACAACATTGTCAGCCTTATTGAAATATGCACCGCCATCCACCCTCTACTGAAGGTAGTGTCTGTGCACCACTTTCTGGCCACAGGCACCTACCAGCACACAGTAGGGCAGATGCAATGCATATCACAACCCTTATTTTCTGGGACAATGAACCAAGTGCTGGATGCCCTCCTGAAGCACTCAAGGAACTACATGTCCCTACCACGGACTGCCCAGGAGATATTTGACACGAAAGTTGGCTTCCATGCACTGGCAAGCATGCCAAATTGTATTGTGTACTTAACTTCACCCATGTGGAATTAGCAGTGCCGCATGCAACGGAGGTGGTTTACCGCAACCGTAAGCTATATCACTCCATCAATGTACAGATGGTATGTGACTCCAGCAAGATCATCACACATTGTTGTGCCCGATTCCCCGGATCAACTCATGAATCAATGGTCCTGCGGAATTCCACGCTACCACGCTACATGGAGCGACATGAAGGACGACGTGCCTGCCAGCTTGATAAGTTGCATGACAGGCACATGGAAGTGAAATGGGGGAGAGATGCACACACCATCAGGGTGTCATTGTTGTGGTGACTGCACTATGTCCACATCCCACAACACGTGCACCACCCATCATCAGACCTCACCCTCCGTAAAACACAATACAGCAACATGCTGTGAGTATACACAGTGTAAATGTCAGCATCAAATCACTACACAGGCCAAGCATCCATGAGAGTGCACAAATCAAAATCACCAAGGGTATCCACTGCTTGTCACAGGGCCATAACCACAGTAGCACAGCAGGTCACCATGGGAATATTCAGCGCTGAATGGCCATTAATAGAGAGACTACTGCCAACGCTGCCAGTAAGCAAATCATACAGAACACCACACATCACATGTATAACACAAACACAGCGGTATGCGTCCACAATGCATGAGCAACATCAAGGCAGTGTACGCCGTGTAACATCTTGACGATGCAATCCACACCATAAGATCATGGCACAGCACACATTGAGACAAGGTGAAATGTGTGCATACAACCAGGGACATGTGCATGTGACCAACAAATATCTGCAGGCATGTGTGATAACTACAGCAGTCCATCATGAATTGACGAACACATACCTTATTTGGCACCCATGCAGGTGATAGTGGCTATCCCTTGAAGACGTGGCTCCTCACCCCTCTCCGGAACCCGCAGAACAGGCACGAAGAAGACTACAATCATTCCCATACCCGTACCCGTGTGGTCATCAAGCAGACCTTTGACCTGTTGAAGGCACGTTTTCGCTGCCTCAGCCAGTCGGGTAGGCCACTCCTCTACAGGCATGAGAAGGTGGGCAAGATCATCGTGACATGTGTCATGCTGTACAACATGTGTATCCGACGAAGGTGCCCCTGCCCCCTGACATTGCACTGCAACCACCAGGTGATGAGGAAGATGAAGAAGAAGTACATGTACACTATGCACTGTAGACCAATACATGACACATATGCAATAATGAATGTCCACTCAAGTATTTTTCTGGTACACAACGGGTGTATTGAACAGTAAAATAGTGAACAATGCTCATGCCCTCCACCTATAACACACCCTCTCCCCTTCCCCCTCCCCCCACAACTCCCCCACACACCCTTTCCCCCTCCCCCCACAACTCCCCCACACACCCTCTCTCCCTCTGCCTCCCCCCACAACTCCCCCACACACGCTCTTCCCCCTCTCCCGTCGCCCCGCAACTCCCCCACAACCCTCTCCCCCCTCCCCCAACCCCTCCCAGCACACCCTGCCCAAACATGGTGTCCAACCAAATGCTGTAGGTTACTGCATCAATTGCCATTATCAGGCTGCCCCATCTACTTTTGGCCACTTCCCGTATCTGGTGGCGGTATGTCTGAATGCCGCAAGGTGTGGGCAGACCTGCGAAGGGGGCTGGTTTGATTGGAGCTCGATGATGATGCCGTGCCCGCTTGCTCCAGTCCTGGGGCAGGACGCTCTGCCTCCAAGGCATCCGCTATGCGGGAAAGGACCTGCCTCAGAGCAGACACATCCTCGCAGATACGAGTACTGCTGGCCTCAATGCCTGTCTCAGGGACACAGTGTTGTCCTGCCCCTCCTGCCTTGCCTGGGCACAGTCCATTACAAACTGCCTGACTAGGTTTGTCAGCTCCTCCTGGCACTGCACCGTATGTGCCATTTGCTGCACCCCATCCAGAACACCAGTGGAGGTGGATGCTGCATGTGGTAAATTACCAAAATCGTGTGGCTCCTCTGTGGGGCTCATGATCCCTTGCCCTGGGTCCCCTCCAGACTGCTCCTGTGTGCTGCAATTGTTGGAGTACAATGGTGTTATCTGGGGTGATGGTGGGGAACTGGGTGTGGCAGGTAGGTCAGATGAGTAATCCTCCACAGGGACACACACCTGGCCTTGGCTCCGCACATCCTTGTTGGTCTGGAGTGCTGTGGCTGCCACCTCCCCAACAGAGCTGTTGGCAGCTGAAAAGGCCCCATCGCCCATTGGCTCCTGTGCAGGGGACACAGATGTTGTGGGGACTGTTGCTGTAGCAGTAGCTCTTGGCCGCACCAGTGACGTGTCATCCTGTAATGCCTTCCCCTTCAGTGGCAGTCGTGGCTTGCCTGGCCCCTTTGATGTTGAACGCATGTTGCCTTCTTCCCTGCCCCCAGCCTTCTTCCCAGGAGTTGTTGCCTGTGGCGATGAGTCCCGGGCCTCGCTGTTAGGATCTGAGCCTGTGGGGCTCCTAAATGTTCCTCCCCTTGACGGTTTTGATATCCACCTCAACCTCTAATCCCATTCTCTCCATCTTTTTGCCAAAAATTATACCAACCTTCATCTATAGGGTACCCTGCATTGCTTGGCTGTGCTGGCTGTAACTCTTGTGTGGCCACGCCTTCACCACTTGTCAATACTGCTCCTTCTATGGAACTTCGACAACTTTTTCTGAAGCTATTTTGCTTTCTATTCTCAGCTTTTTCTGACAATGATGCATGATAGTCTGTATTTTGTATTTCTGGCTATGGCTTTGCTTTCATCCCTAGCTGTTTCTTCGTTTGCCGTTGCACTGGCTCAGTCAGTTCTTGACATAGAAAATGATCAAATAATGCTACTGTTTTATTTCATGGTTCTCTTGTCTCACAATGCCAATGTTCTTGAATATCCTGAATAAAAGCAACAGGATCTTCGTCCTCACACATTTTCCTTGTCAGGATGGCAGCCATATCTGATTTATCAGGATATTGTACTCGGAGCGCCCTCCATATGTCTGCTATACAATAATTAAAGGGCGCTCCATCATGTGTCACGTTTTGCACTGTTATACTCGCATATCCCGGTCATCTCCAAATTTCGTCAGCACCATCCCCTAGGGTAGCTGCTAGTAGGCCTTTTACATCACCCACTGCTAATGTCATACCTGCTGTCTTTCTTTCTAACTTATTAATCAATTTTCCTGCACCTGCAGTCTAATTAGGAAATTAGGAAATTAGGAAATTTGCAGTTCAAATTTTCTTTATCCATTTGTGACCACGGTATACATTCTGGTCATCCTCCCCCTTTCTCTAATAACAGAAATTGTGTGAATCCTGGTCCATAATCATATGCACCTATGCTCCTTGTCTTCCAGCGGCTAGTTTCACCCATTCATCTTCCACCTGTCAGTGACCTTAATCTACTTACATAAGGCAGGGATATATCCCCTGCACTACATGACCATGCTTGTGGCTGTTCAGAATATGGTGTAGGTTCTGGCATTTTTCCTTTTGGGTCCTCTAAGTCTGACCACTTTACCCTCTTGCCACATCTAGACCTGCCTAAAAGGTGCATGCGCCTTCTGTCCGCACTCTCTCGTTTTCTTGCCTTTGTTCGTCTGACATCATTATACCCCAACAGGTATAACTCTTGTCGCTTTCCTCATCATCAAGATCTAATCTACTTAAGGACAGCATTCTATTCTTGTCCATCATTACGTCATCTGATTGATCTCCTGTTTCTTTCGGTGGAGATCCTGCAATGCTTGCTCTGGTCTCGTAAACATCTTTCTCTCTAATTTGCCTGCATAGATAACCAATCCTTTTCCCTATGCCTTCTGCCTCATGCTCATCAGCCCATGGGCTCATCACTACTTGGGCGGTAACCCTTAAATCCGGCGGCAGCGCTATTACCGCCGGATTTAAGGGTCCGCCGAATCAGGGCTTCGGCGGATTTTGCCCCAGCTCTGAGCTGGGGGGAAATCCACCGAAAATGTGCACTATTACCGCCGGCGGGAAATCCGCCAGCGGTATTAGCGCGAAGATTCCCCATTGAACCCAATGGGGAATGGGGCATTCCCGAATGGGCTCAGTGGGGAATGGGGATTTACATTACCGCCGAACTCGTGATGCGACGCTATTAGCGCTGGGGAGTTCGGTGGTAGGGCTAATACCGCCCGCGCTAATAGCGTTAATGTTACTCGCCAAGTCATGATGAGGCCCCATGTCTGTATTCACGGTAGCCCCTTCAGCTGCATACAAAGCTGTTGGCTCCCTCTGTCTTCTTCCCATCATTCTCATGCTTCAATTGGTATTAAATAACTATTGATGATGCAGTCGACTTAATCATCCCTTTGTCCCCTACTCCTTCTCATTTCTTCTTCCCTTCTTCTCATCTCCCTTTTCTCTTCTTCCTCTCACCTTCTTTTCAAACTATGTTCTTTCAATTGCTGTGCTTCCATTTCTTCATGTTTCTTCTCCTCTATTCTCTGATTCTCTTTTTTCTGTTCTTCATACCTTCTTCGTTCTTGCTTTCACTTCCTCTTTTTCCTTCTCCTCTTTACCTTTCATGTTCCTTTACCTTCTTTTCCTGTTCCTCTCGTTCCTTGACTTTGTCAATACCCTTTCCATCTAATTTGAGTAGCACCTGTCCTCCCATCTACTTGTTCTGTACTATTGTCAATCCGCTACCTCTATCTTTCTCTCCTTTTTGTCTCTTAGCATCTTCTTCTGTCTGTATCTGACCTGAAAGCATTACGTCCTCCTCTTTATGCTGATTAAGTATCTACTCCTTCTCAGGTGGGTCTTCTCTCTCACTCTGATACATCTTGCATAACTCTAAAACAGCTAACCTTTTCTGTAACCCCCTGAGTATGCAGTATGTTAGTATGTTGTCATATAGTATAATACTGCTCTTGATAGTGAACTTTCTTGAGGTCAAGGCATGAACATTTTCTCAACTGTACCTTTTACCCACTAAGCATGGTATTTCCTTAGCTTAGGTGTGTATCTCGGTAATGTTTTGCACAGATGTAAACGAGGAGTGTCCCCCATGATAACCAGTCATTTTTGACTGTCAATATTTACTATGATCATCTTCCTTACTTTCTCTAGCAGGAGCATCTCATCTCTATTTAACTCTATTTTGGAGTGTGTTGCACACGCTTCTGTGGCTCTTAGTCACAGGAATCCCTTGAATAATACTCAGTACGGGAGTTTGATGCGGTCCCTTCTATTCTCCTTGAGATTAGGAATCAAGGTGTCTCTCTTTTAAATAAATCCTGTTACATTCCCCACTATAGACACATGCAAAATATTCCCTCCCCTTTTATTTGCCACTTTCAATGCTTCTACTTACATCTGTTTGTTCAGCTCGAGCCCTTCGGTATCGACTCTTCCCCAATCGACCACTTTGCCTTCTGGCGGCGGGGTGGACCGGACAAGAATTTCTTCAAAGGAGCACCTGCTGACCGCATCTGGCTACACATCTATTTTTCTCTTGCCCTTCACAGGAAACTCAGCAGTTTTCCGGCTGATGGTGGAAGGTGTCAAGAAAATGAGGGTCTGGGTCTTGAACCATTCACACTCCTACCAAAATGTGCAGTAGCACCTGGAGCATATCAAGTGCTGGATGGGATCACCAAAACAACGAATCACGGGCCCAAATAACTGGACAGATTCAAAGAATATCGCAAGGTACTACTCTATTATAAATTCAATAAAGCAGGAAATTCTGGCAACACATTGCAGCTTACTTACTCCCAAATACATTTCCATTACATAACGTCTTTATACCTCAATGTGTGTTAGCTATTACACCATCCCACATGGAAAATAGTAAAAAGCTATCAGGCTAAGTGACTGGTTAAGGGAACATATATACCAATAGCTTATTAAGTGTTAGTAACATCATTGGCTGCCCTTTATCTGGTAGGTATATCTAGAACAACATATAATACTGATAATATGAAAATAACAGCAGCAGATTGGCTTCTACAACAAGGTATGGTCAACCATTGCATAGGCCATCCTGATTGGTTGGCATCCTTTTTCAACCTTGGATATTCGGCTTGTTAGCAGCACGTAAGTAAAATGAAACCCAGGTGCAGGGAACAACGTCAAACAACTGCCCACTTGGCCAATTATTCTTACCATCTCTCATTAGTTAAGCCCTGATCCAAGGTCTCTTCTTTGTAGTTGACCTTGCAGACTGTTCTCTTCTCCTGAATTTTTAAGAGTACATTGCTATCTTCATCTGGGACGTTATGAATAGGCCTTGCTTTCTGGTCTTGCATGATGTGTGAGGAGACCATGATTTCTCTATTGTATCTTTTTATTTAGTGCTATTTGATTACATTATACTGAATGCTATTACTCTTGTTGACCTTTGGAGTCTTGTTTGTTCCGTCTTGCATATGCATATGCTTTTTTAATTTTTAATTGTACAATACTTGGCACTTGCAAATGGCACTGAAGACATTCATTAACACAAATGGCCTAGAAATAAACCCCAACAAAATAAAATCATGGTTTTCGGATTCAGAAATAGAAAAGGTAATCCTGGACACAAATGGTTTCTAGAAAAACTCTCACTAACAGAAGTTCAATCCCTGGTCTATTTTAGGACACATGTTAATATTAGGAGGTATGATGGCCTGAGGCTTCTTGCTCTAAAAAAAAAATGACTATGTTGACATCACAAGTGATTGTGATCTATAGGCGATTTGATAAGTACTCATTAGAGCTGGTAGTGACTGTTTACAAAGCCAAAGCGACTACGGCTCTGATTTGTGGAGCAGAGAGCTTTCTCTTCACCCCTTGTAAGGTGTGGGCCTCATTAGAAGAGGCATTCTGGAGGAAGATTTTAAAGGTCCCAAATTTAATAGTGACTTCAGTGATCAGATACGAATTGGTACTAATATTGCTATATGGTATATAAGTATATAGGTAGGTATAAGGTGTGGAAGTCGCTATCCTTATTTCAGAAATGCTTGCTACCATCTCCATCTCTGCATTCACAATCCTTTGTGCAGAGTTGGGCAAGATGGGCCCAGACATTCTAGGACAGTGGGAGAGTTCATGTAGGACCTTGCTAGAATCCCTAGGTGTTAATATAGAAGCCGTGATAACCAACCCGGACAAAATAAAATGAAAATCTGGGAGCAATACTGGATTCATACAATAGAAGATAGAAAGATCCATCGTTTGCAGTCAGCCCTAGCGAATGAAGTTAAGGCCTATGGTTGCAGGCAACAATATTTAAAGCTCTTTCCCTCGTCTTGGTATCAGTCACAGTTCATGGGATTCCTGTTCAACTTGCATCCAACTATTGAAATTAAGATGATCTAAGGGAAGAGTAACAAGACCTCTTGTAGATCTTGTGAGCTTGAGTTCCATGTAGAAACACTGCAACATGTTACAATATTTTGCAGGGGGCTGTCATCAGTCAGAACTAGGCATTTGGGGGATTGGATAAGAAAAAGTTAATGTTATGAGGCAGATACATTTTGGACCCTTCTAATGGGTGGGGAAGACTTTCTGGCAATTTTTGTGTTGGTACAGTTTTTTTTAAAGAAATGTTTAAAGTTTAGAAGAGGAGGTAGAGTAAATAGATGGGATACATTTTATATTTACATAGGGAGGGTGCTATTGGGACTGGGGATTTTATATGCAGTTTTCTTTCTTCGTTTCATTTATGTATGATGAATTGATAAAAGTTTGCACTAAACTATAAAAAATAAAAACAAAATGAAAAAAGAGCAGAGTAGTGCTTGAAACTGCTATTTAAAAATGTTTTTATTAGTTTGTCAGAGTTACAAGAATGTTTTGCACATACATATCCAACATTAAAATATTGATACATATCATATAATTATCATACCAAATGTATCCCTACTCTCGTTATAACAGTATGTTAACACAATAAAATACACTACAATAAAAAATAAATAGAAAACTCAGACCCACTAAGAGCATTTAAATATCCCATAAGGCCGATATAGAATTTCCAAGCCAAGCAATTTCATTATGATTTTCATCTACTAGACAACCAAATCCAGGTTGACATAGTAGCTGCAATTTCACAGTGTATATTATCAGGGCCCTCTTGAATGTTTTATTTCTTTTTATATCCTAATCATCCTGCATAATATGTGCAAATATCGCTGTTTCATTTGGTTTCTTTCCCACCTCTATCTACAATCTTATCATTGTTAATGTTGTTGATAATCAATATTCTTATAGACAAGGCAGCCAGAAATTTGCTGACTTAGTTTTATCTAATTCATTAACGAATTTACCAAACTACAACACATAATTTCCTTTCATTATCTTACACTGTGTAGGTACATGTCTAATGTTCTCGATGTTCCCTTTTTACACAAACAAACAAGAATAGGGATCCACAGGGATACTATACCAGGGGCACACACTTCTCGTACCTTTAATTTATTCATCCTCATTTAACGAAAAAATCTCCTAAATTGTGGAAATGGAAATTGACTTAAATGTCCTTGGGGCTTAACATAGGTAAACGCCATACTTGTGAACGTACTTCAGCTTTTAAGATTGCTGACATGTTCCTGGTTCATTCACCAATCCCATAGTCTCACATATTTCTTATATTTCTGCTTAAGTACACCACATTGTGCTTCCCAGAATGGTTCCAGGCTAGGGCTTCAGAAAATGTCTCATTGATTACCTTACATTCTAGGAAGGGGTCAGCCACACTATCACTGATGGCTTTCTTGACTAAAGTTGATATTGAATGCCCTTCAGATGTCATCATTTTTATATACAAAATGCCTCTGTTAATTTTGACAATGTATGAGAGGGAGGTGAGACCCAATTCTTAGAGCCTCCATTTTCATTGCCTGAGATAACCCCAAGAGTCTACGCCACACCTCCCCCTGCACTTTACTTATCTGTTTATTAAAATGTTCCTTAAATGCCTATACGGCATACATCATAGCAGTAGTACGTTTCTGCTTGTAGGCGTTTATAATACCCCAAAGCCAAAGCTATGACCAGCCATCTGCTTAGTCCAGATTTGGTCATCAAAAAATGTCCTTTTGGTCCTGCTACACTGCAAGGCGAAAGCAGCCGGCAGCACTCTGCAGTGTATCAGGACAAAAGGACAGTTTTTGATGACCAAATCTGGACTAAGCAGTGAAAAAGAATCCACATAAAAAAATTACCAGTAGAAAGCTGGAAAACTAGTGTCTGCAAACAGCACTGTGAATTTACCATTAAGAAACAAGCTAAACCAACTTGGTTAAAATCAAGGCATGCATGATGTGTTTATAAAGGAATCAAAAAGGGAAGAACTCTCCTGATGAACCATTGCGATTAACTGTGTATTCATAACTGTGTAGCAGCCACACAAGGATTTCAGAAGTACTCATACAGATAACACCAAAACGTGCAGAATACAACATTATATAGATAGCTGACGCCAGGGAAGAGCTTTTATTGGTTGCAACTTTCTTTAATCAACATTGTACAAAGTGATTTAGCTCTCCTATATGCAGCACATTCACTTAAACCTTGTTTGGTTGTTACATCAAATCCCAAACATGTGTATTTCATTACTCTCTCAATAGGCCTGTTTTCCACAAGCTTTCAAAGGTCATGTACTTTGTCAGATTCATGTTAATTTTTAGATCATTTCACTTAGGGTATTCCAGAATAGCAGCTGCACTTCTTTTTAAACCCACCATAGTATGATCAGAAATAATCACGTCATTGGTGTAATAAAGCCAGATGACGTGCTGATTCCCCACCTTAGGGGGGCAGTTGTTAATAGTGCATAGAGTCTCCTCCATACCTGCCAGGTATAGATTGAACAACATGGGTGTTAGCACACAGCCCTGTTTCACACCCCGACCAGTGGGCATTTCTCTATTAAAATCAACCATGCTGTTCAATCTCACCTGGACTCTTGTATCAGTGTGCATGGACCTAATTAAATACAATAACCCCACTGGCATACCAGCTTTTCCAACAGTTGACCAAATTGAAGCCAGCTGAGAAGCCATAAAATAAAGCATAACGTGGTGATTTTCACTTCATTCTAGACTGATTGATAAGGGAATTTAGAACAAAGTTAATATATATTGTCGATAAACCAGGTTTGAAGCCAGTTTGGAAAATAAAATACTAAGCACCCTTTCTTCTGTCCCCCAACTTTCTACTTCTATCAGTATGAATGTTGAGAAAACCTTACGACGTACATCTAAAAGAGAAAGCAACCTGTAGTTATCAATATTATCCTGATAGCCATTTTCAAATACCGGGATGAGATGAGCAAGCTTCCAGGAGCCCTGGACAAAACCCAATTCTAAAATAGAGTTGAATAAAGATAGCAACATCCAGGCTCATCTCTCTGTATTTTTCTTAAGTACCATATTATCTAATCCATCCGGACAAGGGAGTCTGGATGGCTTCGATTTAACTTTTACATCAACACGCCGATTCATGGAATAATTAGCGCGGCGCAAGTGGGCAAAAACGTGCGAATCGCAGTGGAATAGCGAAAATCGCAGTGCAAGTGCGAAAATCGCACGAAAAGCAGCGCACGTCGATTCATGGAAGGCCGTGCGCGAGAAAACCAGCGGATGTGCGATAAAAAAGTGCGCGGCGCACGTTGGCGCACAGGCCATCTAACAGCGTGCGCCAGGTCACAGCGAAAATCGCACAGGCCACAGCGAAATTCGCACATAGCGCGGCGCACGCAACAAAAGTAGGCGGAACACGGGCGTAACACTCGGAATGGGGAAAAACTTGCCAAAACGTGGGCGTCACGCGGGAAGTACACGCCCACACGCTCGCCTACAACACGTATTCATGGAATAGAATATGGGAAAAAAGCGCACGCTCAAACCAGCGCACAGGCACAAACACGACCGCCACAAGAAAGCAGGCGGTAGTGTCTCTGCGGCTGTAAGAAATGTGCGCCAAAAGGTGCGCCAACAAATAGCACCTATATACTGCCATGATGAATGTCCCATACTGTGGCCCTCCAGGAAAAATTACGTGCAAAGGGGTACCCACAAACACGGACACCCGCTGACACAAAAAATGTGTGCGTGTATACCGGGGTGCGCGGCAAGTCTCACACGCGATTTCAGCAGGAGTACATGCATCACAGGGGTTCGCGTGAAGTCATTCACGCGATCGGGCCTGGGGGAGCGGGCTACGTGTATTACAGGGGTTCGCGTGAAGTTCCTCACGCGATCGGGCCTGGGGGAGCAGGCTACGTGTATTCCAGGGGTGCGTAAGAAGTTCCACACGCGAATAGCCTGGGCGCATGTATTTCAGGGGTGCGCGGGAAGTTCCACACGCGAATAGCCTGGGCGCCTGTATTTGAGGGGTGCGCAGGAAGTTCCACACGCAAATAGCCTGGGCGCGTGTATTTGAGGGGTGCGCGGGAAGTTCCACACGCGAATAGCCTGGGCGCGTGTATTTCAGGGGTGCGCGTGAAGTCATTCACGCGATCGGGCGTGGGGGAGCGGGCTACGTGTATTACAGGGGTTCGCGTGAAGTTCCTCACGCGATCGGGCCTGGGGGAGCGGGCTACGTGTATTCCAGGGGTGCGTGAGAAGTTCCACACGCGAATAGCCTGGGCGCGTGTATTTCAGGGGTGCGCGGGAAGTTCCACACGCGAATAGCCTGGGCGCCTGTATTTCAGGGGTGCGCGGGAAGTTCCACACGCGAATAGCCTGTGCGCGTGTATTTCAGGGGTGCGTGGGAATTTTTACACGCGAATAGCCTGGGCGCGTGTATTTCAGGGGTGCGCGGGAAGTTCCACATGCGAATAGCCTGGGCGCGTGTATTTCAGGGGTGCGCGGGAAGTTCCACACGCGAATAGCCTGTGCGCGTGTATTTCAGGGGTGCGCGGGAAGTTTTACACGCGAATAGCCTGGGTGCGTGTATTTCAGGGGTGCGCGGGAAGTTCCACACGCAAATAGCCTGTGCGCGTGTATTTCACGGGTGCGCGGGAAGTTTTACACGCGATTTCTGTATTTCAGGGGTGTATTTCAGGGGTGCCGGGGAGTCCCACATGTGATTTGACAAAGTGGGTCCTCCCAGGTGTACCCTGTACACCCTCCACGGCCCCTGCAGACAGCCCACACCACAGGGGACTACCCTGCATCCCTGGTCATGTCCCGCAGGCAGCCCACCCAACATGGGCATGCCCCCCAGCAAAGGCACATGTCTCCTTGAACTAATGAACACCAACTCATGTCCCCTTGCACCCCCAACCCCCAGCACTGTGGGGCACCTGCCAGCAGGCCCCCACCCATGTCTCCCACCACCCCCACCCCCCAGCCACCAGGGTCACCCTCCACCAGGCCCCCACTCATGTCACCCACCACCCCCAGCCCCCAGCCACCAGGGTAACCCTCCACCAGGCCCCCACTCATGTCTCCCACCACCCCCACACCCCAGCAGTGCAGGGGCACCCTCCACCAGGCCCCCACTCATGTCTCCCACCACCCCCACACCCCAGCAGTGCAGGGGCAGCCTCCACCAGGCCCCCACTCATGTCTCCCACCACCCCCACACCCCAGCAGTGCAGGGGCAGCCTCCACCAGGCCCCCACTCATGTCTCCCACCACCCCCACCCCCCAGCCACCAGGGTCACCCTCCACCAGGCCCCCACTCATGTCACCCACCACCCCCACCCCCCAGCCACCAGGGTCACCCTCCACCAGGCCCCCACCCATGTCTCCCACCACCCCCACCCCCCAGCCACCAGGGTCACCCTCCACCAGGCCCCCACTCATGTCACCCACCACCCCCACCCCCCAGCCACCAGGGTCACCCTCCACCAGGCCCCCACTCATGTCTCCCACCACCCCCACACCCCAGCAGTGCAGGGGCAGCCTCCACCAGGCCCCCACTCATGTCTCCCACCACCCCCACACCCCAGCAGTGAAGGGGCATCCTCCACCAGGCCCCCACTCATGTCTCCCACCACCCCCACACCCCAGCAGTGCAGGGGCAGCCTCCACCAGGCCCCCACTCATGTCTCCCACCACCCCCACACCCCAGCAGTGCAGGGGCAGCCTCCACCAGGCCCCCACTCATGTCACCCACCACCCCCACCCCCCAGCCACCAGGGTCACCCTCCACCAGGCCCCCACTCATGTCACCCACCACCCCCACCCCCCAGCCACCAGGGTCACCCTCCACCAGGCCCCCATTCATGTCTCCCACCACCCCCACACCCCAGCCACCAGGGTCACCCTCCACCAGGCCCCCACTCATGTCACCCACCACCCCCACCCCCCAGCCACCAGGGTCACCCTCCACCAGGCCCCCATTCATGTCTCCCACCACCCCCACACCCCAGCAGTGCAGGGGCAGCCTCCACCAGGCCCCCACTCATGTCTCCCACCACCCCCACACCCCAGCAGTGCAGGGGCAGCCTCCACCAGGCCCCCACTCATGTCTCCCACCACCCCCACACCCCAGCAGTGCAGGGGCAGCCTCCACCAGGCCCCCATTCATGTCTCCCACCACCCCCACACCCCAGCAGTGCAGGGGCAGCCTCCACCAGGCCCCCACTCATGTCACCCACCACCCCCACACCCCACCAGTGCAGGGGCAGCCTCCACCAGGCCCCCACCCATGTCTCCCACCACCCCCACCCCCCAGCCACCAGGGTCACCCTCCACCAGGCCCCCACTCATGTCACCCACCACCCCCACCCCCCAGCCACCAGGGTCACCCTCCACCAGGCCCCCACCCATGTCTCCCACCACCCCCACCCCCCAGCCACCAGGGTCACCCTCCACCAGGCCCCCACTCATGTCACCCACCACCCCCACCCCCCAGCCACCAGGGTCACCCTCCACCAGGCCCCCACTCATGTCTCCCACCACCCCCACACCCCAGCAGTGCAGGGGCAGCCTCCACCAGGCCCCCACTCATGTCTCCCACCACCCGCACACCCCAGCAGTGCAGGGGCAGCCTCCACCAGGCCCCCACTCATGTCTCCCACCACCCCCACACCCCAGCAGTGCAGGGGCAGCCTCCACCAGGCCCCCACTCATGTCTCCCACCACCCACACACCCCAGCAGTGCAGGGGCAGCCTCCACCAGGCCCCCACTCATGTCACCCACCACCCCCACACCCCAGCAGTGCAGGGGCAGCCTCCACCAGGCCCCCACCCATGTCTCCCACCACCCCCACCCCCCAGCCACCAGGGTCACCCTCCACCAGGCCCCCACTCATGTCACCCACCACCCCCACCCCCCAGCCACCAGGGTCACCCTCCACCAGGCCCCCACCCATGTCTCCCACCACCCCCACCCCCCAGGGTCACCCTCCACCAGGCCCCCACTCATGTCATCCACCACCCCCACCCCCCAGCCACCAGGGTCACCCTCCACCAGGCCCCCACTCATGTCCCCCACCACCCCCACACCCCAGCAGTGCAGGGGCACCCTCCACCAGGCCCCCACTCATGTCTCCCACCACCCCCACACCCCAGCAGTGCAGGGGCAGCCTCCACCAGGCCCCCACTCATGTCTCCCACCACCCTCACACCCCAGCAGTGCAGGGGCAGCCTCCACCAGGCCCCCACTCATGTCTCCCACCACCCCCACACCCCAGCAGTGCAGGGGCAGCCTCCACCAGGACCCCACTCATGTCACCCACCACCCCCACCCCCCAGCCACCAGGGTCACCCTCCACCAGGCCCCCACCCATGTCTCCCACCACCCCCACCCCCAGCCACCAGGGTCACCCTCCACCAGGCCCCCACTCATGTCACCCACCACCCCCACCCCCCAGCCACCAGGGTCACCCTCCACCAGGCCCCCACTCATGTCTCCCACCACCCCCACACCCCAGCAGTGCAGGGGCAGCCTCCACCAGGCCCCCACTCATGTCTCCCACCACCCCCACACCCCAGCAGTGCAGGGGCAGCCTCCACCAGGCCCCGACTCATGTCTCCCACCACCCCCACACCCCAGCAGTGCAGGGGCAGCCTCCACCAGGCCCCGACTCATGTCTCCCACCACCCCCACACCCCAGCAGTGCAGGGGCAGCCTCCACCAGGCCCCCACTCATGTCTCCCACCACCCCCACACCCCAGCAGTGCAGGGGCAGCCTCCACCAGGCCCCCACTCATGTCACCCACCACCCCCACACCCCAGCAGTGCAGGGGCAGCCTCCACCAGGCCCCCACCCATGTCTCCCACCACCCCCACCCCCCAGCCACCAGGGTCACCCTCCACCAGGCCCCCACTCATGTAACCCACCACCCCCACCCCCCAGCCACCAGGGTCACCCTCCACCAGGCCCCCACCCATGTCTCCCACCACCCCCACCCCCCAGCCACCAGGGTCACCCTCCACCAGGCCCCCACTCATGTCATCCACCACCCCCACCCCCCAGCCACCAGGGTCACCCTCCACCAGGCCCCCACTCATGTCCCCCACCACCCCCACACCCCAGCAGTGCAGGGGCACCCTCCACCAGGCCCCCACTCATGTCTCCCACCACCCCCACACCCCAGCAGTGCAGGGGCAGCCTCCACCAGGCCCCCACTCATGTCTCCCACCACCCCCACACCCCAGCAGTGCAGGGGCAGCCTCCACCAGGCCCTCACTCATGTCTCCCACCACCCCCACACCCCAGCAGTGCAGGGGCAGCCTCCACCAGGCCCCCACTCATGTCACCCACCACCCCCACCCCCCAGCCACCAGGGTCACCCTCCACCAGGCCCCCACTCATGTCTCCCACCACCCCCACCCCCCAGCCACCAGGGTCACCCTCCACCAGGCCCCCACTCATGTCACCCACCACCCCCACCCCCCAGCCACCAGGGTCACCCTCCACCAGGCCCCCACTCATGTCTCCCACCACCCCCACACCCCAGCAGTGCAGGGGCAGCCTCCACCAGGCCCCCACTCATGTCTCCCACCACCCCCACACCCCAGCAGTGCAGGGGCAGCCTCCACCAGGCCCCCACTCATGTCTCCCACCACCCCCACACCCCAGCAGTGCAGGGGCAGCCTCCACCAGGCCCCCACTCATGTCTCCCACCACCCCCACACCCCAGCAGTGCAGGGGCAGCCTCCACCAGGCCCCCACTCATGTCACCCACCACCCCCACACCCCAGCAGTGCAGGGGCAGCCTCCACCAGGCCCCCACCCATGTCTCCCACCACCCCCACCCCCCAGCCACCAGGGTCACCCTCCACCAGGCCCCCACTCATGTCACCCACCACCCCCACCCCCCAGCCACCAGGGTCACCCTCCACCAGGCCCCCACCCATGTCTTCCACCACCCCACCCCCCAGCCACCAGGGTCACCCTCCACCAGGCCCCCACTCAGGTCACCCACCACCCCCACCCCCCAGCAGTGCAGGGGCATCCTCCACCAGGCACCCACACATGTCCCCCTGCCCCCAGGTCCTGACGATGCTCAATCATGGCAGTAATGGCCAGCATACCCAGCACAAACACCCAGGCAAGGATTGCATCCACCCACATAGTGAATGCAATTACATGATACAACCCCAATGGCAAGTCTGTAAATGAACACATGTCCGTCACACACACATACACAATGGGTGCAAGTGAATGTCAAAACCCAAATCATGACATGTATGAAACCAATGAGAAAATACCACAAGTGAAAGTTAAAAAAAACATGTATTAAAGATGAAAAATAAGTAAAAAAATCAAACATACAACAATGGGGATAACAAAATAAATGGTCCATGTCCGAGAACAAATGTAAAAATAAAAAAAACAAAGTAGTCAAAAAACAAATGTTGTCCAAAGCAAAATCATGTGGAAGTAAAATAATGAAAAACCATTTCCTCATGGTGAACACAATAATTAATAAAAAAAAAAATTCTTCAAAAAGCAAACTATATACACGAAAATTCCAGGGTCCATGAGCCCAACACCATAAATGAAACCTACTACTACCTAATGAAAATAATATATACAAAAAAGTGGCCATTGTCCGAGCGGTCCAAAAATACAAAAATTAATAAAGGAAACCTAACACTAACGAACTAAATAACTATATACAAAGGCAGCGGGCAAGTCCTGCGGCTCACTCGGTGATGTTGCTGGCCAGGGCATCATCGAACTCCATGTCGATGTCCTGGAGGCGGGACTCTGTCCTGGCCCCGAGGTCTCGCAGGGATAACCCCATGTCCAGCTCAAACTCCCTGCGAGCTTCCTCGAGGCACTCAGCCCGCCTCAACGCCCGACGCATGGAGAACTCCGCCCTAACCATGGTGAGCCGCTCCTCTTCCGCCCGCTGCCGCTCCGCACCTATCCGCTGGACCAACTGCTCCCACACGGAAGACACCACCATCCCAGGGTTGCCCTGCCCTCCGGCCGATGCCTGCCCCTCTGATCTTGAAGGCCTCCCACGTCAAGCCTGCTGCTGCCTCCGACGCCACTGCCTCTGCCAGCACGACGGCATCCAGGCTGATGGAAACCACCGACGCCGTCGTGCACGTGCCCTGCCCGATGATGCTGTCACATCTTCCATCTGCTGGGGTCCAGTTGCTGTGTTGTCCACCCCTGCTGGACCTCCGACTCCCAACTGTGGCAGGGATGGGATCCCCACCGAGCTGGCTGCATTGGTCGGGGCAGGTCCACAGGGGGCCCTGGGGGCATCTGGGCCGGAAGACGGCAAGAAGAACGACTGGTGTATAGCCTGCACAGAGGAGGAGAGGGCCGCCAGATTGGACAACACATGCAGGAAACCCCCGAACATGGCCGATCCCAATTGGGCCACGTCGGCACGGTGCACTTCGTGATGACGGGCGTCCTCCTCCCGGGAAGCACGCACGGCATCACGAATCACAGCTGTGCGCATCGCGACCCCAATCAGGACCTTCTCCACACGGCCAGGGGTTCCCACGTCCGCAGGTGGAGGGGAGTCAGGTGACATGGACATCCCCTCTACCTGCGGAGGGGCCTGGGACGGGGCATCCCTGCTGGTGCATGGTGGTGCACTCACAGGGTCAGGGACAGCGACATGCACAGGCCCCTCCACGGTGACCTGTGCTGCCTCCTGCCCCTGGCCCTGGACTGCACCACTTGCACCAGCAGGGATGCCCCCACCAGGCCCCATGTGTGCCCCAGTGGCGGCCTCCTCCTCCTCTGTGCAAACCACCAACCTGGATGGCTCCTCACCGTCTCCCACCGTAGCGGGCCCCTGTGGGGGCTCACCCACCCCTTCCGCTGCAGCCGTGGGGGCATCCCCGCAGCCTTGCTCCACAGCGCCGTCTCCGCCCTCTTCTTCACTAGCCGCTGCGTAGAGGGAGACAAAGAACACAAGCATCAGGGCACTGTACAATGGTCCCCTAGACAGGAAGCAATAGCAGATGAGCACCACTGTCAAAGTACACTTCCATCATGTCCCTCCACAACACATGGGTCAGTCCAGGCAAAACACACACAGTAACAGGCATGGTGCATGCCATGGACATTTCCATGCATGTCCAATGGACTCTTGAAACATTCAATGATATGTAACTCACATGCATCATGGCTCATGCCTATCACATGCACACACTTCACCTCAGTCACATCCATCTGGCCCCAAACACACCAAACACAGCGGATACAAGGGTAATTTGGCTGCTTCACTGAATCTGTGCATTGTCACACACATGTGTCATGCATCCATGGCATGCACAAGTCACAGACACGCAGGTCAGGCACACAGACATGGCTACCATATATGTACCTGGCATCAGCACCCATCCCTCACCCCCACCCATGTCCAGGTACAGAGACTGGCATGATCTCATGTTCAAAATCTGCATAGGGCTCCCCATGCGGCATTTGAACACATGCAACAACCATGTGGGTCACACATCACTGGTCGCACATGCATTACCATGATGTCCCTGCACACATACATGCATACATGGCCTATGGCACACATACAGGCAAGTATCATAGAACCAGCACACCGCAACATGCCCTGTCTCACACAGTAATGCTTGGACACTTACCGCTCAACTCCAGACGGGCCTCCCTCTCAAGGATCTGGGCGTGGAGCGCTGGGCGTATGCATTCCAGGACCCTCATCTGGATGGAACTCATGCGGCCCCGGCCCCCCTCCGTGAGGCGCCGGGCCTTCACAAGGGTCCTGGACCTCAAGTCCTCCCAGCGCTTCTTGATCTTCAGGACGTTGCGGGTTGCCACCACCTCCGCGTTGATGGCAACCACACAGTCGGCCCAGATCCTCTCCCGTCCTTCCTTGCTGGCGCGGGACGATCCAAAGAGGGCATCATACTGCCCCAGGACATGCTCCACCAGGACACCAACTTCGTTGTCAGTGAAGCTGGTGCCCCTCGGCCCCTCTGGCCTGGGGTTGCCACTGGTGCCAGATGTGGAAGTGCCCGACATGGCAACCCCAGAGGCAGGTGTGGGTGGGCAACTGGGTCTTGGGGCTGGGCTGTGGAGCGATGTAATCCCAGTCGGGAGTCTTCAGTTCCAGCAGGGGTGGACACAGCAACTAGACCCCTGCAGATGGCTGATGTGCAGGCACCAAATGGCAGGGCACGGTGGCAGCAGGCAGGCAGGCAGGCAGGCAGGCAGCAGCAGATGGCACGTGGGAGGCTGCTCGGGGCACTGGGGGGCAGTAACTCGGCCTTCTGGGCAGGAGCGTGGTCTTCCGTGTGTTTTCGCGTGGCCAGCTTGATACGGAGTGATTTGGCACGTGAAAATCCTGCACGTCAGCGTGAAATCCGAGGAAAGGCCCTTAGCGCGTAAGCGCGTCAGCACGCATACGCAATTCTATTGGACCAGAGTCCCTCAGCGCGTAAGCGCGTCTGTGACGTGAGCCGCACGGGTGTTCCCCACTCAGCACGTGATGACGGAGCACACGTGGAAATACTGCACGTCAGAGTGTCATCGCGTGTAATTGGACAAAAGTGCGCGTACACGCGATTGGCCTATGTACGTGTATTTCATGGGTGCGCGGGCACTTACACACGCAAGTACGTCAGCGAACCTGTATCCCGTGGTGCGTGTGAATTTCCACACGCTATTGGACTGGGAACTGGATTCCAGGGGTGCGCGGGTCATACGCTCGCCTAAAACACGCGCAAAGCATAAATTTGCGCACTTTAACAATAACAAGCTCAGACGCCAGGATGAACATACCGTTCCTAGCAGCAGTGGCAGTGGGCTACCAAAGGAGGAGGAGGAGGATAGTAAGGGCCAGAATATTCACACCCAGAACCAGCCTTTTCGGGATGCCTGATGACCAGGTGTATGGGAGGTACAGGTTTCCACCACACATTATACTGGACCTGGTGAGTGAGTGGGAGGATGACCTCACATCACCCACCCTGTGCTCCCAAGCACTCAGCCCCCTGGAGAAGGTCCTCAATGTACTGCACTTCTTAGCCACTGGATCATTTCAGCGGACAAGTGCCATAGTGGGTGGGGTGTCACAGGCCACCCAGTCACGCTGCCTACACCAGGTCTTGAACATCATCACTGCACGCCCATCAGTCCGCAGGCACATATACCTGCCCAGAACACCTGCAGAAAGGCATGCTGCCGCCCTGGATTTTTACGCTGTGGCACGATTCCCCAAAGTGCTAGGTGCCATCGACTGCACCCATGTGGCTCTACGTCCCCCCAGGGCATCTGAGCACATCTATAGAAACCGCAAGCACTGGCATTCCATTAACGTGCAGGTAGCATGTAATGCCAAGGGAATCATCACCTCAGTATATTCCAACTATCCCGGCTCCACCCACGACAGCTTCATTTACCGAATGTCCACCCTAAGCCGGGACCTAGAAGCTGGGCGGCATGGCGATACATGGCTGCTTGGTGAGTATGTATGCCACTGCACATGCATGCATGTTGGATACTGAGCAAGGTCACAACCCCACCAATGATACCAATCACCACCTCCACAGGGGACAGTGCCTACCCTCTCAGCCCCCACATGATGACGCCAATTCGGAACCCCACCACGCCACCCGAGGTAAGATATAACACAGCCCACATTACAACCAGGGGCATAGTGGAGAGCACATTCGGAGTGCTAAAGTCACGCTTCCGCTCCCATGACCGTTCTGGCGGGCAGCTGTTATACGCTCCCCCAGTAGTGTGCAGGATCATAGTGGCAGCATGTGTCCTGCACAACGTTGCAACACGCCAGGGCCTGGCCGTGGACATGGTGGTGGCCCCACATCCCCAACCACATGCACAGCCGCTGCGCATGGGAGGGGAAAGGGCACGGGGGGAGGCAGCCCGTACACAGCTAGTGGCTAATTACTTCACATAGAAATCACACCCCTGTGGAGTGCACACTGCCCTGGCACATTCCATCTGACAATCAATGATGACTCAACCTGACACTGATCCTGAATGTCTGGAGAATGAACCGTGAATACCATATCAGCCTGAGATTGTTCACCTGGAAGTGTCACAATGTGTGCATCCCTACCCACACAGACACCACCAATGCAGTTTTGTGAAGTTACACATTGAAGCAGCTAAAATGAATACCCACTTGCAAAATGCAACAAGAGGACAGTGCCATGTCAGCCAACCCAACCCCAGCACCGCTACACGACACACCGTGCCATGTCATGCTAATTGCAGGTAAACAAAGTAATCCCCACAACATGACACTAGTCTCACTATGTACAGTGTCCCTATTAGAAACCTGCAACACCTGAAATGCTCACAGCAATGCCGGACCAACAACATACTTGAGCACGTACTACCATTAACATGACATCACAAATGTTACATATTAGTAGTCTCACCACCTGGAAATGCCTGCACTCCCACCACTACCAACTGTGCAGTGTTGGCGCCATGTAGAGTTGTAGGTGCACTGCTGCCAACATGGACCCCATCTCCAGACTAGAGGTCCTTGTGTAGACATGAGGAAGGGACCTGCAAATTGGGAGGTAGACACAGAAGAAGAGTTACACATCAATGCAACATGCAGTGTACAACACAACAGCAATATGCACTAGGAATGTATACACAGTATTGACTACAGACTGCCCACACAGCTCATGGGAGTCCAACGTCACTGTGTAATTCACTGTCACTTGGGCACACCCTTTGCAAGCCCATGGAAACGGGAAGCAGGAGGGGTGTGTGTGACTCAAACCCAAGCATCTGAACCAAATACATTACAAGCCTGCATGTGCCCAGCCACAATGCAGGGTATGCCCACAGGAACCACGGAAGCCAACAAATCGTCCCAAAAAAATTGGGAATAAAAGAAATAAAAATAAAAATAAAAATAAGAAACAATCAAAAATGGCCATTGATGGGCCCGGGGGGGTTGGGGAGGCCACCCAGGAGGTCCGAGGACAGGATGCACACCAGAACCCACCTGCGTGGATCCTGGGAAGATAAAACACCTCCATGGGCTCATGGCCCACACGGCTACCCTATTGTGGGAGTATCACTGCTGTCGCTATTATCACCCTGTGCAGCTGCATCCGGAGGTGGTTGCACTATGGGAGGCAGCCCACGCAAGGCCCTAGTCTGCTCCTCCATGGCTGTAAGCATGCGGGTGTGGTAGGTCTGGTTCTGGAGGATGAGTGTGCGGAGGTCCCCATGCAACAACTCACGGGATGCCCGGACCTCCGCCCTCGTTGCCTGCATCTCAGCTGAGAGCGTACGGGTGAGACGCTCCAGCTGCTGTTCTGTCCTTTGGTGTGTTGAAGCCTCAAGCTCAACAAGAGTCGTCCTGAGGTGAAGGAGCTCCTGCCTCAGGGCTTCCCTGTGGCCCTGGGACTCAATGGAGATGGCCTCCTGCAGAGTCGCCAGTGCCGCCCGCCTGTCCCTGTTGGACCCCAACATGTCCTCCCTGTGTGACTGGCAGTTGGAGTCGGTTGCCTGCTCTAGTCGCTCCATCAGCCTTTCTGGGGGGACAATGGAAGTGGCCACCCTATCCATGGCCTGAGCCATCATCTCGGATGATGCAGCCTGTTGGGTTGCCATACCGTAAATGGATTGCTCCTATGCGGTATTGCCGGGTGGCGTACGGCCACCACGTCGGCGGGCACCACACCTGTCTGGGGCAAGGCGAACTGAGCCTTGCTGTGCCGGCACTGCCTGAGGCTGCAGGACTGCATTCCCCCTCTGATCTGCTGGCCCAGGAACAGGATCAGATGTCGCGGAGTGTGACCCTGCATCCGTAACCACCGAAGGCGTAGCTGCCAACACTGACATCCCCATGGAGGGTTCTGACCCTGGTGCAGGTGGGTGAGACAGAACAGAATCCCTCCCTGGAACACTCACCTGCGACGGCACGTAGGTCTCATCAGCCAGAGACACCCCTTGAGAGCACGACCTGCAGCACTTGTGGGTTCTCCCCCACCACCACACCACGTCCCTCACTGGTGGTTGGTCGGCCCTCGGACCCCTCCTGGGTCTGCACCATCTCCACAACCCCAGCAGTATCAGGTGCGTCTTCCCCTGCAAAGACATGAAAACAAAGAAATGGAAACAGGCATTAGCACGCTGGCACACAATGAGGGCTGAGAAGCAAGAGAACCAGTACTTGATTGACACATGTCCCACATGACTAAAACCCTCCCATGCATGCACCCTCACTGCGTATGAAGTGCAGGCAAATGGCACACACTGATGACACCAAGATGGAAGATGAACACATTTTCTGCATGCTGCCTGGCAGTGGCATCACACATTGGCCTGTGATTGCCAGGTGAAACACACATGCCATCACACAGATGGCATGTACCATTGCTATTGAGTGAAGAGGGAGAGGAGGGCAGCACCTATTCATTCAGTCCAGTTCCCGCATGTAATCGCTTTTCTAATTCTAACAGGTCAGATTTTTCACCTGGAGCTGCCAGTCTGAAATGGTCCAATTGCACAGGGACATGTGTGTACAAATGATATCCAGGTAACAAAGTCACTCCACTTTACCATAGCCATGTCAGACATGTGACTAGTGGACAGCGACATGCCTAGTGAAAGTGGTGGAATGCAAACAAACTGACTGAATGAACAGTGAAAAATAAGCAACTATGTTGTGGCAAGGTGACACTTCAAGGGCAACTGGCGTGCAGTTGGGCTAGATGTCTACTGTTGGCAGAAGGGATACTGTATGGCCAAATGCAGCTGCGCAGGAAGTATTGCATGAAGCACATGGCTGACCCATACGACTCAGGTGCACACACTCTCACCTGGCACACAAACAGAAGCCCTCACACACACATCATGCACATGGATGACACACACATGCATGTGCACTCACCGGACAATGCCTCGTAATCAGCCAGATCTCCCACGCCTTGGATCTGTTCCTCCGTGACGTAGGTCCCAGCGACTGACTCATGTGGAGTGAGTTCCATGTCTACTACTGGAGACCCACCTCCAGTCACTAGAGTTGCGGCATGACTTGAGGCCAGCTTACTCTTTGCCCTGCGCTTTAGGTCATTCCAGCGCTTATAGCAATCATTGGCTGTGCGCCTCACGATTCCAAGGGCACTTACGATGTCCGCAACGGTCTGCCAGTGTGCCTGGCGTTGTGCAGGTGTGGTCTTGGATCCTGCAGCAATGACCATCTTGTTGTCATGTCCGGACACATACTCGACAAGTGCATTCAGTTCGTCATCCATGAAGCTGGGCTTCCTGGATGGGCCGGACTGTGTAGCCGTGTCTGGGGCATCAATCAGCCAGTGCCGGACGAGCACTCTTCCTCTTCCGCTTGGAAGGTGGTGGTGATCCTGAGTGTCCTGCGCCGCTCTGGACACTAGGGGCAGGAGCCCTGGTGGACTCTGTATCAGGAGTGTGGGACTGCACACTCAGCATGGGAGTTGGTGCAGGCATTGGCTCTAGTGTGATGGTGTCAGGGGGAATGTCAGCAGCATGGACTAGGACCGACACTGTCCTGGCTGGGTGTGTGAGGGCTGGGGTGGATGGAGCCGCAGCTGCCCCTGCAGCCTCTCCGCCCTGCCTCCTTGGTGCAGCAGATGACCTTGCTGGCCCAGATGCACGTGGAATGGTGACATCAACGTGCACCAGCGCACGTGTCATAGGCCTGCTGACCTGGAAGTCAGCCATGGAGTCAGCCAGATCTGGTGCCACAATGGGCTGGTCCAACAAGGGCTGAGCATGGATGGTGTCAGCCACATCAGCCTCAACGGGAGGGGGGGGGATTATGGGTGCCCTTGACTGGTCCTCCACACATGGGGGGACAGGCTCACCCTGCAAGTAACAACCACGTCCCCTACCGGATCCACCACGGCCACCACTTGTGGCTCTTCCACCTTTGCCACCCTTACGGAATCCTAGCCTCCCAGCCATGGCACTGATGTAAATGTGCGTATGGGAGTGGCTGGAAACTATTGTCCTGGGGAATAGGGGGTCAAAGGGGTTGGGTACCAGATGGTAATTGTACCCTAGTGCTCTTGCAAGGCTGATTGTAACCCCTGGGGAAAGATGACGGGTCACGCTACGCACAGGAGCCCCAAAAAAGGGAGATGACGTGCACGCAACCCCTCCTAGACCACGTGTGCAGAAAGAAAAACCTGCACTACGCTGTGGCACCCAGTAACACAAGAATGAACGTATGCGTGTCACACGCAGCCTAGAATGACCTCTGAAGGGGTAGGCTACACACGGGGCAAGCACAGATGTTAGATATGTGCGTGACTCACCGTCTACCTGGTAAAGGTGCGTGTAAAAGGAGCACGTTTGGTTGGCAACACCCCCGCCAAAAGAAGATTTGTACGCTGTCTGAGGAGACAGGACAACAGTAGAAGGGAACACTGTTTGAGGGAACAGGCCCAGGTAAACCAGTAAAAGCGAAAAAAGAGAAAAAGCTGTCAGAGGTAACAGGGAATACGAACTTGAAACGCCGTGAAGTAAATCGCTTGTGAAACTACAAGAAGTACAGAATTCACCCACTCGCTCTCCACGAAAAGCACGTACAAGGAAAACTTGTTCTACACATACCTTTTATACAGGGCCACACGTCCAGCGTCACTTACGCGACGTGTACGCGCTAGGGCCATTTCAACCAATTACACGCTTTGTCACTTCTGCGTGTAGGGACATTTCCACCAATTACACGCTTTGTCACTTCTGCCTGTAGGGACATTTCCACCAATCACACGCGATGAGACTCTGACGTGCAGTCTTTCCACGTGTGCTCTGTCATCACGTGCTGTGTGGGAAAGACCCGTGCGGGTCACGTCACAGACGCGCTTACGCGCTGAGGGCCTTTGGTCCAATAGAATCGCGTATGCGTGCTGACGCGCTTACGCGCTAAGGGCCTTTCCTCGATTTTCACGCTGACGTGCAGGATTTTCACGTGCCAAATCACTCCGTACCAAGCTGGCCACGCGTAAGCACACGGAAGACCACGCTCCTGCCCAGAAGGCTGAACTACTGCCCCCCAGAGCCCCGAGCACGCTCCCACCTACCATCTGCTGCTGCCTGACTGCCTGCTGCCCACGTGCACTGCCATTTGCTGCCTGCACATCAGCCAGGGGTGCTGTTGCTGTGACCACCCCTGCTGGAACCGAAGACTCCCGACTGGAATTCCATC
Organism: Ambystoma mexicanum; assembly: GCF_040938575.1. Classification (NCBI taxonomy): domain Eukaryota; kingdom Metazoa; phylum Chordata; class Amphibia; order Caudata; family Ambystomatidae; genus Ambystoma; species Ambystoma mexicanum. The sequence goes on along the minus strand of NC_090930.1, from coordinate 565,661,429 downwards.
GCTCCACAGCCCAGCCCCAGGACCCAGTTGCCCACCCACTCCTGCCTCTGGGGTTGTCATGTCGGGGCAAACTCCATCTGTGGCCACTGACAACCCCCGGCCAGAGAGGCAGAGGGGCACCAGCTTCAGTGCCACCGAAGTTGGTGTCCTGGTGGAGCAAGTCCTGGGGCAGTATGATGCCCTCTTTGGAAGTTCCCGCGCCGACAAGGAAGGACGGACTCGGATCTGGACTGACATCGTGACTGCCATCAACGCGGAGGGGGTGGCAGTCCGGGACTTACAACATGTCAGGAAGCGCTGGGAGGACTTCAGGTCCAGGACCCTGAACAAGGCCCGGCGCCTCTTGAAGGCAGCGGATGCCAAGGGGCGCCGGGGCCACTTGTCGGAAGAACAGATGGGGGTCCTGGAACACATATCCCCAGCGCTCCACGTCCAGGTCCTGGAGAAGCAGACCCGTCTGGAGTCGAGCGGTGAGTGTACATGCATCCTGATTGTGAGCAGTGCGTGTGGTGATTATTCGGTATTGTGCAGGTTGCACATCTGTTTGTATGGGGTCGAGTATGGGTGGGGGTGTACATGGCCGTGGGGCTGACACATGCGAGGGCTGTGATGTGTGAGACATGGATGGTGCTTGTGTGTGTAGGCTTGCATGGCAAATGCAGTTGTGCATGCACACATGTTTGTATGTATGTGTATGTAAGTAGACATGTCCGTGATGTCACGCATGTATGTTGTTTTGGGCTGCATGTATGAGCACTGTGTCCATGTGCATGTGTGTGTATTTGACAAGGGTGCAACAGTGATGCAACATGGATGCATGTGACTGCGGTATGTGTAAGCCTGATTGGCAGATGTGACATGGATGCCCGTCTGAACAGTGCGACACTTGGCAGAGGTGTACACATGCATGCAAGTGTGGTGGTGTGTGTACATGTGTGGTGCACTTCCTGTGTTGCATGTGATGTCTGGGTCACCTTTGGCTGCTCATGCTGTTGTATGTGTATGGATGGTGGTGGCAGTTGCGATATGGCTGTGGTATGGCTCATGTGTGCGAGTTGCAATGACATGTGTGTTGGGGATTGTGATGACATGTCTGAGGTTTGCCAATGCCACTCATGTGTAACTGTCATGTGTGTATGTGTCCATTGTACAGTGCCCTGATGCCTGTGTTTTGTTTCTCCCTGTCTGCAGCGTCAACTGATGAAGAGGGCGGAGAAGGTGCTGTGGAGCACAGCGGCGATGATCCGACCGCCAGCCGGAGACGCAAGGCCCGGCTCCCCTCCCGTGTTGTCATCTCGTCGGGGAGTGAGGAGTCCGGTGCCGCGTCCCAGGCCGCAGCTGCCGGGGGGAGGTCCAAGAGGCAGAGGTTGGAGTTGGACTCCTCGGCAGCAGAAGGGGCAGCTGGGACCCCACAGGGCCCAACAGGGGAAGATGGCACGGAGTCATCCAGGTTGGTGGGGGGTCTGGTGGAGGAGGAGGCCGTGCAAGAACCAGAGACGGGGTCTGGAGGTGGGGATCCCACTGGTGCTAGTGGTGCAGTCCAGGACCAGGGACAGGAGGCAGCACAGGCCACCGCGGAGGTGCCTGTGTGCAATCCTGTCCCCGATCCTGTCCCTGCATCATCTTGCACCAGCAGGGATGCCTACGTCCAGACCCGTTTCCAGGCAGGGGATGAGCTGACGTCAACTGGCCTTCCTCTGCCTGCGGACGTGGCTATCCAGGTCCGGGTTGAGCCTGTCCTGGCTGGTGTGGCGTTGCGTCAACGGGCCATGCGAGGTGACCTGCAGTCTTTTCATGGAGAGACTGCACGTCATCTCGAATGGCTCGTTGACCACGTCAGCCTGCTGGGACAGGTCACCCAGACCGGATTCCTCCGTCTGATGGGGCTTGTTCCGACCCCCTCCTCAACTGGACCCCCTACGCGCCAGTCGTCCTCTGTGCCATCTTCCCACCCATCAGTCACCTGGGTGCCCTGTGGAGCTGCCTCTGACAGTGCGGCCAGGCTGGTGGAGGAGGCATCCCTGCCACAGTCGGGAGTCGGACGTCCAGCAGGGGTGGCCACATCAACAACTGCACCCCAGCCGGCGGAGGATGTGCAGGCAGCAGGAGGCAGTGCACGGGCAGAGGCAGAGCAGCAGCAGCAACATGGTGGGAGCCATGAAGGCTCGGGGCCTTCGACATCCGAGGGGCAGGCATCGGCCGGAGGGCAGGAGGACCCAGGACAGAGAGTGTCTTCCGTGTGGCAGCGGTTGGGCCACGCCATAGGTGCGGAGCGGCGGCGGGCGGAAGAGGCGCGGCTCACAATGGTCAGGGCGGAGAACTCCATGCGGAGGGCCCTGAGGCGGGCCGAGTGCCTCGAGGCAATCCGCAGGGGGTTGGAGGAGGACACGGCGTCGTCCCTGCGGACCCTCGGGGCCATGGAACTGGACCGCCTCCGGGACATCGAACAGGAGTTCGATGATGCCCTGGCCCGGAACACCACGGAGTGAGCCGCTGGACTTGCCCGCCGCCTTTGTATATAGTTCTTTAGTTTTAGGTTTCCTTTGTTTTTTCTTATGATTTGGAGTCGACGGACACTGCTCCACTTTTTGTATATAGTTGCTTTTTAGTTAGGTGTTTTTTTAGGTTTCCTTTGTTCAGTTGGGCTCATGGACCCTTTCGAGTTTTTTACATAGTTCTTGATTTGATGGATAATTTTTTTACATTTGACTTTGGAGGAAATTTTTTTGGATCATGATTTGCAGTTCTTTATTTTTATGCAGACATGCAGCTTGATTTTTTTTACTTCCCATTGTAGTTTGTTTCATTTCTTTAGCATTCTTTCTTTTTTTCAATACAATTTTGTTTTCATGCTTCACTGTGTGGTATCATCTCATTGGTTTCATGCATGTCATGTTGGGTGTTTTCCCATTCAATTGCAAACATTGTGTGTGACAGACATGGGTTCATTAGCTTCATGAACATTGGGGGTGTGACATGTAATTTCCATTTCCATGTGGGTGAATGGGTTACTTGGTAGGGCTTTTTGGCTGTGGGGGCTGACCATAACGCACATGATTGGGGATTGTGAGGACCTGGTGGAGGGTGCCCCTGGTGGCTGGGGGGTGGTGGGAGACATGAGTGGGGGCCTGGTGGAGGCTGCCCCTGCACTGCTGGGGGGTGGGGGTGGTGGGAGACATGAGTGGGGCCTGGTGGAGGGTGCCCCTGGTGGCTGGGGGGTGGGGGTGGTGGGAGACATGAGTGGGGGCCTGGTGGTGCTGCCCCTGCACTGCTGGGTGGTGGGGGTGGTGGGAGACATGAGTGGGGGCCTGGTGGAGGCTGCCCCTAGTGGCTGGGGGGTGGGGGTGGTGGGAGACATGAGTGGGGGCCTGGTGGAGGGTGCCCCTGGTGGCTGGGTGGTGGGAGTGGTGGGAGACATGAGTGGGGGCCTGGTGGAGGCTGCCCCTGGTGGCTGGGGGGTGGGGGTGGTGGGAGACATGAATGGGGGTCTGGTGGAGGCTGCCCCTGGTGGCTGGGGGGTGGGGGTGGTGGGAGACATGAGTGGGGGTCTGGTGGAGGGTGCCCCTGGTGGCTGGGTGGTGGGAGTGGTGGGAGACATGAGTGGGGGCCTGGTGGGGGCTGCCCCTGGATGCTGGGGGGTGGGGGTGTTGGGAGACATGAGGGGGGGCCTGGTGGAGGGTGCCCCTGGTGGCTGGGTGGTGGGGGTGGTGGGAGACATGAGTGGGGGCCTGGTGGAGGGTGCCCATGCACTGCTGGGGGTGGGGGTGGTGGGAGACATGAGTGGGGGCCTGGTGGAGGCTGCCCCTGGTGGCTGGTGGGTGGGGGTGGTGGGAGACATGAGTGGGGGCCTGGTGGAGGGTGCCCATGCACTGCTGGGGGGTGGGGGTGGTGGGAGACATGAGTGGGGCCTGGTGGAGGGTGCCCCTGGTGGCTGGGTGGTGGGAGTGGTGGGAGACATGAGTGGGGGCCTGATGGAGGGTGCCCATGCACTGCTGGGGGGTGGGGGTGGTGGGAGACATGAGTGGGGGCCTGGTGGAGGGTGCCCCTGGATGGTGGGGGGTGGGGTGGTGGGAGACATGAGTGGGGGCCTGGTGGAGGGTGCCCCTGGTGGCTGGGGGGTGGGGGTGGTGGGAGACATGCATTGTTGATCAGTAGTGCAAGGTGACATGTGGGTTGGCTGGGGGGCATGCCCATGGTGGATGGGCTTTCTGCGGGACATGAGCAGGGGTGCAGGGTAGTCCCCCGTGGTGTGGGCTGCCTGCAGGGGCCGTGGAGGTTGTGGAGCGTACACCTTGGAGGACCCACACGGCCAATTTACGTGTAGTACTCCCCAGAACCCCTGAAATACACATACACTGCTGTAATCGCGTGTGGAACTTCCTGCGCACCCCTGAAATACACGTACCCTGCTGAAATCGCGTGTGGAACTTCCCGCGCACCCCTGAAATACACGTACCCTGCTGAAATCGCGTGTGGAACTTCCCGCGCACCCCTGAAATACACGTACCCTGCTGAAATCGCGTGTAGAACTTCCCGCGCACCCCTGAAATACACGTACCCTGCTCGCACTGGGCCAATCGCGTGTGGAACTTCCCGCGCACCCCTGAAATACACGTACCCTGCTGAAATCGCGTGTGGAACTTCCCGCGCACCCCTGAAATACACGTACCCTGCTGAAATCGCGTGTGGAACTTCCCGCGCACCCCTGAAATACACGTACCCTGCTCGCACTGGGCCAATCGCGTGTGGAACTTCCCGCGCACCCCTGAAATCCACGTACCCTGCTGAAATCACGTGTGGAACTTCCCGCGCACCCCTGGAATTCACATACCCTGCTGAAATCGCATGTGGAACTTCCCGCGCACCCCTGAAATACACGTACCCTGCTGTAATCGCGTGTGGGACTTTCTGCGCACCCATGGAATACACGTACCCTGCTCGCACTGGGACAATCGCGTGTGGAACTTCCCGCGCACCCCTGAAATACACGTACCCTGATGAACTCGCGTGTGGAACTTCCCGCGCACCCCTGAAATACACGTACCCTGCTTGCACGGGGCCAATCGCGTGTGGAACTTCCCGCGCACCCCTGAAATACACGTTCCCCGCTTGGCTTTGCTGTTTGCCAGCCCGGTGAACTGGTCCAGGGTTAGCGCAGCCCTTTGCGATGATTTAGCAATTTTGATGGCTTTTCCTTGCGCAAGGGCGTTCTTGGGGGCGTTATTGGCGCTGCTGCAGGGTCACTGCGATTCTCTAAGCCACGGCTGGTTTAGGAGCCTTAAATCCATGAATACGCTGTGCGCGGAAATCGGTTTTAGCGCACGTGCCTGGCGCAGACAATCGCACGCGGACACTCTGCGCCAGCCGCTTGCAACACTTTTCTGCGAAATTCTATGAATTACCCTGCAAGTATGCTATCGAAATCAACTGCAAGACTAATGTTCACCTTTTTCATAGGCAAGTTATTTTTGCCTTTATATTTTCGCTCAAAAAATGTACACCATTCAGATTCACTAATCACATTCAACAAGGGGGCAGGGCCTGAGATTTGTACATGTTTAAGCAAGTGCCACAGTTTCTTGGAGTCACCCTTTTTCAATACTGAGTACATTCTCAGTCACTCCTTTACCCAATTATTACACTAATTATTCCTTTGTTTAATAAGGGTGCAACAAACATGTTGGTTGGTGTAGCTGACCCTAATTCTCCTAATCTGTTGCCTAAGAAAGTCTTTTCTTAGTTACTATTTCAATCTCATATGTGATCATACTGTATCCCTTTACTTTAAACACTGTAGCATTACCAATATGGAGAAAGGAGGAGGTCAGCTGCTTCACCCAAGTAATTATCTCTTTGGTCGCACAGCCTTGTAATTCACAAATCTCATTATCATCATACTTCAAAATATGACAACAAATAGCTTTTAAATTATGTTCGGTCCAACCCAAATGATTTCCCCCAAAATGTACATGAACTTCTCTCAGTTTCCTCCCATTACCACCTTCCATAGGGACCCTTAGTGTTAATGGAAGAATAGCATGATCACTATATTTAAAATTCACCACTCGTTTTTTTTTGTCTATGCCCACATCGCTTTTCTTTTATGAAAATATAGACAATTATCAACTTCTTGTTACCCATTCTCCATGTGGCGAGGCTGGCCTATCATCATCTAGGCAACCATTAGAAATCACCATTTTTACATCCGTAAGGTAGTCTAACCAACAATGGCCTTGTCTATTAACTGTCAAATGCTGACTTACATTAATCATCCCCTTCTTATTACTCACCTCTCCTACACTATCCAAACAGCGGGCACTCAAATATCCCACCAATAATAACTAAGTCTTTCTGATTGGATAACAAACAGGGGAATATTATATCATACAAGTACAACTGTATGCATTCAGTAAAGGAACATCCAGGTGGATCATAAATATTCACAATTACAATCTTTAACAGTCTATAAAGAACAATTATTTCAATAAGAACTTTAAGGTCACAATCATCCGTCTTATTTCTTCAGAGTCAGAAATAGTATGGTACCCAACCAACAGACCTCCCATAGGACAACCAAGGGAATCCTTATTTGATTAAAAAAAATCTTTATTGTTTTTTTTCCCTTTAGTACTTCAAACAACCGTTAACATAGATTCAGACCGCACATCCGTAAATCCATGAAAAACAAAATCAATATATAAGCCATAAGCCCCCTCTCTTCCTCTCACTCTCCCCCCTAAAAGGGCAATCGAATAAACCTTTAGCCAACACTTTTCTTGTAAGAGACATTCAGGCCGATTCATGGAATTAATGTGCGCTGAAATTTTCGGCGCAAGTGTGCAAAAGCGTGTGAATCGCAGCGCAAGTGCGAAAATCGCAGCGAAAACCACGCACAGCGATTCATGGAAGTCCGTGCATGTGTAAATCCCTGGATGTGTGCTAAAAATCTGCGTGGCGCACGCTGGCGCACACATCTCCAAACAACATGCGGTACGCGCACAGCGAAAGCGCTCATAGCGTGGCGCACACAACAAAAGTAGGCGGAACAGGGGGCGTAACACACGGAATGCGGAACAACGCGTGAAAATGTGGGCGGCACGGGGGAAGTACAGGAGGCAAATGAGCGGAACGCCCACACGCACTTTCAAAACACGTATTCATGGAATCGAACGGGGCAAACGCGTGCGCAAAAAAAGACGCGTTAATCTGGAAACACATACACCAGCAGGAAGCAGGCGTACGTGGACCCGCGCAGCATAAAAGTGCGCACAAACAACAAACAAGCTCAGACGCCAGGATGAATATACCATTCCTAGAAGCAGTGGTCGTGGGATACCGCAGGAGGAAGAGGAAGATAGTCAGGTCCAGAATTTTTACACCCAGAACCAGCCTTTTTGAGATGCCTGATGACCAGGTGTAGGGGAGGTACAGGTTTCCACCTCACATAATACTCGACCTGGTGAGTGAGTGGGAGGATGACCTCACATCACCCACCCTGTGCTTCCAAGCACTCAGCCCCCTGGAGAAGGTCCTCAATGTATTGCACTTCTTGGCCACTGGATCATTTCAGCGGACAAGTGCTATAGTGGGGCGGGTGTCACAGGCCACGCAGTCATGCTGCCTACACCAGGTGTTGGCCATCATGACTGCACGCCCATCAGTCTGCAGGCACTATACCTGCCCAGAACATCTGCAGAAAGGCAGGCTGCCGTCCAGGATTTCTACGGGGTGGCACAATTCCCCAAAGTGCTAGGTGCCATTGATTGCACCCATGTGGCTCTATGTCCCCCAGGGAATCTGAGCACAATTGTAGAAACCACAAGCACTGGCATTCCATCAACGTGCAGGTAGTATGTGATGCCAAGGGAATCATCACCTCAGTATATGCCAACTATCCATGGTCCACCCACGACAGTTTCATTTACAGAATGTCAACCCTAAACCGGGACCTAGAAGCTGGGCGGCATGGCAATACATGGCTGCTTGGTGAGTATAAATGCCACTGCACATGCATGCATGTCACATACTGAGTAATGTGACAACCCCACTAATGATACCCATCACCACCTCCCCAGGGGACAGTGCCTACCCTCTGAGCCCCCACATGATGACGCCAATTCGGAACCCCACCACGCCACCCATGGTAAGATACAACACAGCCCATATTGCAACCAGGGGCATAGTGGAGCGCTCATTCAGAGTGCCCAAGTCATGCTTTCGCTCCCTTGACCACTCTGGTGGGCAGCTGCTATACGCTCCCCCAGTAGTGTGCCGGATCATAGTGGCAGCATGTGTCCTGCACAACGTTGCAACACGCCAGGGCCTGCCGGTGGACATGGTGGTGCCCCCACATCCCCAACCACATGCACACCCACTGCACATGGGAGGGGAAAGGGCACGTGGTGAGGCAGCACGTACGCAGCTGGTGGCTAATTACTTCACATAAAATCACACCCCTGTGTAGTGCACAGAGCCCTGGTACATACCAGCTGACAATCAATGACGATGACATAAGGGACAGTCAACTGTCACAAACATACCAGCCTGAGATTGGTCACCTGGAAGTGTTACATTGTGTGCATCCCTACCTACACAAACACCACCAATGCTGTGTCATCAAAAGACATACATCTATGCTGTTAAATTCATTACCCCCTAGCAAAATACAACATGGAAACAGTGCCAAGTCACCCAACCCCTCCCCAGCTCCACCACCCAACACACCATGGCATGTCATGCAATGTGAAAGCAAACAAAGAAATGCACAAAACCTGACACAAGTGTCACAAAGTACACTGTCCCTAATGGAAAATGCCCACACACAATATGCTCCCAGTAATGTATAACTAACAAAACACAAGACCAAATACTTACCAACAATACAATGCAGCAAGACAACATCAAAAATAGCAAAAACATGACAGTACTAAGTTAAAATAGTCGTAGTCTTACTATTTGAATATGCCACCACATCGACCCCCTTCCAACTGTACAGTGTTGCTGCCACGCAAATGTCTCAGTGTACTGCACACAACATGAGCTGCATCTGCAAAGTAGACGGCCTTGTGAAGACATGAGGAAGGAACCTGCAGATTAGGAGGAAGACATGGATGCACAAGCACATATCAATACATCATGCAGTGTACAATACAACAACAATATCCACTAGGGATGTCTTCCTCGTTAATGGTTTACACGGCATCATTTTTGAATGGGTGTTTAGTAGCTAGGTATACCCATTGGCACCCGTGCACCCCCGATCGGTGCGGGTCACCTCTCCCACCTCTTCTTCCTCCTCCTCTTTCCACCTCCAGCCTCCCGCACCGCCTCACAGTGCCTGACTACTATCTGCTCTGACTATTGAGCTGTCTCCACTCCGGGGAGCTCTCGGGGTTCCTGCATGTCCGAAGACTCTTGAATTAGATTCTAGTTGTGGGCGATTCCTGCTGACTATGGCAGTGCCCTCCCTATGTCTTCACAATGGTCGCTGTTTTTCTGCTGTTTTGTTGTGAGCACAATGACGCTTCGTTCTAAGCTACCTATGGCGCTTAAAATATATGTCTATCTTTTGTAGGACCGACTATGGCGCTTAAGATATATATCTATCTTTTGTAGGAATGACTGTGTGGTCAACTACTACCTACTACTGTCAGTAGAGGGCACCATTCAAGGTAATCACCCCCTCTATATGGTGCTTCTGTTCATAGGTTTGAAATTGACAATACATCTTACTATTCATGAGCTGACAATTTGTTTTTTGTTTTATGTTTTTACTTCACAGATGCAATGAAACTTTCTCTGTTATCAGTATTACTCTGATTGTAAGATGGTTACGTTGTTATAATTCTCCCTCCTGATGAATGTTCCATACTTATGCCCTGAGGAACAGAAACATGTTGAGACATCTCTCTGAATTATAATCAGAGATTTCAATCTATAACACATTGAGTTTAACAAAGTTGGGTACTACATTATGTGTTTAATACGTACCGATGGTGTGGTTTTTTGAAAGATTGTTTTAACCGGCTACCTTAGCTTGCTACATTATCCCTGTTTGTGTTTTATATATTGGATATCTAAGTATTGTACTGTGGACAACGCTATTTAATTGGATGTTTTAACCTTTTTGATTCATCATTATTAAAATTTGACACTTACCTTTTAACTGTGACTAGTCCCATTTTCCAAGTACTTCAAGTACTTTTGTTATGTATCTCTAGCATCTACATTATAGCTTTGTCTCTCCTTACATATTGAGTACTGTCCTCCCGGATATAGACAGAGTATACATTGCTAACTGCTTTAGTCAATGGTATACCGGGTTTCCTCCCTTTATAAATAGTACACAGTATTGACAACAGACTGCCCACACAGCTCATGGGAGCCCAACGTCACTGTGTAATTCAATGTCACTTGGTCAAACCCTTTGCAAGCCCATGGAAACGGGAAGCAGGAGGGGTGTGTGTCTCACGAACCCAAGCATCTAACCCAAACTCAGGACAAGCCTGCATGTGCCCAGCCAGAATACAGTAGATGCCCACGGGACCCACACAAGGCAACACACTGTAAAAAAAAATCAAAAATGGCCATGTGGGGGCAACGGGGGGCGGGGGAGGCCACCCAGGAGGTTCATGAACAGGGTGGACACCAACACCCACCTGCGTGGATGTTGCAGAAAAAAAAACCTCCTTGGGCTCATGGCCTGCACGGCTGTGCCATTGTGGGAGAACCTCTGTCGCTCTGCTCATCCTCTGCTGCTGCATCAGGAGGCGGTGGCACTATGGGAGGCAGCCCACGCAAAGCCCTGGTATGGTCCTCCATGGTAGCAAGCATGCAGGTCTGGAAGGTCTGATTCTGGAGGATTAAAGTGCAGAGATCCACATGCAGCACATCACAGGTTGCCTGCATTTATGCATGCATGGCCTCGCGTGATGCCCGGATCTCCTCACGGATTGCATGTAGCTCAGCTGAGAGCGAACATGTCAGCTGATCCAGCTGCTGTTCTGCCCTTAAATTACTGGAAGCCTCAAGTGCAACCAGAGTCTGCCTGAGGTTATGTAGTTCTATCCTCAGGGCTTCCCTGTGGCCCTGGGACTCAATTGATATGGATTCGCACAGAGTTTCCAGTGCCGCCTGTCTGTCCCTGTTGGACGCCAACATGCCTTCCCTGTGTGATTGGCAAATGGAGTCTGTTGCCTGCTGTTGTTGCTCCATCAGCCTTTCAGGGCGGATAATGAAAGTGGCCACCCTCTCCATTGCCTGAGCCATCATTTCTACTGATGCTGCCTGTTGGGTTGCCATACTGTACATGGAGTTTTCCCATACAGTATTGCCTGGTGGGGCACGGCCACCCCGTCGACGGGCACCACACCTGTTTTGGGCAAGGTGATCTGCACCTTGCTGTGCTGGCACTGCCTGAGGCTGCAGGACTGCATTCCCCCTCTGATCTGCTGGCCCAGGAACAGGATCAGATTCTGTGGAGTGTGACCCTGCATCCGTAACCGCCAAAGGCGGCCCTACCAACACTGACATCCCTATAGAGGGTTCTACCCCTGGTCCAGGTGGGTTGGACAGAACATAATCCCTGCCAGAAACACTTACCTGTGACTGCACATAAGTCTCATCATCCGACTCAGCACCTGAATAGAGGTCTGGGGAGGTGTACCCAGAGGCACCCTTGGACAGTGTGGTCTGCAGTAACATTGAGTTTTCACCCACCACCACACCACGTCTCCCACTGGTGGCCGGTCGTGCCTGAGATTCCTCCAGGGTCTGCACCATCTCCTCAACCTAAACAGCACCAAGTGCGTCATCATCTGCATAAACATGAAAGACAACAAATGTAAACAGGCATGAGCACCATAGCACACACATAGGCCCTGACAAGCCAGAGATCCAGTACATGAATTACACATGTCCCACATGACTATAACCCTGCCATGCATGCACTGTCGAAGAGTTGGAAGTGGAGTCAAAAAGGCAGACACTGGGGAGAGCAATATGGATATGCAACACATTTGCAGCATGTTGGGTAGCACTGGCATCACACATCAGGCTGTGAGTGGCATGTCCAATACACATACATGACACATGCCACCACACAGATGTCATGTAGCATAGCCACAGTAAATTACAAAACTACAGCAATATGTCAGTGAATGAGTAATGTCACACATCCATGTCACATCGACATGATGCAAAGATTGATGCTGAATAGTGTTGCAAAATATGCATGTGCCACCAACTGAAACATATCCAGTGTCTAATAACACAGTCATTGTGGACTGATCAATGGTTGGTCCCTTTGACATCACAGGAAACACCTGTCATCTTCCACATGCAAACAGACCCTTATGAAAATGTTCTGCAGGCCAAGACTCCATCGGCCTGAATGGTCTAATCATTAACATATCCATGTGAAAATAGTGCCCCAGTGTGGGCTGTGAACAATGACCGAAACATAGCACATATGTCGCAATAGTGCAAAAAAAATGTCTAGCAAAAAGGGGAGTGTGGAAACAATCAGCCTGAATGAACACTTACAAAATGTGAACTATGTAGTTGCAAGATGACAGTTCAAGGTAAAGTCCACTAATGTGTGCCTAATTGTCAACTGTGGGCAGAAGGGATACAGTCATACCCAAATCCAAGGCATGTGAATGTATAGGAGGAACCAAATGGGTGACCCATAACACTCAGGAGTACACACCCTCACCTGGCACTGAATCAGAACCCGTCACCCAAACAACATACACATGGATTACACACACTCACCCATGGCCACTCACCAGACAATGCTTCGTAATCAGGTAGATCTCCCACACCTTGGATCTGTTCCTCTGTGATAAAGGTCCCAGCAACAGACTCATATTCAGTGAGTTCGTTGTCCTCTTGTGGAGACCCACCGCTAGTCACCAGAGTAGCGGCATGATTTGAGGCCAACTTGTTCTTTGCTCTGCGTTTCAGGTCATTCCACCGCTTGTAGCAATCATCAGCTGTGCGCCTCACAAATCCAAGGGCACTTATGTGGTCCGCGATGGTCTGCCAGTGTGCCCTACGTATACAGGTGTGGTCTTGCACCCTGCAGTCACCAACATTTCGCGGCTATGTGCCGACACATAGGTCACAAGTGCATCAAGTTCTGGGTCATTAAAGCTAGGCTTCCTGGATGTGCCGGAGTGTGTAGCCGTGTCTGGGGTCTCAGCCTGTTGTGCCAGAGCACCCTTCGTCCTCTTCTTCAAAGTTGGAGTGGAGCCTGGGTGGCTTACACCGCTCTGGTCAGTAGTGGCAGAAGCGCAGGTGGACTGGGTACTAGGAGTGTGCGAATGCACAATGACCATAGGTCTTGGTGCAGGCATTGATTGCAGGGTGATGTTGGCAGGGGGAACGTCAGTTTGATGGACCTGGACCAACACTGTCCTGGCTGGGAGAGTCAGAGCTGGGGCGGATGGAGCTGCAGCTGCCCCTGCAGTCTCCCCTCCCTGCCTACTTGGGGCTGCAGATGAAATAGCTGCCCCAGATCCACGTGGCTTGGTGACAACAACTTGCACCGCCACACTTGGCCTAGACTTGTTGACTTGGAAGTCAGCCTGGGAGTCATCCTGTACCAGGTCAGGTGCCACAATGGGCTGGTCCAACAAGGGCTGTGTTTAATACATTTTTTTCCTCGTACTTCCATGTGTGGTATTATCTCATTGGTGTCATGCATGTCATGATAAGGGTTTTCACATTCACTTTCACCCATTGTGTGTGTGTGTGACAGACATGTGTTCAGTTACATACTTGCCATTGGGGTTGTCTCATGTAATTGGCATTTCTATGTGGGTGGATACAATACTTGGTTGGGTCTTTGGGCTTGGGAGGCTGGCCATAAGTCCCATGATTGAGGATCCTCATGACGTGGGGGCAGGGGTACATAAGTGGTGGCCTGCTGGATGGTGCCCCTGACTGCTGGGGGGTAGGGGTGCAGGGGGACATGAGTGGGACATGAGTGGAGGCCTGCTGGCAGGTGCCCCTGACTGCTGGGGGGTGGGGGTGCAGGGGGACATGAGTGGCGACCCTGATTGGGCTGGGGAGGCTGGCCATAAGGCCCATGATTGAGGATTGTCATGATGTGGGGGCAGGGGTACATGAGTGGGGGCCTGCTGGCAGGTGACCCTGACTGCTGGGGGGTAGGGGTGCTGGGGGACATGAGTGGGACATGAGTGGGGGCCTGCTGGCAGGTGATCCTGACTTCTGGGGGGTGGGGGTGCAGGGGGACATGAGTGGGACATGAGTGGGGGCCTGCTGGCAGGTGACCCTGACTTCTGGGGGGTGGGGTGCTGGGGGACAGGAGTGGGGGTCTGCTGGCAGGTGACCCTGACTGCTGGGGGAGTGGGGGTGCAGGGGGACATGAATGGGACATGAGTGGGGGCCTGCTGGCAGGTGACCCTGACTGCTGGGGGGTGAGGGTGCTGGGGACATGAGTGGGACATGAGTGGGGGCCTGCTGGCAGGTGACCCTGACTTCTGGGGGGTGGGGGTCCTGGGGGACATGAGTGAGGGTCTGCTGGCAGGTGACCCTGACTGCTGGGAGAGTGGGGGTCCTGGGGGACATGAGTGGGACATGAGTGGGGGCCTGCTGGTAGGTGACCCTGACTGCTGGGGGGTGGGGTGCAGGGGGACATGAGTGGGGGTCTGCTGGCAGGTGACCCTGACTGCTGGGGGAGTGGGGGTGCTGGGGGACATGAGTGGGACATGAGTGGGGGCCTGCTGGCAGGTGACCCTGACTGCTGGGGGGTGGGGGTGCTGGGGACATGAGTGGGACATGAGTGGGGGCCTGCTGGCAGGTGACCCTGACTGCTGGGGGGCGGGGGTGGAGGGGGACATGAGTGGGACATGAGTGGGGGCCTGCTGGCAGGTGACCCTGACTGCTGGGGGGTGGGGGTGCTGGGGACATGAGTGGGACATGAGTGGGGGCCTGCTGGCAGGTGACCCTGACTTGCGGGGGGGTAGGGGTGCAGGGGGACATGAGTGGGGGCCTGCTGGAAGGTGACCCTGACTACTGGGGGGTGAGGGTGCAGGGGGACATGAGTGGGACATGAGTGGGGGCCTGCTGGCAGGTGCCCCTAACTGCTGGGGGGTGAGGGTGCAGGGGGACATGAGTGGGACATGAGTGGGGGCCTGCTGGCAGGTGCCCCTAACTGCTGGGGGGTGAGGGTGCAGGGGGACATGAGTGGGGGCCTGCTGGCAGGTGCCTGCTGGCAGGTGACCCTGACTGATGGGGGGTGGGGGTGCTGGGGGACATGAGTTGGACATGTGTGGGGGCCTGCTGGCAGGTGCCGCTGACTGCTGGGGGGTGGGGGTGCAGGGGGACATGAGTGGGGGCCTGCTCGGGATTTTGATGGCTTTTCTTGCGCAAGGGGCATTCTTGGGGGCGTAACTGGCGCTGCAGCAGGGTCGCTGCGCCACTCTGCGCCACGGCTGGTTTTGGTAGCCGAAATCCATGAATGCGCTGTACGCGGAATGGATTTTAGCGCATGCGGCTGGCATAGAGATTCGTACGTGCACACTATGCGCCAGCCGTGTGCGCCACTTGTGCACTAAATTCTATGAATTACCCCCATTGTTTGTCCAACGTCTGTGAAGCAGATTCATGGTAGCTCTATCAGGTTCAACGATATCCGACGGGCCAGCCAAGTAAGGCCATTAAAGTCTTTCTGCATGTATTTCAAAAGGTAGTCCCTGTGGCGATAAAGGTTTTCAGGGAATTTCAGCTAGTGGCAGTCATCTTTTCCATAGCTAAAACAGACCATAATTTGTCTAGCCACATATATACCGTCTGGTTCCATTTTCTTCCAGAGATTAAGAATTGATCATTTGGCAGCTAACAACACATGTAATAGTAATATAATTTCTCCTGTTGTGCAGTCTAATGTGATAGGGGAACCCAAGCCTAGGATACAAACCATGTGATCACCAGGTACATAAAACCCCAACACATTCTTAAAACGTGATCTCAAAGCCAGCAAAAAGTCCTGAATTGTGAAGTACCCTGATAGGACATGTAATAGAGTTCCGTCCTGCCTGCACCCCCTCCAGCACTCTCCTGAAATATTGGGATTACAACTCTGAGGTTGATCAGGGGTCATGTACCACTGTATCAATATCTTTGCTTGGGTCTCAGCAAAGCGAGGGCAGAAAAACTTTATACAGTATAGTAAATTTAAAAATCTGTTACCAGTCCCCTGATAGAATCACATACCCCAGGTCCCGTTCCAATCCATCACAAGACGATCTATGGGCTGTTGTGGTGAGTGCATTTATGGCTTTGGACAAACTGGAGACCAAACCCCTAGATTCCAAAGTGGATTGAAACACTGACTCCAGTGAAGTTAATGACCTGGTTGCCCTCTGCTGATTGGCCGTGAAGTACCCAATGTCTGGCCTGTGCGTATCGTTAACTGCCTGTCTCCTTCAAGCCAAACAGATTATTAAACTCCTTAAATGTGTGAATGTTCGCGTTAGAATATTGATCCCCCATCTTGTACAGTTCCCCGTCGAGCCAGTCTGCAAATCCCTTGACCTTCTTACCAGGTGTAAAGTCATTGTTACGTATCAATGGGGTGTAAGGAGAGGGGGTAGGTGGTAAATCCCCTCAGTTTAGTCAGGCCCTTGTTATCAGATTGGAGTATAGCCCTGTTTCCCCTATGTGTCGAGGTAACCATGGTGGCGTCCAGAGATGTATGCCTGCTATGGTCCGTTCCATGTGTGACCCATAGTTTGTCTGTATCCCTCTGCACCCAATCCACCATTGGTCGAAGTTGCACCGCCCTTTAATAATTCCTGCCCTATAATAATTCCAAGGAACATACATGGTGGTATGTTTTCTGTATCTCCTGTGAAAGAGATTGCCCATGTTAACCTAATTTGTGAAGAGGAAAAACTGCCCACCAGATCCTCAAATGTCTGTATGCCATCTGAGCCCCATGCTAAACCCTTAGCCACCTTCAATCTACCCTCCTTCACCACAGCCACCGTATGTGCCTCACATGTACTGAGCAAACTCCAAAGCAGCAGGCCAGTCAGCCCTGACTGCTCAGCAAAAGATCTAGATGGCTACACACCCATTAACATTCCCATTAATGTTAGCTGCCTGAACTTGGTATCCTACCTTACCATGGGCACCCCTAGCATCAGCTTGGACCCGCAGAACATCCCTTCTCCAAACAACACCGAGCCACATGGGAGCTTACTCCTCACCTAAACACATGGCCATCAGCCCAACCCTGGGACCTGAGTACACCCAGCCATGACCAAACTATCTCGCAGAACTGCACTACATCCCCCTAGCCGCCCAGCCCCTAATGACCTGTGTCCTCATTAATGCACGTTCCGAACATGCACACGCCCTAGAAAGTAATGCCCTCATAACTACCCAATACCTCGACGCGCTAGCTATTTCAGAAATTTGATATCATAAAGCATCAGGTCCTGCACTATCGCTAGCCATTCCCTCTGGCTAAACTGTCTACCGGAAGGACAGGCCCACCTCCAGAGGAGGTGGCATTGCCATTGTGGCAAGAGACTCCATCATTATTAGGCAGGTAAACCTCAACATCAGTGTGAATGCAGACCTGCTCTAACTCAAGCTATCCCTCACACCTACCTGTATCATCTCCATCCACCTCATTTACTGCCCTGCGGGTCCCTTACTAAGCTTCGAGGAGATCCTCCTCCACATACTGGAAGCCAACATAAAATCCTCCTAAAAAATCATCCTCTTGGGGGACCTTAACTTAGACCTCAACGACCCTAATGACTATCAAGCCACCTCACTGGCTAATGCCCTAGAAACCCTAGGATTTAGGCACTATACCACCAATGTCACCCACGTAAAGGGTCGTGCACTGAACGGAATTGTCGATCATAACTGTTAGAACTCAACCAGCGCCAAAACTTCCTGCCCTTGGTCAGACCACCACATTATCGACATCTCCATCCCCGACCACATAAACATAAAGTTACTAACCACACCACTACCACCAGAAGTCACACGCAGCTCACAGAAACTTACAAAAGGAAATACAATGCCATGGTTGGACACACATTGCCTTCAACCCCCCGTTTCTGTTAACCCCAATTCACTAGTGGACACCTCATCCCTAGCCAAAGCAGTGAACACCATTGCCCCCTTAGCTCATGGTTTACCCCCAAACTCCTAGAACTGCGGAATAAGAAACTCTAGGCAGAACCATTGTGGAAAAAAGATCTATGTCACTGTTACATGTGAATGCAACAAATTAAATTACAGAGAATGCTGTGATAACGAAAATGTTATAATGTAAAATATATTTTATTTTATTTTTGGGGGTCCCACCCAAACGCTCTGTTTCTCTATGCTTTTAAACCCAACCCAAGGCAATCCTCATCCATTTTAACCCCTTACCCCACCCCATATACATTTAAAAAAAAAATGATATTTTTCCTCAGAACATTTTTGTTATTGCAGCATTCTCTGTAATTTAATTTGTTAAAATCACTGCATACCCCATCTGACAACTTTAGAGGTGACCTTGCCAAGATCTCTAAGCTATATAAGCTAACAATCATCTCAGCTATATCTACCTCTTTCAATGCCAGAATATTCAATGTGAAGTTAGACACTAGAGAGATATTTGCCATCTTCAGGGAACTCGAGATCCCAGCCACACCACCCACTACTCTCATCAAGGATGGAGCCTGGTACTCAAGCCTCCAAATGGCAATGTTCAATCAAATTGACATGCTAAACAAAAATATCCTGAGCAATCTAACCGATGACCACAAGCATCTCAATGCCCTAGCCACTTGTACCTCCCCTGACTACCCTAACCTCTTGATCACCAGTTTCATTTCAAGGAGATCTCAGAGACAGAAGTCCTAGCACTAATCAAAAGTCTAAAACTGTCCAGATGCCCAGCGCCCATCATCAAAGACTGTGCTGAAATCCTAACGCCACTTATCTTGACATTCATGAACACTTTATTCTTGCCAGGCACAGTGCCTGTCAGTCTTAAGGAAGCTTGTGTACTCCACCTCCTAAAAAAACAACTTAGACCCATTTATTCCTACCAACTATAGGCCAATTACAACAGTCCTACTAAAGTTCCTTGACAGGGCTGCCTACATGCAAGTTCAGCACGTCCTTGAAGCAACGTCCTAGGAGTATAGCAGTCTGGCTTCGCCCCCCCCCCCCCAGCCATGATATAGAATCAGCCTTGCTAGACTTAGAAAATAAGCTGGATGAGATCAGGGATGAGGGAAAGCCAGCACTTATCCTCCCCCTAGACCTGTCTGCTGCATTTGACCTGGTCAACCAAAAATGTGTATGCCATCACCTCGGTACCTCTGCAAACTTCTCCCCTATGGCCACTGCCTGGATCGAATACTTTCTTGAAGGAAGAGTCATGAGAGTCTTCTCAGAAAATGCCAATGCCTCACAACCTCCTGTCCCACGTGGGGTACCTCAAGGCTCGTGCATATCCCAACCCTATACAACATCTTCACTAGGTCCCACTTCGACATCTTAGATTCCCACGGCATAGCCTACACCAACTTTGCCGACAAGACCCACATTTTGCTCCCACTCGCAGGCAATTATGTAGATGATTCCAACACCCTCAACTTTACCTACACCCTGATCCAGTCGTGGATGACGGCAAACCACCTGTGTCTAAACAGTGACAAAACTGAAATCTTGCATGTAGGACCACCCACAACTCTAAAATCTTGATGATCAATACAAGGACTTCCAGATCGAAAACATCCTTGTCCCTGTCTCGGCCACAGTAAAAACCATAGGGGTGCACTTCAACGCCACCCTTTCTATGTCCCACCAAGAGAACACCAGCCTCCTCAGCAGCTTACTTCACCAAAGTATTAAATGCTCTTAGACCTTTTCTCTCTAAAAACAGCTGCTTAACAATTGCCCGAGCTGTCATCGGCTTGAGGTTAGATTACTGCAATGGCCTCTTTGCAGGCACCTCCTCCAGAAACAGCCAAAACTCCAAGTAATCCAAAATAATGCCCTGAGAGTAGCACTGAACATTCCCCAAAAAGAACATATCTCTGCAGCCAGAAGAGATGCTCACTGGCTGCCCATCCGAGAATGTATCCTTTATGAAAAAATGTGTCTATCACCCACAAATGCTTGTCCAACACATCCCCTCACCTCTGTCAGAAAATTGCTAAATCCCACTCTACAAGACCTACCAGAACACCATACACTGACTGCCTACTCCTACCGAAAGTCAAATTAGCTAAAGCCAGGGGCACTAGCATCCCCTACCTTGCAGTCAATCAGTAGAATTCCCCCCCCCCCCACTCGTTCAGAGCAGAAAACCTTAATGGGCATTCTGAAAAGCCCTAAAAACACAGCTGCTCCTCTCTCATTCCCTGAAGCAGCTCCATCTACTGCTGAATCTTATAGTATGTTAAACCTGATATAAATAACGTGAAATGTATAGTCTGTTATACTTAATGTAAATAGCCTGTACCTGTAAGAGCCCCTCAATGCCTCTGGGTTGTTTGTGCACTTTATAAATGAAATAAATAAATACATAATCCCCCTTGCTCTTTGGCTGTTTACAGTGTGTGTTTATTAAAACAGGGCGAGCCCCCCTTCCATAATAATTGGCCCAACATGGCTTCCCAACTCCCAATTGTATTTTTAGGATTGGGAATGGAACAATATAGGAATTTGGGTAGAAAAGAAATGTTTAATGAGTGAGATCTTACCAAACAAGCAGAGAATCAGGGCACTCCAGCGGTCAATGTCCCTCTTAACCTCCCTAATCAGGGCCAGATAGTTGTGTCCATAAAGATCCGTAAAATTCACTGGAATGTTTACACCCAAATACCTCACATAATTAGAAGCCCATTGGTATGGACATCTACCTTCAAGTTCTGTTTTAACTAAGGAAGGAATATTAATACCCCAAATCTCGCCCATCTCCGGGTTTCACCGCAACCTGCAAGAGAGAAGGAACAAGGTCAACATTAACACAGCACTTACGTGGGCAAGCAGCGCTGCGATCGCTCATCACTCCGGAACATCACCGCAACCTGTACAAAGAAGAGAAGAGAACACAGGTTGGCAATTAACACCAATAAACAGCACAGGGCTCCAAGCATCAATAACTCACCATGGTCTTTGCCATCGGTGCGGCAACTCCGAGATCACAACCATCCCTGTGAAAACAAAAAGAGACATTGTTAGGGAACAGCATAGTGGAACAAGACAGAGAAAACAGAGGGATAGGAAGAGACAAAATAAAGATAAAATAAAGACGGATAGGGCATTATAACTCACCTGGAAGACAGCAAGGAGAGTCGGAGTCACAGCCAGTCTGGACCCGATATAAGGGCACACAGACCAGTGAAGCAACTATGTCCACGGAACACCCGCACCAACCACGCGCCCCAGCACAAAGACACAGGATGGAGAGTTCAACGCACAAAAACATAAGGTGAGCGATAACCCCAAGGGAGGGGATTTGGACCAGAGGGAGGTTTTAGTCCACCCATTACAGAACCAGTATCTTAACCCTCCATTCTCCTGTTATAGGCGCTACCCAATGTCTGGCAAATAACCAAGCAGAGAGGGGTTCAAGATAGCGCTTAGACCTCCATCCAGTATCGTGGGCTGCCCCCCGTAGATACCAGGTGAGCGTAACAGAATGCGAAGCCTCAATTAAACATCCACCTGAAACATCAGCGACTGACCAACTAGCCCAGTTACTGGGAGAATTACGGGCCGAGGTGTACTCCGCCCGGCAAGAAACCAACGCCCTTAGGAGGGAGTTGTCACCAAGGGCCGCACCGATGAATTAGCCAGACAATTGCTCCAAACACAGTCTGGGCAGGCTCCATTGCCAGGAAGTATTCCGTTGGTTCCAGCCACATCCGTCAATCAAGTGCAGGTGGTCCTCCCTGGGGCAGTTCCTTTGGCCCCACCGGAACGTTTTACGGGGGACCCAAGAAAATAGGCAGTATTCATGAACCAGTGCTGCCTCCATTTTCTTTGTAGACCTGGAGCCTTTCCTAACGATCAGTTGCGGGTTGCCTTCATTCTGTCATATCTGAGTGGCAGTGTAGCGGAATGGTCCATACCGTTAGTAAGCCAGGATGGCCCACTCCTGTGGGATTTCACGGGGTTTCAACAGGAGATAGAGAAGCTGTTCACCCGACATACCCAGGGCCAATCTCTGGATAGCAAACTTCTGTCCCTCCGCCAAGGCATCCAAGATTTGTTAACATATATCACCACTTTTAACAGATTTATCATTGAAACTGGGTGGCCTGAGGAGAAAGGAACAACGTTATTCATCGAGGATTATGGGGGGAATTGAAAGACGTCCTAGCTCAGGTGGTAAACCCACCAAAAAACTGAGCAGAGTTCATCAACCTAGTGGTGCAGCTAGACCACAGGCTGCAAGATCGAAGGACAGATCAAGCCAGAACAAAGAATCGGACTGTGTATGTACACTCAAAGGAGAACAGTCCACGTTCATCAGAAAACACTTCGGAACCCATGCAAATTGGGGTTGTACGGAGCCCATTAACCAAGGCCGAAAGAGACAAAAGGAGACAACAGCAATTATGCCTGTTCTGCAGAAAATCAGGTCACTTCCTCAGAGAATGTCCTGTAAAACCCCCTAGCAGAACAGTTGGAGCTACAGAGAAAGAAGGAGGAGAACAAGAGTCGGAAAACTTCCAGGCCCGGCAAGCATAGAGGTCCGTTTGTTGAGCGAAGGAAAAGAGCCACAGACTTCACACCTTGCCCCGCCTGTGATTTTGATCAGTCACCAACAACCGTCTCAGATGCATGCTGTGGAGGCATACATAGACAGTGGAGCCGTTGGTAACTACATAGAGCAAGGCCTGGCAACAAGGATGGGGCTTCCCCTCTGTCAGAAATGACAACTAAGAAGGTCACCACTGTCGACAGCACAGAGATAGTTTCTGGTCCTGTAACTCAATGCACAGCAGAATTGACCCTTCTGTGCCAAGACGGACATCGGGAAGCCATTGCCTTTCGACCTTATCAAGGCCCCTCAATTCCAGGTGATTCTAGGGATGCCATGGTTGGTGGATCACAATCCTAACATCGACTGGGGAGCCAAGAAATTAGCCTTCTCCAATGAGTGTGCTCATGCGTGCTACCAAGTGGAAATGCCATCGTCTGACCCAGAGTCACCTGTACAAGATAAAGAGGTTTTGGTGCTAGGTGTAACAAGTACACTACCAAGTGAATACCACAATTTCCAAGATGTTTTCCAAAAAGAACAGGCTAATACCTTACCCCCTCACAGGCCATATGACTGTCAGATCGACCTCGTACCTGGTGCACAAATCCCATGTAATCGAATTTATGCACTCACCGAACCCGAAAATCTCCACTTGAAATCATATCTGGACCAATACCTGGCAAACGGCTTTATCCGCCCATCCAAAGCACCTATTCTTCGTACCCAAGAAGGAGGGGAACTTGAGAATGTGCATCGACTACCACGCATTAAACCAGGTAACAGTTAAAAATCGTTATCCTCTACCCCTTATCCCAGAACTTCTGGACCAAGTCAAGGATGCCCAAATTTACACCAAATTAGACCTCAGGGGGGCATACCATCTTGTGCGTGTAAAGAAAGGAGACAAATGGAAGACCACCTTATGTACTAAGTATGGGCTGTACGAATATCAGGTAATGCCTATTGGGCTTTGCAACACTCCCGTCACATTCCAGTACTTCATGAACAATGTACTAAGGGAATTGATCGATGTATGTGCCCTAGTTTATATCGACGACATCTTGGTGTACTCCTCTTCTAAACAGGACCATGTCAGGTATGTTCGCTCCGTCCTTGCAAAACTCTGACAGCACCAGCTATATGCCAAACTTGAAAAATGCTCCTTCCATGTCACCAAAGTCGAGTTCCTTGGTTTTGTCCTCACTCCCCAAGGTGTCCGGGTGGATATGCACAAAGTAGACACCATCCTTAGCTGGTCTTCACCGTCTTCAGTCAAAGGTGTCCAAAGTTTGCTCGGCTTTTATCGCTGATTCATCCCGGGTTTCTCCCAGATTGTGCACCCGACCACTTCTTTATTACAAAAAAACAACAAACTGTTCCAATGGACAGAAGAGGCAGAGAAGGCCTTCCAGGAACTCAAGAAAAGATTTACCTCAGCCTCGATGCTACGACACCGCGCCCAGATCTCCCATATGTATTGGAAACATATGCATCCAGAATGACAATGGGGGCTGTTCTTTCCCAAAGGGATCCCGAAACAGGGCAGTTACATCCCGTGGCCTTTTGGTCATGAAAATGTATTGCACCTGAACTTAACTATGCAATAACAGACAAGGAACTCCTAGCGATCAAGGCAGCCTTTAAGGCTTGGCGGCATTACCTCCTAGGCGCAAGACATACCATCACAGTAATCACCGACCATCGCAACCTACAATATCTCAAGATGGCAAAGGCTCAATCATCCCGTCAACTCCGATGGGCTTTATTCTTCGCAGAATATGATTATATAATCACGAACCGACCTGTAGTCCAGAACGGTAAGCCGACGCCTTATCCCGCATAGGTATTGATGAGAACGCATATTCAACCCCAGACCCGGTGGCCATTATTCCAGGTGACAAACTACTAGGACTTACAACAACGTTATCTCTGGACGAACTCCAAAAGGAAATTGGGCTCCTAATGAACACCAAGGCTCTACAAGACTGGACCACTCAAGGTGAACATTACACAAAAAAGAACCAACTCCCATATTTCAGAGGGCGTTTATATCTACCGAATAAGGCATGACAAGAACAAGTAATTTCTGGTTATCACAACCCCTTGATAGAAGGACATCCAGGAATTGCTAAGACCTTAGCCAAGGTGAAAAGAAATTATTGGTGGCCGACCTGGCGAAAGGACATTACGCTGTTTATTCTGTCATGTGGCATTTGTGCACAGAATAAATCCCAGAAACAATGACCTGCAGGCCTTCTTCAACCCCTGGAAATTCCTCCTGCACCTTGACACACACTTTCCCTCAATTTCATCACAGATCTGCCTGCCTGTCAAGGGTTCAACACTATCTTAGTGGTTGTTGACCTATTGTCTAAAATAGACATTTCATTCCGCTTAAGGGTCTACCAAACACATCCATTCTGGCAAAGGTGTTTTTAGACCAAATCATACGATTACATGGTTTCCCCTCTGTCCTGATTTCTGACCGAGGGAGTCAGTTTGTGTCTAATGTCTGGAGGAAGAGTTGTGCAATTGCCCAAATCGATATTCGTATGTCCACTAGTCACCACCCCCAAACTGATGGCCAAACGGAGTGGACGAATCAGACACTAGAGCAATACCTACGGTGTATGTTACATCAAGTGGAAGAAAGCTGGAAGGATGTGCTGTGGATAGCCGAATATGCCTACAACAACTCGCTAGACACCAGTACCGGAAAGAGTCCATTCTATACCGTATATGCAAGGCACCCACGTACTTCTGAATTAGATACCCCCATGGCCTTGGAAATGCCTATGGTGAAGACTTAACATACAACCATCACTCAAGCCTTCAAAAAGGCAGCAGAACACTTGATCCAAGCCAAAGAAAGACAGAAAAGATTCTATGATCAACACCGAAGAAAAGCCCCAGACTACCAAGTCAAAGATGAAGTGTGGTTGTAGTCTCAGCACGTGCCCATAAGAGGAACTCAAACATTTTGTCCCAGATATCTAGGGCCCTATACCATCAATGCTATTATTAATCCTGTGGCAGTAAAACTAGCTTTACCACCAAATATGCCGATCCATCCTATATTCCATGTGTTACTCTTAAAACCTGTTCCGCCTGAAACTCAGGTCAAAACACCACCAAATCCGGTACTGGTTAACAGAGAACCCGAGTTTGAAGTCAAGGACATCCTAGATTCTAAACTCACCAGGTCAAAGTTATATTACTTAGTGGACTGGAATGGATAAAGACAAGACATGGGAGCCTAGCAAGCACGTCCAAGCGCCACGCCTGGTAAAACGATTTCATCGGAACCATCTGACCAAACCAGGGCCAGACAGAGGAAATACCTTGAGAGGGCCCTTGGGGGGGGAGTGCTGTCATGATCCATGCCCCTGAACCACTCAGGTATAACAGCCCCCTGGCAGCAGTGGGGCTAAAGCCCTTCACACTGGCCCCAAAGGCCTTAAAACTCCATCAGAAACATACATGGCTCATTATCAGGAATAAAGCAATATCAGTTTTGGACCTTAATCCAACATGGAGGCCTATTACACAGCTCAGTTCTTTAGAACCAATCCATGCGGCCTAGTGTTTTGGGTGTGGCTGGGCCTGGAACTACTTGGCCTGGAACTACTTTACCTGGGCTATTTAAACCACACCCAAACAGCAGAACATGCTTCGTGTTCTTCTGCACTCCTGCAGCTTAACGCTCATCGTGTCCAGCTCCTGCTCATCTGCTTTTCCGGCGGCCCGATCCTGAAGCCCTAGATCCGGATTCCATAAATAACCTGGAAGAACAAGAACAGCATTAGCAAGCAAGAACACCTACCTGTGAAGTAACCAGCCTTGCATCCATCCTGCGCTTCGCTTACCTCGACCACCTCCGGAGTTCGCCGCAACCTGCAAAGGTAAAGAAACAAGGACAGCATTAATAACAATTGTTACCTGGGCAAGCAGCGAGTCCTGACACCACCCTGCGCTTCTCTTACCTCGCCCATCTCCGGGTTTCACCGCAACCTGCAAGGGAGAAGGAACAAGGTCAGCATTAACAAAGCACTTAACTGGGCAAGCAGCGCTTCTATCGCTCATCACTCCAGAACATCACTGCAACCGGTACAAAGAAGAGAAGAGAACACAGGTTAGCAATTAACACCAATAAACAGCGCAGTGCTCCCCGCATCAATAACTCACTGTGGTCTTCGCCATCGGTGCGACAACTCCGAGATCGCAACCATCTCTGTGAAAACAAAAATAGACATTGTTAGGGAACAGCGTAGTGGAGAAAGATGCCGGGAAGACAGAGAAAACGAAGGGAAAGAAAGAGAGAGAATAAAAATGGAAAAGGCATTATAACTCACCTGGAAGACAGCAAGCAGAGTCGGAGTCACAGCCCATCTGGACCAGACATGAGGGCACACGGACCAGTGAAGCAACTAGGTCCACGGAACTCCTGCACCAACCACGCGCCCCTGTACAGAGACACAGGATGGAGAGTTCAACGCACAAAAACCTAAGGTGAGCAATAACTCCAAGGGAGGGGATGTGGACCAGAGGGAGGTGGGTGTCCACCCATCACAGAAGCAGTATCTTAACCCTCCATTCTCCTGTTGTAGGCGCTACCCAACATCTGGCAAATAGCCAAGCAGAGAGGGGTCCGGGATAGCGCTTAGACCTCCATCCAGTATTGTGTAGCACCCCCGTGGATACCAGGTGAGCGTAACACACATCATGTAATTTTGAAACACTCTCCCCCCCCCCGCACCCGCCACTCCCCCGTCCCTTATTCCCAATGGAACAGAATATTATTCTTCTATCCTCGGCCGCCAGCAAACATACCCCTGGGCTAGCACATTCCATCACCCGTCAGCTGTGCTCTTGTCCGTATGGACGGTTCACCAAGATCCTTCTACCAGGAATTTTCTGGCTGGGCCAGAGAGCTCAACCATTCTCTGGCTCCTGGTCTTTCTTATTGGTCTCTGGCTTTTGCCCAGCTCTACGATATAGTACTAAGCAGACATGCATCTACTTTCCTTCCCTTCGTCTCACACTTTTCTGAACTATTGCCCTCAGAAGGGACACTGCTCATTGGCTTCCTCTTTTTTGGTCTCACTCAGCGTTTTATATATAATCCTCAACATGTTTGCGTCTGTCTGTGTTTCCGGTAGTCTCCTTTTCCACCCCTTGCTGTTTCAGCTCTGAATCCAGGAATGTACACGTTCCCACTGTAAGCTATGATTTTAGCGTGTTTGAGGATTCTGATTATTCTATAAAGTACCACTTTGCCTGGTGAGCCAGTGAACAACCATACTATTGCTCATTACATGCTTCTCACTTCCTGTTTTCTTCGTGACTAAGGATGCAAGGTGATGGTTTGGCCACGTTTATTGGGAGTAGAAATGAGTATGAATTTAATACAAAATAACCTATGTTTCCCTCTTATCCCATCAACTTTATTGAAACGATGGATGTTTTCTTCCTGGGAAACCCTTTGAGGAATGTTATGTGAACTGTGGTGTGATGCCCTGCATCGTTGTTGAGGGTATGTGAGAAATAACAAAACCTCTTTTGTGTTGCCCTACATCGAGTTGTTGAGGTGTGAGAAATAACAAAACTTCTTTCATCCACCTATTTTCCCTAGTCTTGAGTAAAACTTGCTTGGTCACTGTAGTAGTCCACCTTATAGGGTTGGGAGATGTGAAAGGACTCTTAGAATATCCCATGTAGCTGCTCCCAGTTTCTCATCATCACGCTTGAAGCTCTCAAAATCATGCTTACTCATGCATGTGGACCATCAATGTGTGTTCACCCCACCCTGTTTATATGCTTTGTTATTTTAGGGCTAACACACGTTTGTCTAATGTGTTTGATATTCCTTGAAGTGTACGCTATCCATTCTAGAGTCGAATTTATGTGTTGACTTTTCACTGAACAAACACCCTGCTGATTGTTGCTCCTCTTATGTACAGAAATAACTCATTTTAGACAAATATATCAGCCCTCAGACTCAAGACCATCCTTCCTAGCTTGATACATATTACCTGTGTTTATTTTTCTGAGACAAACATTTGAAATTATTCTATACATGGCACAGCTAATCAAAAACCTCATAAGAAACGCTGTCCCTGTGGCTTTATTTGCTTTTGATGCTGAAAAAGGAATTGATCAAACCATTTGTCTTTGTTGTTTCTTGGCAAAGCATTTAGTTAAATTAGGAACACCATCACAATTCTGATCTTGAGAGTTTTTCTAGTAGAAAGCCCCAACTCTGATGGTGCAAGCCAGTGAGAAAATCAGCAAGCAGATTCATTTTCTTCGCAGTAAGAGATGTGAATACCTCCTATCCTAACTCTTACTTTCCATTAGTGTTGCACCTATGGCAATATCCATCAGAGACAGTGGACAAAATAGTCCATTCCCTATGTATTTTGGGAGCTTGAATTGTGCATGTTTTAACATAAACCTGAATACATCAGAAATCCTAAGTCTCAAACTTAATAGAGTGGAGTGTTCCATTATGGCATCCATTTCTGCTTCCAGATAGGCCAAACTTACAATCAAGTACCTGTGCATTTATATCAGTAATGTAGTTGGCATTTTATATGGGCTTACTGCACACAGGCTAACAGCCTTCAAAACAGATCTTTATCCCTGCAAGAGAGTATTTGTTCTGTGGAAAGGAAGGATAGAAGTTTAAAAATTAACATTGATCCTACGTTAAGCTTTTCAGGTTTTACCAGTCACATTTCCAAACAAGTACTGAACCATCTTCACGGACATTTGGTTGCATTTAGTGAGGGTGGAGGGAGAGCAAAGATATCTAAGAAAGTATTGATGTTTGCTAAATCCAAAGACGATCTGGCCTTCCAAATATGAAGCAGCTCAAATGTTGACTGAGGGAATCCTGCGGGATACGATATGGTTCGATCTGGATCAGGCTTAAGTGCTTTTTATGGTTATTTAAAAATCCCAGATCTCTTAATAGAGATACTCACACGGGTCTTAAACACTAACAACTACTTGGGACAAGACAGCTGTTAGCAGTCCTTGAACACCATTTGATCACCACAGAATACAATTCACTTTAACCCGGATTCTTCCCCAGCAACTAATGCTCTTACATTTTTCAGACTGAGAGAAGGATTCAGGATAGAGAAGTGTTCTAATTATAGTGGGAAACACTACAGCTTTTGAGGAGCGGAAAAGAGACTTTGAGGTTACAAGAATGGTTATCTTCACATTAGACGTTAGGTATTGCAACCAAATATGAAACAAACTAAAACTAGACAGTCAACATCTTCTGAGATTTGTTTGAATCAAGAACCTTTTCCTCCAACCTTTATTTAGTATTGTTTAATTTGCAGTCAGCAACAGTGACATTAAATGAAGAGAAAGGAGACGAATGTTGGAGCAGACATTTCTGTGAAATAATAGGGGCTGTTATAGAGGTGCACTAATGTTAGGGAGAATTCTCATAAATGTGCTAATTTCCTTCACCTTAGAGACCCACAGCAACTTTGCTGATTTTGAGGACTTGATTTCTTGTACATGGAAAGAGTGTGAGCCTTTTTTCCCACTCTTTCATGTATTTTGATGTGTGTTTTACTCTTGTGTTCTTTGATTATCGAGTTTTAGACAACTCCATAGGCATCATCTTTTCATGTGTGTCACACAGCACCCTCAGTGCAGTGACACTGGGAAGACTTTTTTTTGCTGTCCCAAGGTTTAAACACCTTCTCTGGGATAAACCACTGTTTCCCAGAGAATGTAAAGTTAAATTGGCTTTACTAGTCTTTTTAAATTCCAAGACCCAGCACACACTATCTTCCAATAGAGTGCTGGAGGGGTTACCTAGTATCCCCATGTCTAGAAACTCATTTAGCAGTCAAATGCTACCCTTTCCTATTGACATGGCTGGTGGCAGTGGTTTTACAACAAACTACCATGATTTTTCCCAACCACGAACTCTGGTAGCTAAAAATCACGGGAGCCATGTTTTTCAAGATGGCGTCTGAGCCCCCTTTGTTTAAACAGGACCCGGTCTTCTTTTTTTGACATTTCCTTTTGGAAAGGTCCTTCTAGAATTTGTCTCTGCGGCCAAAGTAGATTTGGTCCCTTCGTTTCTACACATTTGGTGGGCTTTAGGACTGAAGACCGCCTCTGGCGCCTGAGTGTCTGGGGTGGGCAGGAAATGAGAGAGGTGCCTGAAACTCCCTGTGCTTAGTCTCCTAGGAAACCCAAATGCACTCTGGCGTGATTGGCTGGCTGACTATCCGGCAATGACAGCCACCCTGGTGGGTGAGTGGCAGCTAGTCGACCACTGGAATGAAAGAACCGAAGATGAGCTGGAGGAGGATGGCTACTGCAACTTCTGGGTTGTTGGTTTGCCCGGTGAAGCCCTGCTGCAGTTCCGAATCTCCAAGTTCATCTCGACAGAGAAACCCTTCAAGGACGACTTCTCCCTTTGAGTTGGTGGGACCAATCAACTCGTAAGCCACTTGGACACCATTCTCGGAGCTGGTTGTATTTTCCTCAGAGTGCTGCAGAAAACCAAATAGCCAGGGAGAAGGACACTAGTTTGTGTGCTTTAAGACATCTACTGGAATCGAAGATTTGCCGGTTTGCCAACTTTATGACCAGTCTCTGCTCTGTGCAGGAGTCCCCCTTTCTTCAATACAAGGTACTGTGAAAACCAGACTGAGAGAAATTACCTCTCAATGTGAAAGTGCATACAACTTTGGCAACTTGCAGCCCTAGCCAGCTTGTGACCCGACATACAAACCTTTCTTCTATGAACTACTTCTGAGAATCGTGGCAAAGACTTTTCCATTTAAACTACCAAATCCGTTTTTCTTATACAAGATTGTAGCCCATTGATTATGGCCTACCTACTGCATTGACTCAACCCCTCTGGTGACCTCAAACTATTTGCACTGTTTAAGAGAAACTCTATTATTCATTTTATTAACTTATGCCTTTTTTCTCCTACTTCAAATGCTCTGAATGCCATTTGGTCCTACTTCAAAGTAGTTTAAATGTCTCAGAACCTGATAGTGTAAAGTACTGTACAATATTTATGTGTGATATTGATTGCCTCCTTTTAGTGAATGTTTTGTAACTAACTGTGTAATAAATTAATGTGTTTTACCAAGAAGCCTTGAATATACGTGTCTATCTGAATACTTGTAATTATAGAACTCTGTGTAACACCCTTATAAGTTCACATTGCCTCTTGAGATAAGCCTGGCTGCTCAGCTCTTTTCCAAAAACTGTGTGGTAAAGACTTATACCAAAGGTTGGTTTTGCTTACACCTGTAGTACTAGTTGTGTGTAGTGGTCCCAGAGGGTACTACATACAAACTTTGCCAAACACTGGTGGCAGCGGTCGGGATGAATTGTGTAGTTGTTACATTGATAGTTCTGCTTTACTTTTGTTCAGATAGTAGCCTTCACAAGGCTAAGCTCCACTAGAAAAGCAATTTGATCATGCCTGATATGGATAACTACAGACAAGAGGCCCTGATCATGTTAACAGTAGATCAACTGAAGGAAATGTGTAAGGTCAGGAACCTCCCTGTTAAAGGAAAGAAAAATTAATTGATTGAAAGATTGTTGGAATTTCATAGTCTGAGAGGTGGGTCTGTTACAGCTACTCCTTCAGCAAATGTGGGAAATGTTGATGAGGGTGATAATGATTGAAAGTCTAACTCTAATGTTATTGATGAGCAAGAATAGTTAGAGGAGTCTCAGGATGTGAGCCCCTCTGCATCTCAACAAGCTCTTAGGCCTCAACCTTTAGCCACAGGGACCAGCACTGTGTCTAGAATTATTTGTCTCTCTTGAAAAAATGAGCCTTGAGTTGGAATTCAAAAGGCTCCAAATGAAAACTGAAAGTAAACATCAAGAAATCATACTCAGAGAAATGGAAATGCATCATGCTCTTGAAATGAAGAAATTGTCACTTGAAAATGGTTCTAGCCAAGAGTCTACTAGGTCTTCCAGTCCTAAGAGACCTCGCATGCCTAAGGAAGCTGTGAGTATGTATGAGGTGAAGCTTGATAGTTTGGATTGGTTGGCTGCTTTTGAGTATAACTATGGGATTCAGAGTTTCACAGGGAATCAGTTGATTCCTTGGCTTTTGTCTAGACTCCCCCAGGTTGCAACTGATGCTGTAATGGAGGTGGGGGAACTTGAAAGATTGGAGTATGAAAATGTGAAGCTAGCTTTGGTAGCTAGATTTGGGAAACCTCCTTCCCAGTAGCTTAAGAGGTTGTTGATCCTCAAAAAGCATGATGGTACCCCGTGGGCTACCTGGGTGTGTGAATGTTTGAAGAACTTAGATATTTGGGTAAAGGGTTACAGAGTTAACACTTTTGAAGGAATGAGAAATCTATTTTTGTTGGAATCCAAAGAAGTTAGCAAAGGCTGCTGACTTGTGGGTTGCCAACAGGGCTACTCACAAGGATTCTGGGGCAACTCAGAAAAAGGATGATGGGAAGCAGCAAAAGAAAGATGGCAAAGAGAATTCTAATACCTCCAATCCAAAAAAGGGCCCCAAACAGAAAAAGGGTAAGCCACAAGGGAAACCGAATCAGGCAAGTGAATCCTCTGGTGATAAACCAGAGGGAGGTCAGCAGAAACACCCATTTATCAAAGCATTTGGAAAATGTTATGCTCGTGGGTCTACTGACCATGTGAAAGGGGATCCCAGATGCAAGGGTATACCTTCAGGGGTCCACACTGCCTCCTTAGCCTTTTCCCCAGAGGGAGACGTACAAATGGCAAATGGAAACTTTCAACTGCTGGCTGATGACCGCATTGTCTCTGCCAATGTTTCTTTAGTGTCCCTGGTTCTGTGGGAACAGCAGAATTTAGATGTTTATAATTCAATTCCAAATAACACAAAATAATAGATTTTTTTATTTTACTTCTAACATATAGTTTGAACACAAACTTCAATTACAAAACACAACATCATTATGTACATTTTCTTGGACATGATCTCAACTCAATAAAACAACAAAGGAGAATGCATACAGAACAACATAGAGGATGAAGGAGACAGGTTCAACTCAGGTAGGTGAAAAACAATAAGGCCATCATAGAAATAATTGAGGTCTGCTGCTGTCGGCCATAATCAAATTAGATCAAGTATTCCAAACATAGCCATATAATTGACATATATTCTTCACCATCTTCTGAGGGTTATCTGTGTTATTTAACTAAACTGTCAAGATTTTATGATTGCTGTTGACAGAGTCTTCTCTAAGAAGTCTATGACAGCACATGACAGAAGAATGTGATTGCTAGATAACATATAAAACCACCACTCCTCCATGTTTCCATGCAATGGAGAAAATTAACCTAATATAAGGATCTTAAAAGTGATAGATCCAAACAGTCTGTGATCAGGTGTTTTAGAGACTCTAGTGCCTCTCTGCAGTACCGACAGACATTATCAATAGTTTATTTATCTTGTCTATAAAGCAAGATTTCTTTAGTTTTGTATGCATTCAACCGTAACCTTAAAAATTGATTTTGGTGAAATCTTGACGGAAATTTTGCTAAATATTTAGGTAAATGGTCGAGACTATTTGCTGCTATTCCCAAATATAATGTGGATTTCAGTTCACTCTTTCTGGCATTGTTTTGGAGCCAATTCCATATTTTTAATTCTTTTTTGGCTATCTGTGGAGTCAGTATTACAGTTTTGCACTTTATGTCTGCACAGTCTAGAAGATACATTATTTTGTTTGCCCAGATTTGCAGAATTCCGGAATGAGGGTGCATTGCAGACGAGGCTAATATCTGATATGCTGGCACTTGATCAATTAAGGACATTTTTCTCAGTACTGCTACCGATTTCCACAAAACTGTTCCATACATCGAGTCAATTCCAAGCTTGTGTCTCACAGTTATCATCGATATACAAACTGGTAATCTGAAAACACGTCTCCAAAATTGCCCTTCTAAAGCATTCCATATCTGGTGCTTGAGATTCCAACCTGCTTCAGCCCCAAATGTAAGTGATGGAACCACATTTTGAGTAAAATAAGTCAATACAGGTTTTATTGTGAATTTACCGTACTCAGCATGTAGTTTTGCCCCCTGTAAGGAGAATGCGATGATCCAATTTTTTTAATCCTGCATCCAGTCTCTTTCCCTTGTAGAGTTGTTGAATTGAATGCCTAAATAGCGAATTGATGGTACTTGGTCAATTGGTATTCCTGCAATTTACCACTTGAAGCTCTTATCTTTTTTGTTCAGCATTTTACCAAACAATATTACAAGGCCAGTGTACTTGTAAATGGTCAGGAGACCCTTGCCATTAGAGACACTGGGGCCAGCATTACAGTGGTGGATGAATCTTTTTTCAAACCTGAGGATGTTGCTAAGGCACCCTAAAGCATACACTTGCTGGAGGCCCTGTTCAAATGCTTCTAAGATTACCAGCTCTCATCCAGTGCAACAACACGACTGTCAAGATACCTTTTAGTGTGCAGAGTGAGATTCCTGGGAGAGTTCTGTTGGGGAATGACTTAAAAACTATTTGAGTTGTATCAAGCACCCCGCACCCTCCCACT
Source organism: Ambystoma mexicanum (assembly GCF_040938575.1). Taxonomy (NCBI): domain Eukaryota; kingdom Metazoa; phylum Chordata; class Amphibia; order Caudata; family Ambystomatidae; genus Ambystoma; species Ambystoma mexicanum. The sequence continues at coordinate 565,626,086 of NC_090930.1, read as the reverse complement.
AAAAGGAAACAGGAACAGACAAGGAAGGACAGAGAGATTACCTTAACTGACTCTCAAGAGGATGTTACAGAAGAAACAATAACACCCAGCCCACAGGAACTACTAACTGCTATTTCTAATAAGAAAGAGGCAAAAGGGAAACCCAAGGTCTCGAAGAGAAAGCAAGAGAGCACTCCTGTGCTTCCAACAAGCACATCCCCGAGAGGACTGTCCAAAGTCACACCTCTGACTGCACCATCAGCTGAGGCTGAGTGTGAGGAAAAGCCAGGAAAGGTTGAATCAGCTGCTGAAGATTCAGAGCTGGAAGAAGACCTTCCCTCTTTTGGAGATCTGGATCCTAAACAACATCCTGAGCTGCAGTATTTACTGGCAGAAGGTGGCCCCTGTAGGGCAGTTTTCAGCAGAGGTCAAAGAGAGTGTCCTACTCTTGAAGAACTTCGCCAACAGGCAGCTTCCAAGCTGGATTGGCAAGAGCTAGGGAAGCACAGGTTGTACTGGGAAGATGGCCTCTTCTACAGTGAACCAACTGAGTCTATCCCAGGGGGCTACAGAAGACCGTTAGTGCCTTTCAAGATGAGACAACAGTTCCTACAGTTAGCTGATGCGATTCTCTTGGCTGGTCACTTGAGTTTCAAGAACACCAAGGAAAGGATCTCTCTTTATTTCTACTGGCCTAAGTTGGGGTCTGATGTACATAAAATCTGTAGGAGCTGTCACACTTGTCAGACATCTGGCAAGAGTGGAGCCAAGAATGTGGCACCCTTTGTGCCTCTCCCAGTGGTGGGAGTCCCTTTTGAGAGGGTATGAATTGACATTGTTGGTTCCTTAGACCCTCCAACCTCTTAAAACAATTGATTTATATTGTTTGTAGTAGACCATGCTACTAGCTATCCTGAAGCCATACCTATGAGGACTGTTACAGCTCAGGCTGTTGGTAAGGCCCTACTTGGTATTTTTACCAGGTTAGGTTTTCCTAAGGAAGTCATCTCTGACAGGGGATCAAACTTTATGTCCCACTTCATGCAGGCCATTTGGAAAAACTGTGGAGTGACTTACAATTTCTCAACTGCCTACCATCCCCAGACAAATGGATTGGTAGAGAGGCTTAATAGAACTATGAAGAACTATGAAGAGCATGATAGGTGCTTTAGAAGAAACCCATAGAAGAAAGTGGGACCTTCTACTGCCATGCCTTTTATTTGCTTACAGAGAGGTCCCTCGGGCGGGAGTTGGATTTAGTCCCTTTGAGCTTTTCTATGGTCATTCACTTAGAGGTCTGTTGGCCCTAATTAAGGAGGGGTTGGCCAGTGCTCCTTCCCTCAAGCCAGTGAGAATCATTGACTATGTACTTGGTCTCCGGGCGAGAATGACACACATGATGACAGAAGCATCTGATACCTTGAAAGCAGGTCAGGCTCTGGTGAAGCATTGGCATGACCAGAAGGCCAACATGGTTGAGCTTACTCAAGACCAGCAAGTTCTAGTTATGGTACCTACAAGGCAGAGGGCCTTACAGGACAAATGGATTGGAACCTTCATGGTTGTGGGAAAACTTGGAGAGGTCAATTATTTGGTGGATTTAGGCAATCCTAAGAAGGCTCCAAGGGTCTTTCACGCCAACTGTCTAAAAGCCTATGTTTCAAGACTAGAAATAGGAGCTTTTCTTCTAGCTTCTGCTCAGGAGGAGGAGGAGAGAGAACCTCTACCTAATCTCCTCAGGGGTCAACCTTCAGATGAGAAGATATAAGGAGTTAATCTCTCTTCTAATTTGACACTGGAACAACAGGAGGAGTGCAAGTTTCTGTTGAATCATTTTGTCTCCCTGTTTTCACTAACACCAGGCTTGACCCCTTGGTGCCAGCATGATATTCTCACTGGTGACTGTTTACCTCTCAAGAACAGAGGTTACAGGATGTCAGACCATGTATAAACCCACATAAAGGAGGAGGTCAACAAGATGCTTGATCTCAGGGTAATAGACCCCTCTACCAGTCCATGGCCTAGTCCAGTTGTACTAGTGCCAAAGGCAGGACCCAAAGAGTTGAGATTCTGTGTGGATTATAGGGCTCTGAATGCAGTCACAAAGACGGATACTCATACTTTACCTAGGACAGATGAAGTGGTGGACAAACTTGGTTCAGTCAAGTACCTCAGTACATTTGACCTAACGTCAGGATATTTGCAAAAAGCCCTGACAGACCATGCCAAGGAGAAAAGTGCATTTTCAACCCCAGCAGGCCTCTTCCAGTTTAAGGAAATGCCTTTTGGACTAAAGAATGCACCTGCAACATTCCAAAGGATGGTTCATCAAGTTCAGAATGGGATGGAGGACTTCTGCATGGCATACTTGGATGACATTGCAGTTTTCAGCCCTACTTGGAAAGAACACGTTGACCACTTAGGATATGTTTTGCAGGTTCTTGAGCAGGCCAACCTGACCATAAAGGTAAGTAAATGTCAAATTGGTCAGAACAAAGTGGTCTACCTTGGGCATGAGGTAGGAGGAGGTGAAATAAGGCCATTGCCTAGTAAAGTACAAGCTGTACAAGAATGGGCACCCCTTCTACTCAAACCCAAGTTAGAGCCTTCTTAGGTCTCACTGGTTATTATATGAACTTCATAGAGATCTATGGGTCCATAGCTTCTCCCTTGAATGAATGAACTCGGGAGGATAGCTCAGCAGCAACATGCTTGCCTTGGAAGTAAGACGACATGGAATAACACGGTTTCGATCCCCGGTTCCGCGCTTAGAAACCTCTGGGTATTAAGCACGTTATAAATAACCAATCATATCATATCAATGTGGTCTCCTCACACAAATTCCGCCAAGAAGGTCACGTGGAATGAGGAATGCACTAAGGAAGTTGAAGGACTGAGGAAAGCCCTTTGTCAAGTTCCAGTCTTAAGAGCTCCTGACTACAGCCAAACCTTCAGTGTGCAAACAGATGCTTCCAATACAGGTATGGGTGCAGTTCTGAGTAAGCTGGATGAGGAAGGTAGGGAACACCCCATCTGCTTCATCAGCAAGAAGCTGAAGGAACTGGAGAGAAGGTGTGCAACCATAGAACGTGAGTGTTTTGCCACTGTGTGGTCTCTGAAGAAGTTTGAACCATACTTGTATGGATCTACTTTTGTGATTCAGACAGACCACCAACCCTTGAGATGGTGCATGCAGATGACCGGGGAACATCCTAAATTGTTAAGATGGTCAATCAGCCTACAGGGGTTTCATTTTACCATTGAACACAGGTCAGGGTGTAATCACTAAAATGCTGATGGTCTCTCCAGAATGTTTGACCAACAGAGAAAGGAGATTCATCCAGGGATGGATTAAATCCTCCTATTCCTTAGTCTGGGGGGGACGAGTGTTAGGGAGAATTCTCATAAATGTGCTAATTCCCTTCACCTTAGAGTCCCCCAGCAACTTTGCTGGATTTTGAGGACTTGATTTGTTTTACCTGGAAAGAGTATGGGCCTTTTGTCCCACTCTTTCACGTATTTTGATGTGTGTTTTACTCTTGTGTTCTTTGAATATAGAGTTTTAGAAAACTCCATAGGCATCATCTTTTCATGTGTGTCACACAGCCCCCTCAGTGCAGTGACACTGGGAAGACTTTTTTGGCTGTCCCAAGGTTTAAACACCTTCTCTGGGATAAACTACTGTTTCCCAGAGAATGTAACGTTAAATTGGCTTTACTAGTCTTTTTAAATTCTTCGACCCAGCACACACTATCTTCCAATAGGGTGCTGGAGGGGTTACCTAGTATCCCCTATGTCTAGAAACTAATTTAGCAGTCAAATGCTACCTTTTCCGATCCAAATGGCTGGTGGCAGTGGTTTTACAATGAACTACCATGATTTTTCCCAACCGCGAACACCGGTAGCTAAAAATTGTGGGAACCATGTTTTTCAAGATGGTGTCTGAGCCCCCTTTGTTTAAAAAGGACCCAGTCTTCTTTTTTGCCATTTCTTTTTGGAAAGGTCCTTCTAGAGTTTGTCTCTGCAGCCAAACTATGTTTGGCCCCTATGTTTCTACGCCTTTGGCGGGCTTCAGAACTGAAAACCGCCTCTGGTGCCCGAGTGTCTGGGGTGGCCAGGAAATGAGGGAGTTGTCCTAAACTCCCTATGCTTAGTCTCCTAGGAGACCCAAATGCACTCTGGCATGATTGGCTGGCTGACTGTCCGGCAAGGACAGCCACCCTGCTGGGTGAGTGGCAGCTAGGCTGGAATGAATGGGAGAAAACTGTTAAAAGGCCAGTCTCTTGGCTTGGAAGGCGAGTCGACCACTGGAAAGAAAGAACCGAAGACGAGCTGGAAGAGGATGGCTGCTGCACCTCCTGCACTGTTGGTTTGCCTGGCAAAGCCCTGCTGCAGGTCTGAATCACCAAGTTCATCTCGACAGAGAAGCCCTTCAAGGACGACCTCTCCCTTTGAGTTGGTTGGACCAATCAACCCGTAAGCCACCTGGACACCATTCTCAGAGCTGGTTGTATTTTCATCTGAGTGCTGCTTCAAACCAAATAGCCAGGGATAAGGACACCAGTTTGTGTGCTTTAAGACAGCTACCAGAATCGGAAATTTGCCAGTTTGCCAGTTTTGTGACTACTCCGCAAGCAGTACAGGAGTCCCACGACATCCTCCCTCTTGTCCTCATGACTGAGGCTCAGGAACAGCAAAATCTACAGGAACTGCCAGGAACAGAAGTCGTCAGCTGCATCTTTGTCTTCAATACAAGGTGCTGTGAAAACCCGACCGAGAGAAATTACCTCTCACTGCGAAAGTGCGTACAACTTTGGCAGCTTGAAGGCCTAGTCAGCTTGTGACCTGACATACAAACCTTTCTTCTAGGAACTATTTCTGAGAACCGTGGCAAAGACTTTTCCATTTAAACTACCAGAACCGTTTTTCTTATACAAGACTCTAACCCATTGACTTTGGCCTACCTATTGCATTGAATCAACTCCTCTAGTGAACTCAAACTATTTGCACTGCTTAAGAGTAACTCTATTATTTGTTTTATTAACTTATGCCTTTTTGCTCCTACTTCAAATGATCTGAATGCCATTTTGCTCCTACTTAAAAAGTAGTTTAAATGTCTCAGAGCCTGATAAAGTACTGCAGTATATTTCCGTGTGATATTGATTGCCTCCTTTTAGTGAATGTTTTCGAACTGACTTTGTAATAAATTAATACATGTTTTACCAAGAGAACTTGAGTGTAAGTGTCTATCGGAATATTTGTAATTATAGACCTCTTTGTAACACCCTTACAAGCTCACATTCCCTCTTGAGATAAGCCTGGCTGCTCATCTCGCTACCAAAAACTCTGTGGTACAGACTTATACCAAAGGTTGGTTTTGCTTACACCTGTAGTCCTAGTTGTGTGTAGTGGTCCCAGAGGGTACTGCATACAAACTTTGCCTAACAACTAAAACCTTCAAAGTCTAGAAAGCACAGAGAACAACTATATGAACTCATGTAACAATGGGACCTCATGCATGGCACACTCTGAAAAATACAACTTCAATCCTTTCAATATGTTGGTTATGAGGAGTGAATAATGGATCCAACATTCATTTAAGGGCCGATTCATGTTGGTGCCTGGTGTGTGAGCATCTCTTGCATTTTCATTGTTTCCCAGACTAGGCCATACCCCCTTGAACATATAATCCCGACCCAGCCCCGCAGTGGTGAAGCCGGCGGCTGTGAGAAGGGCACAGTGTCGGTGCCTGGTGTGTGAGGGTACCTTTCATTTTCATTGTTTCCCGGAGGAGGCTACGCCCCATTGAACATATAATCCCCAGCCGGTCCTTGCAGAGGTGAATCCCATAGCTGTGAGAATGGTTTGGTGTCAGTGCCTGGTGTGTGAAGATGTCTTTTATTTTCATTGTTTCCCGGAGGAGGTCACGCCCCCTTTAACATATAATCCCTGGGCCGGCCTACATCGGTGAACGATGCAGCTGTGGGAAGGGTGCTGTGTCGGTGCATGGTGCGTGAGGAACTCTCTCATTTTCATTGTTTCCCAAAGGAGGCCACGCTCCCTTGAACATATACTCCCCGACGCGTCCCCACAACGGTGAAGCCCGTGGCTGTTAGAAGGTTGCAGTGTAGGCGCCGCTTGGTGTTCGCTCTGCCAGGGTTTGCGAGCAGCAGCAGGAAGTGTAAGCAGTGACAGGGAGTCTAAAGCTCCTTCTCCATTCAACAAGTGGTAAGAGACTGTCCCACTGGATTTCAAGTAAGGCTGCGATAGGACTGTGATAAGTGGGAAGCAGGTCTCTGCATTGTCAAACAGTTAAAACTTGTGGCAAGCCGCATTGATTCTGAGCTAAGACCTAAGAGTTTTGGATGGACTAATTAACGCTAACTATGCAAGTTTGACAAAGATAAAGATCACCCAAAGATTGTCCAAAGTGGTTTCAATCGGCTAAAAGCCGGTCGCAATTCCATCTATTCATTCAATAGCAAGTAGTGAGGGGCGGGGGAGCACTCTGGTCAAACTTTGAACCATTCAGGCATTCCTCGCTCCTGTTAAACCTAGCAGAAGCGTTCTGTTAAATCACTAGGGGGGTCATTACGACCCAGGCGGTAAGTACGCCAACTTCACCACCATGGTGTAAACTATGTTTACACCATGGTGGATGGCGGATTTACCGCCCCATTCCAAGGTGAGTGGGGCGGTAAATCCCCATTTCACATTTTACCCTTCCCCATTCCCATTTTTGCCCTATAGGGCATATTGGGAGTGGGGAAGGCACTAATTACGCCACCGTAAATTACGGTGGCGTAATTAGCACCGAGGCGGTTTAGCGCCATGGATTTTAACGGCTGCTAATAGCAGCCGTTAAAATTGGAATCAGGAGTTAAGGGTTAACGACGGCGTTAACCCTTAACGCCTGAGTTGTAATGAGGCCCTAGGTCTTGATAACGGGCTCCGATTGGGGCATATGATTCCTCTGACTATCCATCAGCTATTGTACTGACCACAAAAGATCCTGGCACCAAAGTGATAGGAAGCAGTGGGTGAGGGGGAGTCAGACTTTGGTTACCCTTTGAGATGCTCAGGCATGTCTCGCTCCTGCATAAGTTGATATAGGTTTTTGGCTCTATATGCCAGACAGATTTTAGAATATTACATTAATTTACCTGTGCTAACCCATTTGAGTCACCAAACTGTATGTGTGTGTTTTATACAAAGTAATGTTTTCTTTCACTTAAATCAAGTCTATTTTTAAAGTATTTGTAATGTTTTTGATCTATGTTAGCTGAAGTATAGAAATGTGTGCCAATGGCAGGGGTTGTAAGAGTAATATGGCAATTTGAGTTTTTTCCTTTTTTAAGAGCAAAGCTCATTATATTTTCCACACTGCACTTAGCACTGTATTGCATTTCATTGCACTAATACATTATATCTTAGCACTTTCGCACAAAGCACTTTATCGGTCGTAATAGTAGGCCTCCCTTGAGATTTGTGGGTGGTGGCAGACAAACACAGAACTATCTGCACACTTCCTCATGCACCTAGTGTTAGACTGAACATTGCAAACAGTTTCCAAGAATGTCCTCCAGTACTTGCATTTTATTGCTTCTACAATATAGTCTATAGGTTCTCTGTCGCTTCCTAATCTTTAGCACACCGTACAAGCACTTTATAGCCCTTGGCGCTAGGTCCACCCCTTGGCCAAAGGCAAGGATCTCTGGCTGGGAGAAGTACATCTGAACAGTGATATATTACACCCAGCCCCTGAGCGTATGTGCTGCAGATCCCCTTAGTTCTCTCAAAGTGTATCTGGCGGGCTCTCCTGAATATACGATTGAGGTTGCTGGGACTGTGCTGTGGCAAGTGGTGTCGAGGACACCGGGCACGTGCCCCTGAACAGTACAGCTGGCTGCTGATCTTCAAGGTTGCTGCCTTGGGGGCAGGGGGGGCGGCAAAGTTAGTGGGCTCTAGAGACTGAACTTATTTCCACCAGTGAAAATGGTAAAGGGGAAAGCAGAGGTGCCAGACCATCCGGGAGCCACTAGAAATAAAATCTCTAAAATGCTGCAGCCAATAAAGGTCATTAATCTGCTAATCTCAAAGATCAAGGTATTTATGAATGACTTAGATGGGATTGAGGGAGCAGAAGGGAAGGAGGTTGGTAAGAAGAGCAAAGGTATGCCACCAAGGGATATAAGGGTAAAAGCTCTGGACAGAGCAACAGTTTCAAATTGTGTAACAATAAATAGAGACCTGTATCTGATTGATCTATGTGATTATGAGCCAGTGGGAAAAGCAAATGTCCCAGGAAAGGTTAGTAAACAGGTGAGGAAACGATATTGGTTGTCCCCCTTTGAAGTTGAACAATCTCCTGGACAAGTAGATAGGAACAATAAACAGTTCAGAACAAACAATAAGGCCAGGACACAGGAAGCTCTAATGCCTAATATCATAGAAATCTACCAGAATAAATTATCGCCTGAGAGTGGGTTTAAAGAACAAACTGCCCCAGTAAATGCCCAACAACTCAAGATCCCTGCCAACACTCCAGTAAAAGTTAAAAACATTAAGTCCTCTACTAATCACCGGAGAGGTGAAGGTCTAAACATGAATGGTACGGTAGAAGTAACTACAATTGCTCCCTCAATAGTGCTATCAGACCATTATGATGTGCGATCTTCCCCAAACTTGGCTCCGTGGGCAATAGATCCCCAGGCCTACTCCCAAATAACACAGGGAAGGAAAGAAGATCGTGTGATTTGCAAAGTCGGGGCTAGAAGTAAGAAGAAGATGAAAATCAATGCAAATGTAAAAAGGAGGGCTTTAGGAACCTCCCAGATTATAAAGCCCAGTACATCACAGACAGTGAGCACCCAGACTGATAATACAGGTGATTAAGAAGGGTAGACAATTGTCCTAGTTAAAGTCATAAAACAACAGATTGCTAAAAATAGAGATGGAAGAGGTATTTATATCTAAAATAGTGGATTTGTTAAAGGATTTTCTGGCAGAGATAAAAGAGATCCAATCCAAGGTGATCAAGCTAGGCGTAGTAGAAAGACCTAGTTTAGGATGCAATCCTGATTCGGTAAAAAAACAAGAGGTTCCAAGGGCGCAAAGCCTTGTTCACATGGCATTGCCCCAAGTAGTATGTCCAATATGGGAAAAGGCACTAGGAATCATGCAAGGGGCAGAATGATAATCTAATAAGCGCTCCTAGGAACAATGACTGGACATTGTAAGCCTCATCCCTTGCTAGGGCACCCCCATTGACCAGCCTGAATACTATAGCCCTGGACTATTTGCCGCCTAAAGGAAAGGCATGAACATATTACCAAGGAGTGATCCCCGTCCCTCAATATTGATGATGAATGTCCCACTCAAGGTCCAGGGGCTGTATGAGGACCAGGAGATCTGAAGAATAAATGTATTCACTGGCAGTGACATGTAAAAGGCTGTTGCTCAGTCATCAGAAATCACTTGGTCAATTGCCAAAGAGTTAGGCGGCCAAATTCCAACTTACATTATATACAGATTTTCTATCACTAGACCACAGGGTTCTATTAGTAGGAAAGTCCTCAGTCGCAAAGAGAGCCCAGATTATCTAGAAATATTTGGTAATGGTGCCCCACATAACAGCAGGAGTAGTAGTGAAGCAAGGAGCAATTGGGATAGACTACATGTTCCATCTGGTCCCTTGAGGAGGGATATGTATGAGGGATCAGTGATGTCATCAATGACATTTGTGATGTCATCTTTGATGTCCTGGGTGTTAGTGTTAGCAGTGCATGGTGGTGGCGCAAGTTATGGTTGCTTAGCTTACCACAACTGGCGAATTTCATGGGTTTTCGGTTTTACTTGGAACCATAACGTCACTTTAACAATGTTTCTTTCACTGAATATAGATATAGATAATGTAAATGTTATAAATGTTTACTAAGACTCCCTTAGCTTACATAAATATAACATAGAAAATACTGAACTCCCTGCCCTGCTAGTAATTTTGATGTCTTCGGATCGCGTGCATGTCCGCGGACAGGTGCGGTAACCATTTCATATATTTATACATTTTCAGTATTACGCACACTAAAACTAACATATATTTTTTTTTTACACAGAAAGGTCCAGTACGTTGGAATGGCTGGAAGAAAATTTCCCACAAGATGAAATGAGTGAAGACAGTGATAGTAATGGTACACACCACATTTCTCTATATAAGCCAATTAATAACCATTACTTTGTGTACTTAACATATATTTTTTAAAAGACCATACAGACCATGCGTGTAATATACCAAGACAGACATTAGAAAAATCCTCTGAAACAAATGGAATTAAAAATGGATATGTTAATGAAAAGTTTCAATCTTCTAAAACAGCTTGTTGAGGACCACATTAAAGAAAAGATTAAACATCACTGTCCCACATGTACCTGCTCCACCACTCCATGTCCCAGCCAACTATCCCCCAACCCGCCCCCGCAAGAAAAATGTTACAATGTAACTTCTACCCCTTCCTCCCCTTCCATACATCATGTCCAAACCCCTAACTCCCCTGTATTTGTTTCATTTTCTGCTTCCCCCTCTCTTTCATTAAACAATAATAACATTTTAAGTGTGTTCTTAGTATATGACTGTGTCTTATTTATTTTTTTTAAAGGCAGTTAGGGTGTCCACGGACAGCGCAGGTGTCCGTTTGTCTGCAATTTACCAAAATGGGGGTGTCCTTTGGACACTATACCTGTTCGTACTGTTCGTAATTAAAATGGAGGTGTCCTTAGAACACACAAGATGTCTGCTTGCCCGCAATTAACCAAAATGGGGGTGTCCTAAGGACAATATACCTGTTTGTACTGCTTGTAATTAAAATGAAGGTGTCCTTAGAACATACAAGATGTCCGCCTGTCCGCAATCACCAAAATTTCCACAACCAGAATGAATATATCTGTAGAACACATATCCCGTCCGCCTGTCAGCAAAGTTTTGATACACATTTATTTTATTTGGGGACTTCAACACTGTTTGTAGAACACCCGCGCACATGCGCACCACACCCTTGGGTCCTACGAACATCGCGCCTGTCCATAACTGTCTGCCGCACATGTGTCACACTTTTAATTAGTTCAGGGACCCGAACACTGTCTGTAGAACACCTGTGCGCATGCACACAACCGTCCTTGCGCAATTGGTTTCCTGCAGACAGCCGTCCCATTCGTGAACATGTCCGCGACGTCCTCATGTGACTACACCCACGCTGAGCGTGTGTCCTGATTTGCGGACACTGTCTGGGCCCGAACATTTAAAAAGTGCTTTTTTGAGCACTCCAAAGTATTTTACAGTAACAGTTCACCATTGCACATGTCCCAGACAATGTCCCTGCCAATCTACATACTTTTTTGAACTTTCTGAGCCTTTTCTTGGTGTTCGAAGTGTTTGGGGAAGACACGGGTGTCCGCGAAGCGCGCCCCAGCACCCCTATAAAAGGCCACACCCCAGAGCCGAGCCTCATTCTGCTTTTGGATTTTCATGATTTACAACAGCATAATTGTACAGGTTGCTGTTATTGGTCCCTGGTTCCTGGTTATTAACCTTCCAGATGGCATCAAAAAATTGCTTCTGCTGCTACTGCCTCGGCATCAACACCCCCACCCGCTCCACCACCACCAATCCCCAGAGGGCTTGCAGAGGGGAATAGGCGTGAGGATGAAGAGGAGAGTGAAGAAGAGGATGAAGTCAAAAGCTGATGCAAGCATGGTGATCTGTACTGAGTGCTGCATGGTGCTCAGTCGTGGCATGCCTGGTTCATATAGCTATGGTACTACATCAATGAAGCAACACCTAAAGTCGTTCCACGATGGGGCTATTGGTAAGGTTGTACCTTGCGATAAACATAGTATGTTGAGTTCCTCTGCAGCATCCTCTGTTTCCACTCCTGTCACCACAAAAGACACTCCTGTGGGACAGCGCATCCCTCCAGCTGCCTCGCAGGATAGCCATGATGCTATTGAGCCTTACCTTTCGAATGTCACAATATTGTGCATGTACTGTGATGCAGTACTCTGCAGGGGTGAGAAACTACGGAGTGCTTTTGAGACTGTGGTCAAGGAACATCAAAAGGTCTGCGACCTACCTGAATAAGGCCCACCCTACATCTTCCTCTCTACACCTGTCCTTTCTTATCCCTGTGGTTGGTGTCCCTTCCTTACCCTCCTTTCCCCTCCTTTCCTTATGTGTCATGTTTAAAAAAAAAACAAAAAATATTTAAAAAATAGAAATAAAACAAAGGCTCTTTTCAGAGCCGCCTTTCACAGTTTAAAAATAGAAGTGACAGATAAATACCACAGGGCCATGCAAATTTTTTTGAAGTCCGCGGACAGTCCATTAACATGTATTTTTGGGGAGTACTGCCCTATCAGAACTATTGCACTTTTCTATAGGGGGAAGTGGTGGCTGTGAAAAGAGCCTTCTTGTGGTGTTTTCGTGTGTTTCAAAAACTTCAAATGGTCAACATCAACTGAAAAATGGATTGCTGTAATTCCAAAAAAGATCGCAATGCATTTTGCATATTTCGCAGAAAAATCTGATTGCTGGCATAAGTAAGATGGACTCCATCTCTGCGAAAAATGTGTCTGCTACAAAACATAATGTTTTCATTCTGAAAAGAAAACATACCAACATCTCTCAAAAAGGCACAAACAGCCTTGTTAACATTGCACCTTGCTTTCTCCCTTTGTGGACCAAATAAAAAAGAACGCAACCACATTTGTCTCTGCGCAATATAGGAAAAAATTACTCTGGAGTTTGGATACATGTCAGTGACTTTCCCAAATCCTTCTTTCATTGCAAATTGCAAAGAGATTCCAGAGACATGTCCTAAACTGTCCCCTCCACAATGAATAATAGTAATGTCTGGATGACGCTCTGTCAATAAAGAAGCACAGAGAGGTACCAAATCCACCCACTTCATTCCACACACTCCATGCCAGAGCACTTCTACATAAGAGAATCCAAGATGTGCAGCCACTCCACAGTGATCTGCATGCACCTCCAACCAACTTATCCAAGAATCTCCCAAAATCCAGACAATCTGCTTTCTGAAACACACAGCCATAGCTATCAGGTCTTCTCTCAGGAAAAAGACCTACTGACAAACTCTCTCCTTACAGAACACACCCAGTAAACCTTCTTAACCAATCCCTTGCTCTGCTCATTCTAATTTGCATACCTCTCAACCCAACATCCCCGTATGTAATACACGCTGTCCGCGGAGAGATCGAAAATCTGAACGTGCAAAATGAAAATTTAAATACTGTGCCCCTTTTTTGTTTTTTTTTGCAGATGCTTCAAAAACACCTTTTATTTTGTATTTATTTGTTTTTTTTCTCATTCTCCTCCAAAAATCTTCACATTAGCTTCTCCAAAGCAAGTCTTATGTTCCAAAACAACATGGCATTTCCCATAAAAGATAAAGAAATGTCACCTTCTTTAAAATAAACTAGATTATCAGAATCAATGTTCTCATTATTACAAAAGAACATACCAGCTCTAAGCATGAAAACAAACATGCCTCGGTTGATTGCACACCTAGCAATATTTTGCTGAGGACAAAAAACAAAACTATTGTCCCATAAGCAGAACAAATAACCTTGGCATTTGGAAGGACTTTCATGATTGCCTGAACCAAATTTTACAGATCTTGCAACAAAGTAGGGGCACTGACATAGCCCAAATGCACAGCACCACAGTGCAGGAAAACTACATCTGGACTATTGAACCTAGCCATATCCTCACAAACTTTTCTTGCCTGCAAATGAAACCAGGCACAGTACTCCACAGCAACTCCACTCTTTTTACATCAAAATTCTTTGCCACATTCCTACATTTAGTATACTGCTCCAAACAACAACAAACATATCTCCTAGCATCAACACCATGACTTTCTCCACCTCTGCCATCTTCACTTCACACAGCATATTCAACTCAAACCACAACCTCAACATCTGATTGGCTGATCCCTAAAGTCCCTTTTCCATGCTGGATTTGCTGAGAAACCCTGGATGTTCCACGCCCTGTCCACGGCCAACCGCGATGACCGCTGAGCGCGTAGCACTGGGGCAGCCCTTCTACCCTTTCCACTTCACTCTCTGCACCAATCCCTCATTGGCTACTGTTAAGCAGTCACACAATCATTTACCAATCACATCCAAGAACTCTACATCTAACTCTATCATTACAGATCAGCACTTTAGATGTACGATTGATCACTCTCAGATAATTCGGCTGTGACTGCAAAGGACCTACAGCAACAATTACTATGAAAATCCCCAAGACTTCTACTTGCAGATTCATGCACATCCACATGCATGAACACAGACTGCAGGTATGAATATTTTCTACACAGTACATGTACAGCTCTTCTAGGAATACAATAAATCTTGGGAGCATAGCTCAGCGGCAACGTGCGTGCCTTGGAAGAAAAACAACACAAAGCAACACAGGTTCGATCCATGGGTCCTGGCATAGAAACCTCTGGGTAAAATAATTACGCAACTAAAAAACAAACACTTCCTGTCACAGCACCTCGATGCCCATGGGCTGTGTGAGCACTTTAAAAATGTAAAATAAAATAAATAAAAATATAAACAGATTAACTGCCACGTTCCTTGTAAAAACTGTAAAATTAACTTACTGTCATTTCTCCCATCTGCTATGATGAAGTGTCAATTGTAAACCTTTCTGCCCTCCAAATGTGTGTTTACACACACACACCTATCTAATAAAATATTATTTCATATTATAAGATGGGAGAAATAACAGTATAATAATGAAAACAAAAAATAAGCATGTGTACATTTACAAAAGTGCTATAAACACACATATTCACGAACGTCTTTCTTTTACAATTGCAGTGAAGACCACTCTTCTGAAAAGCAGCAGCGTCTGAAGTACGAACAAGGATTTAGAAGAAACCTACTCTTTCCAAACAGAAAAGTAAGTACAATACTAACATAATGTTCTTACTGTTACTCAAACACACTAGCATTTTAGTATTGTAGAACAAACAAGTGCATTAACCTGTTACCATTAGATGTAGCATTAGTGCTTCCCCTTACCAGTTCCATGATTTATATTGTCATCTGAACCCAGTATAGTAGCACACACATACAAGAAAAGCCTTCCCAACTTGATGTAGCTGCCCATTGCACATACCTCCACAATCATCCTTACCGTCATAATCAGAGACTCATGCACAAAGCACACATACAATGCCAACAACCCAACCCACACTTCCTTTTTTTCTCCAACAGACCCCAAAGAATGCCTACTAAAAAGCAACTCTGTAGAAAAGAACGCAGAAGTAGAGCAAATCAAAATAAAAGTGTCCAAAATAAGCATCCATCTCTAGCATATTTTTTACAAAAAGTTCAAACAAAACAGCTAATACAGTCATTAAGCAAAACAAGCTTCCAATACAGAAACCTTCCCTCCTCTATCAAAATGCAAAATGAAACAGAAAGCAATTAAAAGACTTCAGCTACCACTACTGCTAACGCTGCACCTATAAATCTTGATTTAGTGGCATGTAAGCATACCAAAAAATATATTTTACTAAAAATGTTCCACCACAGAGTCCTTCAGAACCATATAAAAACAGGAGAGAAATCATGCACAACCCTTAAAACCTAGCATAGAAAATGAATCCTAGAAGCTATCATAGACAGTGCAATCTTTCTGAAAAGGAAATTATTTATTTTAGTTTTAAACAGAATGAAAACACTAACATAACTAACTACTAAACTACAAAAAAAGACTTCTCAATAAATGGAATGTCAACACAAATAGCTTTTTAAACATCTGTGGAGGTGAATGGAGTCACACCATGAACACAGAACTATATTTTAATGGAGAAGCATATAAACAAAATCAAACAATCCCAATTTCCATACATAGCAGTGGACGACGGTATGAAAAACTTAACAACACCATTATGGAACAAGAAACTCTGCCAACAAAAATATCCCCAGAAAACTCAGAATCACATCCCCATTATACTCAACCAAAACGTCCAGTCTACAAATGGCCATGCACATCAATGTGTAGCATTGCCAAAAAATCTTTCAAATCTTTACGCCAGTTCCTCAATCAGTACGTAAAAAGCAAAGACAAATTCAAAATGAAACTACTACAAAAAATGGATGCCTGTCCAGTGCGCAAATACACAGGACTACAAGGATATTCATTAGCCTGCATTTCAGGACCTATTTGCAAAAGCACCATCCATCATATCAAAATGATATCAACACATCATTCAACTATAAGAAATCTGGTCCAAAAACTCTACTATGCTAAAAGTCCTGCTTTAGCACTAGCCAATTTAAATAACAATCTTCTACATGGTACACAACTACTCGAAGAAATAGAGCATATCCAGAGAAAATATTTTGGAATTGAAAGCCACTTACAAAATGCAATAGATGTACAACAAACTAGCAACACTGTAAAAATAGCAACCTTCTTTTAAACACATACAAAAAAGAAATACTAACGTTTAAAAGTACCTTCGCTGAAGTACCAAACCATGTGTGTGTGTGTTGCCGCAGGACTTCTTATAAAAGTACCACAAAAACTGTAGACATAAAGTACAAAATAGAAGACAATGAAGATTCCAAATGGTTCCAATTAGCTGTGTACCTTATAGCAGAAAACACATATGACATTACTGACCCCTTAATACTTTGCAATTGCGGGACTGCAAAACTTGACAACAAACACCTTCACATGCTATCACAAATAAGTTGAAATTTTTCCCACTACCAAAACCCCTGCAACAACTAAATGTATATGAGAGCATCATAATTCAAACAGTGCACCCATTTCGAGCAATAATATGCCTCCAACCAAAAACAGCAAAATTACCTCCCTCTGAATTAGTGAAAGGCATTTGTGACAAAGTAGTTTATTTACCATTAGATCTGAAAGAACATGTACACACTCCAGGAGTTCAACGACCAATAGATCAATCTTTCATTGTCTTAGTAAATGGCGTACCTACAAAAGACAAAAAAAAATTGGCAACAACTCGTGGACTTGCATAAAGTTAGACAAGCCCTGCAATGTCTAAAAAACAACAATGAATACTACAAAGAAATTAATATAGAAGAAAACCTAAGAGAACTCATTGAAATAATTCAAGAGTCACCAGAAACTGGTCAATTTGAACTTCTAAATCCTGCTACAGAATTCAATATTTTAGACCATTGTACAATTCATCATTTACACTCTAAAGACACTATAGATGATGCACTGGAAACGTACCAAATGCGACAAGCCAAAGGATCTCCAATCAGCATATGGGAAAAAAGTATAGAAGCATGGGCCTTTCCTCTACTCTTTCCTACTGGAAAAGGAGGAAGGTACGATGATAGACCCACACAAATAACAGCATCAGAATATCGCTCTTTACAAATTTAATCTGACGAACCCAAATTCAGACAAAATGTGGAATACATATTCCAGCTTCTCTTTGAAAGTGAACTAACAACTCTATGCTATGGAGTTGCACACATATTGAAATCAGGTACACATTTTCAAAATATGTGAGCTACGCAATTATTACAAAAAGTGCAAGAATAAGATGGCCTTTTACAGTCAAGTATTACAAATCTTTTAGCAAACATGCGTGGTACAAAAATAATACTGGTTCTGACATCACAGAGGTGTACACTGTATGATAAGAAACCTTGCCCACCCACTTCGTTTGTTACATTAAGTTGTGCAGAATATGCATGGGAAGATTTACAAGATTTCTTACGTATAGCAAACAAAAACAAAACAAACATACATATAAAACACCAGGAGAACTCTGCTCTCTAGATCCTGTAAATGTATCAAGATATTTCCATCATCACTTCATTGCTAAGCTACACTTTATGTGTAATAAGACTGTTCATCCCCCTGGAGAAGTTCAACACTTCTTTTGGAGAAAACAATACCAAGCCAGAGGAGCACCACATATCCACATGCTATTATGGATTAAAGATGCTCCTAAATTTGGTCAGAATAGTGATGCTACTGTTTTGCAGTTCAGCCAAAAATATGTCACTTGTGAAATCCCTTCACAAACAACAAATAGTGACTTTCATGTTCAAATTTTACAATTTTAAAGACACAAATGTGTGACATATTGTTGACGCAAATATATGCAAAAAAGGGAAATACTACACCAAATGCTGCTTTGGTTTCCCTAGACCAGTTTCAGTATCAGGTCAAGTAAACAACTTCATGTCTTCAGTCAATATAGTGTCAAAGGTAAATCACCTAAGAACACTTATTAAATAAAAAGAACAGAAGAACCAAAATACGTCAATGATTACAATGCAATCATTGCCCTCCTATGGAATGCAAACATAGATGTGGAGTACATTGCAGACAATTTGTAACGCTCACCTGATTCCCGCAGAGGCGCCGGTCTTGACTGGGTGAATGCCGTATCTTCAAAGGTGATGTGTAACACACGGTTGGCTCTTTGGGCTGGACCTCTGTGCACTGTATGTCTGACTCAAAGAGTAAGATGTCTGCAGATAGAAAATATGGGATTAATGAACTGGGGTATTGGGTGCCTCTCTCCTCTTCCCTTTCTCTTCTCCTGTAGAACCCCAAAGGTTAACGCCCTCACCTTAGATAAGTGAACGCCGAGCTCTCCATCTGCCTCGGGGCAGGGTGCCGTAACCAGTTTCTTCACTGGATAAGGGTGCAGGCCTCTTGACCTCAGAGGACTGCTGTCCGTCGTTAACTGCACGAACGGTAAGTTATGGGCACTTCAAATGTCTTAAAAGTCTTTTGCAATGATATCTCTTGTTTTGCAGGGTTCCGGCGATGGCAGATGGCGGGCTGATGAGAGTTGAGGATCGAACCCGCGTGAGGAATAGAAGCGCCTGGAAGCACGTAAGTAAGCGCTTGTAGCCTGCTTCACGATGCGCACTAACTGTCCCTTTTATCTTGCAGGTACAAGTTCGGAGCTTTAGAGAAGCTGAAGGGTGCTGGAATACCCACTGGATTCCGCGTGGGAAGGAGTAATGGCACGTGAGTAATAAAGTTGCCCAATGTCTTTAAACGCACCTTCTTTTGTCTTTCAGATGCAGGATGCAGCGCCGAAGGCCTCCAGAGAGTGCGAAGAGCTGGTAAGCTTTTGTCTTTCAGATGCCGGAATGCAGTGCGAAGACCTCCGGAGCATGCGAAGACTAGGTAAGCCTTTGTCTTTCAGATGCCGGAATGCAGCGCGAGGCGTTGGTGACAGCCGATGGACCAAGTAAGAGATGCGCTGCCACTGAAGACCGTAGTGCTAACCTGTTCTTTCTTTGTCTTTACAGGTGCTGCTGAAGACTGGATTCCAGGATGGTAAGCCTTTGTTCCCTTAGGCCCAGGATCAGAAGCAGAAGACACGATGAGCGTTCTGCTGCAGAGAATGCAGAATAACGCAAAGCAAGATTCATCCATCGGGTGTGGTTTAAATAGCCTCCTGTAGTGCTTAGAGGTCTCCTTCCACAGCCTTGCCTAGGTAAGAAAAGAGTTCCTGCTTTCCAGAAGAGTTCCAGTGTTCTGAACCTAGGGAGTGGCTCCTGCCCCACCCAACAGGAAAAGTAGTCCCAAACAGAAGAGGATCAGGGGCTCAACTGGCAGGTAAGTAAGCAGCATGGTCTGCTGCAGCTAAGTCCACCCAAGCATTATGAGCCCGGCGCTTCCAGCGCTGGGACTGGGCATCTTTATGAGCCTGGAGCCACTGGCGCCAGGGCAGGGTCCAAAAGGTCCCAATTGGGACTGGCTGGCACTCGGAACCGGGGTTATGGGTCTGCTTCCAAGGGAGTCGGGCAAGTCCTGATCTTTTGGAAGCAGAGATCATGACACAATTCCACTACAGTTGCACAATATGTCACAGCCTACTTAAGCAAAGCAGATGAAACAGAGCTTCAGGACCTCTGGAATGACATATCATCTAAGAAAACACTATCGTAGAAATTGTACAGCTTAGGCATAAAAATGCTCTCTCATAGAGAATGTGGCTGCTATGAAGCTGCAGACCGTTTAACCGGTACTGCCATGTCTGGAAAATCTGACCATATAGTATGGCTAAGTCTTGGTCCTGCTAAATCTAGATAATGAGTTCTCAAATCATATCAGAACATAGAAAAATAGCAAAAAAATATCCCAACATCCAAGACATTTTGAAAAACAATTTACTAGACACATATTACCTAAACAGGAGTACCACTTTGGAAACCATGTGTCTCTACCACGTAGCCCAAAACTCACATAAAAAAATAATGTTAAACCAGATCAAAAGAAAGGTAGATACAGAGTTGTACATTGTGAAGGAAGCTTTGTGAAATTTACCAAACACTGCTTAATTAATCATATCAAATTGTCAGTAAAAACTCCTCAACGTAAAGAACTGTATTACATGTCCCTTCTACAGCTTTTTAAACTATGGAGAAAAGAAGTAGCTTTACTGGATACGTATGACTCCTATGAAGACGCTTTCAAAGCAAATGAAAGCACTATAACAAATGTAAACTTTACACAGTACCAAACATTGTTGCACAATGAACAGCAACATGAAGAAGAACTCCAAGCCCAGCTACAAGTGGACACTCCCAACAGTAGTCAAACTTCTGTAACAGGAAGCTAAGAACCACTTGGACAGCCACTAATAGCAAATGAGACAGAATTATCTATGATAGAAGTAGAAAACACCATGTGTCAGTATGAACAAGCTTCAGAAGACTTTGATGTACTGAAATCACAACTGAACAATGAGTAGCATAGCATTTGCCAAGAAGTAACAAAACAAATTGAACATGTTGTGGAACATGAAAATAAAAACTGTACCTGCCAAGACTACAAACCTATACTGCTATATGTGAGTGGTGAAGTTGGTTCAGGCAAAACATTATTAATCAAAATAATCAGCAAGTTCCTTCAACAATTGACAAATAACAAACTGTCAGCTGTTGTAACTGACCCCACAGGTTTAGCTGCCTACAACTTAGGCAGTGTCACTTTACACCAATTACTAATCCTTCCAGTAGAACAACAAAACAAATTCGACTATTACTAATTTTCCACAGAAGCTGCAATGGAACTACACATAGTTTTCAAACAAATGAAAATGTTGTTAATAGATGAGGTGAGCATGGTCTCCAACCTAATTTTGGGTTTGACTCACCTCAGATTACAAGAGGTACTCAAAATAGATTGCAAAGAGCTCTTTGGAGGAAAACACATTATTGTTTTCGGAGATCTTCTTCAAATGACACCAGTAAAAGCTGAACCTATTTTTAAAACCTTACGGCACAAAGTTTGCCGTAAAACACTTGGCAACATAGGAATTGTCAACCTTTGGCAACATTTCCAATACAGAGAATTAACAGAAAACATGCAGACCTCACATACGCCAACATTTTAAAAAGTGTTAGAGTTTGTGAAGTATCTCAAAAAGCACAAGCAATATCAAAAACCAGGCACATCCATGCACTCTATGGCCATAATTCATGTGCTACTGATGTCATTTAACAATTAGCACACAAAAATGGCAATTGTATGTCATTGATGCCAACTCTTGCAAGCTGTTCAAAATTCAATGAAACAATGTTGAAAAAAGAAATGCAACCAATAATTGAGATTTGCTCCACAGATGAACTGACACGACCCATCTGTCAACAAGCCACAACAAGACTAAATACCTTACACAGCTGGTTTGGAGAAAATATTAAAATTATCTCTAAGCTGTAGAGTAATGCTTAAACGTAACCTTGACGTGGAGCAAGGACTAGTTAATGGAGCACTTGGTACAGTTGTGGGCTTTCAAACATACCCATGTGACTACAATTTGTCAATATTCCCTTTGACAAATTATCAGAAGTTAAAAGAATAGGACGCTCAACAGCTTGCATCCTTCTTTTCAAAGACATGTACGTACGCAGAGAACAATTTTCACTAGCTCTAGCATACACAGTTACCATTCACAAATCACAAGGTCTTACCCTAGATAAAGCATTAATAGATATTGGTAGCACAGTCTTTAAAGAAGGCATGAGCTATGTAGCACTATCACACTTTTGTACACTTGACGGGATATTTCTAATCAACTTTGATGCAGGTAAAGTAAATGCAGATCTTCCTTGCATTCTAGAATACAATAGGCTGCGTTCACGCCACACCCCCATCTAAAAACCTATCCTTTTCCACAAAAAGCAAAACGTTGTAAAAGAAAACTACTTCAAACTGAAACGGTACAGGATATCACTGTAATTCCTCCAAAGGAAAAAAAAAGAAACTAATACTTCATCAAGTACCACAACCAAAGAAGAATCTACTGGTCAAAGTAACTCAACTACTTCTTCAAAGAAGCAACACACACTCTGAACATATGACTTTGACACAGAACTGTCAGTTCCATTCAAATTTTCAAATATAACTGCTGTAAATTGCTACGCAAATGTAGCCATAAATATTCTATTCCAGTTGCCACCAATTATTGAGAACATTTACTTGCACAGTACAGACCAATTTTGTTTGCAAATGTTAGTCCTTCATAGAAATGCAACCGACAATCCTGACAACATTTATAGTGTTCATGGAATAAGACAAGAATTGGACTACTGTGCTGAAATTGGCAAATTCACTATAAAATCACAAGAAGAACCATCAGAATTTCGAATGTACTTACTATAAGTACTAGAAAACAAAAACATAGCTATAAATGAAATCTTCCATAAACATACATGCACTCTCTGCAACCATGTGACACAGGAACAAGTCCCTAATGAACGCTTCATGTTTATATCCACGTTACAATGCAGATGGTACCAAAAACACTGTAAGCTGACTGGATTCACACATGTTCAAATATCACTTGGTCAGAAAACCTTCACAACAATAGGTATATTCTACCACGTAGGAGCCACAACCAATGCAGGTCACTACACTGCATATATCAAAAGAATTGTGGAAGGTTTGAATGTAATGATAGTACCATTACTCTAAAGAAGAGATTGCCAGCAAATCTTGTAATCGCTTACTTAATATTCTTAAGACAAAAATTTTATATGTAATCTGTGTATGAACATAAACAAAACTTCAACTTCAAAAGTGTGCACAGATAGAGTACGCCAACATGTATCTAACTCCCCCAAGATTCTGCAACAAGCAAACAGACAAATACATACCACTAAAATGTAACCAGAAATACACAGAATGTGCCAACAGGTATCTAACTGCCCCAAGATTCTGTAACAAGCAAACAGATAAATAAATACCACTAAAATCAAACAAGAAATATACAGTTAGAATAAGCCAACAGGTATCTAACTGCCCCAACAAATCTGTAACAAGCCAACAGATAGATAAATAGCATAAAAGTAGAAATAAACCATTAGAATACGCCAACAGGTATCTAATTACTCCATAAATCCTCAACAAGCCAACAGATACAAGATTAGCAAGAAACAAGAAATAAACAATAAATCAATGAAAGACATATATTGTACCACAACATAGTTTTTTTTTATCCAGCATGGATTTTTTTCCGACAGACCCAATGATTTAGAAAACAAACACAGAAACTGAGTTTGAGTAGTGCACTCGTTTGAACTATCTTACTTGTAAAGTACTAAATATGAGGGTCAAGAAAATACAGAAATGTCTATTATTCAATGCCATAACTCATTACGAACTACCTACTCTAACATATGATTTTTTTTTTTATCAGAGAGATTGAAAAAGTATGTCTGATCCAGTTACCCATGTCATGAAAAAATTGCATACAACCACAAAAAACTTAACCAGTAAGTAAAAAATAAATAGACTCACAAACAATGCAGTCCTCGTTACAAACTCTACAATCTTAACTGCATACCCTAGCCAAAACTTCACATACAAACTCTACAAATGATACAGTACACAAACTTGGGTTGTGGATATTTGATGGATGTTTCATTCTATGGCTGTGTTATGCTGTGGTGGTTGTGGCCGGAGCTACGGCCTTCGACCATGCACCCAAGACTTTAGGACCTGGCCACAACCACCACAGCATAACACACGTATACTACAAAAGTCCAATACTGGGTCAAAAATGCATATAATAATGAGGCTTACCTAACGAACTGCATGTAAGATAGAGACAAGACAGACTAATGGGGTAAAGTCCGAGTTGTGGTATGGGGAATAGTTCCATATGATAGCGTTCGTCAATATGATCTATAGAATAAAGAAAACAATGAAAATGTAGAATTACGCCCAAGAACCAAGGATTGAGGACATAACAGTACTAACTGTAAAGAAAAAAAAATGCTTCTTAGTGAAGGCAAGGATGTTCATGATAGCGTGATCTACAATGGAGAGTCAAATATAGACCATAAGGTCAGCAAATTAGCAGGTGGTACTAAGTTAAGGGTGAATACATTAAATGTGCTTGCCTAACAATCTGCGACCAAAGATGGTTAGGAGCTCAGTGATCGGGCACAATGCACGGTGTAGAAAAAAAGTATTGCGGATGAACCGTACACAGGAGGGGTGGTTCCAATGGACAACGTCAGTCAATGTATACTATGAAGTTGAAATCAAAAACAACAAGGTTAGTAAAACCCGGGATGTGGCCATCCAAAGGTAACTGCCATATTCAGTAACAGCATTTAGTCATGGTGACTAAGGAAAGCTAAATGCAGCAGAAGACTGCCTAGATAACTCACAAAAGTGATGGAGTAAATATGGAAACCTTATCTTTAAAGCAATCCTT
Organism: Ambystoma mexicanum; assembly: GCF_040938575.1. Taxonomy (NCBI): domain Eukaryota; kingdom Metazoa; phylum Chordata; class Amphibia; order Caudata; family Ambystomatidae; genus Ambystoma; species Ambystoma mexicanum. The sequence goes on along the minus strand of NC_090930.1, from coordinate 565,601,319 downwards.
TACCTGTGGTGGACTACAGAGTCCCGGTAAAGTGTAGACATTTTATACAGCAATGATAAACTGTACGCAGAAGTGTAGAATAATCCTCCAAGATGTGAAGACAGATCTGGCCAGGGCTTTACCGATCAGTTAGCAGGTCACGTGAGGCACTGTGTGACCTCTTAAATATATATGGCACGTAAACTGTGTGCATTGCACTACTAGAGACATACCCCTAGGTACTGTTATCGGATTTAGAGAATGGAGTAGATCACGGTGGCCACTACATTCCTCACAGTTAGAGACTATTGCTTTAGTGAAATAAAATTTACGAATCTACGGGTATTACTGCTAGCTGGAGTGGCGAGCAGTAATAATACATCCTAAACTGTCTGCAATCTCAGGAGGCGGTCGTAGAGACACCATGATGGTAGTAATCTCGTTGTCAAGGTAACCTCCAGAGAGGTACACTAAACTATTCTTAAATGGTGGTACAAAGCCTTCCTTCGTGTAGAGATAGTACAAATGGGAAGGTACATAGTATAAGAAGGTGGACCGCAGAAGTGTCCCAATGACAATCGTATTGTGATAAAAAAGGACCTAAAATATCCGCGTATGAGACCATTGTCAGGAAATAATTATCTACAATTAAATATAGCATCTGTGACATTCACAGCCATGTGTAGAGTACCCAAATGTCTGGCTTGAGGTCAGAGATAATCCCCCCATTCTAATCACTCTCTTGTGTCTAATCACGAGAATGAGTTCACAATTAAGTATAGGTAAACATGTCAGGTATATTAACTATGTGGGGCCACAGAGGGCTAGGCACTTTTTCAATTCCTTGATTTAAACTTGTGCATTAGTCACCCAATATATGTCATTTATGAACTGAGTTTGAGTATACATATGGATTTGTTATTCAATGATGTCTTTTGCTTTGACTTTTTATCTATTACTTAAAATTACACCTATGATGCATCGGTTTCATATGTCTTTTTTTGAATGTCAATGTTATGCTGTGTTACTTGTGTAATGTACAGAATATTGAGATGCTTTCATTACATAGGCTTTTACAGTTTTTTTGCCTCTGTAGTAGGGGTCATCACCCCGAAATGTGTTGAGCTCGGAACTCTGTCATATCAAATTGTACCCTGTCATTCAAAAGGTAACAACGGGTTTTGACAATTTATTGCTTTTGATGTACTTGTTAGTCTAAGAATGTTTTGTATGTTAAACATTAATTATGTGTTTACATTTTCAACTATTCATTAGTAAAATAATATGAACTTTGACCTGAATTTTTGTGGCTGATTTATTCAGATTTGATGGTGTGCAGGGGACTGGAGTGTCTCTAGAGTTAGACACTTTTACTTTGTCCTTTGATCTCACTTTGAGACCTATATGGTGGAGAGGTTCACATTGACCCTGCAGAGGTACTCCCCATGAAAGCTGATGATTTGAGCAATGGTGCAGAGAGTGTGTCATTGAAGGATGTGGTGCATGTTATCACCACCCAAAAAGGGGGCACGGCAGCTGGACCAGACCATATCCCAGCAGAGTTATTTAAGGATGAAGTAGCCATCTGGGCCCCGATCCTGTGCAGGATATTTAACGCAATAATCAGGGAGGGTGTGATCCCACAGTCTTGGCGCACATCCACTATAATCCCATCTATAAAAAAAGAAGGGGAGGGAAAGTATGGCCAATTATTGTCCAATATCCCTCTTGGACAGCCCGGGAAATAGTTTGGGAAAATTATCCTAATCAAACTGCAAATTTAGGCCAACAATAATACGGTAATAAATGACCTGCAGGCAGGTTTCAGGAAAAATAAGGGAACCATAGAGCATTGTTTCCTATTGTACATGCTAATTCAGATATACTCAGTGCTGAAGCATGTGAAATTGTATGCTGTGTTCCCATCGATCTGAGGACAGATTTTGACTCTGTTTCTAGAGAAAAGTTCTGGAAGATATTTTCCCTATGCAAAGCCCCGGCCCATCTGATCAGACTAATTAGGTTCCTTTATACAGGGAACAAAGCCTCAGTGTGCTATAGGTTACAAGGGGAATTGACAGAGGACTTTGATGTTACAAGGGGGTGCCCCAGGGTTGCCCTATGGCACCCATTTTATTTAATCTACATATCCAGGAAATTATAGATTTTCTGCTCACAGAATGTCAGATTGTCCCAAATTACATAAGGAGAAAATATCTGCCGTATTCTACGCTGACGATCCAGTAATTCTGGCAACAACCCTGCAAGTGCTGACCAAATCACTGGCATTGTTTGTACAAAAGTGTGATGAATTGTTGCTGCACGTGAACTCTGATAAGACAAAATCAATGGTGTTTAGGCCCAGGTTTGCGAAAAAGTAGATCTTTAAATTTGGTGAAGACTATTGTGTTTGGGTAACTGAGCATCAGAGAGCTAATTAAAAATCTTTTGATCAAACATGCTCTAATTGGTTCACTTATATTAGATGGACTGCTGCTTAACCATCAGATCATAGGTTACCCAACCCTATGCAAGAAATAGACAGACTAGTGATCTGTGGAAAGAAAGCACTGCCCTACAGATATCCAAGACTTGTACAAAATAAAGTATTTCGTCCAAACACACATTTATTGTTCAATCATGTTAAATTAAGTGATGGGCCCAGAATGTGCCAACAATTTTTTCCTCACGGACGGAGCAACATCCAGAATACTTGCGGGCATCAGAGCCATTTGATTTTTTCTGCCATCATGCACAGCATTACGGCGTAACCACCAAACGTGGCACATCTACATGAGGCTGAACTGTGGGGGCTCGGAAATTGGGAAAATTGTCCTTAATTGAGGGTAAATTCCTGAAAAGAAACGTGTTCTTTTTGCCAAAAGTACCCCAAATGTATTGTTGCTTGTTGAGTTGGAGTTAACTCCAGTGGCTTCTCTTGAATCAATAGGCTGGGTTTTATTATTGCTGAGACTCATCCACCTGCCTCCCTTTGTGCTTTGCAGTTAGGCCTTAAAAATATCCTCCTTGTTCCCAAGCCAGCATCGACTCCTCTTTGTTTTAAACACAAAGCTGTTCCTCCAGCATCTCCTGACTCTCCAACCCTGATCTGCTTCTGAAGTAGTTGAATTGAATATTTACACAAGCCAGCATTCATTTTCCAATAATGGTCGTCCTTGCCACGTTATAAAATCATCTATAGCAAGCTTCTATGCATCATTTCTACCTTGCGTCACTGCGCATTTATACTTATTGGTCAGTAAGTTACTTTATCTTCTTTTGCATTCATGATTACTTGACAGATGTGTGCATGTTTCTCCTATTGCTTCAGTTACATCATCACTCTTCAGTATTGTCATATTGTTTCAGCATGGCTTTGTATGACTTCTTCATGACATCACTTTGCCCAAGTCAGATTTCACTCAGTGCTCCATGATGTCCAATGGTGCATGCTGACATCCTTCCATACGGCATCCTTCCACACTTTCAGTGTGAGGGTACATTTGATACGGCTGTCTGAATGCATATTATCTCTCATAAACTCAATGAGATATGGACATAACACATGGAGTCCCACATATAGCCATTCTCCTGCTGTTTCTGTATGACAGCGGTGCGGGGGTGGGAGTTAGGGGACATGCATCCACCTGCGCCTCTACAGGATCTCTCAGTGTCCCTGTATTATCTGAAAGTATTTTCAGAAGATTTATAACATTTCTGCTTTTTTCCCCATGATTAACTGAAATGTCCATTCTTCTCAAAGTGTTGTTCAAATGATTGCCAAATTCCTCCTTCATTTCTTCAGAATAGCAGTGGAGCCTCATAGCAAAACAAACATTGGTGAAGCCAACAGTTTGGTATTCATTAAAACCTTTATACTGCTTTGTTAGGCCCTTCAGTCAGATTCACAGGTGCTCAACATTTTTGTCAACTGCTGTACATACGATTTTTGTAAATTTGGCATGAAAATCATGTAAATATATTGACTGTTATTGATGATAGCTTGGAAGGAATATATTACATGTGCACATGGTAGCAATGCTGGTTATATGATATTGATACCTGCCATGTCATGTTCCATTTGATGTTACTGACTGAAGAAATCATTTTCTTACCTACAGAATAATGGTGGTGCCTACCAGATGGCAGCAACATATACTTGGTGTAAAAACATTGTATTACAATGTCATTGCCTGATAAATGCTTTTGCAAGGGCAAAAACAATTTCATCAATGTTTACTGAAATGTATTGTAAACTGTTATGAGGTGTTCTTGTATATATGGAAGAGAAAGTGGAGGGAGGGTTTCTTTGGGGGAGACAGGAGGGTGTAACTACAAGATGTTGTGCTTAGCTTTTGGTATGTGTAGAACCAGGAGCAACTGGGTCTGTGCAGGCATGTTTTCTTGGTGCATATTGAAATGTACACGGGAGGCATTTTGCTTCCCAATGGGAGGCTTCAATAGAATCACTTGTCAGGGCTCTTTGGTTGTTTGGTGATGTTTTCGAGTTGATTCAAGAGAAGTAATGTTTGAAGTGTTTAGTTTGAGGGAAAGGGGCCTCTTTAGCCCTTTGTGTTGGCACGGTTGTGGAGCATTTGTTGAAAAGGATTGGTTGAGTATGAGTTTATTAGTGGGTTTTCCTAGGAATACCTAGATGTGAAACATGATTGGACACAATATAGAACAATGCAATGTGCATTCTTAGGGATGCTTACATGTAAACACAATAGACTACAAAATAGAACAATGCAATGCTCTTTTTGTAGGGCAGCTAGTTGCCAGTCACAATGTAGAGCAATGCTATGACATTTCTGGGGTGCCTACACATCAACACAGTAGAATGCACACATAGGCAAATGCAGTTTTGAAGGGATACCTAGAGATAATCCTATCAGAAACAGTGACACATATCTTCCCATATGACTTTATTTCTGACCAGAAAGCGATGAAACCAAGTTTAAGAACCAAACATTTCCTCTATGCTATATTCTTTTTTCTTGAGAAATGCAATGTCCTTCAAACTGGGTGACACCTTTGTGCACTTTGCCAAAATCCATGATTCGGTCAAAATGGACTCATTATCAACATGCAACATCTACACCTGCCTACAGAAGTAGACAATCACATTAATATAGTGGATCAAATCGTCTCTGTAGTCTGAAGTAATATTGTCACAAACAATATAAACAACATGCTACTATGTTATGTTTTATACAATTGTTTTACAAAGTTGAAGGAACTCAGCTGGCCACTTTAAGTCAGGGTGCAGATGCTCTATCATCATTGTATGATATGCGGTATAAACTCTTGTTCACATGGCAATGGAGAATGGACACCGAGCTCCTGTTTTCATCAGTCAAGAACATTTCTTCAGATATAGTACATTTATATATAATTATAAAGACAAAAACTGTTTTGACAAATTGAAGGTTTTTGAGAAGTAGAAATTATGGGCTTAGTAGCTACGATAAATTGAAGAAATGATAGCTGTTCTATGTAATTATTTGCCATGAGGATAAAACAATTACTATTGTGTGCAAATGATCCTTTCTATTGTGTTGTCTCGAATTAAAATGCACTAGGGTAACAGAAACTGCTTGTAGACTAGTTTGGCACTGACATAAACACTAAAGTGTTCCTGTGCAATAGACTCCCTCAGTGGTCCTGCAGTTATAGAAAGGATGAAACCAGCACCAGAAGAGATTAATTATTTTATTTTTACCATTTAGTGAAGTATTTTCAATCATATTCCGAAACAAATGACAGAAGAAAAACTAACAATCATGTATTCAAGTTATTCAAGGTGAACACTTAAAATGTACCATGTCTGTTACTAACTGTATGACTTTGCAAATGTTAATTGTCAGAGATGTTAGCTTGTTTTGAAGAAATTACTGGTTATGTAGGGCGTATTTAAATAATTATGTTGATGTCAGTGCTCGAAAGAGTTAGCTCCCAAAGATCTCACGGCTGGGTGTATAGCTGGTTGGAATCCAATAGTATTAGAACTGACCCTGTCCATCGAAGGAGGAGATACGTAGCCACACGACACCTGCAGGCTGACCGTCCCTCTTTTCATGCCACCTCCTTCCTATCTCCACATTCTATGCCAAGAGTTTTGTTTTATGTATGTGCCACTTTCACTGTCTCCTAATATCTAAGGCAACTGACAAAAATAAGTAAAAGTTTTATACAGCGAAAATCTTGTTAAGTCTGCATGCAGAGTTTTCCATCATATTAAGAGGGTGTCTAGTCAAATGGTCGACAGACAAATGGTCGACACAATTTGGTCGACAGGATAAATGATCGAATTTTTTTTTTAGTTATATATATTTTTTTAGGTTTTCGTTTAGGGAAGAAAAGGGGGTTTTCGCCAAAAAAAGGAGGTGGGGGGGGACCCCCCCAAAAAAAAATGTGAAAAAACAACAACAAAAAAATTCGATCATTTGACCTGTCGACCTTTTGGTGTCGATCATTTGTCCTGTCGACCATTTAGATTCGACCAGTTGACCTACAACCAATTAAGAGCTAGCCTACAAACAAGGAATTTCAAACATGCACATCTGTGTTTCATTGTCACGTCATCGAATGTCTAAAACGAAGGACGATACAAACACTTGAGAAAGCTTATACAGGTAAAATATGGATACAATCTTGCTTGAATATGCATACAGCTATTACCGTCTGTGCTACATACATGGCATTTTAAACGTGTGCATCTGCATTGCTTTGATACATACCCATCTGTGACAAAAACTGCCGGGAAAACGTTAAAGGAATACAATTATAAAAGTTGATATGACATGAACACAGCTTTTCAGACTGACTGACAAAGATGCATTTCTTTAACCATGTGCATTATATTGCAACATATGCGAGCCAAACAGTGTCATTCCCTTGGAAAACAAATGGAACATACTGAAAAATATTGATACAAATGATACGATTAAGCTATTTATCATCTGTGGAACATTGTTTTATATTTTTGTAAGTGTAAGACAATAGGAAACACCAGTAAATATTTATGTTCCTCACCCCGTTCTTCTTGAATATCTGCATTTGTGCATTTTTTGCCAGCATGGTTTGCACAGTGATGGACACAGAACAACATGGTGCTCATTTTCGAAGTCCATGTAGCGCAAATGGAGGATCTAAATACAAGTGTAAAACCAATACGCCTGTCTTAATGCATCCATTCAGGCGGATTTTCATTGTTTTAAGGCAGAGCGCAAACGGGAGAAATTTGGTTTTGGCACTCAAGCTGGCTTAAACCAATTTGGTTTTGAAGGCAGAGGGCAAACGGCAGATGGAAATCTAACTGGCGTTCTGCCCCGACCTACACCTTAAAAAAAACGATAAAAATACTCTGAACCGTGAATGGAGCTGCCTGTTTTTTGCAACAGCAAAAATAAGTCATTTTCCATACGAAATCATTGTAAAGGCTGCCTGCCAGGCAACGTTTACTCTATTTGCACTGTGGGGTACAAATGGAGAACTGTAACTAGGCTTTCACAGCATCTTTACACTTGTCATTTGCACTCCGTGGTGAAAACGTTGATAATTGACTGGATGGGCCCTGTTTGCACGCACGTGTAAATTTAAGTGGCCCCATGCGTGCAGTTACCATTTAAAAAAAAACATCAGCTTCTATGTCTTTCTACTGGATGGCTGTTTGGAAAGCATCCCCAAATTACTGGGGTTCCAAAACATCTCCTCCATTCCAAATGATTTAGGGGCCGATTGATGGAACAAATGTGCGCCGAAAATCGTGGCGCAAGGTGGCGCAAGCGTGAAAAAGCAAGCGCACGCCCACACAAGCGATTCATGGAAGGCCATGTGCATGTTTACCCCGGGATGTGCGCCAAATCCGTGCGTGGCGCACACGGGCACACATGTCATTGCAACATCCTGAACGCACACCAAAAAGGCGGCGGAACAGGGGGCGGAACACGCGGAATGGGGAACAACGCATGAAAAGAAGGTGTAACTGGGGAAGTACTGCAGGGAAATACACGGAACGCCCACATGCACGCAAACAACACGTATTCATGGAATCGAATACGGGAAACCCGCGCACGGCAAAAGTCATGTACAGGTGTCAACAAATCCGCCACACGAAGGCAGGCGTAAGCGTCCCCACGCACAGTATAAAAGTGCGTGCAAACAACAAACACGTATATACAGCTACGATGAATGCCCCATTTGTCGCAGCAATGATCGAGGGACACCGCAGGAGGAGGAGAATAGCCAGGCCCCGCATTTTTTGCCCTGGACCAACCTTTTTGGGATGCCTGACGACCAGGCCTATGGCAGGTATAGGTTTCCACCTTTTTGGGATGCCTGCCAGCCTTTTTGGGATGCCTGACGACCAGGCCTATGGCAGGTATAGGTTTCCACCTCATATCATCCTAGACCTGGTCAGGAAATGGGAAGATGACCTTGCATCAACCACCCTGTGCTCCCAAGCATTGAGCCCCTTGGAGTAGGTGCTCAATGTCCTGAATTTTTTGGCCACTGGGTCATTTCAGCGGACAACTGCCATAGTGGGGGGTACTCTGTCATGCAGCCTACACCAGGTGTTGGCAATCATGACTGCGCGCCCCTCAGTCCGCAGGCACATATACATGCCCAGAACACCCGCAGAAAGGCAGGCCGTGGTCCAGGACTTTTACAGGGTGGCATACTTCCCCAAAGTGCTTGGTGCCATAGATTGCACCCATGTGGCCCTATGTTCACCTAGGGCCACTGAGCAAATCTATCGAAACCACAAGCACTGACATTCCATCAAAGTGCAGGTTGTATGCGATGCCAAGGGAATCATCACCTCTGTCTATGCAAACTACCCTGGCTCTACCCATGACAGTTTCATATACAGAATGTCCGCCCTGAACCGGGCCCTGGAAGCTGGGAAGCATGGTGACACATGGCTCCTAGGTGAGTACAAATGCCTGTGCACGTGCATGCATGTCACACACATACAAATGCACAAACCCAACTAATCACAACCATTATCAACTCCCCAGGGGACAGTGCCTACTCTCTGAGCAACCACATGATGACACCAAACTGGAACCCCACCACACTACCCCAGGTAAGATACAACGCTGCCCATAATGCAACCAGGGGCATAGTGGAGCGCACAATCGGAGTGCTCAAGTCACGCTTCGCTTCCTTGACTGCTCTGGCGGAGAGCTCCTATATGCACCCGCAGTAGTGTGCAGGATCATTGTGGCAGCATGTGTCCTGCACAATGTTGCAACATGGCAGGACGTACCGGTGGACATAGTGGTGCCCCCACATTCCAACCACATTCACAGGCGCGGCCCATGGGAGGTGAAAAGGCACGTGGCGAGGAAGCCCGGACCCAGCTTGTGGCCACATTTTTCACCTAAACTCCCACCCCTGCGGAGTGCACACAGGCCTGGCACATACCAGGTGACAATCAATGATGACAAAGAGACAGTCAACTGTCACAACCTTACCACCCTGAGAATGTTGCCACGGAAGTGCTATATTGAGTGCATCCCTACCTACTTAAGCATAACCAATCCTGTGTGACCAAAATGAACACATGCAAGGTGTGTATCACACCACCCCTTCCAAAACAGGTCATAATCACTGGTACGTCACCCAAACCATCCCAACCCACATCACCCTTGTCTGCCACACCATGACATGGCATGCAACAGCAAAAGCCCAACATGTGTCCAATTACATACGAAGTGACATGTGATAAATGGAAAGAGGCCTAAGACAATCGCGCCTGATATGGAATCAGATGAAATGACTGACCAACAACCTCCCACACATATCAAGTCATACACAAATGCTTGCCACCAGTGGTAGCATCCACAAAAGACTGAATGCCTGTTCTCATGCACATTGGCCAAGCCAAATCCGCTAATCCCTAACCTGTCTGCTGTGTGTGTCTCCTGCAACACACTGCTCAGCACACAGCACAGTGAGCAGCCATTGTGTTGGGGATACACCTTGAGCATCACATAAAAAGGACAAGCAACAAAAATAACCTATTGACACATGTACATGTTCTCCAAATGGTAATTGATCATGCGCTGTAGGGACACAGCGTGCCAGAGAAGGCAATCTGTGTGCATGTGGGGGCATGGAAGGGTGGTTGTATGTCTGGTGGAGCATTGTGTAAGTGTGTATGTCAGTAGGGATATGCACTCAATATATGCATGTGAAATCAAGTGACCCTCCGTGTCCTGTACACATCACATGTGAACATTGCCCATGTGTACACCCCAGCATGTCAAACCACAACAATCCCCTGACACCTGAAAAGTAAACACAACACAGGAACAGCCATTGACCAGCAGAACACATCATGTACATAGTACGCCACAATGACAATGTCAGAGAGTATCCAAACACTGTAGCCCAAGCTTACTGTCCAACAACAAAAGACCCTCCCTCATTCACACATCACCATGACCTTCTGAACAACTTTGGGGTCTGTAACCTTCTTCCTTCTAGTCTACCTGGCTTCAGGATCCCCCTACTCCTTGGTCTCCATGTTCCACCTTGCTTGTAAATAGGGCCCAGCCCCCTCAGAGGCCACCTTGACTGGTAAAAATACCAAATTGCAGAGAACTCCAAGGAGCCAAACACCCAAACCAGGGAAAAAGCCCATAGCCACCAAAAAACCCTGGAAGAGTCTCCAGTAGATGACTCGAAGTCGCAGAAAATGTCCAAGCACATGTCCAAGCAGAATGCTAGAACAACCAAGGTAGAACAGTTCAACAATGGTTCAACAGGATGGGTACCATTTTCAGTACAAAATATACAATGAAGATGCAACAACTGATGGGTAGTGTCACAGCTCCGGTCTCCAGGCGCAGGAGTGGCACGAACCAACCATCCCCTCCGTGGTCTGGGTGCCTGTAAGGTAAAACTTACACAGGCCTCTGAGACCCTGGCGGGGAAAGAGGGTCAGGGATCCGTTGTTTGGATAAGCATTGTTATTCAGGATAACTGGAAAGAGGGGCAGGAGAGGGGAGTTGGATGGGCAGGGGAAAGTAGGCAAAATACAAAATACAACTATTGACAATAACACATACTCAATCAGAGAAACCATGTTCTTCCTGCACATTGTACAAAATGAGTCAAATGCAAGCCAAAGAGAGACTAATCTCTGGGGTGAGTGCTGGCCACCTGTCTGCACACTCTCAGGTCCGGTAACAGGAGCAGTTCAATCCTGCAAAGAGAGCGTGAGTCACTAATCTGTGTGTGTTTTCACCACACACACAACACCATTCATGCCTCAAGCTAAGTGACTTCTCCACAAACAAACATTCTTGTCTGCTGCTTTGTTCGTATACTTTAGCTTGCCCCCGTGATGGTTCATACACTGTCAATGCAGTAAGGCAGGCGCAAGTGGCCGCACGGTAAATGGAAGACCAATGTGTCAAGAATCACTCATGATAGAATGGTCTCTGGGTGAGCTGCAAGACGCGTATGGCGAGGTACGACTTCAGTACAAGTCGTGTTCTGCCAGCCACAGATTTCAATAGGTAGTGCACGTGCCAATTTGTACATGCAAATGATATGCACTGCACTCGAGTCTGTGACTCGCTGGGTGCCCCTGTGTGCTGTATTAGTTTCTGGCTAGGAACGCTACTGCGCTAATAACTCAGCTTCTATGGAGCAAGGGGGACTTGAGGATGTGGGCGACGGCCCCTGCGTGTGCCCCTGACAACTTGTAAAGCTACTTGCCATTTGTCCCTCAACGTGTTTTAGCTGTACTGTGCGCTTCTTCCACAATGCTTGGCCAAGCTCCCCAGCACTGGCGCTACTTAGCATGCATGTGCAAGGGGCCTGGTGGAAGGTTGGCTGCGGTGTGGCCCCTTGTGCTGCTCACCTTGCTTGGAGCTCCTGGAAACACATCTGCTTCTGTCAGACGTCTGAGAACAAGCCCTGTGCTTCTGCTTGCGCACGCATGCGCAAGTGTGCACCACCCAATGTGGCCAGGTTTCAGTAGTTCTTGGCCCTGTGTCTGCTGGGAAAGGTAGTCTGGAGGCTCATTTTCCTGCAGAAAGGGCATAAAAGCTATTAATAAGGCTGGAAAGTTCCCTGTGTGTGTGTCTTCATGCTGGTTGTCACTGGGCCATGTTTGAGACCTACATCAAAACTCCTCCCACCATCAGTGTGACTTTGACAGCCAAAGGGTGCAGGCTACTGTCTACAGCATGAAGTGCATCAAGCACATATACAGCAGCAGAAGTGGCATTTGTGATTCAGGACCCCAAGCTGCAAACACATACACGAGACAAGCTTGAAGGGCCTAGCTGGAACAGACAGTGGATGCCTTCAAAAGCCTCAAAGCACCACACCATCACATCAATGCACAATAGACAAGCAATTTTAAACTATATTAACTAATTAAACTAACTATAAAAATCAAAAATGGCCACATACGACCCGGGGGACGGAGGCACCCAGGAGGGGGGAGGTACAGGGTGCACCACAACTCCCACATGCAATGATGTTGAAATTAAAAAAAAACCTCCATGGGCTCAACGCCTGCACAGGAGATAAGTCGTCATCCTCACCCTCTGGCTCAAAAGGTTGACGTGGCACAGTACCCTGACCATGCCTATGCGCAGCTTGCCCCTTGTCTGCAGCAAGTCTGCGAATAGGTGAGCCTGGTTCTGTGCGGTGATGACATGTAGGTCAGCATGAAGAACCTCGCGTGATACAAATGCTTCCTCTTGCAAGGTAACACGTGTAACACAGAGTTCTTCCTGCATTGCCTGGCTGGACATCTGGTACACCTCCCAGCAAACACACAGCTCAGCCGAGATGGTATTCTCTAGCTGCTCCAACCTCTCCTCTGTCTGCTTCCTCTGGGACATCAAGAGCACACCCAGAGTAGCTCAGAGGGAAGCATGGTCTTCCCACAGGGCCTCCCTGTGTGCCTCTGCGTGATAAGCAATTGCTTGACTCAGAGACACCATTTCAGCCCGGCGTGAAGGCCACCATGCCCAGCCTGAGCGAGCACGCCATGGACTGTGCCGCCCGCTGCTGGAGATCCACCTGCCTAGCAGGGGGGAGCACAGATTGGGCCACACGCTCCATGCTCTGAGTGATATTATCAATTGCCGCCCCCTGTTGTTCAGAATTGGAAATCATGGCTTGTTCCCACTCAGTATAACCCGGTGGCACGTGACCACCACGTTGCTGCGCTTGACACCTTCGGGGCCAAGGAGCCGCCTTCCTTGTTGGGTTGGCACCGCCCACGGCTGCAGGACTACATTCCTCTGTTGACGTGATGCCACAGGCACATCAGCAACTGGTGTGGAGTGTGACCCTGTGTCCCTTTCCACCACAGGCAGAGGTCCCACCACTGTCAGTGCAGGTGTCGTGGACAGATGAGCGTCCACAGAATCACTCACCATTGACGAATGGACCCGACGCACATCCAATTCAACATTGTCGTCAGAGTGATCATCCAGGCTACACTCATTGCCAGCCCTAGACACAATGGTCTGCAACACAAGTGGGTTCTCGTGGTCTACCACCCCACAACCCCCACTTGTGCTGGGTTACTAGTGTGATAGCAACCCTGTGCCTGACATGACAACACCATCCTCTGGCTCCATTGCGTCATCATCTGAAAAGGGGAAAAAACAAACATGAGTACACATGTCAGAAGCACATGATCCACACACACATAGACATCACATTGACAGCCAACACATGAAGCAGACATGTCACACACAAATGAGAACCCGGCATGCATCCAGTGACCTTGATATGCAAAGACATCCGAAAAGCAGAAATGGATGTGTATGAATAGCAAAGCCTACACAAGTACAAAAAGTAGTATATGAACTGCATCAGACACCACCTCGATCAGGCACATGTCACAGGCAGAAAAGACAGATGGCAACAAAGAGATGGCACATACCATAAACATGTCTGAACTGCAAATTGACCACAGCTGCAAGTGAATCCAAACACACAATGACACACATAATATGCATGTACACATGCATCACTAAACCATCATCACCAAAATAGAACCATCCATTTGCAGCTCGGCCCGTACCGGTTGGCATGGGCCATGTAGATATAGTAAATGTCCCAAGCAAAGCAAGGGCCTGCAACCAGGCATGAGGGACCATAACACCAAGTGCGGTCCGAGCTGCAGGACATGAAGCCTCCACAATACCCCTCAGGGCCTGACTGAGCACATTGTGCTATGAATGTGCCCTATTCCATCATTCCTTGTGTAAAATCTCCACAGCCCGGCACCACCATATTAGCTAAGTGGGCCTGGGCGTACACATACTGCACAACAGTGCACCTTCAGGATTATGCCAGTTGACCATAATGCGCGCAATGCAGAAATCTCACCAGCATGAACGTCAATCAACTATATATTAGTCAGTCAACAATGAAGCTGGGGAAGACACATATGTAAATGAACCTTTTCACACACACATAAGTGAGTAGTCACAATGTTGCACTACACAACGTTGAAGCTGCTTGCATATGTACATGTGAAAGCGTTTAAAAACACCCCTTTCCCCATACACTTGTATTGTGAACATGAACAGCATACAATACAGCAAAGCAAGCAGCTACAACGCTGCTTGCTTTGATGTTTGTGGAAGTGTACACATACATACGTGCAGGCAGCTGCACAGTCATTACAACCCGATTGGTAGGCTGCATTCAATCTGCGCCCTATGACAGTTGGTATAGGCGGCAGATTGACCAATCAACTTTGCTAAACAACCACTAGGGAGTTCCATTACTGAGTACATGTGTCACAGGATGCACCTGTGCCGTGGCATTCATGACAGAGAAGGGATGAAAATCTGACCATACATGCCAGGTCACTCTGACATTGCATCAGTGAGTAGGCATTTAGAACGGTGTAACACAGCTCAGAAGTGGGTTGATGCAGTGCAGAACATGTGTATGTTACCCACTATCCAAATTAACAAGGGGGGTCCTGGGAGTCCCTCTGCCATACATTAGTCCTGGTTACAAGAGACTTACCCAGAGTCTTTAGCTCACTATCCTTCACAGAGAAGAACTATCCCAAACATATCAGTCTTTGTCCTGCCCTGGGGCAGTCCAGCCCCGAAATGCTAGGCAATTCTCCTCTGAACAAGAGTACCAACAGAAACCTCAGACATGTGTTTTGGTCTGGTTGGACTTCATCAGTAGGGTGGATCTGTGCCTCTCTAAGTATAGTGAGCAAGGGGTCCACGTCCGGATTCCCCTAGTAATTTAGGGTGAGACCCAAAGTTACTTAAATATGCAAATTAACAAGGGGAGTCCTGGGAGTCCCTCTGCCAGACATTAGTCCTGGTTACAAGAGACTTACCCAGAGTCTTTCGCTCACTATCTTTCACAGAGAAGAAACATCCCAAACATATCAGTCTTTGTCCTGCCCTGGGGCAGTCCAGCACCGAAATGCTAGGCAATTCTCCTCTGAACAAGAGTACCAACAGAAACCCCAGACACGTGTGTTGGTCTGGTTGGACCTCATCAGTAGGGTGGATCTGTGCCTCTCTAAGAATAATGAGCAAGGGGTCCACGTCTGGATTCCCCTAGTAACTTAGGATGAGACCCAAAGTTACTTAAATATGCAAAATAACAAGGGGGGTCCTGGGAGTCCCTCTGCCAGACATTAGTCCTGGTTACAAGAGACTTACCCAGAGTCTTTAGCTCACTATCTTTCACAGAGAAGAAATAGCCCAAACATATCAGTCTTTGTCCTGTCCTGGGACAGTCCAGCACCGAAATGCATGGCAATTCTCCTCTGAACAAGAGTACCAACAGAAACCCCAGAAACGTGTTTCAGTCTGGTTGGACCTCATCAGTAGGGTGGATCTGTACCTCTCTAAGAATAGTGAGCAAGGGGTCCACGTCTGGATTCCCCTAGTAAGTTAGGGTGAGACCCAAAGTTACTTAAATATGCAAATTAACAAGGGGAGTCCTGGGAGTCCCTCTGCCAGACATTAGTCCTGGTTACAAGAGACTTATCCAGAGTCTTTAGCTCACTATCTTTCACAGAGAAGAAACATCCCAAACATATCAGTCTTTGTCCTGCCCTGGGGCAGTCCAGCACCGAAATGCTAGGCAATTCTCCTCTGAACAAGAGTACCAACAGAAACCCCAGACACGTGTGTTGGTCTGGTTGGACCTCATCAGTAGGGTGGATCTGTGCCTCTCTAAGAATAATGAGCAAGGGGTCCACGTCTGGATTCCCCTAGTAACTTAGGATGAGACCCAAAGTTACTTAAATATGCAAAATAACAAGGGGGGTCCTGGGAGTCCCTCTGCCAGACATTAGTCCTGGTTACAAGAGACTTACCCAGAGTCTTTAGCTCACTATCTTTCACAGAGAAGAAATAGCCCAAACATATCAGTCTTTGTCCTGTCCTGGGACAGTCCAGCACCGAAATGCATGGCAATTCTCCTCTGAACAAGAGTACCAACAGAAACCCCAGAAACGTGTTTCAGTCTGGTTGGACCTCATCAGTAGGGTGGATCTGTACCTCTCTAAGAATAGTGAGCAAGGGGTCCACGTCTGGATTCCCCTAGTAAGTTAGGGTGAGACCCAAAGTTACTTAAATATGCAAATTAACAAGGGGGGTCCTGGGAGTCCCTCTGCCAGACATTAGTCCTGGTTACAAAAGACTTATCCAGAGTCTTTAGCTCACTATCTCTCACAGAGAAGAAATATCCCAAACATATCAGTCTTTGTCCTGCCCTGGGACAGTCCAGCACCGAAATGCTAGGCAATTCTCCTCTGAACAAGAGTACCAACAGAAACCCCAGACACGTGTTTCGGTCTGGTTGGACCTCATCAGTAGGGTGGATCTGTGCCTCTCTAAGAATAGTGAGCAAGGGGTCCACGTCTGGATTCCCCAAGTAATTTAGGGTGAGACCCAAAGTTACTTAAATATGCAAATTAACAAGGGGAGTCCTAAGAGTCCCTCTGCCAGACATTAGTCCTGCTTACAAGAGACTTACCCAGAGTCTTTCGCTCACTATCTTTCACAGAGTAGAAACATCCCAAACATATCAGTCTTTGTCCTGCCCTGGGGCAGTCCAGCACCGAAATGCTAGGCAATTCTCCTCTGAACAAGAGTACCAACAGAAACCCCAGACACGTGTTTCGTGCTGGTTGGCCCTCATCAGTAGGGTGGATCTGTGCCTCTCTAAGAATAGTGAGCAAGGGGTCCACGTCTGGACTCCCCTAGTAACTTACAGTGACACCCAAAGTTACTTAAATATGCAAATTAACAATGGGGGTCCTGGGAGTCCCTCAGACATACATTAGTCCTGGTTACAAGAGACTTACCCAGAGTCTTTAACTCACTATCTTTCACAGAGAAGAAATATCCCAAACATATCAGTCTCTGTCCTGCCCTGGGGCAGTCCAGCACCGAAATGCTAGGCAATTTTAAGTAACTTTGGGTCTCACCCTAAGTTACTAGGGGAATCCAGACGTGGACCCCTTGCTCACTATTCTTAGAGAAGCACAGCTCCTCCCTACTGATGAGGTCCAACCAGACTGAAACACGTGTCTGGGGATGCTGTTGCTATGCTTGTTCAGAGAAGAATTGCCTAGCATTTCGGTGCTGGTCAGCCCCAGGTCAGGACAAAAACTGATATGTTTGGGATATTTCTTTTCTGTGAAAGATAGTGAGCTAAAGATTCTGGGTAAGTCTCTCATAACCAGGACTAATGTCTGGCAGAGAAACTCCCAAGACCCCCCTTGGTAATTTGCATTTTAAGTAACTTTGGATCTCACCCTAAGTTACTAGGGGAATCCAGATGTGGACCCCTTGCTCACTCTTCTTAGAGAGGCACATCTCTTCCCTACTGATGAGGTCCAACCACCGAAACACTTGTCTGGGGGTGCTGTTGGTACACTTGTTCAGAGGAGAGTTGCCTAGCATTTTGGTGCTGTACAGCCCCAGGGCAGGACAATGGGCCTCATTACGACCCAGGCGTTAACCCTTAACGCCTATTCTTATTTTAACGGCTGCTTTTAGCAGCCGTTAAAATCCATGGCGCTAACCTGCCTTGATGCTAATTACGCCACCGTAATTGACAGTTGCGTCATTAGCGCCTTCCCCACTCCCATTATGCCCTATGGGGCAAAAATGGGAATGGGGAAGGGAAAATGGGAAATGGGGATTTACCGCCCCACTCACCTTGGAATGGGGCGGTAAATCCGCCATCCACCATGGTGTAAACGTAGTTTACACCATGGTGGTAAAGTTGGCGCAATTAGCGCCTGGGTTGTAATGACCCCCAATGACTGATATGTTTGGGATATTTCTTCTCTGTGAAAGATAGTAAGCTAAAGACTCTGGGTAAGTCTCTCGTAACCAGGACTAATGTCTGGCAGAGGGGCTCCCAGGACCCCCCTTGGTAATTTGCATATTTAAGTAACTTTGGGTCTCACCCTAAATTACTAGGGGAATCCAGACGTGGACCCCTTGCTCACTATTCTTAGAGAGGCACAGATCCTGCCTACTGATGAGGTCCAACCAGACTGAAACACGTGTCTGGGGATGCTGTTGGTGCTCCTGTTCAGAGGAGAATTGCCAAGCATTTCGGTGCTGGACAGCCCCAGGGCAGGACAAAGACTGATATGTTTGGGATATTTCTTCTCTGTGAAAGATAGTGAGCTAAAGACTCTGGGTAAGTCTCTTGTAACCAGGGCTAATGTCTGGCAGAGGGATTCCCAGGACCCCCCTTGGTAATTTGCATATTTAAGTAACTTTGGGTCTCACCCTAAATTACTAGGGGAATCCAGACGTGGACCCCTTGCTCACTATTCCTAGAGAGGCACATCTCCTCCCTTCTGATGAGGTCCAACCAGACCGAAACACGTGTCTGGGGATACTGTTGGTACTCTTGTTCAGAGGAGAATTGCCCAGCGTTTCGGTGCTGGACAGCAAAAGGGCAGGACAAAGACTGATATGTTTGAGATATTTCTTCTCTGTGAAAGATAGTGAGCTAAAGACTCTGGGTAAGTCTCTCGTAACCAGGACTAATGTCTGGCAGAGGGACTCCCAGGACTCCCCTAGGTAATTTGCGTTACCCACAATCTACATGAACTAGTACTTTATGATGCCTATCAATAAACATGAAGGCAGTGTAAGGGCAAGTTCAGGCATCACATGCAATGTGCATGCAATGGGTGGAATGGCTACAAGCAAACCCCCCCCCAAGTGAAAATGCAGGGAAGCATTGCATGGCAGCGAAAGAGTGACCAGAGACCTGTGTAGTAGCAGACAGTGTTGACTAGCGTCAATTGCATCATCTGAGTCAACTCAAAACACAGCAGATGATAATGGGACAGTAAGCAGGACACATGATGAACCCTCTGTAGTACACTCATGTGTGCAGAAGTCACTACACCAGTTGAACAGAGTCAGGGGGCCTGAAACAGGGGGAGGCCTGTGCCCTACACAGACTGTGACACCCTAAACATGTGCGTGATGCAGGACTGAGCCAGAGTTGGCATGGAATGCATGATCAAATGCCATGAAATGTAGGTCATCCCGGACACGTGCTACAATGATCATCCAGTCAAGGACCCATAGGGGCTTGCATGGAATGCACATGGAGCATGAATGGGCACTCATGTCCCTGCGGAACATCTACCATCTGCACAGTCCAAGTGAGACACCCTGCGTCAAGGACAAAGGATGTACCCCACTGTATGTGTCTGGCAGGTTGGCTGGGGGAAGTGTGCATGTACACAGGAGCCTTGAACAGGCCATTGCAGTACTCCAACATGATACACACCAGTGCCATGGTGAAATTGGGGTGCAGGGGGGTGAAGGGGCAAGGGAGCATACCTACGTGGAGTACCCGTATGCAGGCAGAATGCACATGCACATCAGTCATGCGATGACATAGTCCCAGTGCTGAGAGGAAAGACACCCCAGGCTACATGCAGAAGGGCCAGTGAGCTGGAACATGGACTGGAGGGGCGGCCGGGTGACTAGCATATGAGTAGGGTGCAAGTGTGGTGATGAGTACAGTCCCCGTCTGCTCTACATGTCCAGCATGCTGCACAGCAGGCATGCATCAGTGAAGCCTTGCATGACTCGCACATGAGAACCATGTACACATGACATGTAGTGGCAGTCAAGCACAACACATTACACAAGTAAAACACACATGGTCTGGACAAACACGCAACAACACTCACTGGACGGGCATCTATGTCCTGCATCTCTCCCACTCCTTTGACCAATCCTGCCGTTATGGACACCGCAACGACTGACTCGTGCGAAGTGAGATCTTGCTCCTGAGCTGATGACACACGGCCAGTCAACCCAGTCACGGCATAATTGGAGGCACGCTTCGCCTTAGCACTGCGTCGGAGGTCATCCCAATGCTTTTTGCACTCTTGAGCTGTGCGCACCTCATGTCCGAATACACTCACACAATCCACAACTTGCTTCGAGTTGGACATACGATGGGCATCCGTAGTGTGACAATTCGGCCTGACTAGCATATCACAGTTGTGGTCCTGCACGTAGTCCACAAGGAAGTCCAGTTCCTGCATGCAGAACGGCTTCTTCCTCGACATGCCGGAGGCTGGAGCTGTGTCTGGGGTCCCAGCCTCTACTGCAAGTGCAACCTTCCTCCTCTTGGACAGTCGTCCGGACCCTGACTGGCAAATGCCCCCTGATCAGTATGGGCAGTGGTGCTGGTGGATTGAACCAAGGGAGTGGCAGGTGGAACAATGAAGGAAGCCCTGACTTGCGTCTGTGGCTGCTGGGTGCCCCTGACTTGACCCTGCACACCAACATCTGCTGTGCTAAGGTCACTGACCGGGACTGTCCTGGATGGTAGACTCACAGCCGGGGTGGTGTCTGCTTCATCTGCCCATGCACTTGCCAACACCCCGCTGCTCGGGGCAGCAGATGACAATACTGCCCCAGGGACATTTGCATCGGTCAGGGCAGCCCTGCGTGCACTTACCCTGTGCCTCCTGAAATCCTGGAAATTATCCAGGGACTCTTCCAGTGCCAACACAGCATGTGCTGGCCCACCCTGAGCCTGGGTGGTGGTGTCCACAGCTGCGCCTGCAGCTGCTACTACCCTTGGGCCCATGGCAGTCGATGAAACAGACTCTCGGGTCACATGGGTGCCAGTGCCATCTGCAAGAGATGCATCTCCCGTAACCACAGGGGGTGGTGGCATGACTGAACCAACATGTGGCACAACATTGTGCCAAACTGGCGCACCCCTGCCTCTTCCCCCTCTGGGCCACCCTGTACACCCTGGAGTCCCCCTACTCCCTGATCATCCTGGTTACGTCCCTGACCACGCCCGCCACATGGTTACATCTAGCTGAGGCACCCTCACCTTTCGTGGCCTCCCAACCATGGCACAGATGGAGTAGTGCCAATGGGAGGTGTACACGATAATTGTCCTGGGCAATTGGGGTGAAAGGGGTGGGATACAAGATGTTAACGGCACCCCTGTGCACCTGCAAGGCTGTATATGACGCCAGTGATAAAGTGACGGGTCACGCAATGCTCAGGCACCCCAAAACCACAGTAAAACTGTGCACGCAACCCCCGGTAGCCCACTTGTGTGGAATTAACCTCCCACAGTACGCGGTGGCACCCAGGGAGACGAAAAACACATACTCGTGGGACATGCAGGCTACTATGACCTCGAAAACGGGTATGCAATACACAGGCGCACCCGCAGTGGGAAAAATAGCATGCGCGACTCACCGTCAGACTAGGGTGATAATGAAAAACCCGCGTAGCCAATACCCCCGCCAAAAGAAGAGATACGTCCTTCATCCGCTGTGAAGTTGTGATGGCGCGCAAAACAACCAGAATTAGCAACACACGTCGGTCTCCATGAAAGGCGCGTACAACAAACTACTGGCCCCGCTCACCTTTAACCCGTGCTGAGGGAAACGGCTGCACGCATCACGTCACTTACGTGCTTAGGCCCTTTCCTTGAATTACATGCATTAACACGCAGACATGCTGTTTATTCACGTGCTGAATCACTATTCACCTGAGGGGAACACCCTTGCGTGTTACGTCACAGATGCGCCTATGCGATAAGGGCCATTCCTTGAATTACACGCTGATGTGCTATTTTTTCAATGCCAAATCACTCCGTATCAAGCTGGCCACGCAATAACACACGGAAGACCAAGCTCCTGCCCAGAAGGCGGAATTACTGCCCCCCAGACCCCCAAGCCGACTCCCACCAGCAATCTGCTGCTGCCTGCCTGCTGGCCACATGCCCTGCTATTTGGTGCCTGCACGTCAGCCCTCTACAGCGGTCCAGTTGCTGTGACCACCCCTTCTGGAACAGAAGACTCCCGACTGAAGTTCCATCGCTCCACAGACCAGCACAAGGACCCAGTTGCCCACCCACACCTGCCTCTGGGGTTGCCATGTTGGGGGAACACCATCAGAGACCACTGGCAAACCCCAGCCAGAGAGGCAGAGGGCTACCAGGTTCAGTGCCACAGAAGTTGGTATCCTGGTGGAGCAAGTACTGGTGCATTATGATGTTCTCTTCGGAACACCACGTGCCTACAATGAAGGATGGAAGAGGATCTGGAAGAACATCGTGGCTGCCATCAATTGGAGGGGGGCAGCCCGCAACATGGCACATGTCCAGAAGCGCTGGGAGGACTACAGGTCCAGGACCCTCAGCGGGGCCTGGCACCTCTTGGAGGCAACACATGCAGAGGGGTGCCGGGTCTACCTTACCAACAAGCAGATGAGGGTCCTGGAACGTATACGCCGAGCGCTCCACCTCCAGCTCCTTCAGAGGCAGACCCGTCTGGAGTCGAGTGGTAAGTGTCCATGGGTAGTGATTGGATGCAGTGCATGTTGAGGTGTGCCAGGAGTGTGCAGCTTGGACATATGTCTGGAAAGCCCCATGTATGGATGTGTATGTGCAGGGACATGAGCCTGCCGCATGTGAGTCCAGTCATGTGTGAGTCACATCAATGGTGTATGTGTTCAAATGCATGATGCACGGATGCATGTGGGGATGCACACATATTTGCATTTTTGTGTATGTACTGAGGCATGGTTGTGTTGTGACACATGGATGCTGGTTCCACCTTCATGTACGTGCACGGCATACATGTGCATGTGTGTGTTTGACATGTGTGCGAATTTGATACACCATGGATGCATGTGACACAGACATGTAGGAGGCTGATTGGCAGATATGACATAGTTGCCGATGATTTCACTGTGACAGTGGTGATGTACAGATGCATGTATGTCTGGTGGCGTGTGTGCATGTGTTCAGCACTCCCCGTGTTGCATGTGACATCAGGCTAACCTTCGGATGCTCATGCTGTTGTATGTGTATGGGTGGTGCTGCCTGTTGCAACATTCCAGTTAATTTGCGCATGTGTTTGGGTTCAAATGATATGTGTGTTGGGGAGTGTGTTGGCGTCTGTGAAGTTTGACACTGCCACTCATGTGCAACTGTCATGTGTGTATCAGACCATTGTACAGTGCCCTGATGCCTGTGTGCTGTCTCTCTCTGTCTGCAGCATCAACTGATGAAGAGGGCGGAGACCATATTGTGGAGCACAGCGACAGGGATCCCACCGCCAGCCAGAGACGCAAGGTCCAGCTCCCCTCCCGGGTTGTCATCTCTTTGCGGAGTGAGGAGTCTGGTGCCGTGTTCGCGGCCACAGCTGCCGAGGGTAGGTCTAAGAGGCAGAGGTCAGAGGTGGACTCCTTAGCAGCAGAAGGGGCAGCTGAGACCCCACAGGGGCCTATGGAGGAAGATGGCATGCAGTCATCCAGGTTGCTGGGGGGTTCGGTTGAGGAGGAGGCCATGGAAGGCCCACGCATAGGGCCTGGGCGGGATTCCACTGGTGCTAGTGGTGCAGTCCAGGGGCAGGGACAGGAGGCAGCACAGGCCACCGCAGAGGTGCCTGTGTGTAATCCTGTCCCTGATCCTGTGAGCGCATCATCCTGCACCAGCAGGGATGGCTTCGTCCAGACCCGTTTTCAGGGAGGGGAGGCGCACACAACCACTGGCCTTCCTCTCCCTGTGGATGTGGCTATGCAGGACCGGGTTGATCCTGTCCTAGCTGTGGTGGCGTTGCATCAACGTGGTATTTGGGATGACGTGCGGGGTTCTCGTGAGGACAATGCACGTCATTCTGATACCTCATTGACCGCGTCAGCCTACTAGGACAGGTCACCCAGGCTGGGTTCCTCCGTGTGCTGGATCTTCTAGCAACCCCCTCCTCAACTGATCCCCCTTATGCGCCAGTCGTCCTCCATGCCATCTTCCTGCCCAAGTATCACCTGGGCACCCTGTGGAGCTGACCCTGAACCAGCGGCCAGCTGGTGGAGGAAACATCCCTGCCACAGTCGGGAGTTGGAGGTCCAGCAGGGGTGGCCTCCCCCACCACTGAACCCCAGCAAGAGGAGGATGTGCAGGAATCGACCAGCAGGGCACATGCACAGCAGCAGCAGTCTCAGGGTGGGAGGCATCATGGCTCGGGGACATCGATATCAGAGGGGCAGGCATCGGCCAGAGGGCAGAAGGACCTGGATTGGGAGTGGTTGGGCCAGCAAATAGAAGCAGAGCAGCGGCGGGCAGAGGAGGCACGGCTCACTATGGTCAGGCCAGAGAACTACATGCACAGGGCGTTGAGGCGGGCTGAGTGCCTCGAGGCCACATGCAGGGAGCTGGAGGCTGCAATGACTGCATCCCTGCGAGACCTCGAGGCCAGGGAAGAAGCCTGCCTACAGGACGTTGAAGAGGAGTTCGATGATGCCCTCACCCGGAACATCAAAGAGTGAGCCATAGGACATGCCAACCGCCTTTGTCCATAGTTCTTTAGTGTTAGGTTCCCTTTGTTTATTCTTTTTTTTTGGTGTTCATGGACTTTGCTCCACTTTATGTACATAGTTTTTTTGTAGGAGTTCTGGTAGATTTCCTTTGGTTTGGGCATCATGGATCCTTTGGACTTGCAGTGTATATGGTTCCCGACTAGTACATACTTTGGTTATTTTAACATCACATGGATCAATGGTTTTTCTTGAAATTTTCATGTACTTTATTTGGACATTGGAAATTGACCACTTCCCTTTTTTCCTCTTGTGGATTTTTGTTTGCCATTGGATTTATTTTTCTGATTTCATTGTCTCTTACTTCATAAGTTTGAATTTATGATAAGTTTTTTCAATACGATTTTTAATACATTTCTTAAATCTTCATTATTGGTGTGGTCTATTCTCATTGGTTTTGTGCATGTCTCTATGAGCATTGAATCAGTCATTTGTTGCCACTGTATGGATCTGTTGTACATTTATGCATGGCCATGGTGGTTCTCTCATGGCATGGGTAATTTGGGAGTGGGTTATGTGGATGCTTGCATGCTTGTATTGGGGTGCTAGGGGGAATAGGGTTGGCATTAGGGACATGGGTCTGTTTTGTCAGGACATGCAGATTGGTGGGCCATGTGTCGGGGCCTGCTGGCAGGTTCCTGTCACTGCTGGGTGGGTAGATGGTTGGAGGACATGAGTCGGGCCTGCTGGCAGGTGCCCATCACTGCTGGGTGGGTGGGGGTGCAGGGGGACATGAGTCGGGGTCTGCTGACAGGTGCCCGTCACTGCTGGGTGGGTGGGTGTTTGGGGGACATGAGTCGGGGCCTGCTGGCAGGTGCCCATCACTGCTGGGTGGGTGGGGGTAAAGGGGGACATGAGTCGGGCCTGCTGGCAGGTGCCCGTCACTGCATGGGGGACATGAGTCTGTCCTCCCAAGTGCATGGTGCCATGTGGGCTAGCAGCAGGCCATGCCCAGGGGTGTAGGGTAGTCCCCTGTGGTGTGGGCTGCCTGCAGGGCATGGGGAGGGGGGAAACGGCACACCTGAGGGCCCACGCTGCCAATTTGCGTGTAAAAGTCCATGCGCACCCCTCGGAAAACGCTACCCCGACCGCACTAGCAAAAACGTATGTAAAATTCCATGTGCACGAATTATGCGTAGACAGCCCATCCACCCTCCCCATGCCCCACAGGCAGCCCAAACCACAGGGGGGACTTGTTGCATGCATTTTATCTAATGCGAGCGGGGTACGCTTATTCCGAGGAGTGCGCGGGGAGTTTCACGTGCAAATCGGCAGTGTGGCCCCTTGGCTGTGCCCTTTGCCCCTCCCCATGCCCTGCAGGCAGCCCACACCACAGGGGACTACCCTACAACGCTGGGCATGGCCCGTGGCCAGCCCACATGGCACCATGCACTCGGGAGCACTGTCAAACGTCACTTCCGTCATGTCCCTCCACAACACATGGGTCAGTGCAGGCAACACACATGCAGGAACAGGCATGGCACATGCAACATACATTGGCATCCATGTCCAAGGCACCATAGTTGCATCCAATGGTGGGCTGATTCTCACATGCACCATGGGACATGCTGGTCACATGCACACACGTCACCGGAGGGTCATGCATTTGGCCCAGTATACCCCTGGACACAGTGGATACAGAGATGACTAGGCTGTATCAGTGAATCAACACATCGTCACCAACATGTGTCATGCATCCATGGTGCACACACTACTCAAACACACGGACATGTACATCATGCATGTCCATGACAACAGCACACATCTCTCACACCCCAAACATTTCAAATTACAGATACAGGCATGCATACATGTGTGCGTTCTGCATGCTGCTCCACATTATGCATTGTTACACTTGCCCCATCCATGTGGGTTATGCCTGACTGGACTCACATGTGGCAGCATCATGTCCCTGCACACACACATCCAAACATGACCCATTTCACACATGCAGCCAAGTAGCTAACTATCAGCACACTGCAACATGCCCTTTTTTAAACATGAATGCATGGCCACTTACCGCTTGACTCCAGACGGGCCTGCATCCTGAGGATCTGATGGTGAAGCACTGGGCGAATACGCTCCAGCACCCTCATCTGCTGGGTGGTAAGCTGGCCCCTCTGCTTCCAAGAGGCGCCAGGCCATTTTGAGGGTCTTGGACTTGTAGTCCTCCCAGCGCTTCTGGACGTGTTTGATGTCACGGGATGCCACCCTCTCCATGTTGATGGCACCCACTATTTCCTTCCAGATCCTCTTCCATCCTTCCTTGTCGGCGCACAATGGTGTGAAGAGGGCATTGTGATGCCCCAGAACTTGCTCCACCAGGATACCAACTTCATTTTCACTGAAGCTGGTAGCCCTCTGCCTCTCTTGCTGGGGGTTGCCACTGGTGCTGGTGTTGGGTCGGACATGGCAACCCCCGAGGCAGGTGTGGGTGGACAACTGGGTCCTGAGGCTGGGCTGTGGAGTGATGGTACTTCAGTCAGGAGTCTTCTGTTTCAGCAGGGTTGGTCACTGCAACTGGACCCCTGCAGCTGGCAGATGTGCAGGCACCAAATGGCAGGGCACAGTGGCAACAGGCAGGCAGCAGCAGATGGCTCGTAGCAGGCTGCTTGGGGCTCTTGGGGGCAGTAATTCAGCCTTCTGGGCAGGAGCGTGGTCTTCCCTGTGTTGTCATTTGGCCAGCTTGATATGGAGTGATTTGGCATGTGAAAAAACAGCACATCAGCGTGTAATTTGAGGAAAGGCCCTTAGCACGGAAACGCATCTGTGACGTAACACAAGCAGGCGTTTCCCTTGCCACGGGTTGAAAGTCCCACGTGGGTTTCCATCGCTCTGTACATGCTCTTCGTGGGATGCGGTACGTGAATTCCGAGGGTGCGTGTGGACTTTTCCATGCGTTTTGGCTGGCGCCAGCAAGGTATGTGTATTCCAAGGGGTGCACATGGACTTTTACATGCATTTTTGATAACACAAGTGGGGTACGTGTATTCCGAGGGGTGCGCAGGGAGTTTTCCACGTGTTTTTGATAGCGTGAGCGGGGTACGTGTATTCCGAGGGGTGCGTCGGGAGTTTTCTACGTGTTTCGACAGCGCGTTTTCGTGCTTGAGGGGGCTGTATGCTCATCCCCTGGCCTTTGCGCCATGTAGGAGATTTGTGCAATGTTTTTGGCGCATGAGGCACGATTGGGGGCGTTACTGTCGCTGCCGCAGGTTCGTTGCGCCGCTCTGCGCCATGGCTGGTCATGGATGTTGAAATCCATGAATACGCTGTGCGTTGAAATGGGTTTTGGCGCACGCGGCTGGCGCAGACTGCCACACACGCACTCTGTGCGCCAGCTGCGTGCACCACTTGTGCGCTGAATTCTATGAATTACCCCCTTAGTGTTTCAATGAGGGGAGACTGTTGTCCCCTAAAATGCTTCCACATTCTTGGTGAAGTCTATAATCTAGTTAGGTGGAGTGACCTCCATAATCTGGCCCAACAAAAAATCTGCTTTTAGTGGACTTGCCGGTCAATCCGTTGAGAACCCAATTCTAGTCTTACAGTAGCATTGTGTAGTTTTAAAAGCTGTTTAAAATATGTGTTATCTGGTCCTTTCATGATTCTCAGATTAGTAAATCCCCACAATTCTGCACTCTATAGAGCTGTATTACTTTTAAGGACATGATCTATCCGCAGCCTGGTCTGTGAGAAGCATAAGTAAAGGTTATCATTTTACAGTATCCCTCAATAAATACATCCCCTATATTAATGTGCTGCTCCCAACTTCTTTTATTCTTAAAAAAAAACATATATTTGGTTTTGGAGATGTTGATCGTTAACCTTCTTTGTTGGCAACAAATTGAAAACAGTCATGTTGTCACTGAAGACTCTTTGGTGTTTTGAAGATCAAGACTGCATCATCAGCAAAGAGTAATACACCAATCCTATCTCCCCCCTACTCAACCCCCTGCTTGTAGTGCATCAGTGTCTAGTCTTGCTATCTCTGCTGCCAGGTCATAAATGAATATTACAACCAGCAGCGGGTCAAGTATGCACCCCTCCCTTGTGCCTATATTGACCTGAAAGGTGCTGGTGAACTCAGTGCTGGCCCAAACCTGACTTTTGCAGAATTACTAGAATAGAGGTTTCTGTTTTGGAGATGAAGACAGCATCATCAGCAAACAATAATACACCAATTATTTTACCCCTGCTAATGGTGCATCAGTGACTGATTTAACTTTATCTGCCAAAAGGTCAGTAATGAAGATAATGCACATGCGAAAATAATATTCCTAAAAAGTCCCTACCTACAAGGGGTTCTTTATATTATGTTGGTTGCAAGATGTCGGGGGTGATTGTGTAATGTTACACATGTAATAACTAGCTCACAAATTTCGGCTTAATACACACTTGTGCTACCACAAACAATACATATGACGACCCAATGCATATAAATGAGAGCCACATACAGGGAAACTGAAGAAATGAAGAAAGAACTAGCAGCATCCGACAGTTTATCTTCCTGTATACAAATTAATTGTGTGTTTGTGGCCTGCTATTTCCCAATGCATGTGCATCATGAGCTCACACCAGACCTTAAGTAAACTTTAAGAAAACACGACAAGGGTAACGTTTTGCAATACAGCACCTTTTCAATTTTCATATAGTGCTGGTCAGTGAATAAAACCACCTGGCCTACATTTTTCAATGCACCAAAATAAGTGAGGCACACATGTGATGTCATCAGTGATGTCATCAATGATATTTGTGATGTCATCTTTGATGTCCTGGTTGTTAGTCTTAGCATGCACGTAGATGGTGCGAATTATGGTTGCTTATCTTATCATAATGGGGGAATGTGCAGTGGTTTTTGGTTGCACTGTGAAGTATAACATTCCTTTAGTGATTTTTTTTACTGAATGTACATATATATGCATGGCAGGGAAGGAAAAGAAAGGGGCTAAACAAGTGATGTCGTCATTGATGTCATCATTGACATTTGAGATGACATCTTTCATGGTCTGGGTGTAAGTGTTAGCAGTGCGCAGGGGTGGTGGCAGGGTTGGGGGCTTAGTTTATCATAACTGTCAAATTTCAGGTTTTTTTCGGTTTTAATTTGAAGCATAAAAGGGAGGTGGAAAGTATTTTTTTAGTGAAGTGTACAGGTTTTTGTTAGGGCAACCATAACGTCCCCTCAACAAAGTTTTTTTTGTAGTGAATTGTATAGGTTTTTGGAAGAGGAACTTAATCATGACATCATGGCAATGAAGTTGTTGAGCAGAATATGTATTGTGATTATGTTATCTTGGGAGATATGTAGTTTAATGTACGTACTTGATATACATTTAACATGGAACATACAGAACCCCTACCTATTGATATTGGAAAGGGACGGACTGAGCGCCTGTTTGCGGACGGGGGTGGACAGGATCAACATTACCCAAAGAGCCGGGGGTATCTGAAAATGTACTATTGTCTTACACAAAAAGTGTGCAACATAGAAGAAGGGCATAAAGATCTTGTAAGTAGTAATAAGTAAATATGGAAACCTGAAGGTGGGAAAAGAAAAGAAAAAACATTTAATAACCATGTAGAATGAAGTGGATGGTACAAAAAAAAGAAAGGATCCCTCCACTGTAATCACTTCACAGAAACACGGCAGGCTGGAACGATAGTGGACAGACGCAGTAGGACGAAGGGAGATTACATCAAAAGAGTGAGTGCAGGTCATTTTTTTATGTGGGTGTGGGTTTTTTTTGGTATGTGATGTAAAAGTAATAATTTCTTTCTGTTCTTTTGACTCAGAAATGGCTAGTACTTTGGAGTGGCTGGAGTAGTATTTCCCACATGGGGAAATGTCTGAAGACAGTGACAACAACGGTACACATTGTATTGCGTATGGAAAATAGTGACCAGTATTTTATAGGCATTTAACTAATGTTGCTTTTGTTTTCAACAGACCAGGACAAAAAAGAGGAAAGGAGTGCTGCTGTCCTGTGGAAACTGCATTTTTGTGGCATTGAACGTTCGTTTGCTGCTATCATCACTGTCATCACAGCATTACGAGCCGTAGGGGGCTCTTGCTGTGCACCAGCCACTTCCTGGAGGAGGTGGAGCCCACTTGCGCCCACGTGACCAACCACGTGACTTCCTGGTCTACAAAGCGCAGACCCAACCGCCCGAGCGGCGAGTGCTGCTGTCCTGTGGAAACTGCATTTTTGTGGCATTGAACGTTCGTTTGCTGCTATCATCACTGTCATCACAGCATTGAAAGCCGTAGGGGGCTCTTGCTGTGCGCCGTCCGCTTCCTGGAGGAGGCGGAGCCCACTTGCGCCCACGTGACCAATCACGTGACTTCCTGATCTACAAAACGCAGACCCAACCACCCTTGTGGCGTTAAGCCCGACAGGAGTAAAGCCCAGTGACTGTTGAGCGACTGTTTGGCACACTAGGGAGGCAGCAAAAAGGTAAATAAAACCAAGGTATCTTTATTCACCATCTTAACAATATTTTACAACCTACGCTTATAATGAGATTATGGAGTTCTCCTTCCAAGGAAGAGATGGGTACCCAGGATGGTTCATACC
Source organism: Ambystoma mexicanum (assembly GCF_040938575.1). NCBI lineage: Eukaryota > Metazoa > Chordata > Amphibia > Caudata > Ambystomatidae > Ambystoma > Ambystoma mexicanum. Next base: position 565,569,878 of record NC_090930.1, on the reverse strand, counting down.
TGGAGACAGGGAGCGAGACTGGGCAGGAGGTTTCCAATGTCTCTGACCCTGTCCCAGTACAGGTGCATCCAACTGTCAGCCAACCCCTCAGCCACATAGACAGCCAGCAAACCACTGAGGTGGCATTTCCAAATCTCCATATTCAGAAGGGCTGGAAACGAGGGTTAGAGTACACCCTGACAACAAGATAAATTCAGAGCAGAATCAATGAACATTTCCTTAGAAAAAGAAATAAGAGTTTTAATGACTTGGTCGATATTATGGATACCACCTGGCAGCTACCTGACTATAATCACATGAATCTGGGAAATACCCTCACCATAGAGAGTGTCCAAGCTAGGCCAAAGACCACAGGCACTATTCAAGAAAATAGGGCTAGCTCGCCTATTCACCAAGAGAAACAAGAAGGGCCAATAGCCTCCTCTCCAGACGGATCACCCTCAGCTAGCGAAAGCACATTGGCAGCCCTGAGCTTTGTTCTAAATTCGCTGGTCTCCATATTTGAGCTTCTAAAAACATAAGTACAAAATCAAGCAGTCCTGCTTTTGGAAATATCAAATGAGATTTCTAAGAATGAATCAGCATTGGCTGCCACAAATAACATCATGAACACTATTCTGATTCCAACTTTAAAAGAAACACAAATAGAGGGAGTCAAACAAGGCTTGGACATTGCCCAAATGTACAATCTTTTGAAAGAGGGGGCAAAGGCAACGCCACAACCCACAAGCTTTTAAAGAAGCTCCCTCTGGAAATCCAAAATCCTCAAAGTCAGACTGACACTCTGGAAGGAGAGGGTGCCAAAGACTGTTTTGATGACACCCCTCTCTCGGACTCCATTCTGGAAGAATTTCGAAGATTGGCAAATGTTGACATCAACGTAATTGAAGAAACTGAAGACAATACTCAAAAAATTAATGGTGAAAATCCACAAGAGCATCCGAATGGTAGTTCGAGTCAGAGTTCAGAAGCACTCCGAAAACCCAAGAGTAAAAAATGGCAAAAAAGGAACAAAGAGGGCAGAACAAAAGAGACTGTCCTTTACACACAACAGGACAAAACTATGAAGAAATCAAAAAAACAGAAAAATCAGGTCCCAAAAAAAAAAGGAAAAAATATTTTTCTGAAAAACCTGACAACTCCTGAGAGCGACAAGACGGCTGACTCTTCTGTAACTGTATCCCCAGCCACCAATTCCTCGCAGACTTCAAACTCGACCGATCCCCGGCCAGCAAGCGAGTACCCGGGAAAAACGGGAAAAAGAAGGCACTCAAAACACACAAGCAGGGTCTCATTGACATCAGAGTTCAAACCTTAAACTTTGGCATGCAAACGGAACCCATAATCCTGTTACCTGCTACTTCCAATAACTCACACCAAAAACCAGCCCACACAAACATCAAGATTACCCCAATATTTCTAAAACATAAATCGCACAACGGGAAAACAATTGAGGCTAATGCAGAGAAAAGGCAAGTTGCCACAAAACTGGCACCAATTTTCTTAAAACCATTAGGGAAAACAGTTTCTGCACTACCTCCATCCAATGAACCTCCCCCATCAGCTCCTCAAGCTGAGACGCCATCAAGCTCCACACCAGTAGAAGTAGACTGTTGGAATGGGTCAGGGAAATTCAAAATCCTTTAGATACGTCCTCAGCATGGAAGTAGTAAAAAACTTGAAAGAAATCAGTATTATTCCGCCACAAAAAAAAGAAGAAACTGCGACGCCAAACTTTACAATTCCAAAAGTATGGCTTAGATTAGAAAAACAAAACAAAATAAAATCACTCTGTAGATCTGCTTTACTGTCGGAAATTAAAAAGAACTACAACCGGTTTCTCTTTGCCTCAGAAGATATCGAGTATTTCTCCTTTCCGATAAGCAAATACTGGTTCTTCGTGGAGATAGCTCTTACCTCAAGAAAGGCACAGCAGTCACTCATTCACAACAAAGATGACCTGGCTAAAGAAGGCCTCTGGGTTTATGAATCAGAGGAGGAAGGCAGGTGCGGAAATCGTCTGGGCTCAAAACACACATGGGGGGAGGATGCACTAACTATTATGGCCACCGCCGGAACGTCTAGAGAGCCCCAAAGTAAAGCTTCTTCTGGGCTTAAATTAAATGAAAACTTGATAACAAAACTTCCAGAAATCATTACTCAAATCTTTTTGAAACTTGGCGAGGAACAGACCAGTCTTTAGACAAAGGGGCCTTAGACTAGTCTCCTGGAACACAAGAGGCCTGAGCTTCCTGAGGAAAAAGCAACTTAAAAATGATCTTTTTGAACATAATGATATCTTGTTGCTCCAGGAGACTTGGTTGGCCAATCCTATTGAGATTTACAGTACTAAATCTCAAGGCCTCACACAAATTAAAAGGGAGACCAGCAGGAGGTTTGTTAATAGTAATTAAAAACTCCAGCATCAAAGAAATTGTTCCACTATGTAACAACACGATGGGCATTCAAGCCTGTAAAGTAGAGATGGGACAGAACGCCTCCCGACTTACTCTAATTGTGGTCAACATCTATTGGAATCCAGCCAGTTCGAAACTTCAAGACTTCCTAGAAATACTTCACACTTTATTTTCAACGGCAAAGATCAACTACGAGGGAGCACAGATCATTGCCGCAGGGGACCTGAATACAGACCATATTCACCCAGAACACGGGAGAAACGGCCAAACCAAACATAGCACCATACGAAAAAGCAAACAATGGTGGGACTTTCTTCAGTCATGGGATCTAGGTATGATAAATGAAAAAAACAGGTCCGGGGGAATGGCTGGGCCAACCTGGCGCCAAGGGGCGCGGCAATCAACTCTGGATTAGTTTTTCGTCTCATCGTCCCTCACCCTGTTTTGCCCTAGTCTTACTCTAGACTGGAAGGGGGAGGTAATCACGCCAGGTTGGAACTTTTCTTCCCTGAAATACAGAGATCCTCCAAACCTTATATCGTACAGGAACTGGAGGGTTTAAAGGGTAAACTGAAAGTGGTCAAATACAAACATGGGGGGAAAAAGCTGAATAACCTTTTGGAGGAAGTCCCTCCGTCAGTATGGGCCGAGGAAACCCATCCAGAAAAATTTGGAAAATTCATGTGGTCTATTTGCCAACCAAGTGAAGTAAAGAGCGAAGGGAAACGGACGCATGTCCATTATTTTGGTGAGGAAACATACAATAAGAAAAGAATTCTGTGACAAACACTACGCCATATGAAACAGAATGCAGTAGAAGACCCCCTCGGCTGTACGAAAAAATTAAGAACGTCAAACAAACCTACCGGAACTGGACCAAGAATCACAAACACCAAAAACTCCAAGAAGACGGGGAAAGAATGCTTTTTCTCCTCAATGCAAATAATTGCAAAAACTTCTGGACAGCATTAAATCAACTTGAAACCGGCCAAAACAGTTCCCTTTGCAACCTAGTTTCGGAGCGTAAGTGGGTAGACTACCTCTCCAAAAACTTCAAAGCAACTGGCTCAAGAGACCTTATTCTTCCCAGCATCTCCTGGTCCCTGGCATTTACCGAAGAAGAAATTGAGGACCTTATTACATCTTCTTTCGCCTCTAAAGTGGCAGGTCCCAATGGCCTCACTTACCAGGTGCTAAAAAACCAGCCAAAACTATGGGCAAAGTTACTCTTTCATCTGTATCAGGAAATTCCAAAGAAAAAAAATGTTTCCACCATCATGGAAGACTGCACTCATCATCCCATTTTTTAAGGGGGGCGATAGGCTAAGCCCAGCATGTTATCGACCGATCGCCCTTCTGGATATAGATAGCAAAATTTTCATGAGAATATTACTGAAAGAACTTACCTTATGGGTGGACTCTAGACAGATTCTTCCCCCGCATCAAACAGGTTTCAGGAAAGGTCTTTCCACCAGGCTTAATGGACTCATCCTGAACCTGCTGAGCGAAAGATAAAATGAGAAAGAAGGCTCTCCATTGTATGGGGTATGGGTAGATCTGTCCAAAGCATTTGATCTCGTGGACAGATCCCTCCTCTGGCAGAAACTTTACAACTGGGGGATTCCGGCAGCTCTTCTGGCCATGCTCATAGAGCTTCATAAGAACACTACCACCAGGGTGAGGTTGGATGACCTCGGCAACCTATCAGAGACAATCCAGATCCTCAAGGGAGTACGACAAGGATGTCTGGGTGCACCGCTATTCTACAACCTATTTATATCAGACATTGGAGACTTTTTAGCCTCAGCATCGCTAATCTGTCCTAGGATTAATGGTAGAAAACTCCATTGGTTGGCTTACGCTGATGACCTAGTGCTCCTGGATGGTTCAGCGATAGGGTTGCAGCAACTCCTGTTCAAACTCAATGAATATGCCAAACTAAACGGTCTGATAATTAATCCATCAAAATCTAAGATCCTAATCTTTAAACATCTGAAAAAAAAGGTGACTTCAAGGAACTGGGTCTTGGACTGTAAAGTGATTCCACGCGTGGATGAACTGATATACCTGGAATATGAAATCCTTGCTCATCCAACTCTTAACAAGGTGATACCGTCCATCCTTGGAAAGACCTCAAAAATTATAGCACAAATGTAAAACCTGAATAGAAGATTCTGCAAGTTCTCAATACTTCCACTCAAGAAGTTTTATATAGGCAAAGTAGTCCCGGTCCTCCTCTATGGCCTTGAGGCAAAGCCCTTGTTGTGGAATTACGACTGGAGTAAAATTGAGGGCCTCCTATGGAAATCTTCTATTCATCTCCCAATGTGTACTCCTCTTGCAAGTCTGAGATTTGAATTGGGACTGACCTCTTTGAGTTGCCGTGCGGAGTGGAAACTTCTGTCCTTCTACCATAAAATAATCACAGCCAGTATGTCCACTCTCTTTTTTGATGTAAACCAACATCTAAAAGAAGCAAAATCAAAACAACTTCTAGGTTTAGAAAAAAAATGTGGACATATTTTGTACAGGCTGGAACTAACAACAGAAACACTCATGCAAAATCCCATGAAAGTGAAAAAAACTAGAAATGGCTGACTGGATCCAAACAATTGCTGGAGTCAGAAGTCTCAACCCCCCAAACCATTTCCTGAAAGAGGAGAGAAAACTCGGCACCACCACACGCTATTTGGTAACGTTTCCTGACCAAAGAATAAGAAATAACTTCCTCAGACTCAGATTGAACATAGCCCACACGGGCGAAATATTGGCCCAAAGAAACCAAGGAGAGAAGGCAATGAGACTCTGCAAGATCTGCCACTCTCTGAACTTACAATCTCTCAAGCATCTGCTGATGGAGTGCGAAGGTACACGGCCCTCTAGAGTGTCATCACTGGGGAGATTAGTAAATAGAGAGGAGAGCTTAGCCCAAGATGCATTCTGGGATAGACTGATCTCTGGCCAAGAAGTAATGCTCACTGTTGCAACAGTAAAAGTTTTGGAGACTTTTTCTATACTAATGAACCTATAATAGACAGGCTAAAACAGTGAGCTTCCTCAGTTATTTTGGACCAGATTATTCAGTCAAATCCCTGGTTTCTGTGCCTTGATTCTACTTTATTTTTAATTATGAAATGTAAAATTCCGTTTTTTATATGAAATTTGTATACTGATTTTCGCTTTGTAAAGGTTTTCTGGTAAAACCAAAAACAAATAAAAAAAAAAAAGAGGAAAGGGCAACAACCGAGATAGAAGAAGACAGAATAAAAAGGATAGAGCAGAAAATTGACATATTGAATGAAAATGTTAAAAGTTTACGGGAGTTTGTGGAGGACGTTGTGAGAGGAAAAGTTTGGTACCATTGCCCCACCTGCACCTGCCCTGCTTCTCTATTCCCTAGTGACCCATCCCCAAACCCTCAAGAGGAAAATAGATGTTTTGACGAAGTATCCATCCCTTCTTCCCCTCACAAATCTTCTCCTCATAACCAGCCTGTGGTAAATCCAAATTCCCCCATATTTGTTTCAGTGTCCGCTTCCCCCACTATTTCTTTAGAGTGATGTGTGTATGTGTGTGTGTTTTAAATGGTTTTGTACAGTAGTTGTAGAGAAAGAGTTTGTGTGTAAATTTCTTTTTTTTAAAAGACGTAAAATGTTCGACCTATCTGCAAGGAATGGAATGTGTGTGTTGTAAAGGCAGTATACCTACCCTTACTAATGTCAAGTAAGATGGATTTGATGTTTGACTGTCTGTACCATCTGATGAAATTGTGTGTACAAAAACAGAAAGGGGTTCCCAAAGTATATTGTACCTCAGCGAACCGCTTGGAAAACGATATGATACATGGTCGTAGAACACACCAGATGTCTGGAATGGGTCTAAATGAGCAAAATGGGGGTGTGTGAAGGACAGTATAGCTGTCCGTATTGTGTAGGCAAACAAAAAGGAGTTGTCCTAAGGACACTGGAACTGTCCGTACAGTGAACATAGCATCCGTGCACATGCACAGTACAAACGTACGTATAATGAACATGGCACCTGTTCCTAACTGTCCGTCCCACTTTTGTCACACTTTGAATTACTTTGAGGACCCAAAGACTGTCCGTAGGACACTTGGGCGCATGTGCACGTTTGAACCTCTGCATTTGCTGTCCAGGGGACTTTCAGTACTGGCGCAGATGAGATGAGGATGTCATCATGTGACCGCACCCACGCTCATCGTGGGGACTATTTGCACGGTTGGTGTGCTTCCACAACAGTACAAAAGAACTTGTAGACGCAAGGGAAAGTATTGCAAAGTGTAAAAATGTAATTTCACATATCTCAGACAATAGCAGACCTCAGGATTTGCTGTGTAAAAATGTTGTACCGCTTTGTAGAGATGAAGACGGTCACGAGGCACACCCCTCCACCCCTACAAATGGCCACACCCACGAGCGCATCTTCATTTTCCTTCTAGCTGTAGCAGATTGAGGTGTGTTGCCTTTACTGCTGTAGTGAACAAAAGGACAGTAATCGGTATGGTTTCAATGGCTGTTGTTGGGTCATTAATCTCTGCACCACCCCCAAACCCGCCACCACCACCAACTCACCAAGGGCCTGCAGAGAAATATATGGGTGAGGATGTAGAGCTCGAGGAAGAAGAGGAGGAAGAGAATGAAGTGGAGGAACTCCGCACTAGGAGCACTCGGCGGGAGTCGTGGGCGTGGCGGTTGTTTTCCATTTATGGGAATGTACCAAAAGCATGTGCGACCTGGTGAAGTGTAACCAGTGTGAGGTGGTGTCGAGTCACAGGAGATTTGGAGCATACAGTTTTGGTACGACAACCATGAAGCCACACCTCACTTCGTTCCACACTGCGGACATTCGCAAGGTGGTGCATTGTGAAGAGCGTAGTTGTTTGAGTTCCTCCACAGCATCCTTGGTATCCAATCCTCCCACCACAACAGACACTCCTGTGGGGGAGCGCCTTCCTCCAGCTGCCTCACAAGCCATTCGCAATGCTATTGACCCTTACCTTTCAAAGGTGACAGTAGTGTGCACGTATTGTGACGCAGTAATCTGCAGGGGGGAGAGTTTTCGAAGTGCTTTTGAGGCTGCAGTCACTGAGCACCAGAAGATCTGCTCCTTACCTAAATAAAGCTCACCCTAAATCTTTCTCTGTTCAGTTGCCCTTTTTTATCTCCGTGGCTGGTGTCCCTTCCTTACCCTCCTTTCGCCTCTTCTCCTAGTGTGACGTGCACTGTTAAGCAATGAACGTAAAAACAAAAAGAAATACAGAAAAGGCTCTTTTCAGAGCCGCCTTTCTCAGTATAACAAAAGAACTATGAAGTGACGGCCATAGACCCCTGCGGAATTCTGAAAAAATTCACTGACAGTCGTAGAGGAATAAGGGAGGGTGCATGCAGAGCAAACGCAATAAAGTGTATGTTTAGAGTAAGTGGCAGCTCTGAAAAGAGCCTTTCGGTGGTATGTTGTGTGAGTCAAAAACAGTGGATTGGGGAAAACGGATTGTCAGATTGGTTAGTGTGATTGAAAAAGAGAGCGCAATGCATTTTGTACATTGCGAAGAAATATCTGATTGCCAGCATATGTGAGGTGGACTCCATCTCTGCGGAAAATGAAAGTGTTGCAAAACAAAATGTTTTCATTATTGAAAGAAGACATGCCAACATCTCTTAAAAATGCACACACAGCCTTATTCACATTGCGTCTCGCTTTCTCCATCTGTGGACCAAACGCAGAAGAACGCAGCCATATTTGTCTTTGGGCAGTACAGGAAAAAAGTATTCGACAATTTGGAAACATGTCCATGAGCTTTGCGAGTCCTTCCTTCATTGCAAATTGCAAAGAAATTCCAGATACATGGCCTAAACTGTTTCCTCCACAATGAATGATCATTATATGTGGAGGACGCTTTGTCAGTAAAGTAACACAAAGAGGTACCAAGTCCAGCCATCTCATGCCACGCACGCCATGCCAGTGCACTTCCGCATGTGGAAATCCGAGATTTGTAGATAAACTGCAGCTTTCTGCATGCACCTTCAACCAATGTATCCATGAGTCTCCCAAAATCCATATAATCTGTTTTCGAGCATGGAAAGCCATGGCTGTGTGGTCTCCTGTGAGGTAGAAGACGGTCTTATTAAAGTACGTCAGTCAGAACACACCTACTGAACTTTAGGGATGAATCCCTAGCGCCGCTCATTCTCATTTACATGCGGCTCCATCCTTGAATCCCTGGTGGTGATATGTGCCGGCTGCTAACTACTGGCATGTTCGCGGACATGTACAGGATCAGAGCATGACGACGGTACATTAAAGTACTATTCCACTTTTTCCCCTTTAAGGTAGGCTCTGAAAAGAGCCTTTTTTATTTTTGGCCAGATACTGTACAGGCATCTGGTATTTTATGTATTTTTTTGTATTTTTTGTCCTTCCTTTACTCTTACAATCATTACAGAACCTTCTCTAAAGCAAGCCTTACATTCCAAAAGAACACCACATTTTCCAACACCATCTCCTTCAAAGTAATGCTCATTGCTTGGAGCAATGTTTTTGTGGCTGCAAAAAACATACCAACTTGTAGCATGAATGCACACATGCTGTGATTGATGATCCACCTCCCGATGCTTTGATCTGGACAGAAAACAGAAGTGTTGTTCCATTGTACTCTCAGAAGTAAGGCAGAAAGAATTACTTTCGTTGTTGGGAAGATGGTCATGAGTGCTTCAACCAACTGTGCCAAATATCCCAACAAAGTGCATGAAGTCAGGTATCCCAAATGGCAAGCGCCGTAGTGCAAAATTACCACATGAGGAGTGGTCATTCTATGCATGTCTCTGAAAACTTGCAGAATTGCCGCAGCATTGGCATCAGTGTCAGCGCTCCACACCACCTCCACTCCTCGCACATCGAAATGGTGTGCCACATGCCTACTCTCGGCATAGTTTTGTAAGCCTTGCACAAAAATGTCTCCAAACATCAAAACCCTGACCCTCTCCACCTCTGCCATCTTCAGTGTGCACACCGTCTTTCCACACAAAAGGGTAATGTGAACATCTGATTGGCTGATGCCTACAGTCGCCTTTCCATGCAGGATTTGCTGTAGAAACCTGTATGTGACACGCCCTACCAGCGGACAAGCGTTGCCTTCGTGCGGCACGTAACTCTTACCTAGTCCTTCCACTCTTTCTACAGCGGTACCAAAGCGAGTCCCTCATTGAACACAACTAAGCGGTCGCACAATCATCCACCAATCACATAGAACATCGCTAATTTTAACTCCGTCATCAACATTGCGCACTTCAAAATTACTATTGATGATTCTTAATACAAGTCGCATACCATTGCAAAGCACCAACTTCACAAGCTTCTGTGCAAGGATTGCGAACTTCTACGTATAACAACTGCTCCATACATGTCCACATGCATCATTATAGAGTACAGGTATGTATATTTTAATCAGAGAAGCCTTATGATTTAAATTAGACAAAATAATGCTGCTCAATGTCCATAGGGAACACATAAAAAAACTCTGCCTTCAAAGTGAAAGATTGCCAATTTGTCATGCACAAATCGCACGACTGCTTACTGTCTTCCGCATAAAATGTACATACGTTGCAAGCATGCCTATTTAGGGCAGACCTCAATTTTGTATGTGAAAATGTCGGAGTTCTGTACTCTGTATGGCCTACAGTAATGCTACTTGCAATGTGATCGTATGAGAATAGTAAGCGCTCCCGATTGTAGTGCTGACATTTCCTTCTGAGGGTCTCCGATTTTTCAACATCGTGCTTTTCATTAACAAGTACAAAATGTTTCCCCATCTAGTACTTTGCCTTATCGCTTACAAACCACTCTCCTATGCATAGTACACTTTGTAAAGAACAAGGCATTTCCATACCCTTAAAAGATGTTGTTATTTTGAAGGACATACAAGTATCATATTGCAAGTACTATGCCAAGACTTCACAGAGTGAAGTTAAACGTGCACGTACACTGGGTTGAAATATGAAAGTTCAATCCTCTGACGAAAGAAGCACAACTAATGTCTGCAGTATCATCAATGCGGCAAACACACAAAGTAATTGATTTTGTTTTTTTAATTCGCAGTGAAGACTACTCTCCTGAGAATCAACAGCATCTACACTGCAGACGACATATCCGAAGAAACCTGGTCATCTTGCACAAAAAAGTAAGTACAGTACAACCTTTATATTGTAACTACTCGTTGGAGAGGCTGCGTGGGTTATTTGTTTATTTTGGGCACCAAAACAAGCATTGATTTGCAAACTATTCTACCTACAAATGTCCATTTATTGAACAAAGAATAACAGGCAGAATCGCTGACAAATCCCTGTGTGTTTGGTACTGAAATAACATAGGTAATCCTTAGAAGGTTAGATAGTGAAAAGAAGTTGCTGTAGCAAGTTTTTGGCATTTCGGTTTTTAATAATGGTTCTCGTCACAAGTAGGCCACTTTGTACTCTCATCTGAAGCACATTGCAGCAGTATACAAACAGTAAAGTAGCCTTACCAAATGATTGTTAGAGTTCACTGTACAGTGACACACCATGACAAAGAGTTTCCCCATCAGACTTATGCACATACGCACACTGCACACATACATTGGACAACAGACCAAAGTATACTTTTTTTCTCAACAGACACCAAAGAATGCCTACCAAAAAGCAACTCTGTAGAAAGGAATGCAGAATTAGAGCAAAGAAAAATAAAGGTGCCCAATGTAAGCATCCACCTGTTGTAGAGTGTGTAGAGAATCTTGGTACAAACCAGCTAATGCAGTTGGGTAACATAATAAAGGAAGTCTCAACTGCCGAAACTGTATCTCCTCCATCAAAAAGTGTCACAAAACACAGAAATGTTGTCAAAGAAACGGCTGCCAGTACAGCTAACAATGTTCCTAATAATCCTGATAGTGTGAGAAGAACCCATAGTAAAAAAAGTATTTTAGCAAAAATGTTTCATCACAGAGTCCTTGAAAATCTAGAAGAGTACCAAAACCATCCTCACCCCTTAAAACCTAGTGTAGAAAGTTAATCCTACAAGCTCTCCTGGACAGTGCAATCCTTCTCTAAAGGAAGTTGTTCATATTCGTGTTAAATATGATGAAAGCACTAACAAAACTAAGTACCAAACTACAAAAGACACTCAGCAATAAATGGAATGTGAACAAAAATAATTTATTGCATGTTTGTGGTGGTGAATGGAGTCACACAACAGCCACAGAGCCATATTTTAATGAAGAATCATACAAACAAAATCAAACAAACACAATTGGCATCCATAGTAGTGGACGAGGGTATGAGAAAATCAATACTACCATCATGGAGCAAGAAACACTGCTTAAAAGACTATCTCCTGAAAACTCAGAATTACCTCTCGATTCAGTAGAACCACACCGTTCGGTATACAAATGGCTGTGCACATCAATGTGTGCCATTCCAAACAAAGCTTTCAAATCTTTACATCAGTTTCTCAATCAATATGTAAAAGGTAAAGACAAAAGTAAAATGAAAGTGCTGCAAAATATGGATATTTGTGCAGTGCGGAAAGACACAGGACTAAAAGGACATCCATTAGCCTGCATTTCTGGGCCTATTTGCAAAAGTACCTTCCATGATATCAAAAGAATATCAGTACATCATTCCAATGTAAGAAATTTAGTGTATAAAATATACTATGCAAAAAGTCCAGCTTCAGAATTAGGCAATTTGAGATTTAAATACCACTCTTCTACATGGTAGACCCAAATACTTACAAGAAGAAATGGACCGTATTCAGAAAAAGTATTTTCGAAGTGAGAGCCACGTAGAAAATGCAACAGTTTTAGAACATAGTAGGGACAATTCTGCACATAGCAACCGTCTACTACACACATACAGAAAAGAAATAGTAAAATTTAAAAGGTCATCGGCTGAAGTACCAAACCATGTGTGTGTGTGTGCTACTGCAGATCGTTTTACAAAAGGAACACAAATAAGGTGGACATAGCACACAAAATAGAAAACAATGAAGACTCTAAATGGTTTGAATTAGCTTTGTACCTTTTAGCGGAAAACAAATATGAAATAACTGAACGCCTAATATGTTGCAGTTACTGTACTGAAAAATTATACAGCAACCACACTCCTTCACGTGCTATTACAAATTATTTGGAATTGTTTCCATTACCAAAAATCTTGCAATAGCTCAATTTGTATGAGAGCATAACAATTCAAACAGTTCACCCATTTCAAGCAATTATATGCCTTCATCCAAAAACAGAAAAAAAATACCTTTCTCTGAATTGGTGAAAGGCATTTGTGACAAAGTACTTTACTTGTGATTAGATCTAATGGAAAATGTACAAACTCTAGGAGTGGAACGTTCAATAGAGAATTCTTTAATAGTCTTGGTAAATGGAGTACCAACAAAGGACAAAACAAATTGGCAACAATTAGTGGACTTACACAAAGTTAGACAAGCATTGCAATATGTAAAAGACAATAATGAGTACTACAAGGAAATAAATATTGATGAAAGCTTAAGGCAAACAACTGAAATAATTCAAGAGCCATTAGAAACTGGACAATTTGAAATTCTGGATCCAGCTACAGTATCCACTCTTTTGGACCATTACACAATTCATCCATTGCATTCCAATGAAAGCATAGATGATGCACTAGAAACTTACCAAATGCGACAAACCAAAGGGTCACCAACGAGTATTTGGGAAAAAAAGTATAGAAGCACGTGCTTTTCCACTGCTATTTCCTACTGGCAAAGGTGGGAGTTACGATGGTAGACCCACTCAGATTGGGGCATCAGAATACCGCTCATTACGAATGTCATCCCAAGATCCCAGATTTAGACAAGATGTGGAATACATATTCCACCTACTCTATGAAAGTGAATTAGCAACACTATGTTATGGAGTTGCACACATTCTTAAATCTGGAACATACTTTCAAAATATGTTAGCTATGCAGTTAATACAAAAAGTACAAGAAAAAGATGAGGTTTTACAATCAAGTATAACACATTTGTTTGCAAACATGCGTAGTACAAAGGAATACTGGTTCAGACGGCACAGAGACGTGCGTTGCATGATCAGAAACCTTGGACCACCAACTTGGTTTGTTACGCTAAGTTATGCAGAATATGCATGGGAAGATTTACATGAGTTCCTATGCATAGCAAACAGCAACAAAAACAACATAGATATATTAACACCTGGAGAACTTTTCTTTCTAGATCTAGTTAATGTCTCAAGATATTTCCATCATCGTTTCATTGTAATGCTACACTTTATTTGCAATAAAACTGTTCCTCCCCTTGGAGAAGTGCAACACTTCTTTAGGAGAAAAGAATATCAAGAGAGAGGAGCACCACATATTCAGATGCTGTTATGGATCAAAGGTGCACAGAAATTTGGGCACGACAGTGATAGCACTGTTTTGCAGTTTATCCAAAAATATGTCACATGTGAAATCCCTTCACAACAGACACATAGTGAGCTGCATGGGCAGATTTTACAATTTCAAAGACACAAATGTGGCAAATATTGTCGCCGTAAATACAAAATCAGAGATAAATACTACACCAAATGCTGCTTTGGTTTCCCTAGACCAGTTACAGAAACAGGTAAAGTAAACAACTTCAGGTCTTCAGTTCGACATAGTGTTAAAGGTAAATCACCTAAAAACATGTATTACATAAAAAGAAGGGACAAATCAAAATATATCAATGATTAAAATGCAATCATTGCCCTATTAAGGAATGCAAACATAGATGTGCAGTACATTGCAGACAATTCAACTGCTGTTGCACGATATGTTACAGCCTACTTAACACAAGCAGAAAAAACAGAGCTTCAAGAGAATGTGGGGCCCATGAAGCAGCAGATCGTTTAACCGGTGCTGCTCTGTATGGAAAATCAGACAACATAGTATGGCTTAGTCTTGGTCCTGCAAAATCTAGAAAAAGAGTGCTAAAATCATATGAGGCCATAGAAACAATTTTCAGAAATAAGCTCAACAGCCAAGACATTCTAAAAAACAATTTACTGGACACATACTATCCGAACAGGAGTACCACTCTGGAAAGCATGTGTCTATACCACATAGCTCAAAACTTTGCATACAAAAACAATGTAAAACCCGATGAAAGCAAACGTAGATAAGGAGTGACCGATTGTGAAGGGAGCTTAGTGAAACTTAAGAAACAAAGCTTAATTAATCATGTGAAATTGTCATTAAAAAGTCCTCAACAGAAAGAACTATATTACATGTCTCTGTTACAACTTTTCAAACCATGGAGAAAAGAGGAAGACATACTTGATAATTATGAGTGCTATGAAGATGCTTTCAAAGCAAATGAAAGCACTATCACCGATGTGAACTTTACGCAGTACAAAACAATGTTACACAATGAGCAGCAACAGGAAAAAGAAATTCAGGCCCAACTAGATAAAGACTCTTCCACCAGTAGTCAACCTTCTGTAACAGGAAGTCAAGAACCATTAGTACAACCACTAATAGCAAATGAGGCTGAAGTTTCTATGGGAGAATTAGAAAACACCATGTATCAGTATCAAGAAGATACAGAAGACTTAACTGTACAACAAGCAAAACTTAACGACGATCAGCGCACCATTTTGAAGACGTAACAAAACAAATTTTACATGGTGTACGACATGAAAATAAAGAATGTACCTGCCAAAATTACAAACCTATACTGCTGTACGTCAGTGGTGAAGCTGGATTAGGGAAAACATTCTTAATCAAAATTATCAGCAAGTTCCTTCAACAATTGACAAACAACAAAATGTCAGCTGTTGTAATAGCCCCCACAGGTTTAGCTGCCTACAACATATGCGGTGTGACTTTACGCCAATTACCACTGCTTGCAGTAGAGCATCAAAATAAATTAGACTACTACAAACTTTCTGCAGAAGCTGCAATGGAATTATGTAGAGTGTTGAAACAAACGAAAATGCTACTAATAGATGAATTGAGCATGGTCTCCAACCTAATGTTGGCTTTGATTCATCTCAGATTGCAAGAAGTACTTAAAAGTAATAACGAAGAACTCTTTGCAGGGAAACATGTTATCGTTTTCGACAGCAGTGAAAGGTGAACCAATTTTTAAAACCTTAGGCCACAAACTCTGCTGGAAAACTGATGGTAGCATAGGTAATGTTAACCTTTGGCAACATTTCCAATACAGAGAATTAACTGAGAACATGCAGCAATCTGCAGATCTCACTTATGCCAACATCTTAAAAAGTATTAGAGTTGGTGTATTATCGCAAGAAGCACAAGCTGTATTGAAAAACCGGCATATACATGCACTTTATGGCGATACTGCATGTGCAACTGATGTTATGGAACACTTAGCACACAAAAATGTCAATTGTATGGCCTTAATGTCAACTCTTGCAAGCTGTTTCAAATTCAATGAAACAATGTTAAAGAAAGAAATGCAAGCAATAATAGAAATTAGCGCCACAGACAAACTAGACGTACATGGTATGACAGTACCAATGTGTGAGCAAGCCACAACAAGACTAAAGAGTTTAGAAAATTCAATCTCCAACACAGCTGGGTTGGAAAAATTATTGCAATTATCATTAAATTGTAGAGTGATGCTTAAACGTAACCTTGACATTGAGCAAGGGTTAGTTAATGGAGCACTGGGCCCAGTTTAGGGAATGTAAACCAGGCACGTCGGCAAAGAAGCCACAGAAAAACAGAAAAATGCACTCAGATACAGAACTTGCTGGTCCATTCAAATTTACAAATGAAAGTGGGGTAAGTTGCTATCAAATGTAGCAATGAATATTCTATTTCAATTGCCACCAATTGTTAACAATATTTACCTGCACAGCAAAGACCAATTGTGTTTGCAAATGTTAGTGCTGCATAGAAATGCAACACGCTATCCTGACAACACATACAGTGTTCATGGAGTAAGCCAACAATTGGACGACTGTGCTGGAATGGTGAGATTCACTATGAACTCACAGGAAGATCCACAAGAATTTCTAATGTACATATTATTAGTATTGGAAAACAAAAGCATACCTGTAAATGAAATCTTTCAAATTTCGTACATGTGGAAACATACATGCACTCTCTGTAACAAAGTGATACAGGAAGAAATCCCAAATGAGCGATTTGTGTATGTTTCCATACCAAATAGTGATAGCATTCCATTTTAGCAACTTGTACAAAATGCAAACCATGGCAGATTATGTAGTATTTGCAATTCAGACAATCGCTCTACCTTTATGATACAATCACATAGTGCCTACATAATACTGATGTTTCTACGTTATAATGCAGATGGCACCAAAAACAACTGCAAACTGACTGGATTCACACACGGTCAAGTGTCACTTGGAAAGAAAACCTTTACAACAGTATGAATAATCTACCATGCAGGAGCTACAACCAATGCAGGTCACTACACTGCATACATTAAAAATAATTCTGGATGGTTTGAATGTAATGATAGCACCATTATTCTAAAGCAGAGGTTGCCAGCTAACCTAACAAATGCGTATTTAATGTTCTTGAAGCCAAAATTTACGAAATAATGTGTACTTCAAAATTGGCAACAAAGTATGTGAAAGACTACAAACAGTTATAATACGCCCACAGGTATCTAACTACCCAACAGGATGGAAGAATGACACAAATAAATGATTATCACAGATCGTTGGAAACACATGCACAGGTAGAATACGCCTATAGGTATCTAACTTTTTTTAAAAATCGGCACGAAGGCAACAAAGAAAACATTAATGGGAAAGATAAACGAAACAGGATATAGCAACGACACAAATGAATGGGTATCACAAATTTGTAGGAACAAATGCACAGTTAGAATACGCCTAGTGGTATCTAACTGTTGTTAAAAATGGGCAGGAAGGCAACAAACATAACATTGATCAGAAAGATGAAGAAAACAGTGAAAGCAAAAAATGAAGTAGTTAGTACCATATGAAATTAAGTTTTTTTTTTTAATCCGCCAAGAATTTCTTTCCCCAGACCCAAAGATTAGAAAAGCAAACACAGAAACTGAGCGCAATGCACAGTACACTGGTTTGTAAACTAAATATGAGGGTAAAAAAAAGTTAACTGTCAATTATGCAATGTAGTACATTTTAAAAAAATGCAAACACTAACACACCTTTTTCTTTCATCACAGAAATGAAAAAAGTGATAGTTCCGCAAAGTACGATAGCCAATTTAAAAACAAGTATGTGGAATCTGAGCAAAGTAAGGAGTAAGTATATTGGCAGGCATTTTCTACTCATGGGAATCACACGTCTAATCTATGGTACTAATATGCTGCCGTGCTTGAAGGCTGCCCTTCCATCTTTGGTGAATAACCTACCACCTATGCCTTACAACCAAGGTACAAGGAGTATAGTTCCTATCCACAACCATCGCTGCATATGGAAACCATGGTCCTTGTAAATTAGCTGCTTATAAATTTACTTTTCGGACCATGTTCTACAGCCATGAAGTTAAGACACTAGGGCATCAACACAACTAGCACATTCCACCACACCCATATTGACTTGTAACTCCACTGCTTATGACTTCATTCTTGCGTGCATGGGCTTTAGCCATTCACCCAAGAGTGCAGGGTCTCCCCACAAATGCCTCAGTGATGTGTGGTAGTGGCGTTTATTCTATAGGTGTGTTATCCTTCAGCACCTCTGCACATAGGCTTCCTTCCTAGCTGTATGTCTGTAGATCTTACATGGGATGGGTGGCAGTGTCTTCCAAGTCTAGTACTTGCCACTTTGTTCCATGCACCCAAGCCTGTATGCACTCCCCACAACTTGACAATCAAAACGTAACACTACGGGTGTAGGCATGCATCCAAGACTCTAGGCCCTGGTCACAATCACCCATGGCGGCGTACTAATGAATATAATAATAGCCATTCGAAAAAATAATTAATTCACGGCTTGTTGTCAATTCCAATGTTCCCTAACACGACACGTGTCCTTACAAATGTAACAACTCCCGCGTGCACTGCACGGGCTGAAATACTGGCTTTAATGGACCCCTAATTTTCTAAGCGTACAAGGAGGCCATAGAACATATGTCATTTAGTAGGTATAAGTGTACTGTGGGTGCAAGATGTCCATACAAATTACATCATGATGACCAACCCCCAGAACAAATGCATTGACCACCCATATCTTAAGACTCTAGCCCCTGGCCACAACCACCGTAGCATGTGCCAACCATGGCGGTGTACTAATGAATATAATAATAGCCATTGCAAAAAATAATGCATTCACAGCATTTTGTCAATTTCAATGTTGCCTACCAATATGCGTGTGCTTTCAACAGTTACAAATTTCCTGTCCACTACATGGACTGAAGTTTTACAAATTTCCTGCCCACTACATGGACTGAAGTGCTATCGTTATTACACCCCACATTTACTGTGCGTACAAGGTGTCCATAGAAATTACATCATGATGACCGAAGAACA
Source organism: Ambystoma mexicanum (assembly GCF_040938575.1). Lineage (NCBI taxonomy): Eukaryota > Metazoa > Chordata > Amphibia > Caudata > Ambystomatidae > Ambystoma > Ambystoma mexicanum. Next base: position 565,550,934 of record NC_090930.1, on the reverse strand, counting down.
AATGCATTGATCACCTATGTCTTACTGTCTGAACCTTTCCCAATGCTCTGTGACACAGCAAAATAGTTTCATGAAAAACACATGTGTACGCTGTTTGTTGCTCCGCTTTCCACGGATCCAAGATGTCGGGCGCATCCAAACCATATGACGCAGAACACGTCTCGCAGCAGCCAATGAGCAGAGACGTCGCGTGTCTGCGGTCATGACGCCAGCCCCTTAGCCAATCGGTATCTTGTTTGTCGACCGAACAGGGAAGTGTGACCGCGGAGCGAACATAGATATCACTAATTATTTCAGAACTACTTTTTGATAATTATAAAGAAACATACTGCACGGATGGTGACCACATTTACAAAAGCATGCTTTCTGGACCAAGCCCCTGTACCTGCTGCAGATTTCGTCAAAATCCGTCCAGCGGTTTCATCTGTGTGTAAAGTTTTTCCCCCATTCAGTCTATGGGAAAAAAATAAGTTTTGGGACCTCCTCTATAACTCCCCCCCCCCCGGCCCAAACATCTCCAAACATTTCAAAAAAATTCAGAGGGGCCCATATACTTTTTTTTGCAAAGTTTAGTGAGGATTCGTCCAGGGGGAGCGAAGTTATAAGCCGCCCAAAAAGTGTTCTTCCTATGGAAACAGCAACTTAACCATAACTATATGGCCACTACTGTGGCCATGTAATATATATATATATGTCATTTCCTAAACACAGTATTAGAACCCGGTCACGGAATGTGGTTCTTTGAGAGCTTAAAGTAATAACCTTTTCACACTGCAACATTCCTCATTATAGCATTTGTGTGAGGCTTAATAGTGAGCTAAAGTAGGTGCCTTTATCTTTCTCACATGCAGATGAATTAGTATGACCGACTGTGCATGGGATTCCAAATTCATCTGGCTCTCACATGAAAAAAATACAATTAAGTAAGAACCAATGAATATGTTTACTTGGTAAGCTTGTAAAAGTATTATCCTCCTCCATGAAACTATTATTGGTACATTTCAATGTAAGGGTTAGAGGGTCATGCTTGCTCTCTACTCTGAGGTCGACTCAGAACTTTGATAACTGGTGCCACAGGGTTATATCCAGGAAAGTATAGTCTAAGTGACTCGTCTCCAGAGTTGATGGGAAATTCTGTTTGGTTGGGATGTCATTGCTGAAACGACAATTACATGCTTGCAGACTCAAAGCGTGAATTATGACTAAAATGTTCTGGGCATACTTGATAGTTTTCTTAAGGATTGGGGCAATAGTATCGGGGCGATAGTTTCGGGGATCCACCAGATTGCATCAGTGTCTTCATATGGATTAACATGTCCCAACCAGAGTTCGAGTTGGGCCTTAAAATCCCCCACACGCATAAGCCAGCTGTTGAACTTTGCCCTAGTCTATCTCGCATCTTATCAGCACATATTGTGAACAATTCCATAGATTCCTGTTGACACCTAAAATAGGCTCTAGCTATTAGATAAAACACTCCATCATTAGTTTTAACTTCAACTCCTAAGCAATTTGTTGCACCAAACTCAAGTTGCTTAGTCCGTTCCTTTATCACTAAAATGATCTAAGCAGATAGTCCTATTCTGGCTCTTCTTCACTTGTCCTTATTTGTGGGGCTAATGAAGGTTATTTAGCAATATGATTGCCGTGTTTGCAGGCCCATGCCTCTTGGAGACAGATTAGGTCAAATGTATTGATATAAAGTCACCAATTTTCATCCAACAACGTATTAGTGACACCTGTCATATTCCAACAGAGCAAACTCAATTTATTGTCAGATTGAATGCTCACTCGCTTATAGCTCAACCCTCCTCTCACTGCATGACATTGATTATTTCAATCAAGGTTTAACAAATTCCCAGTAGTTGGTTGTAGTTGAAGCAGTTCTACAAACTGTTGTTTGTTTTCTTTATTTGACAGAAGTGCTGTCATGTGTGTAGCCGCTAGCGTGATTGGTCACAAGGTATTGTGTCAGATTAATGTTTTGCATATCACTGCTGTTTTTAATGCTCAATCTGTGGTATCCATCAAAGAAAACTGTTGCCGACCCATAATGCTTTGCAATGTGTTCTTATCTTGTAGTTGTATGCCTGTAAATGTGACCTGTCTTGCCACTGGCAACATATTAATTATGTATCACCATTTAGCACATACTAAAGGAATGGTTTGGTCAACATTTTTTATTGCCCCTACTGGTCGGCCATGTGTTTTTAAGCCTAAGTCGCTCGATTTTAGAAAAATTTCCTATGGACCTTGCCCGAGTCCATTAAACGCACGCGAAAACAGGCATCAGGGAGCCGCCATTTTGTGATAATCCTATCATTTCCCCCATCGCCCTGGCTGATCTGCTTTTGGGGCACTAAATCATACCCCCCGCCCCTGAGCCTGACATTATCAAAACATTCATATTCCCTACCTCTCTCCGTGATGTTTCTGTGCTGCATAGGCAAACACGCCCATTCGTCTTGTACGCGATTTCACACAGAACCCGGAAACCAACACAGATCAACTCACAACACAGCGCGCCACAATTCGGAATATGAAACTGTACTTTAAAATCAAACAGCAACACGGTACATTTGGTAAAGTACATTTATTTGACATTAAATGTTTAGGGAATATTCAGCAATTGCCATATGAACTCCGAATGCCATTTATTTTCTTTTATCTCTATCCGCAAATCCGTAAAAGTTTATCGTGAGTCACGTGCTGTTCCTTTATGGTACAAAGGGTGTTGGTATTCGTTAAAAGAAGCACTTTGGTCGCACGTTGAACCGCAAGGCTGTTCCATCAAGTAGGCACTAGGCCAGCGTAAAGGTTGATATGTTGCTTCTAGCCGCTAGTACCGCATAAGGGCATATGGGCCCTTGGCGATCGTCCCATAAAATCATCAAAGTGGTGCAGTTGTTTACAAGAAGCTGCAGCTAGCTGTTGAAAAAACCATCTGTCGGGGTCTGAAACTGGTGGCAGTAGCAGTAGGGAAGGATATACCTGTTTTGAAAACATAAAATTTATAATTAGTCTCACCAGCCGATCTTTATTAATATTATTCATTTTATTTATTACGGCCGAGCTGAAACTATTTGCTTTCAAGAATAGCGCAATGGAGTATGTTCGGCTGTAAAATCAATGCGAAAAGTAACAAAATAAATCAAGTTTAGTACACAATGCGAAACAACTTTTTGTCTACATGCGTGTGGAATGTGGACCTGCATGCCCATGTGCCCATGTGCCAGCTACAAGGACGATCCCACAAACGTTTTCCTAGCTCTTCATTCATTCATTTATTCATTCATCCATTCACTAATTCTTCATTCCGGTGTAAAAGCGTCTAAAGAGTTACTTACATTATATTTGCAATTTCCATTGTGTCTCTGCGTAATGCAGTCCGTAAATCCCACTGTGCTCTTGACAACGATTTTTTGTATACTGAACTAACATGGAACTCGGTCTAGTTTCATAATTTTCTGCCTTATCGTCTCTTACGTTATTGCACCCTCTTAGGTTATTGCGAGCTGAAATCAAAGCAGCTGACCTTCACTAGAAATGAGCATACATTCTTTCTTTGCAACATCCCTTAGTGAAGCCATCTGCGAGAACTTGAAGTTTCGAATCCATCTATGTACTGCGCCTCAATGTGCAAATGCGAACTGGCTTCTCTCCCATCTGCAACGGCTCGCTTGGCGCGTTCTAAGGCCCCCAATTTTGTCCTCGCTGTGTGCGAGCTTTGAAGTCTCAAAGAACCATAACTATTGAGACTTTTAATTTTTTACTCTAACTTTCTAAAACTGGAGCCACTAAAAAGTGATGCAGCTGCACACAGTAGATTGCCTGCTGGCAGTTTCCCCAGCATCGGTTGTGCAGACCATGAGAGCGTATAACGTAATCTACAGGCGGCATGTATTGTGACGTTACTACCTTGTTTTTGACGAGTTACATGAATCAATGGATTCCCACATACTTTCCCTCTGACGGAATGCCCACATTTCAGCATAATTATAATATCCATCAAACAACTGTCGAATACTCTGTATTTGCCCTCTTTCATTAGACTGTCATCTTGCGTCAAAGTTGTTTCGGCCTGTGATGTTGAGGACATATCACCACATTTGAAAGAAATATTGCTGCTATCAAGTTCTGATGCGTTAGTGAATGCTGCTGCTGGTTCATTCTCTGTCATTTAAACATCTGCTACTTCAACATTGATCGGAGAACACAACAATGTCGACAGCTTTTTTGGTGGCAATTTTTTGGCGGGTGTAGATTGTGTGAATTGATCTGTGACTACTTCAGAGCTATCTTCAATGCATCCAGTATCATGTTGTTGTGGTGGTGAGGTCGCACTGTAGCAATGGTCCTTTACAACTTTACTGGATTCTCCGGACACATTCATTTCATGTTCTGGCCATTGGACATGAGCATCTCTAGTCCCAACATGCAGCGTCTGAATTAATAGTTCCTCCATAGTGTAAATGGTCTGGCAAGCAACATCTCTCATTCGCTTCACTGTCTGTGTATGTATAGTTTGGACACCGATGGGTAACTAGAGTACAGATTGGAAAAGGGATGTTCAGTTTAAACACAAGATAAAGTATAGTACAATTGACTGGAAAAAAACATAAAATAGTCCCCAGCACAAAAGAAATTCTAAAGTTATGAACTGTTTGTAACTAACCTTATTTTTGTTTCTTTTCTCTGCAACTTTTTTGACTCGACCTTGAACATCTGCACGCTGTTGCTCGGATTCGTATCCGCATGTCTCCCCTTCCTCTTGCACTGCAACGACTATATTTTCTGTATCCGCATAGACAGCACGGAATGAGGCTCCATCGACTCCCTGAAACATAGTATTTTCATTACTGTGTATCAAAATATTGTTAGCATAAAACACACGTGAGGACGAACACACAGGTACATCTCATTAGCCAAACACAATTTAAACATTGTGTGGAACAATCAAACGACAAGTATTCGAGCTCTGATGACCTAGTTCGATGGAGCTGTCAGTATCCATACCTCTGGCTCTGCATGGACTGCCACAAATGATTGTATTGAAGAGGAGGCATCAGCAACTCCCTGAAACACAGTACTTGCGTTAGTATGGTTTTCAATATTGTAAACATAACACACACTTGAGGTCGACGGCACAGGTACATATAAAGAGATAACCACAAATGTTGCATCGTCTAAAAGAATCAAGGAATGTTTAAATATGATCAGATTTAATTGACTTATTTCTCTGATTTCTTTACATCTGCATCATCTAAATGGGATCTTGTGATTGTAGTGGAAGCTCCATCGTCTCCCTGAAACACAGTACTTGTGTTAATAGGGAAGAAAGGATAGCAATGGAATCACGTTATATGATCACGCTCGATGGAGCTGGCAGTATCCATACCTCGTGCTGCTGAAGAATATCTATGGATGTTGTAAATGTGGTGCGCACTTCCGAAAGCTGTTGCGCCGATTCGTATCCGCATGGTCCTGCTTCCCCTGGAATTACTTGAATCTCAGGCTCCGCATCAAGTGCGTGGGTTGATGCTTCAACAACTGCCTGAAACATCGTATTTGCATTAGTAAGGATTACAATATTGAAAACACAACACACACTTGGGGTCGACCGCACAGGTACATATCAATGGCTAACCACGAATGAAACATGATGTAGAACAATCAAACGACAAGTGTTCCAGTCCTGATGATCACGGTCGATGGAGCTGTCAGTATCCATACCTCGTGCTGCTGAAGAACATCTAGTGCTGTTGTCAATGTGGTGGACGCTGCAGCATCTCCCGGAAAGACAGTACTTGCATTAGTATGGATAACACTAATTATAACTGAAAACAAACACCAGGGGATGACAACTAAGGTGTATATCAATTGGAAAGCACTAACTACACAATTGGTAAAATAAGCACACGATACATAAAAACTATTACTTGACATGCATAAAACAAGTCTGTAGCGGAATAGCCACGTATGATTACCTGATACGCGCTAGAAGTGGTTGATAACTGCGAGCACGTCATGGAAGTAGAATGGTCTTGCTTCAGATTCAGTGTATAGTCAAGCAGTTGTAAAGGTAAATTATTGTTTGATGATGAAAAGCAAATGTTAAAAAATGGCCATGTAAACCGACAGAATACTTGAGAATAATGCTATTGAAAATGGGCAATATAGTACAGTTCCCTGTGCCCATAAATAGATTTCCTTTGGGGGTTATAAAATCGAAAAATAATTTATTGATAAATGTCATTTTTCAAAAAGCTATACACTCATATCAATATCGAAAGTATTACAAGGGAGTATTACAAGGGACACAACACCTAAAATATCAATTAATCCATTTGGCTACCTACACACTACCGCAAGGCCTAAAGCTAAATCCGGACACTTGACTCACCAGTGGCGGAGCGTGGACGAATAGAGCGGAATAGCGTTTGCGAGCAATTTTCGTGTCGTTCGCCGTTTATTTTTCTTTGTTACCCAAGATGTGGTGTACATGTTCCAGGAAAAGTGCCGGCTGCAGATGTGGTAACGATCACACCTCTTGTCCTCAAAGACTTGTTGGACTCTACTTTCCAGCTCATCCAGTGGATATCCACAATGTCTGACCAATCCTCTTATTCGATCAACAGTTTTCGGGAATACATGTATTGTAGTGCCTTCAGATTTAGCATGGGTCTTCGAAGGGCAACCGCTAATCGAACAGGCAGGCATTGTTGAAAATTCTGAAAAGTAAATATCAAGATTATTATAAAACCTTGATGAATAAAAATGTCATGTAAAAGTAAATGAACCATACCATGCTCAATGCAAGGTTTGTTTTGGTCGCCGGAACTATACCAGTTCATCATGTGCGGCTTAGTATTTGCATAAATTACAGACATTTTTTAAATTATGTGACTAAACTCTGAACATGTGACTCGTCCCTTGGATGTTCTGTCTTGCACGAAAAGGAAACATGCTTACATTATAGACTGGACCCCCGAAGGATGCAATTTGATGACAATTGACACAGATGAAAATAAATAGATCTATTGATAGCATAACAATTGAAACTCAAGTCAATAGCAATGAGACCAATGACCATAGCTCTATTGGGTACTGTAATCGCAAATAGATATAAATGTAAAAATGACTGAAATATGACTAGGATACATGGCCTTCCCTTGACCAACAAACAGTTGGATTCAGCAGGCCGAGCAGTATGTTGCAGGAGAACAGGCAGATGGCCACAGGTAGCACACTGGCGAGTTTGCTCGAAGCGGTCACAGATAGCATGACGACGAGCAGATTAGCATAGATCTCAGTGCTTCTCAGGTAGAAGGTTCATGAGTTGACTTGCAAAGCACAAAGATGTTCTCATGAGACATATCAAGTGGTTTATAAAGTATTAGAAACAGGGGTGTGTTTGTGAATGAATGACGTGTGTATGTCTGAGGAGGCCATGTGAGTGATGGCCCGTGGGCGTGGGGTACCTTTTGAAGTGTACATGCTGTTTGACACCTTGGCCGTTTGCGCCGGTGACAGCCCCCCATGCCAGCGCTCATCCCCGGGTGCAAACCGTCCGCCTTTGATAGAGGGGGTGGGATGGATGGGCCTGAGGCGTGCTGATAAGGCACAGGAAGACTGCTGAATGGAGACACACTTATGTGGATTACAGGGGGGTGGCCTGCCTCAGGGAGCCTGCCTGGAGACACGGGGTCTGATGAGGCCATGTGAGCGATGGCCCCTGGGTGTGGGATACCTTTTGAAGTGTACATGCTGTTTGGCACCTTGGCCGTTTACGCCGGTGACAGCCCCCCATGCCAGCGCTCATCCCCGGATGCGAACCGACCGCCTTTGATAGAGGGGCTGCGATGGATGGGCCTGGGGCATGCAGATAAGGCACAGGAAGACTGCTGAATGGAGACACACTTATGTGGATTGCAGGGGGGCGGCCTGCCTCAGTGGAGGACTGCCTGGAGACATGGGGTCTGAGGAGGCCATGTGAGCGATGGCCCCTGGGCGTGGGATACCTTTTGAAGTGTACATGCTGTTTGGCACCTTGGCCGTTTGCGCCCGTGACAGCCCCCCATGCCAGCGCTCATCCCCGGGTGCAAACCGACCGCCTTTGATAGAGGGGGTGGGATGGATGGGCCTGAGGCGTGCTGATAAGGCACAGGAAGACTGCTGAATGGAGACTCACTTATGTGGATTGCAGGGGGGCGGCCTGCCTCAGGGGAGGCCTGCCTGGAGACACTGGGTCTGAGGAGGCCATGTGAGCGATGGCCCCTGGGTGTGGGATACCTTTTGAAGTGTACATGCTGTTTGGCACCTCGGTCGTTTGCGCCCATGACAGCCCCCCATGCCAGCGCTCATCCCTGGGTGCGAACCGACTGCCTTTGATAGAGGGGGTGGGATGGATGGGCCGGTGGGCATGCAGGCAAGTGTGTGGGAGCGAGGGGCCATCAGGCCCCTCTCATCCTTTACTTCTCAGTAGAAACTCAGACCAAGTGCCTCCAGTAGTGGGTTCGCCCCTTGCCCTTATATGATGTTAACTTTGGTTGACATACGCGTAGATGGGACCACTCAGCAGGACACGGGGCATCCATTTTTGTACCCCCTTTCCAATCCATCTTGGTGACCAGGCCTCACTGCGCACAGCACATGGCCCCCACCCTCGTTCCCACTCTGACTGGAAAAATCCAGAGGTATTTGCAACAGCTAATAAATGTAACACACCATTCTTCCTCTTCAATCACTGTCCTGCATGTGAACCAGCCTGAACCAAGCACATAGCTCGTTCATCTCCACAAACGTGTCCTCAATACATGCATGCATTATTGAGAATATATTATGTTAGCTTAGATAGTGACCACCCTGCTTCACAGCAACCTAACCTTCACCCATTCGGAGCACAGATGTCTGACGTCCATCCTTGAATGGAGACATACTTGATTCATTTAAAAAATCGAAACAACCGTTGTTAAAATATATGTGGTATTTTATTTTGCATCTTATTTTGATGACACAAAAATACAAGACTTTGCACATTGTACAGGTCAGGTTGCAGCACAGTGAGAGAAAATCCCCTGTACTGACCGCTTTCACTCGGGAACGTTTCTCTTATCGCACGAACGGCACAGGCGGGTATTACTCTTCGAACGCGGTGTCCAAGCCTCCCGTGAAGCCACCATGTAAAGGAACTATAGGCCACCAGCCTGTACCACCTGTGAAAAGGAATGAAACAAACTGTTTTTAAATGATAAGTTTAATAAACGTTTGTTGTCAATGACAATTCTTGTAACTAATGGCATTCTGCTCGGAAAAATGATATCTAGACACTGCACACTATTGAACGACTTTCATGCGTTACAATGATATGTATATGTAATTTTGGGTATAGTAGAAGACCATGAAATAGGAGTGGCATGACAAGCAGAGTATACTTACTCGTTACTCGGATTACGAGGACGAACAGTTGCACGAAGTTCGTGCATAAGCACCATCATTATCCTCAACACGGACCGTGTGAGGCAGACTGCCCTGAAGTCTGGCAGCTCAATGATGCATTGCGGTCGTGGCTCACCTTCCGCATCCCACGCATCCCGAGTTTTCACAGCAGCAGCAGTTCTCGTCCTCGGTTGGCATTAGCTCGCACCGATTGCATGTGCACCAGTTGGAAACACCGTCCATGCGACTAGGTCCAGGCTCTTCAGCTGTTCAATCGGCCTCCCAACTGCCGTCCGAAGACCCATCGTTTTCGCGTGTTTCCCTTTCCAGTAGTTCCTCCTCGGTATACTCGGCTCGTACATGTAGGGCATTATTGTAGCCATTGTGTGTTAAACAAACTAAAATAATTTATAGCGGTGGTACTGGTATCTGTTCACATGGGCTACAAGCAACGAAGCTAGCTGACCAGAGCACAGAAACGAGTCACAGAATACTCAAAGTAACACAGAGAGAGGAATGGAATTGAAAATCTGCTGCTGTGTGTTGTGAAACGGTCTGTTTATACTTATTGAGGAAAGAGGCGTCCTGCCATTTCCATGGTGACACGTCATTAGCTGAAGCGCAGCGAATGTTGACACAAGACATGCTTTGGCGTTGTGAAATGGGTGGTACGCGTCTGCTGATGAAAGGCTCAGGGGCGTGGGATATGATTTAGTGCCGCAAAAGCAGGTCAGCCAGGGCGATGGGGGAAATGATAGGACTATCACAAAATGGCGGCTCCCTGATGCCTGTTTTCGCGTGCGTTTAATGGACGAAAACTCGGGTAAGGTCCGTAGGAAATTTTTCTAAAATTGAGCGACTTAGGCTTAAAAACACATGGCCGACCGGCAGGGGCAATATAAAATGTTGACCGAACCATTCCTTTAACTATCCTGTAAACAAATGTTTGGTAATAGTTCATCAATAGCTTTTGCTAGGATAGACGTCCCTCATTTTCTCAAAATCAAACACAGAGACAAACTGTATTGGAGTCAGTGCTTAGTGGAACAGACACAGGTTCTTTTTGACATTAGACATGGCACAACATGGATTATATCACATCTGATGATGGCCTTTTCATCTTTTCTTAATATATTATTATAATATCACTTTGTAAGTGTACTTAAACAGTGGGTGCATGCTCTGTGATTAATCAGTAAAGTTAGGTGATGACTTTATGTTTCTGGGGAAAGTGGTAATAGCTGCTTTCAGTCCACCTACCATTGTTGTCATTTGGACAGCCAGCACTCGAAATACACTGATGTATCAGTCCAAAGTTTGCAGGCATATGATCTGGGTGAGTTGTGACCTTCGACCTGTTAACAGATATGGAGTCATCATCAAGTCATTTGCAGAAGGTAAATTGCTGTACATATCCGCTGCCATATGTGGAATGACAATGTGAAAATGGCTTAGCAGATTAGGGCACGTAGTTGTGTCTGTCCCCATCCTCATGCATAGGGTGAGATTGTCATCCACGTGTGCATGGCATCTATTTGCAACACTCCCTGGGACTTATGTAATGTGTCCCATGACAGAGCCCTCAACAATCAACAGTTTTCCATGCACAGGTTGGGCAGGTAACCAGAGTGACCTGCAGAAGGGAGAGGAGAGTTGGTATGGTGAGTCATGTTGTTTGAGGGTGAGAATATTGTCACTGTCTCATGCAATTTGATAAGAACATTCATTGCATTGCACTGTGAACTGACTCATATGTTCATCAAAGAGCAGGCTTTTCCATTACTCTTAAGCCCACAAGAAATGCCTGTAGAATGTGTAAGGTACAGTGACGGCCTGTGCGGTGCCTTATGAGCATACCCAGGATTACAAGGATATGTAATTGGTAGTGGTCAATGTTTTCTCATGTTTGGATGTCATATATCTCCAAGCCTGGACAGAAAATGATGTACTGTATTTTTGACTTGCAGTTCTAAAATTCACATTTGTATGGAATGCACATGTCCTAGAATACAAGGAATACAAACAAGGAATGGTTATTCTATTCATACATTGCATGGAGAACTATGTCACCTGTGTCCGTCTGCGTTGAAATTGGCAAGTTAATTTGTGAAGGATGTGTACCTTCACCTGTACATGCTCTCACCCCGATGTGTGGGCACAGTGTGCTTTCTAGAAGCGCATTCGACGGGGTAACCATACTTTACTTCATTGCTTCTAAAGCCCCACAAGCCTGAAGGCCTCAAGGTGCACATGAAACAAGACAAACATATGACAAAAAAAGGGGACCAGGAACGAGAGCTAAGCAGGACTATTAGTTCCCTCGTTTGTCGAAAAGATCATTTTTAGCCACTCTTTTAAAATGAGCCAGATAGGGGATAGTCCTCGCGATGACTGAGAGCTCATTCCATGCTTGATGAATCGATGTGTCAAATCTGACACCCCCAAACGTGGCTAGGCTAACAGCTGAGAGCCATTGGATGGAAGTACTCTCCTGGATGGTGACACATTAATCCACTCTTACGGGTGTCGAGGTGCAGAACTGTTTAGACATGTATGAGTCGAGGTAAGTGTTTTGCGTTGAATTCTGTGCTTTACTGGAAGCCAAAGCGGGTCACGCCTGGCTGCAGTGATTTGATCCTGCCTACTCAGCCCACGAACGGCCTGCACAGCCCCATTCTGAATGGTCTGAAGTGTATGCAGATTTTAAGAAGAGATAATAACCAATAGACAGTTGTAAAAGTAAAGCTTGGAATTAATGAGCGCTGAGGCAAGAGCAGCTCTATTCTGTTCAGAAAGGTATGGCTGAATCTGTTTGAGCAGGTTGCTAAAATAGACACCCGAGCAGCATAGATGGGCAGTGTGCTTATTAAATGGCAGCTATGAGACAAAGAACATGTCCAAGGGTTTGACATTGCAGGTCATTAAGATGGAGCATCGGCTATGATAAAACAACTATAGTGGGAATCAGGTTTTCTGTGCTCGCTTCGGCAGCACATATACTAAAATTGGAACTATACAGAGACGATTAGCATGGCCCCTGCGCAAGGATGACACGCAAATTCGTGAAGCGTTCCATATAAAAAATAAATAAATAAATTAATTAAAAAAAAGGGAATCAAGTTTTCTTAACCTAGGACTCGAGCCAATGATCAATAATTCGGTTTTACTTTCATTCAGGGCCAGCAAATTCAGTGTCATCCATGACTGAATTGTTGTATAGATCTTATTGATGGCTGTGAAGTCCAAGGCACGATCACCTGATAAGTCAAATAGAATCGGGGTGTCATCTGTGTAGTTTGTATAGCAGACCCACAAGTTGTCCAGTAGTTCAAACAAGGGCTTTGTATAGATATTAAAAAGGGTGGAAAAAGACAAAAGCCCTGTGGAACCCGCTGGTGAGATGAATAGGAGCAGCTTGCAAGACACCCACCACCATCATGGCTAGGCGCGGACCCAGAAAGTAGTTAATCCAATCTGCGCTACTTTCTGAGCATGCCCCAATTTCGATCAGTCTTCTAATGAGCAAAGAGTGATCTACTAAGTTGAATGCAGCTGAAAGGTTGAGCAACACAAAAGAGCAGTGTGCCCATTGGCAATGATGCCCGCAATATTATATTTTAAGTCCAGCAGGGCCGCCTCAGTGCCATTCTTGGCCCGTAAGCCTGCTTGACGCACCCCCAGCAAGCTGTGATTCTCAATTAACTTCCGTAGCTGAGTGTAAGCAATCTTAATCAGAATTTTCAGGAGAAAGGAAACGTTGGTGATTGGCAGGTAGTTATTGACTTCTGCAGGGTCCAGATTGTCCATTTTTAGGAGGGATGTAATCCAAGCCTCCTTGAGTTTTGCTCGGATAGAGGAGTCCAAACAAAAGCATTAACAATCCTGGTAATCCATGGAAGGAGGGCATCAACTGAATCTATAACAATGTTCGCTGGGCCAATGTCTCCCAAACAGGAGGAAGGTTTCATACTGCTAACAATAGTAAATGCTTTGCTGTCATTCACTTGCTTTAAGACAAACCTGATCTGATATGCAGGCAGATGTGGGTATAGGGAGTCTAATAATTCCAGTGGACAAGGAGTAAAGTTAATCAGGGTCATCTGAGGAGTTCTGATGGTTTGTTGATGTCAATATATTTTCCTTGAGAATTCATTCTGGATCAAATGACATCAGAGATTGTTTTGTCAGTCTCAGGCCTCTTGTTTGACTTCCCTTCAAGTTCTTCCAGGATGGCAAAAAGGTTCCCTCGAGCTTGATTTGACTTCCATGATTCTGGAATTGTAGTTGGCCTGCTTAGCTGACAAAATGGATCGCTTGTAATCATCAACAACTGCCTTTTTATAAATGGGTAAAGTGGGAGGGCAGGGGATTTTTTCATGTTCTCTTGCTCGTTTCAGTTTCCTATATGCGATAGTCTCACTGCTAAACCACGTATTTTTCTTTGTACCACTTTTTGCAGTTTTCACACAAACAAGTGCAAGGGTGTCAAAGGTCTCAAGGATAGCCTGTTGAAATTCGGGGACCAGGTTATTGGAATTAGAGATTTTGGACAGTCTGTAAAAATAGGGTATAACTCCAGTCGTGAGAGCCTCCAGGTGACCTTTTTGAAATTCCTAAACCATTTCTTTCTTCTAGGGATGACAACAGGATGTGATGGAATCACTGCCAGTAGTACAGTGAAGAACATTTTTATAATGATCAACCAGGGATTAGAGGTCATCACTAGGGGAGATATTTTTGTATTAAGTGTCAAAACCCAATCAAGTGTTTTGCACTCGCTATGTGTGGCAGTCTTCACATGCTGACTTAAGCCAAGTTCCGCTAAGGCACTTGTAAGAGACACTACTTCCATGTCTTGGTCAGTATTGGATCATACATTGAAACCCCCAGCAGGAGCAGATTGGATGAAGATTTCAAGATGTCGTTGCACAAGGTAAGCAAGTTTTCTTCAAAGTGTGTTTTTTTGTTTTTTTTGTTTGCAGTGGTCGATACAAAATTAAGATGCTGACATATGTATGACAGTCAAGGTACATTTTCAATAATAAGGACTCACAGCTGTGTAGTGACATCACATTGGTAGTATAACTATATATGACTAGGATACATGGCCTTCCCTTGACCAACAAACAGTTGGATTCAGCAGGCCGAGCAGTATGTTGCAGGAGAACAGGTAGATGGCCACAGGTAGCACACTGGCGAGTTTGCTCGAAGCGGTCACAGATAGCACGAAGACGAGCAGATTAGCATAGATCTCAGTGCTTCTCAGGTAGAAGGTTCATGAGTTGACTTGCAAAGCACAAAGATGTTCTCATGAGACATATCAAGTGGTTTATAAAGTATTAGAAACAGGGGTGTGTTTGTGAATGAATGACGTGTGTATGTCGTGGTATTATATGGATTGCAGGGGGTGGCCTGCCTCAGGGGAGGCCTGCCTGGAGACACGGGTCTGAGGAGGCCATGTGAGCAATGGCCCCTGGGTGTGGGGTAGCTTTTGAAGTGTACATGCAATTTTTAATGATTCTTTAAATAAGAGTGCTCTCCCACCCCCACCACCCCTCTGGAGCTGGATCAGTCTGCCCTGAATAAGTTATAACCCTGAGGAGTTGCAAGGGAAGCACAGTGGTGCAGCCTCATGGACCAAGTTTCAGTGACTGCAAGAACGTCTGCTCCTGAATCAACCAGATAACCTGCCAATTCAACAGAATGTTGCACAAGAGAACAAGTGTTTAAAAGAGACACTGTTATTCTGGAAGTATCAGTGCAGGGATCAAGGTTGAGCATCACCACATGCTCCTGCCCTGTGCTCTCTTCTATGGTGTCTATGTGATAATATACATTTTCAAGGTAGTGTGATTTCAAAGTACAATCCAATCTGAATCTCCATTTCCTGTTGCCATCTGGACACCATACTTGGCACAATCAGGTCACAGAAAAGGGAAAGACTAAGGCACCTTGTAGACTTGTCATCTGCCACACTGAGGAGATTAATGGGAGCAGCCAGCAGAGGACCTCTGGCCAGAGGAAGGCTACCATCTGGGCCACCATCAGGACAAGGTGGTGGCAGTGGGTGTTGTCCCACAGGACAGTGGAGACTGTCATGAACAATGAAATGACCTCAAGGCCAGGGTCTGCAGCCTCATTGCCAGACACAGGAGAGAAACCTCAGCAATAGGAGGTGGCACTGTGGAACGCCTTGCCTTCACTCCATGAGAGGAGAAGGCCATCTCCATACTGCACATGGAAAGGATAAATGGGATCGGCAACTCAGAAATTGGAGCAAGCGGCCAAGGGGATGACATTGAATCTATCAATCCCCACTCTCATGTGAATGCAGTGGCCAAAAGCATGCATACCACAGCATAAATGAGCATAAACGACAGGGGAATGGGCAACCACATGGCAATCAGTACAAAGGCAAAATGACTACATGCATGAGCCAGGGAAGGTGGGATAATGCAGTAATGCACATGCCCTGTAGGGGAAATGTGCGTGTGAAGCCATGGAGCCATGTGAAACACCCATGTGTGCTGTGACAATCAATTCTGCCAAGTGAACCCCCCGTGACACCAAAATAACAAGCATTATTGGCATTCCATCAGGCAACATTCACATGCATGCTCCGTGTACACCCTCAGCAGGCACTGCTCCCACCTAGCAGTAGCTGCACTCACTGACCTGAAATTAACCATGCCCATTATACAAAATATGTGTAGGAAGAGCAAACTCATGTTGCACAAGTGTCTTGCTAGCCCACTTACAAATGCAAGATGA
The DNA here is from genome assembly GCF_040938575.1 of Ambystoma mexicanum. Taxonomy (NCBI): domain Eukaryota; kingdom Metazoa; phylum Chordata; class Amphibia; order Caudata; family Ambystomatidae; genus Ambystoma; species Ambystoma mexicanum. The sequence goes on along the minus strand of NC_090930.1, from coordinate 565,534,725 downwards.
CTGACTGCATGCCATTATCCACCCAGCAGGTACATCATCAACCGAGGCAAAAGAGACGGGGCCCTCCACTGCCCAGGACACCTCCACCATTGGCAGTGTATCCACCTCCACCCCTACACAGGCCAAAAGTGGGTGCAGCGGGAGGAAGAGCAGGAGGGAGGCAGCAAGTCACAGGAGACCAGCACAGTGTCAGTTGTGCTAGATTTGGAAACACTCACCATCCCCAATTCGATGCCCATTGACCCTTCCAGGCATAGCATATGATGTTGCAGGTGCTGTGATAGCCATACCACAGCCGACCATTGTGAATATTCCCAACAGTCAACATGGTGCTGTCCACAAACCTGCACCCACACAACTTCCCCCTGATAGCCCCAAGTCACTTATGTCTGACAAGCATCCCTGCGCCAGGCGGGGCTCTCCGGAAGAGGAGGAGGAGGAAGACATGGGCTTCCCATTGCCTTACCTCTGCCCTGGCCCCCTCCAGAGCCTGCAGCCAGTGTCACTGCACACACTTGCAGTGATATGGGAAAGGGTGGATAACATGGAGCAGAGAGAGGAGTCCATCAAACATCTGACAGGCCAGCAGGTGCATCATCTTCAAGCAATTAGGGATAGTGTCCAAGGATCATCAGGAAGATTTTGCCGGTCTCTGTACTATCAGTGCCGGCTGCTCTGACAGACCATCACTGCCTCCATCACCTCTGTTGGGCAGGTGATGAGGGAGCACACGGAGGGCATTTCAGCCATTGCCAAGTCTCTCCATTGCTACATGCTATTGGCACTGGAGCACATCCCGGGCCAGGAGTCTGAGGCCTCCACCTCCAGCACCCCCACAGAGGGATCTGTGCCCAGCAACCCAAGGTTAAGCTCTTTGCATCATATGACAGCAACAGTAGCCGATCAGGCTGGCAAGAGCAAGTGGCCAAAGAAGTGGTATGTCATGGCACTCTGTGCATTGGCACAAGGACATGAGTGTTGTATATGTTGTGTTGGGGATGGGGAGGTGGGAGGGGAGGGTGTGTTGGGGATGATGTTTTAGGGGGGTGAGGAGTGTGTGTGTTTTGGGAATGGTTTGTTGGGGAGGGGGAGATGGGCGGAGAGGGTGTGTTGTGGAGGGCTGATGTGGGTGGGGAGGTGTGTTGGTGATGGTGCATTTGGGATTCGGGTGGTGGGTGGGGAAGTTGTGTTGGGGAAGTCTTTGTGAGGGGGAGGTGCGTGGGGATTTGGGTGTGTTGTGGATGTCTTATTTCACACTTAAGTAGTACATTCTAGTTTACTTGAACCAATCTTATGACATGTATTATTGTGAGAATGTGATTTATTCAATGTGTGGCTATATAAAAAGGTGAGCAACATGTGATTATCGATGTGATCAGAAATAAGTGTCTATTAGTTCCTGCAGCTCACTGCATGGCAGCACTGCACCTGCAATTAGTGAGTCATTGTGTTCAGGGGATGGCATCCTCATGAGGGGGAAGGAGGCATTTCAACTCAGGCAGATGTGTTGCTAGGCACAGGCAAGAAACATGTGTCCAACCTCCTCTGGCATGTACATCAAAACCCCACCAGTCCGGTGTAGATGCGGAAAATTACCCTTCAGCAGGCCAGAGGTCCACTCGATGCACAGCCTGGTCCTGACGAGTGCCTTCTGTGGCAGATGTGGATTGTGCACAGGTGTCATTAGCCGTGGTAGCTGGAGGTATCTAAAGTGACTTGCAAGGGCAAAGGTCACATGTGTCAGTCACAGTGCATTGCAGATGTGTTGCCTTTTGTAAGTGCATATTGATGGACACTCTGTCCATGCATTTTCCATGTATTGTCCTATGACATGAATGTCCACCCATGTTGATGCATGCAGTGCTATTCACTATGGATGTACATAGGAATTGTTGTAACAACCAGCAGTCATTATTCTCATGGTCTGTGACTCAGATTGTAGTGTGTAGATGATCTGTGATCGGCCAGTGCATTGCTATCATGCTGGATTTGTTGTTCTTGTGCAAGTTTTTCAGTATCTGCCCTCCTTCCATTATGGCTTCACATACATGCTTACCAGGCTACATCACATTTGTTTCTGCTGGTGGTGCATTGTCTTTGTGCGGTGTTGAGCGTGACATTCAATGTTCAGCTATGTGTCCATGTGTCCCCATATGTCCCCATGCATTGTGGTCCCAGCAGTCCTCTGTGTTTGTATTGCTTGGTATTTCAGGAAATGTGAATCCCTGACAAACTACTGCATTGTCCTGCATGTCCTACTCCTGTGGGTTGGTGGCTGTGATTGAGGTGTGAGAGGGCAGTTCATGCGTGTACAGGGCCTTGACAGGGCATGCATTGTTCAGCTGTGGAAATGCCCCTTCACATATCATTTGACAGGTGTTGTGAGAACAGTTTGTGTGACGCACTGTCATGTATGCAAGCAGTGTGCTGTTCCGCAGGATCATGGCATTGTGTGTGGAACCAGGAAAGCGGGCACAGCAGTGTGTTATCACAAGGTCATTATTCCATTGTTTATATTTTCTGCAAAGATGTGTGCAAAATATGGGTTTATAGGGGATAAATTTGCACTTTTAATGAATCTGGTTTCAAGACTTTGCGCGCACTGATTTTACTGATGTATTTTTGGTGTGGTTAGTCCACGTGGAAGGAAAGTGTCAAACAATATTTCAGGTAGCGTTAAAACAAGTATAAATAGTTTATTCATGGATTTCAATCATAATTGTTCTGCTATGCTCCCCCCAAGATAGCCACCATATTGGTTACACTCATAAAAGTCATTCACAAAGATTCAAAGTAATTGTATAATTGTATGCGTTTCTAATTCGTTTCATGGATTTTATGAATTAGATATACTTTACCTGTTCATAAATGACATATTTAGAGTTGTTGTAAGTGCCTCTTGGAGCGAGCATTCCATATGTGAAACAACAATTTTCCTTTGCTTCGTAAGGCATACACCCTGATTAACAGAAGCTTCAAAATATTCAATAGCATCTTCCACTGATTAATACATCCACTGTATCCCGTCCACTTTTCTCAGCGCCAAATGATTTATCTGTTCAAAACATTTCCCTTTTATAGCCATACAGTGTTTTTTTGGGACTAATGAAATATTTATCCTCCCTTGCACCATTGCATTTTGCTTTACAATATTGCATCTGGGATGTGAGGACACACTGTGTCTCCAGTTAAATCTATTCATTAGCATGTAGCCGCCAGATAAAACACTATTCTACTATGCTGTTACACACAGTGACATGTTTACTTTCTTTGCAAGTACCTTGTTTGGCAAGGAGACATATTCAAGCAGCATCCTTTTGTTGTGTGGGTTTGTCCTGGCAGTGAAAGTGTCTGCAACATTTTCAGAGGATCAAACATGTTTATGCTTTACCACTCGCATGAAGAAAAGAGACAGAGGTGCTACAATAGATTCTTTGAAAAAAGCAGAATATTTTTAATAATTGGAACTAAGTGGGAAACCATCCAGATGGCAGAGGTACAGCAATGTGCAACTTGTTATGAATGATCTGAATATTCTGTATGTCTTGCATAGGACGCATTTAGTAACTACCGGTTTTATTAAACAGCTGTCCTACTGTGTCATCATGGATGAGGGTATTGAATTCATAAAAGACTACTATGAGTTCATAGCAAATGACTACAGAATGCTTTCTGTCAGCTATTCTTTGCATTTTTCAGTTGGTGTGGGAGAGGAAACCCAGTATTATTTATATTTTATATAGTCCCTGTATGCCTCTAGTGAATTTGGAAAAGGGGTGCAGCGGTGACATAAACAACATCACTTTATAGATGGTTAGCATTCAACTATGGGATGTTTTCCACATAAGAGTGCAGAGTAATAATCACATACATCTCAAGCGCTACTCTGTTTGTCTTTTACAGCAATCAAGACATTTGGTGGAATGTTTTCTGTGATGAATCAAGGGTATTTGTCCCTTCTGAACAACGGAAACCACCCTCTTTGAGACTAGGGAGGTGAGCCCGCTCTGCAAAACCCTCCCTAGGGGTATGGGAAAGGGGGACCTCATTGGCACTGGGAGTGACACCCCCTTAGTGGACAAAGACTCCCGTTCCCTCGAGGAACTCCCTAGACCAAACACCATCTCGCCATACATGCTCTTGCCTTCCATGAAGAATGTGATGTTGAGATGTTCTTCTTACACTTGGTTACCAGCTTTGCTGGAGAAAACAGATCCTACAACGGAAAAGCAAATGTCTCTTTAAGGAAAGATTTGTACTTTACTGAGACAAGTGGATTATAGAGGAGGAGAGTGTATGATATGCAGGGGAAGCCCCCTGATGTGGTTCTGCCTTGGAGAGGCAAAGCTAAGGCAAGCAGCTGAGCCTGTGACATTTGATGAGGCAGAGAAAGCTGACTTAAGATGTTGGAAGGCTGGTGTGAGAACCAACAGAGAAACTGGTACCAGAGCGGGGACAGCAGTCCCATACCAGGTAGTGGCGTAAACCACAAATATCTTGTGATAGGCGAGCAACCCGGGGAATGGCGCTGAGACCATCACAACCAGTAGTGTTATCAGCTCCATGCTGCCAGCATCTGTAGATGGAAGCCACCTGCAGTAAAAATGACAATGGAACACCGGCAAAAGCAATTGCAGAGAAGCCAGACCACAGAGTTGGATACATCAGTAAGTGCTGAGTCCTTCAACGCTTTCCTGCATAAAAGAAGGTACCAGAGAGAATGAAAAAATCAGGAGGCTGCCAGGGTTTATATGAAGAGAGAAACTCGTCCCATAAGGAAGAAATAAAAACAATAAAAAAGTTTGACTGGGAACATAAAAAGACCCATTGAAAACATAACAAATAACCTTGGGTGCTAAAATAACAGAGACTGGAAACAAATAGCTTGGGAAGAAGAGGAAAGACCCCACGAGCTCAGAGTTGCAGAGTGGAGAGAACACTGCACACAGCCAAGTTAAAAGTGCTGTGAGAAAAAAGTGTCAAGTTAGTAAGATAAAATAAGAGACAATCCAACATCAAGAAGCCAGGAGAGGGGAAGTCTTAAGTTGTATAAATTCACAACAAACCTGGTGAAGGTTGAGTTTAAAGTCTGTGAGAGATATATAACAACGGATAAAACATAGAGAGAGTATCTCAAGGAAAAGTATCCTTAACAGAATACCAAAGAGGCGACAAGAGACAAGATTATTTTTGAAGAGCTACAGGGCCTCATGAAGGAAATAGCAAGGAGATATCAGGAAATATTGTGCTAAGAAATATATATTCTTTGACCGGAAACATTTTATAACAAAAGTACCAGAATACAAGACAATAAATACCAGGAGAAGATAGATATTCTATTTGTCCTCATTTGAGTTATTCAAATTAGTGGTAGGTTTAGGTAGAATTAGATTTGGACGGAGAACATTTATGTTTTGTGGACTTCCTAACCCTGTGGGCATAATGACACAATACACAAACTCTATAGAATACAATAGAAATACAAGCACCTTTAGTTTTGTTTAGATGGGCAGAGTAATACCTTTAGCGATAGGGAAAGACAGGCTGTTTTCTTATAGTTTAAATAATATACTCCTTAATAGGTCTACCAGGTGTCCAACTTCATTTTCTGGCCCACCACATATGGTATCAGAGTGGGATGTCCACCAACTGAGAGAAGTTGGGACCTGTTCAGTTTAAAAAAGTAAGTCGTAGAGCTAAAGCCCCTAGTGTAGCCACTAAGGAATCTATAGGGTTTTACTTACAGAGTATATAGGAATTCATAATCCCAGCCAATGAAAGGTGGTTGATACCCACAGGACTTAATAATGCACCACCCTGGGGTTCTTATATTAGGCTAGCCTCAAGTCAGGATTTGCTTGGAGGTGTGGATTGGATGTTATAGCAGGTGTCATAGACCCTGACATTAGGGGAGACTTCAAAATTCGAGTACACAATCACGTGAATGCCCTCTCCTCATTCACATGAGTGAAACCCATTTCACTCAGCCGCAAATTCCTTTCTCCACTCAACTGCCTAACATTAGCCTGGACACTCATAGTCAACAAACTCGATTATTGCAATGTGTTATGCACAGGCACCTCAGAACCATTGCCAAACTTCAACTGCTTCAAAACAACACCGTAAGTGCTGCCACTGGTCTGAAACCCTCTGAACACATCACCACCACCATGCGTGAGGCACACTGGCTCCCGATTAAAGCCCAGATAGAGGTCAAGACTCTTTCTATCGCCCACCATTTCCTCCACAATGAAGATCCGGCCTAATTCACACACCACATTGCCACAAAAATCCCAGATCAACCTATTTGCTCATCAGCCAACATTGCTCACCCCACCCCTAGGTATATTCGTAAACGAGTAGGAGGCTCCAGCTTCTGCAACACAGTGACAGTACTTTGGAACTCACTCCCTAGCATCATCAGAACAAGACCTCCTGCAACACCTTCAGAAACCTCTTGAAGAACTAGTAGTTCAACAGATATGACTGAGCTGAGCTGCCATATTCTTTTGTGACTTTTATTTGTGTGTCTTTACCTACTCTGTACAAGCAGCGCAATACCGTGGGTCTGGGTGCTACACAAATTCAACAAATATGAAATAAATTAATGGGAATAATCCCTATACAGTCAAAGAGGGGGAGAAATAGCACAGGGATTCCTTGACAAGACTCTGTTTCCTGTACCCAATAGGTAACTGTTTTGAAAGAGACCACGAGGGGGTTGAAGGGTTTCAGAGAGGCAGACATTTCCTTAGAGGAGGCCTGCCAAGAAGAGGTACAGGAGCTTGCACCCAAACTAGCCTTCACACAAAGAAACAACCCAGTCCTTACGGAGGTCTTTGGCAGAGTGACTACTGAAAAAATTTCATAAAGAAATGGTTATTATATCACACAGATATCATCAGCGATGTCTTACCTTGAGCCCAGTTGGTGGCGCCCAGAAATCACTGAATAATTGTATTAGTGCTGGCACACTCACATTTGACGGCAGCTCATCAAGAGTTGGGGAAAGCCTGATCACAGATGGGCATCTTTAGTTTCTTGACATAGGCAGGGTAATCGCTTTAGTGACAGGGAATGATAGGCCCTTTTCTTATAGTTTAAATAAAATAATTCTTAAAATGTCTACCAGGTGTCCTGCTCCTTCTTCCGACCTGGCACAATCCCCATAGTTTTTAGCTATCCATCTATACTTTTTTATATAATTGTCCCATTCTCCAAAAGGAATAGAGAGGTCATGAGTCCTCCTAATGATCTCACTGTAATATATGTGATGTGAGTCTTGATTTTACTAACCAATGGAAGGCCACACACACTCAAAGATGACACCATCAATACATTTCACAATGAATTGGTCTAAACAATTTCTGTATAATACACATGTTCTGTGCATAAATTGTGTGTGCTTATAGGCGATACAAGTGCTTGATGGATGCATATGGTTTCAACACTTTCAACAGACACAGTTTGTGCATCTATTTCTCTAAGGCGTTAGTCCACACATTATGAATGAGTGGAGCAATATGGCAAATAGAGGTAAATATGTGCATATACAGGTTATGCATGGATTATATTTATCATTTTTTTTATACCCATCCCAATAAAATGTCCACAATAATGGTTAGAAAAATAAAGGTCATGCAGAAGGATACAGAGACATTGGGCCTCATTCCGAGTGGGGCGGTAAGGGATACCGGGCTCCGGTAAGGAGACCAGTGCCGGTAATCTCTTACCACCCTACTACGAGTTCCCTTAGTGGGTCCCTCCTTTAACGCCTGGTTTTAACATGTGTTATGGACGGGACCCGTTAAGGGAATTCAGAGCCAATAACGGTACCGCAATTTGCAGTACCGTTATTAGCGCCTTCCCATTGAGCCCTATGGGGGCTCAAATGGGAATGGGGAATGTTTTTTTTCAATGGGGACTTACCTGTCCAGCAAAGGTCGGACTACTCCGGTAAGTCCCCATTGAACGAGACCGGTGCCGGTACCGTTATTGGAGGCAGTCATGGCGCAAATAGAGCCATGACTACCTCCAATCTTGGAATGAGGCCCATTGAGTAATTTGCACTTCTATTTCTTTGTATGATTTGTATTCATGTGATACTCAACATGTAAAGTTGTGGTATGTGACTCAGAGCAAGCTTTTCATTTGTGCAGCTGATTTTCTTTCTTTTCGTTTGTAAGACATTCACTCTGATCAACAGCAGTTTCCGAGATATTCAAACTCACTTCTTGTAAGCATCTGGTTGTTTATCACATGACAGTTGAACCCTTCATTGGAATGGATCCCCTTAGTTGCTAGCTAGACATCCGAATTTGAATATGTAATTGTCCCGGTTCTACATGAGAAATGTAGAGCTAATTATCATCATAACAAACATCAATTCAGCCCCCTCGGATCTTGTTATCACATTTCAAATATGATGGGGCGTATGAGTAACTATTACCTCATTAAACTATTAGAAAGTTACAAGAATATAAATATACACATATATACATATATATACTAAAAGTTTTAAAAAAAAACAGTGTACTATTAAATCATATCCTGATGCACTTTGTCGAATGGAAATACCTTTTTGTATCCTCAAGTTCTTCCCATCAGGAGAATTACATTCCAGACAACTGTCCCAAATAAGCCTTTACATAAGGATATAATAGTGCCTGCCAAAACATTCCGATGAGTATGCCATAGATTATTTTTAAAAGTAGCCTGGCATATAAATATATGTCATCTTTTCCTCAACATGTTTCTGTTCTTTAGCGTTCTGCACCAAAAACCCTGAACTAAAAGATGCTTTGTGGTGTGAACACCCTGAAATCTTGTTGTTTAGAGAAGTTTTAGATACTTGTCTATTCTGACACTGTTAACGATAGTGTGGGATTTTGCATTTCAGCTGGCATATCCCTAAATCCTGAAGGTGCTTCTCCCACCCTAACCCATACCCTCAGCCTGCTGATGATGCCAATCTAAGGGACTGAGTTGAGTCGGATGGACATAGAGGAATGCTCCAGGTGGTAGGGAGACAACTGGCTGGATGGGTGGTACACGAATTATTTCTGCTATCCTCCATGTAATCACTATTTGTTCAGTACTGCCAACTAGGCAATACAGGTGCATTGTAAAACTTCTTTTCATACCCATAAGCAGTCTTTTTTCTACCAGTCATACACATGTTGCGACTCAGTTCATATATGTGTTGATTGCTTTGTTCATGTTCTACAATCACCCTGCCCAAACAAAACAAATGAAAGCATAACTTGGCAAGCACTACATTTAAAGAAGCACAGTACCAGAAGCAGCTATGTCCACTGAATATGTGAACACTGCAAGCACAATATAACCTCATTTGCAAAATGCACTATTGTCAGAAAGGCCATAACATTGAGCTGGATGATTTTGTCATTCATAATAAAATTAGCCAAATGGTAATCTGCATAACCGTGCTATGATTAAATGACCCCTCCTTTCCCCCAAATGAGTCAGTCAATTGTTTTACAAGTTGATTTTAGATATTCATGCCCCTGTGCCTCAAAATTAGTTTCAGAGCTAATACGTCTATATCAAGAGAATGTGTGTTTAACGTCGTACTCTGTATACGCGTGTCTGCCTTGGTCCATTTGGTCCATTTGGTTAAACCACCAATAAACCTAGTTGCAATGCAATGCAAATAATTCAATACTATGCAACTAAATGCAACCACAGTTGTTAAATGATTATTTTAAGGAGTGAATGAGAATTCAAGCTACATATAGTTCAAACTATTCCTTAAAATGTACACAAGCTCAAAACAATCGGAAAAGGGTCATAAAGATTTTAAAACAGTTATTAAAAGTTAATAGAAGTTTAATCAAAAACTGATTGCCCATTTCACTTGCTCCTTTTAGATTTGTAGATTATCACATAGTAATACCTCAACTGCTGTTTGTGCAGGTTCCCTTTGAGGTGAGGTTTCAGAAAACAGCACGCACAGCCTTCCCAAAAGGTCTGGCTCACATTGCAAGATCATTTCCCAGTGGTTGTGGGAGTATTTTATGATGTGGATCCCTTCTGTATGTTTTTTTTACCATTTCTGCACGGCCGCCCTAACTTGGAGAGGGCAAGGCCCCATTCAAATACCTGATCACATATGGGATGAAAAAAACAATTCAGAAAAAAGCCAATCATTAGGGTTTATTAGAGCAAGACTAGAAGAAGTAGAAACCAGCGTGAGTTAGGAGATACCAGCACTAGCAAAGCCTGATTTGTGTGAAACCTGTTTAAAGCGAGCACTTCAAATGTGAAACAATCCCTGCATCTGTGATTATGTATGTTCTATTTTCAGAAAAACTGTATTAAGACAGAAAACATCCACACATATCCCAATTCGTATTTGATTCCCAGCACAACTGTACTTCATGGACTGGTGACAACAATGTCATGCACATCCATGTTTGAGATTCATTTTTGCAACATAGGTTAAAAAAAAAACAAGAACTTTGCAACTTCAGATACCTGCATAGCTGGGGCTGTGACACAATCCTGCAGGCAAACTTGCACTTCGTAATATGTCATCAACAGATGCTTTGAATATTATTACAGATGAAGTGAACAAATATTCGAAGTGTGATGGATTGGCATATGGCAAAGGTTTAGATGCCCTTGTTTTTTTTTAAATGTAATTAATAAAATGATACAGATAACTCCATCTCACATCTCACATTCACAAGCTCCATGGCAAACTCATATTGTGAACGTGTGATGCTCATTCCGTGTCCTGATCTGCAGCGTCTGCCTTCCAGTGGCACAGAGCTAGTTCTGGGGTCACATTTAACAGCTGCTGTGACAGTCAGTCACTGAAGCACAGGTGGTGCAGTTAAGACATGCATGCCAGTTCCATACACTACATGACTAAGAGAGTTGCTATTCTGGTGGCACAGTAAGCTGTAAATATATACCAGAGTTCACCAGGGGTGACCAGTATCTCTCATACTTATCCAAGCCAGATCAATTTGATATCACACATGTGTCAGCCCTGTGAGCTCATGTCAGCTGTGGAAGTGGTATGTGTTTCCTTCCCAAACCGGACCCTCTCTGCTGCTCCAAGTAAGACTGTAGCCCTCAGAGTTGCCTCTCTTTGCTCCTATCTGGGGTAGAGTAAGACCTCCCACCAGTGAGGCAGCCAATCCACAGGAAGTTGTCCTATCTCTGTCTTTTCTTCCTGTCCTCTCTGTTTCCTTTTGCACAAAGTCCACTTGTCCCAAGAATAAGGATTAGATCTATACATCAGGTGCGTTGTAGTCCATTTCAGTGGACTCTTGCCTTAAAAAGAAGGGATCTCACAGTCCTTGATTGATTCCCTTTTGACCAACCACTTAAAGAAGAAATAATTTAACCTCTTTTGGGAAAGTTCACTTTCCGAAGCCCACCGTAGGAGGTGAAGACTGAGTGCCAAATGCAGAGTCAAACTTTGCTCCCTAACCATCCACACGGCACAGTGGTTTGGTTTGGTTTATTGTTTGCTTGTTAGGCACTTATACTGAAAATACATTTTGTTTCAAAGTGCCCACAGGGCAATAGGGAGGGACCTTGGGAGTATGATATAATGAAAAATATACACACAAAATACAGTGGGGGAAGGAATGGCCAAACCTACTATGCCTTGTGAGTATTGAGAACATGCAAGAGCAGCAAGGAAGAGGGCAGTGGGGTAAGTTCTGGGGGGTCAAAGCTCGAGGGAATGGATGTAGTGCCATGGAATGGGAAGTGCAATGCTGCCAGGAGCCATGTTGGGTGGAAGTTCAAGTCACCAGTGCAGAGGGTGTGCCAAGGCAAGTGCTGAAGGTAGACAGAAGCTGGTGAGATTGGGAGTGAGTGGTCTGGGCTCCTAGGATGCATAAGGGTACACGATCCATTCACAGCAACTGTGAGATTAGCTGGGGAGGGAAGAAGGGAAGGAGGAGGAAAAGAGGAAGGTGTTGAGGTGCTTTCGCAAAATAAGAAGTTCCTGCTCAAGACAAAGGGGAAGGGGGAAGCTGTTCCATAGTAGGGATTCAACTGAGGAAAGCGATTTAGCTTCTGCTCTTTGTTTACCAAAATGCTTTATACACAGGCAGTTGGTGCCAGAAGAACTTAGATGTCTAGAAGGAGAGTATTTTGTAAGGGAGAGTTGCAGATAGTGAGGTCCCCGGTCCCAGACAGCCTTGTGGATGATGCAGAGGGATTTGGATTTGATTGCAGCAACCAGGAGCCAGTGGAGACTTTATTGGGCAGGAGAGATGCGGTCCCTGGGCTTAAGGCCAAGGATAATTCTTGCTGCTATATTCTGGATTAGCTGCAGCGGTTGCAGAGCGGAAGAAGGAAGACTGAGGAGGCGGTAGTTGCAATAATCAAGCCTAGAGAGAACCAGGGCTTGGGAAACATTGAGGTTCTGGGGGAAGGTGAGAAATGGAGAATTCCTTTGAGAAGTAAAACTTAAAAGTGGGAATTCTTGGCAACGTCCTGAGTGTAAGGGAGGAAGGAGAGAGTGGAGTCAAAGGTGACACCAAGGTTTCTTGCTTCAGAAGAGGGAACAGGGGGAGATCCAGAGGAGGCAGGCCAGAGAGAAGGGAAGAAGGATGGAGCAGGCGTCCCAATCGGAAGGATCTCAGTTTTGCTGGCATTGAGGCAGAGATCGTTGGAGGTACATCAGGCCTGGATGGCAGATAGGCAGTAAGGGATAAAGGAAGGTGCAAATGAGTCAGGAGGATGTCTGAAAAAGAGTTGAGTGTTGTCAGCATAACACTGGAAGTTGGGAGAGCAGGAGGAGATGAGGAGTGCCAGCTGAGCAAGGAAGATGTAAAGAGCCAGGGGGAGAGGATAGATCCCTGGGGAACTCCACAGGTGGAGAAGGAAGTAGGAGAGTAGAAGTTACCCTAGATGACTTCGGAAAAGTGGTCAGTAAGGAAATATGTCAGCCATTCCAGTGCCCGTCCCGAGATACCAAGGGTATCATGGAGCCTTTGTATGAGGATGGAATGGTTGACAGTGTCAAAGGCAGAGAGAGGAACGATCAAGTAGGATGAGGACAGCAGGGGACTTAGAGTCCAGGGAAGTGAGCAGTTTTTCACCGGTGGTCAGAAGAGCAGTTTCCGTGACTCTGGATGCATGGAATCCAGATTGATGATTGTGGAGACCACCGTCAAGTTCAGTGTACGAGTTGAATTGGGGCAAGCCCAGCTTCTCCAGCAGTTTACCCAGGAAAGGGTTGATTGAAATAAGGCGATATTTGGATGGACAGGTAGGGTCTGCTAAAGGTTTTTTCATGAGAGGATGCACAAGGAAGTGCTTGAGGGAAGAAGGGAAAACAACAGTGGCGAAAGAGTGGTTGCAGAAATCAGCGAGTGCAGGGGCAAGAGAGCCAATGTTGTCCTTGATGGTTCTGGAAGAGCAGGGGGGAGCTGTTTTGAAGAAGTCCTCATAGAGCAGACAACTCTGGTAACTTCTTCAGGTGTGACAGGGGTGAAGGAGGAGAAGGAGGAAGGAGGAGAGTGAGAGGTCAAGGGTAGCAAGGCAGAGTGGGATGGATTTGGAAGGTGAGCGACAAGGGAGTTCAGGATGTCCTGATTTTTGATGGTAAAGTGTGTGGCCAGTGCATTGCAGAGGGTCTGGGAATGAAGAAGGGAGGAGGAGACTGCAGAAGGGTTGGCTAGCTCCCTGTAGATTGTGAAGAGTTCAGTGGGGTGGCCTTGCTGCAGGGGCAAGACCTGCATATTCTACGTTCTTTCCTCAGGGCTTGGTTTTGTTTAGTATTTTTCTGTTTTGTTATTTTTAAAGATGTGTTTATGTAAAATATATCTATGTTTTATAGAACCTTGATTGGACATTTCCATCCTTTTGGACTGTTATGTTTTGTTGTTTGGGTTGCTACTAAATCATATTACCACCCCTCTTCAGAGTATAGCCTTTCCTCTTCCCACTAACGGTGAAGGAGGTACATCTCTTGACTATGACTGTGCTACCTTTATGATTGGGAACACTCTTGTTTTGTAGCAGTTTCGGGACTGTGCAGGCACTTTAGCTACTACTCACCCTAAAGCCCTAAAGGGCAGACGTTGTCTTGTCACACATAGGAACACCTAAAAGCCCTGCAGGGGCTTGATGATATGAGTCAGAAATGGTTCCCCAACAAACATCTGATGATGCTAAATTGACAAGAGAAGTGACACCAAGAGACCAGGACTAGGATATCAATGATCAGAAATCAACAGCACCTCTCCAAATGTTTCCCAATGTGGTGAAAACCTTTCCTGTCCCACTGGACAGTGTACCCCTATGCATACTTCAATTGCTATAACAATATGGCTAAAGTATGAGACCTGGAAGGAGAATATGCAATCCCACTGGTAACAAGAAAAACACAATTATCAGACATTCACTTAGCCTTAGGAGAAGGTAACAGAAGGTTGTAGTGTGAACTCAGTCACACACAAAGTGTATTAAATTCTCTTCACAATGAACACAATGGGCCTCATTCTGAGATTGGTGGTAGTCATGGCGCTATTTATGCCATGACTGCCACCAATAACGGGTCCGGCAAAGGTGTTGTGCAATGGGGACTTACCAGTGTAGACCGGTAAGTCCCCATTGCACAAACCATTCCCCATTCCCCTTTGAGCTACCATAGGTATGCTCCTAGGATGCATAAGGGTACACGATCCATTCACAACAACTGTGAGATTAGCTGGGGAGGGAAGAAGGGAAGGAGGAGGAAAAGAGGAAGGTGTTGAGGTGCTTTCGCAAAATAAGAAGTTCCTGCTCAAGACAAAGGGGGAGGGGGAAGATGTTCCATAGTAGGGATTCAACTGAGGAAAGCGATTTAGCTTCTGCTCTTTGTTTACCAAAATGCTTTATACACAGGCAGTTGGTGCCAGAAGGACTTAGATGTCTAGAAGGAGAGTATTTTGTAAGGGAGAGTTGCAGATAGTGAGGTCCCCGGTCCCAGACAGCCTTGTGGATGATGCAGAGGGATTTGGATTTGATTGCAGCAACCAGGAGCCAGTGGAGACTTTATTGGGCAGGAGAGATGCGGTCCCTGGGCTTAAGGCCAAGGATAAGCCTTGCTGCTATATTCTGGATTAGCTGCAGGGGTTGCAGAGCGGAAGAAGGAAGACTGAGGAGGCGGTAGTTGCAATAATCAAGCCTAGAGAGAACCAGGGCTTGGGAAACATTGAGGTTCTGGGGGAAGGTGAGAAATGGAGAATTCCTTTGAGAAGTAAAACTTAAAAGTGGGAATTCTTGGTAACGTCCTGAGTGTGAGGGAGGAAGGAGAGAGTGGAGTCAAAGGTGACACCAAGGTTTCTTGCTTCAGAAGAGGGAACAGGGGGTAGAGCCAGAGGAGGCAGGCCAGAGAGAAGGGAAGAAGGATGGAGCAGGGGTCCCAATCGGAAGGATCTCAGTTTTGCTGGCATTGAGGCAGAGATCGTTGGAGGTACATCAGGCCTGGATGGCAGATAGGCAGTAAGGGATAAAGGAAGGTGCAAATGAGTCAGGAGGATGTCTGAAAAAGAGTTGAGTGTTGTCAGCACAACACTGGAAGTTGGGAGAGCAGGAGGAGATGAGGAGTGCCAGCTGAGCAAGGAAGATGTAAAGAGCCAGGGGGAGATGATAGATCCCTGGGGAACTCCACAGGTGGAGAAGGAAGTAGGAGAGGAGAAGTTACCCTAGATGACTTCGGAAAACTGGTCAGTTAGGAAATATGTCAGCCATTCCAGTGCCCGTCCCGAGATAGCAAGGGTATCATGGAGCCTTTGTATGAGGATGGAATGGTTGACAGTGTCAAAGGCAGAGAGAGGAACGATCAAGTAGGATGAGGACAGCAGGGGACTTAGAGTCCAGGGAAGTGAGCAGTTTTTCACCGGTGGTCAGAAGAGCAGTTTCCGTGACTCTGGATGCATGGAATCCAGATTGATGATTGTGGAGACCACCGTCAAGTTCAGTGTACGAGTTGAATTGGGGCAAGCCCAGCTTCTCCAGCATTTTACCCAGGAAAGGGGTGATTGAAATAAGGCGATATTTGGATGGACAGGTAGGGTCTGCTAAAGGTTTTTTCATGAGAGGATGCACAAGGAAGTGCTTGAGGGAGGAAGGGAAAACAACAGTGGCGAAAGAGTGGTTGCAGAAATCAGCGAGTGCAGGGGCAAGAGAGCCAATGTTGTCCTTGATGGTTCTGGAAGAGCAGGGGGGAGCTGTTTTGAAGAAGTCCTCATAGAGTAGACAACTCTGGTAACTTCTTCAGGTGTGACGGGGTGAAGGAGGAGAAGGAGGAAGGAGGAGAGTGAGAGGTCAAGGGTAGCAAGGCAGAGTGGGATGGATTTGGAAGGTGAGCGACAAGGGAGTTCAGGATGTCCTGATTTTTGATGGTAAAGTGTGTGGCCAGTGCATTGCAGAGGGTCTGGGAATGAAGAAGGGAGGAGGAGACTGCAGAAGGGTTGGCTAGCTCCCTGTAGATTGTGAAGAGTTCAGTGGGGTGGCCTTGCTGCAGGGGCAAGACCTGCATATTCTACGTTCTTTCCTCAGGGCTTGGTTTTGTTTAGTATTTTTCTGTTTTTTTATTTTTAAAGATGTGTTTATGTAAAATATATCTATGTTTTATAGAACCTTGATTGGACATTTCCATCCTTTTGGACTGTTATGTTTTGTTGTTTGGGTTGCTACTAAATCATATTACCACCCCTCTTCAGAGTATAGCCTTTCCTCTTCCCACTAACGGTGAAGGAGGTACATCTCTTGACTATGACTGTGCTACCTTTATGATTGGGAACACTCTTGTTTTGTAGCAGTTTCGGGACTGTGCAGGCACTTTAGCTACTACTCACCCTAAAGCCCTAAAGGGCAGAAGTTGTCTTGTCACACATAGGAACACCTAAAAGCCCTGCAGGGGCTTGATGATATGAGTCAGAAATGGTTCCCCAACAAACATCTGATGATGCTAAATTGAAAAGAGAAGTGACACCAAGAGACCAGGACTAGGATATCAATGATCAGAAATCAACAGCACCTCTCCAAATGTTTCCCAATGTGGTGAAAACCTTTCCTGTCCCACTGGACAGTGTACCCCTATGCATACTTCAATTGCTATAACAATATGGCTAAAGTATGAGACCTGGAAGGAGAATATGCAATCCCACTGGTAACAAGAAAAACACAATTATCAGACATTCACTTAGCCTTAGGAGAAGGTAACAGAAGGTTGTAGTGTGAACTCAGTCACACACAAAGGGCCTCATTAGGACCCTGGCGGAGAGGGTGTTACGCCAGCGTAGTGCATGGCGTACCTCTCCGCCATACTACGAGTTCCCGTAGCGCCATGGCGGCCTTTTCCGCCTGGTTTTACCAGCCGGAGAAAACCATGGCGCTACGGGACCTCGTTGTTAATTACGCCACCGTATTTTACGGTGGCGTAATTAACTCCTTCCCCACTCCCATTATACCCTATGGGGCAAAAATGGGAATGGGGAAGGGCAGAATGGGGATTGGGGATTTACCGCTCCGCCGAGGTCGGAATGGGGCGGTAAATCCGCCAACCCCCATGGCGCTATCGGCGGCTTTCCGCCATGCTTCGCGGTGCATTTAGCACCGCGAAGTCCGCCTGGGTCGTAATGAGGCCCAAAGTGTATTAAATTCTCTTCACAATGAACACAATGGGCCTCATTCTGAGATTGGTGGTAGTCATGGCGCTATTTATGCCATGACTGCCACCAATAACGGGTCCGGCAAAGGTGTTGTGCAATGGGGACTTACCAGTGTAGTCCGACCCTGGCGGGACCGGTAAGTCCCCATTGCACAAACCATTCCCCATTCCCCTTTGAGCTACCATAGGGCTCAATGGGAATGGGGAGGGCACTAATAACGGGCTCACGACTTGCAATCCCGTTATTAGCACCCTGGTGCCTTAGCGGGACCCGTAAGGGATGTGTGGTCGGACCACACGTTCCTTACAGCCCCTGCCAAGGGACCTTGGAATTGCGAGGTAAAGGATTACCGGCACCGGTCTCCTTACCGGTGCCCGGTATCCCTTACCGCCCACCTTGTAATGACCCACAATGTGTCTTCATATAGCCCAGAATGCCAAGGCCAATGTGATTAGGAATAATGGCATTAGCCCTGGCAATATATATAGCGGCTGCGCCAGAACAAACCAGCTGAGAGATTGTATTATCTGATGAGGGTCTAGTACATGTCAGTTCACCAGCATGGGATATGCCAGTTTAACCATCCTAAAACAATAAGCTTGCTTGACCAATACAAATGAAACCACATGGAGATATGGTTTGTGACACAGCTTAAGGTTAGAACAAAGGCAGCAACCCCTTGGAATGCTTTTTTCAACTGTACGTCAGAGAGGCTAAATAAATCATACGCTGATGATAAACAGCTCTACCTCATCATATCCTCCATCGAAAGCATCCATTGGCTCAAGACTTGCCTCAAATTGATCCAGTACTATAAAGACTGCTTAGTTGTACCCCTCCAAGACTGAAATCCTTTTGCTGACCAACAACATGAAAAACTCTGACACCCAAACCTGGCGCTCTGCAATGAACCTTAAGGGCTTCACACCTCAGTTGGCCAACCGTGTTAAGACCTTTGGGTGCAACGTCAAGAGACACTACTCCTTCAAAGAGCACATGGCAAGGAAGATACAATTGGCATGGTACCAATATTTTAACCTGCAGAATACCAAGCCCTTTCACCCAGAAAACAACTTCAGATCTGCTCTCAGTCCTTGGTACTGTCCCACCTGGATAGTGGCAATTCCCATTTAGAACACCTTCTGGCTACTAACGTGGCATCCCTGAGATGTGTCCTGCATGCTGCAGCACAACTCATCAAAGTACTCTGCAAATTAAACCACATTACCTGACCCTTATCGAACTGCACTGGCTTCTGCGGCAAGCATGTCTTCAAATCCTGCTGCATCATTGTCAAGGCAGTAGCCCTGAAGTCCCCAAGCTACCTCACTGAATAACTCAGCAACTCTGGTGGCCTAACATCCACCAGAAATATAGACAAAATTAAACTTGAACTCCACTGCTGCAGGAAGGTAAAAACTATAAAACAGGCCTCCTCTGTCTATGCCACAAGACTATGGAACCACCTCCCTGTCAAAACCAGTCTCACCCACTTGCGTCTGTGTTTCAGAAAGGAGCTCAAGACCCACCTCTTCAATGAATGTCTTACACTTACACGTAGGTCCATAACCTCCACTCCCTGCCCTACCTGAGACTGGGTGATATTGTCATACACGGAGGTGATTGGCGATTGCTGCCGCATTGGCGGTTGTGCCGTGGTCTACGCCACCATTAAAGTTCCCATCACGTTCTGAATGTGCAGCTCCGGTCTAGTGGTTTGCAACATGGCCACCGCTGGGAGGTACTTAAGATACTCACTCCCGGTGGCTGGTGCGTTGCAACCGTTACGGCTATCGTGGTCTCCTCTGTGGTTAAGACACTTGTTTTCCTTCTCACGCTTTGCACAAAGCTCTTTTCTATCTCTTTTTGTTCCTGGCTCTCACCAACTTTTCGTCCAGCTTTTTGTCTCAGCAGATGTTCACTATGTGTTCTTCTTTGCTACTTGGTTTGCCTTCCCCTTCTCCTTCTTCCGCCATTCTTGTTTCTGCCTCCAGATTGATTTTATTCTTCTACTCCCTGTTTTTTTTTAAAATGTATTCTTTTTCCATTTCCATTTTTTCCGGCTACTATAGGGTTTTCCGCCCTGGAAACACTGGACTGCATCATCGTCAGTGTTTTTGCAGTTCTGTTTACTTTCTCTATCGTTGGCCTGCCTTTCCAACTTCTGCACGCTGGATTCTGGGAACGTTACCTCAATCCTTCAAGAGGGTTTTTTTTAAGCATCCTTCTTTTTTCCCCTCGTTCACCAGCCTTTCCCCGGGATAGGAGCCACAAGTCTGCAGTTTACAGGCAGCCACTGTGGCTTCTACTCGAGGCAGGCATACTTTACAAAAGAAGGAAAAGGATTATTTGGCTCGAAGACATTTGTGTGAAGACACTTCAGCACCGAACAGCTCAGGTGAGGAGGGAAGCGAAGGGAGTGGGCTGGAGGAATAACGAAAGCAAGGCAGATAATCTCCCTACTGTTTCCTAAACGAGTTGCTTGCAGATCCCTTACTGCAAAATTGTCCACCCTCTTTGTAAAGCACTCTGTTGCTTCCCAATGTTAGGTCCACGCTTAATATATACCCTGATAATAAAAATGTTAATAATAATAATAATAATAATAATAATAATAATAATAATAATAATCTTCATTGGAAATGTGTGTTCATATTGCATTGTTGCTTTTGTTTGGTTTGTATTACGGTTGCAAGGTTATTTTACATCTGATCAAATCTCAAATTGTTGTTGAGGTAGCTGGTCACATAACAGCATATGATTGCCAGTGTTGAGCTACTCTCAGCCAAATAGAATGTTTGGATTTCAGTCAATAAGTAATGCTATTGAATGCATTCCAGACATTCTGACATTAGAAGCATTCATGGAAACAATATAAAATATTCCTCCTACAGAAGCAGAAATGCAATTTTCCAGCAAGATGTCTTTCAACCGGACACTCCAACCCAATTTAACACAAGTTGAACACTAACGGTTGAGTAATTCTTTCACTTTTATTGAGAAAAAAAAATCACTTCACCATTACACCTAAAGCAAGATCGTGTTAAACTAAATGCTGCCTTATAAAGACAATCTAGTTATTCCAATACAACAATGTACTAACACTTTTTGTGCACTATTCCTTATGAAATGTATTTAACGCCAACACTGCACCTCCATGAAGATTATTGTTATAAGCACTTTAGCCTTACAGACCCGAAGAGGGTTCATTGTTGCTTTGTTTAATGACTAGTTTCCTTAGCTACACCTTAGGGCGGGTCATTATCCCATTACAATAACCCATGCATCGGTCTGTACAGCTATGCAGTTTTGGAAAGGATTAATATGCTACTTGTTTTATTGTTCATGATAATGTTCATGTAGTTTCCTTTTTACATACGTTGCCAACATTGCAAAGAGGAGAGAGGAGCTGTATTTCTTATACCCGATTTACTTGCTCTTTTTTTCTAGATCTTTGCCCCTCTTCTTATTTGGAGAAAGCAATGGGAGGTGTTGTTATTTGTATTTCTTAATACTGGCAGGTGGGTAGTTCTCAATGTGTTTGCATTGGCAATCCTTTCTGGCACATTTTGCTGCATTACAAGGTCTCCTCCCCCGCTCGTCCAACTTTGGTCATCTTTGGTTGCATTTGCACTTCTTGCTACTGTGCAGCTTTTTGACTAGTGTGCCTCTTTTATTTTGCATCCGATAATATTGTGAAAGAGTGCTCTGAGCATACATGTTTGTGACTATCAGCCTCACCAGATTTACGGTAAGTGCGACCTCTCCCCATGTCCCTGTTTCCCCTTCCCCCCATCTCATTCCCCTTTTCAACACCCCCCCCCTACTCCCACCCCACTCACCTGCGCTGCTCTATCCATCCCTGCATCGGGAACACTAGTGTTCCTGGTGCAGCACCGATTCGGCAATGGCCACCATGGAAGGGAGAAGGGACTCCATGTAATTCCCTTCTCCCTGATCCATGGTGGGATTTTTTGTGTTGCTCTTCTCGATTTGAGAAACTGTTTACACACCGTTTCTCAACTTGAGAAAAATAACTATTAGTTCCCCGGAACAACGTGCCGGGGTACCAATAGCTAAAGAAACCTCGGAGGAGGAATTGCTGCTGTGGTAATGCACCAGAGGTCACGATAAGGCCCTCGCTATGCTCTGGCCTGTAACTGACACCCCGGGGGCATTACCAGATTGGTAATGCCACCCTCCTCGGGTTCTATTCCTTTATTACGACTATGGTCCATTAAAGCAGGGCTATACTATACAAGGGAAACAAGGCTTTTCGATAATTATTCCAATTCTGTAAGTTTACACTTTCCAACCTATCAACCTCCATTTGGTCTGGAGGTGGCCAGAAGCCCAATGAGATTATAACATGTTAATATGCAAAGGCAAATTCACTTTAAAAATCTACAGACAGGTCTCTGTCGACTTCTGTTGGGAAACTAGCTTGCCATTTTGTTTAGAGTAAGCCCCTGCCTTATCTGTGGAGCAGTAGCTACACTTGTTCTGAATACGTATTACATGACACATGGTTGTTATTTTATGATGCAGCATAATTGTATCAGAGTCTGTCAAATATGGTCCAGTTATAAATCACACTGTAAAATGATGGCACCAAAGAATTGCATGAATAGTACTTTGTGGTTTGTGTTCTTAAGCTGTGGTTAGCATCTGATGGAGGAACATTCAGATGTCTATGGCTAGTTACAGAAATTGTCTAGTATTCCTGTTTCCTCTAGCTGTGTGTTCTTCATTGCAGGCCAGTGATAAATTCGTTCCTGTCTAGTGGTGATGAGGGCGCTAAGGTCAGTGGTACAGGAGGAAGTACAGAGGGCTCTCTACAATGAAGAATTGATACATAGGTTCTCTATGTTATGACAGGCACCATGCAACGCTGGACCCCTGGGTCAAAGACAGCCTTGAGTTGCAGAATGTGGGCAAGCATTCAACTCCACTCTGGGGTGAAGGAAGTGGGAGTAATATGAAGCAGGCTCCTCTGCAGAAGAGTGATGATGGGTGTTGTGATTAACTTTGCATGCATCTGGAGCAAGTGACTAGAATCTTGAGATGGAATGCAGGGCTTAGAATGTTTATCTATGAGTGTGTTCCAGGTTTCTCAGTTGCAAGGATGTAAGCCCTGAGAGAGGATGCCGGTGGGTGTCCTATGTCCCCTTTTACTTACCTGACTCTAAGAACTGTATTTGGTGTACCTAAACTTAAGTAAATAAGTTAACAGTTCACTGGAATGTCAGAGTCATTTGTGGCCAAACCCCGAACACAACAATGGGCCAGGGGAGTTACAGGGAGGATGCCCATGCTCACCCCAACCCTCCTCGTTCATGACAGGGGTATGGCACATGGTATCAACTAGTGGTTATGTCCATTCAATGTAACTTTGTGAAGTAGAGAAACTTGTTGTTAAAACCACCCTAGCTGCAGCCATTGAGCCACAATGTATACATGGCTGTAAAGTGATAACTCCCCTACATATACTCACTAGACTGGGAATCATATTTTTAAATGATATTGCAGAGAGCATTGGTTGTCAGAATGCCTAACATTTATGTAGTGAAAGACACACGTATATGTGCGTGTGATCACGCTGAGAAATCTTCCTTTGTGGTAATTTCAGTCTGCAAAGATGTGCATCAGGAAAAGACTGCATAGCATGTAGCTTCAGTGTACCTGGTACAGCATGTCATGTGTAATTGAGGAATCTAAAATGGTGGTGAGCCAAATTAAAGGCCCTGTCTGTGGGCCCATTCACAGAGAATGCAGTCTCACGATTGTGGCCAAAAGATCACGGTTTAGTAAACCCCTACCAATCTAAGTGTACAATATAAACCCCTCCTTAACTAAGCCCTGCTAGAAAGAGGGAAGCTTTAGTCTTGAGGCAGGTTCCAGCCCTTGATGAGGCTCGAGTACTGACATAGGGATGTGAGTATTTGGAAAGAGTGTTACAGGGGGTTTGGGGAAGTAGAGTATAGAGGATAATGTATTTGGGGGAAGAGGACAATGCTGGAGAAAGGATACCAGAAAGAAAGTGGTAGTGCAGGTAGGTAGAAGAGGAGGAAGTTTGCGAAAGAAGAATTGAGAGAAGGTGTTTTGGAGCAGGAAATGTACACCATCCAGGGAAAGTAGAAGAGCAATAAAGGAGATGACCAATCAATAATGGATATTATGGAAGAGGAAGACATATACATGGAGATTGATGACAATGAGGATAGTACAGTGGATGGAGAGTGAGGAGGTGACCAACATGGAGAGGGTGAACAGGCGAGTACATTCTGAAAGCAGCTGGGAACTAAAAGGTGACAAGGAGACAGGAATGAGTGTAGGAGGTTAGGGGTCCTGAGGAGAGACTGAGGAATTTAGCCCAGGAGGAGGTACAGCATACAAAGACTAGCTCTGATCTTGCTGGAGCAGGGAAAGTGAACACTTGTTTTGTTCATACTCTGGATGTCTGGAGGCCTGCTTCCCTGATGTACACAGCAGAGCTTTGCTGTCAGGAGGTGTGTGATGGTGTTGGAGGAGCAGGTAAGTTTCCATATGCCAAAATATAAATGGAGTATGTCACTGAAAGTGAAGTAACCAGCATCAAACAACTATACCAAGGACAGTTGTGGGTTGATTGAATGGAATTGGGACATAGTAGCTTCAGCGAGCGAGGGATAAGGTAATTCAAGGGATAAGGTTTTGCACCTAGAAACACTTGTGTACAGGCGTGTTATAAATCCCACATCATATCATATCATAAGTTAGGGAATGTAAGCCACATTCCAGCGTTGCTCTCATGTTCCAAGGCTGTCACTGAGGTGTGGATTCTAATACTTAATCCATACATCAGTCAAATATTTGGCCAGGTCCAAAGCTGGCTCTTCAACACTCACTCTTCCAAGGAAGGTAGAAACATTGAACGTATCTGGCAACATCCACATTCCACTCACAATCGCAGGACACACTGCTGACCATGGGCCGGTTTTCACACAGGAGTTTACCTTAGGGACAGCCCTGAGGTAGACAATGCCGTGCCAACTTAGAAGCAAAATAACAGTCTGCAACCAATCTCTTGAGCTCAGCCAATTCACTCTAGATCCTTCTTTCTTAAACCCTGGATGAGAGCTTTTCAGGGAAAATCCAGGTTAACCAGTCATGGGCAAAATGTAAACAATCAGGGGCTGGTCACCATAAGAGCAGTTCACAAATCTGAAACGAGCCCATTCACTTAAAAACAATTGTCAATCTTCCAGATCATGATGTTCCAGACAAAGCTGAATTTTCCTGAATTGGATCAACCAGACAAAATTGATATGTGCATGGGAATATCCTTAGATGTATGCATGTTAGGAGAGCTAACATAAGATGTATGTGACAGCTATATAGGTACACCTATGAGTTTTACTGCATGCTTGTGCATGTTCAGCTTCCTGCATTAATTGATCCTTTGTAGTGAAGTAATGTTGGCCTATAAATGCGTTTTTAAAAACCTTTTTTAAAATGGTCACTGACATGGAGGTTTGCATTAGAATTATATTACTTCCAGCTGGGCCACATGTGTTAACAGGCATTAGAGATATTGGGGGTCATTACAAGGTGGGCGGTAAGGGATACCGTGCACCGGTAAGGAGACCGGTGCCGGTAATCCCTTACCACCCTATTCCAAGTTCCCTTGGCAGGGACCGTAAGGAACTTGTGGTCCGACCACACGTCCCTTACGGGTCCCGCTAAGGGATAATGGCGCTAATAACTGGCTTGCAAGTCGCAAGCCTGTTATTAGCGTCCTCCCCATTCCCATTGAGCCCTATGGAGGCTCAAATGGGAATGGGGAATGGTTTGTGCAATGGGGACTTACAGGTCCTACCAGGGTCAGACTACACCAGTAAGTCCCTATTGCACAACACCGGTGCCGGACCCGTTATTGGTGGCAGTCATGGCGTAAATAGCGCCATGACTACCACCAATCTCGGAAAGAGGCCCATTGTTTTGCGCTCTTCTTTTGAGTAAGATCGTAGGAATGTGAAGAAGAAGGAAAAGCAGCACAGACCTTGCATCAGAAAGTAAGGGAAGTTTAATGCAACATCTCTACAGATCGTAATCAAGACACTACCAAGGTCTCCCAGACGTGCAAAACCCACAGCATAAGGAGGTCGCTTCGAGAGTAGGTCAGAACATGTGTGGTCACAACTGCTTACGTGGAGCACGCCTGCTCTTCTCGTCCAGCAACCAAGCTGTCCGTGTTCATTTCTGAATTTGTATATGTCATATACATGCAGCCTCATTACGAGTTAAGCAGTAAGTGCTAAAATTGGTGTTAACTTTGTTACCACCAATTTGAACACTAAGCCAAAATATAATGTTGGGTTTGAGTGGAGGATTTACTTCTAGGAAAGCCCTGGGGGTAATTCTTCCTACTCAATGCCATAAAATCCATAGAATTGGTGGAATTACTGCATCGGTAATTCTGCCACTGTAATTCCGGTAAAAAAGCCCCATTGAATCCAATGGACTCAAAATAAATGGGGAATTACACCACCACCACCACTTGTAATCAGGCGGGAATTCCAGCTGACCAAGTGGCAGTTATGGTAATTCCTTAGGGCAATTTTTGGGCAGATGTACCGCCGAATTTCCACCTAACTTGTAGTGTAGTCACTGTACCTCTGCTTTTTTTTACATGCTATTGGGACGTAGAGCTACATAGAAAGAGTGCAAGTCTTCATGTAATACAATACTGCCTGCTTCCTTCGATGCCAGCTTTTAACAATTTATTTTAAAACGTAAAACACAGTGGAACTGGCAGAGTGACAGATAATTCCATGGGGAGTGTTCAGATGGAGCGATAAGGTGGAAATAGTTTTGGTAGGAAAACATAAAGCAAATGGATTAAAATGAGGCTACTGCAGAGCAAAGGACTTCAGCAGAATGGTACTTCGGAGAATAAAATGCATTTCTATGAATTATTGTATTTTAATACATTGGTAAAATGATTTTTGGCTGTGAACAGAAGTGCACCTCCGACACAAATGGTTTAGAAGTTTTCAAAGTACAGCTTGAAAGTGAAATGCCTAAGGGTAGAATTACATCTCGCAAGTTGAACTCTATGCATGAACCTTTACAAATGCTATTTGTCTTTGGCAATAAAGCATTACTGCATGGCAATGCAGTAACAGCATGTCTAACATCTGGGATTAATAAATAGAAGTGTGCTGACACTAGGAAATTCCTGAAGTGGTGGCAAACTGCAAAGAAATCTTTATTTTCACATCCGCATATGCCTACCTAACTGCTAGCCGATACAGATTGGGGTCAGATTTGTACTTGTGATAAGAAAACAAAACATGTTTCGTTGTGTTAAAAAAATAACCACCAGATTTACTTTAATGTTTTGATAAAAAAATAATGAGAATATACTATATTAATCATATTGCTTTCTTGGCATCTACAAATATTCACGTATGAAAAACCTTTTGGTTACTTGTAACACTTGTGCAGTTAAATATGTGCTGGGAAGAGACGTTGGGCCCAATTTATAAAAGCGTTCACAAGTGGGAAAACATTCAGCTTCTCCGCTCCCTCCCCCACATCTAGCCTATTGTAAATAAATGTTCACAATTACCTGTATGTAATTCAATAATACCACTGTAAATGCACTGTGAAGGCACAATTCATGCATTCCACTATCTTAATGTAACCAACCAAGATGTATAATATATAATGTCAGCAACATGTATGTATGTAACTGTCAGCGCCCAGATGCCCCATGGGAAGGTGCGCGTTATAAATGCCAAAATAAATAAATAACAAAATAAATTGAAAAATGCTTTGCAAATCAGGTATGTTCTCTTCTCGATGGATTACTAACAGTAGAAACAGGGAACTTTCATTAAAATCCGAGTTTGATGTTATGATGTGATTCTGTGGAAAACACTATGCATCAGTATGCCATTGTTTTAACTTAGCTGCGACAACTGGAATCGCCTACATGTGATCATTTAAGTGCATACTTCTCAATTGAACAGACTACAATGTTGCTCCATCTATAATAACATATAAAGCGTGTATACCATAGGCTATCTTACCTCTTAACCCACTCAAGGAAAAACAACTCTACACCACGTTCTCTCGCCAAGAAGAAATTAGATGGCTGCGGGGTGCGCAAGGGGGGATCTTGGATCGTGTTATGCCGAATTCTGGGTCCATGAGATAAAAGGAAGTGTTTATCCTGTAAACGAAGAGCGTTACAGTGGAAGGCACAACGTCATATAGATATTATTGGTTATTTATAACGCGCTTAATACCCAGAGGATTCTAAGCGTGGACCCGGGGATCGAACCTGTGTTGCTCCATGTCGTCTTGCTTCCAAGGTGAACAGGTTGCCCCTGGGCTATCCTCCCGATTCATCACATGGGGCCTCATTAGGACCCTGGCGGAGAGGGTGTTACGCCAGCGTAGTGCATGGCGTACCTCTCCGCCATACTACGAGTTCCCGTAGCGCCATGGAGGTTTTCTCCGCCTGGTTTTACCAGCCGGAGAAAACCATGGCGCTACGGGACCTCGTTGTTAATTACGCCACCGTATTTTACGGTGGCGTAATTAACTCCTTCCCCACTCCCATTATACCCTATGGGGCGAAAATGGGAATGGGGAAGGGCAGAATGGGGATTGGGGATTTACCGCTCCGCCGAGGTCGGAATGGGGCGGTAAATCCGCCAACCCCCATGGCGCTATCGGCGGCTTTCCGCCATGCTTCGCGGTGCATTTAGCACCGCGAAGTCCGCCTGGGTCGTAATGAGGCCCATGGTGTAGTATTTAGATGAAGGTAATAAAGTGCTGGTTCCTAACTTGGCACACTTATCCTTCTGGTCAGGTAATACAGGGGTCAAGTCCTAAAAAAGTAAGAGGGGGACTCATCGACAAACAATATCGGAAGTGAAGTCCCCAGAAATTAGCATATCAGGGTGAAATATTCACATTTCATTAAATTGACTTTGCATAACCACCCAAATTGCACAGGACGAATGGTATTTGTCGTTCATACAATCAACACACACAAGCGAGAGAACCGTGGCATACAGTTGTTTTTCCTCGGTCCAACAGCGAGTACCCTCAACTGGAGCACTGGGTACATAGCATTTCATGTCGGGAATGCAGGGCGAGAGAGTGGGTGGGAATGACCAAAGGGATTAGCATGGCCATGTGAGGTCAATGGGTGGATACAAAACCACACAACACACATAGGTTCTGTGTCCCTTCTCAGATCATCCCATCTACCTCCTATCTTGACTCCAATAATATAGTTTCAGTGTCCAGTTGGTGCAAAAAATGCCAGATTCCATCACAACTAAAAGTACCATCACAGGCAATATCATTCCATATTGGGAGGAGAGCTATATTTACGTGCCTTAACAGCTCCATGGAAAATGTTCCTAGTTAAACAAGCTTTCAGAGATAAACCAAAATCATCAGACAAATAGGGAGTGCAGCTGAAATTGGCTTCCTGCCCCACTGACTAGCCAGACCCTAACTGCCACACCTTCAGCCTATCAACTGTTATAACTTCAATAATAATTATCCTTAATTGTTTTAGTTCAAATCTGTACTCTGGCCCACTCTATCTATATAATCTGCCTTCATTTACTCCCCAGATATGTGGATGGAATTCAGGGGTGTAAGAGACACTCAAACTCTGGGGGGATAGGGGATACCGTGGGGACTTTGCTACAGACGAAATCTAAACTGCTATGGGGCTAAGTGCTGAAGCGTTAAAAACCCCTATAGACATGTATATTGTTAGATTTATTTTAAGAAAGAACACCAAATAATGTCTGTTTTAAAAAACACAGATACACTTCAAACAAGTTGTAGGTTTCTCATCTATGGCACACAATGTAGAGATGATTGTCATTTTTTTCAAAACAGAAATAAAGAATGTGTGCAATGCTAACACAAACATTCAAACAATTGAAATCTAACAACAGGGATTTTAAGGAAACAGTTCTCTAAATATCTAAAAATCTCAATGTAGTTGTAGTGAGGAGGTTATGATATTGTGACATTGTTCAACTGATGATTTGGACTTGAAGAATGTGTTATAGAGGGTCACAATAATTGGTTGTCTTTTATGCAAACAGGTTAAACATCAGTGCTTAAATGAGGTTCCTCCAAATGAAGAAATACATTTCAGACATATGTTTCTGCACTGCTGGACTCCTGTAACATTGGGCAGAGGAGGGAGAACCTTATGGCTGCCTAAAAAAATCAATTTTAAATTCAACTATCAAATAATCCAGATGTGATTTTTTTGTTTGTTTTTTAAATATACCTTTGGAGCTATTGCTACACAAATGTCTTTGCAGCCTTATATCACTAACAATACATTGGTGGAGAAAGCCACACTGCCTGTGTCCTATAGCACTAAGATGGCATAGTTGGAAGGAACCCACATAGTGTGATTTCTGTTGCATCGGTGCCACTTTTGGGGGAAGGTCAGAGTCCTAGGGCCCCATAGCACTAACAGGACACTACTGATGGAAGCTTACTCAGAATGTTTGCAATAACAAATGGTGAGTGAGAGGAGATCAATGCAGACCCACCCTCACACCATTCACATGTATACACCATTGATGTTGTGACCAACATTCACAGGCAGCATTAAGAGTGTGGCATGTACTGATCTGCTTATTGATAAAACATCTCACCTATCCATAAAAGTAACCTGATCCACAAGATAGGTTGCAATTCACAATATATATTGGGCCCGATTCATGAAATTATTTGCAAAGAAAATAGAGAATTTGCATGCCAAACGGCGTGTAAAACCCTGTTTGTCAATTCATGGAATGGAATGGGCAGGACTTTTATTGAACTTGTGTGGAGTTTGCCCAGGCTCAGCACGGCTCTGCGAGCCATTGAGCACCTATCATGAGACACCATGCAGAGCGTGAGTGTGACTTGCACAGAGGGCTGGGAAGGGGCGGAACACAGAAAATAGGGAAGAACATGTGAAAAAGTGGGTGTTCCAAGCAACGGCCCACAGGCAATACGCCTCAGGCCCAAAATTGCACCAAATGACACGCATTCATGGAACCACCCGCGCTGCCTCTCAGCATAGTAAATGCCAGGCAAATCCCTCGATCTCTATGCCACCCAAAAGCAGGCGTAAAGACACTTGCGCGTAGGAATCGCAGCATGGAGGTGGGTTTGCATGCCATATTTAGGGGTGTGTGCACGCAACAGGGGTTCTGATCTAACCTAGGGGGTGCGCGTACGCAGTGTAGCTGGGTGCAGGAACAGTTTACTGGGGTTGGGATGTAGAATTTCCGAGTTTTTACTGAGTTTCAATTTTCCATACGCATGTTGTCGGGGTGCCAGCAACAGTTAAGGGGGACCCTGATCAGGGTCCCCGAGAAGCATGCCTGCTCGCGGGGGACCCCACTCACTGTTTAAAGGGTGTGTGTATTTGTTAGGGAGAATTCTCGTAAATTTGCTAATTTACCTTACCTTTTGAGAACCCTAGCAACTTTGCTGGATTTCTATGACTTTTACCTGGAGAGAGTGTGAGCCTTTCTCCCCACTCTTTCAAGTATTTTGATGTGTGTTTTACTTTTGTGTTCTTTGGATATGGAGTTTTAGACAACTCCATAGGCATCATCTTTTTCTTGTGTGTCACACAGCATCCTCAGTACAGTGGCCCAGGGATGTCTTTCAGACTTCCCAAGGTTTCAATACCTCCTCTGGGACTGACTACTGTCTCCCAGTGAATGTAAAGTTAAATTGAATTTGCTAGTCTTTTTAAATTGCTAGACCCAGCACACACTGCCTTACAGCAGAGTGCTGGAGGGAATACCTAGTATTCCCTATGCCTAGAAAACGCATGTAGCTCTCAAAAGCTACCCTTTCCTCTGAGAATGGCTGGTGGAAGAGGTATTACCATGATGTTCCCGACCGCGACCCGTTTAAAAGCTCCAGTTGCTGAAATCCACCAGAGCCATGTTTTCCAAGATGGTGTCTGAGCCCCCTCTGTAAAAACAGGTTCCGGTTGACTTTTATTGCCATTTCTTTTTGGAAAGCTGCTTCTAGTGTTTGTCTCTGGGCAGCAAACCAGGTTTGGTCCCTTTGTTTGTTTGCCTTTGGCGGGCTTCAGTACTGAAGCTCGCCCTCTGGCGCCTGAGTGTCTGGGGTGGACAAGATTTGAGGGAGGTGCCCGAAACTCCCTGTGCTTAGTCTCCTAGGAGACCTGAATGCACTCTGGCATGATTGGCTGGCTGACTGTCCAGCAAGGCCAGCCACCCTGCTGGGTGAATGACAGCTAGGCTGGAATGAATGGGAGAAAACTGTTTAAAAGCAGGTCTCTGGGATGTGGAAGGCAGAGTCGACCACAGGAACGAAAGAACCAAAGACGAGCTGAAGGAAGACAACTGCTGCAACTCCTGGACCATTGGTTTGCCCAATGAAGCCCTGCTGCAGGTCTGAATAGCCTGAAACTCCCTTGCAAGCCACCTGGAAACCATTTCCATACTGGTCAAATTTTCTTCATAGTCCTGTTGAAAACCGGATAGCCAGTGAGAAGGGTACCAGTTTGTGGACTTTAAGGCACTCACACCTTAAACCAACGTTTTGCCAAGCTTGTGGATCCTTTCTCGCTGGTTGCAGGAACCTACCGACGTCCTCCCTCTTGTCCCCACAACTGAGGCCCAGGAAAAACGAGATCTGCAAGAACTGCCAGGAACATTTGCCTCAGCTACAGCTTTGCTTCATACAAAGGTACTGTGCAAACGTGGCTGAGATATCTTCTCTACCGCGGTGAGAGTTTGTGATACTTTCCGTACTTTGGAGTCTTGTTCACTCCTAATCTGACATATACCTCTTTTTCGTGAAAACTACTTATGAGAACATTGGCAAATGTCTGAGCTATCCTATCCAAGACACTGATCCATTAACTTTGGCCCAAGCCTATTGCATTGAATTACCTCTTGTAGTGACTGAAACTATTTGCCCTGCCTGAGAAAGTATTTGTGTTTAATTCTTATAACCTTAGTCTTTTTAACCCCTTTTGAAAGTTACTGAAGTGCCATTTTGCTCCCACTGCAGGGAGCCTAACTTGTTCAGAAACTTATTGGTTTGGTACTGGAATGTATTTTAGTGTGATATTTAGCTGCTTATTACTAATGGAATGTTTTCTAACTAAATGTGTAAATAAATGAATATTGGTTTACCAAGAAACACTGTGATTGCATGTCCTTTGCGTAACACCTTGTGCTCACATCACTCTTGAGATAAGCCTGGCTGCTCAGCCCTGCTACCACAAAACTGTGTAGTACAAACTTATACCAAAGGTGAGATTGTGCTTACACCTGTCGGGGTGGTTATCCCGGGGTCGGCTGAGCCGTCCGCGGACCTCTGGGCTGGGAGGCCCCAACTCCTCCCGTGTTCCCCAAAAATGAGTATGAGACGCACAGAGGAAGCAAGGCGGTTCTGCTGTTTATTAAAACAACGGCAGGGATGGGTCTAGGATCGTACGCGTCCGTCCAGACTCTCAAAATTCGTGGGGCTCGCAGGCCCTTTTTGCCGCAGTATGACGCGCTACTTGCGTCACCTGGGAAAGTTAGCGAAAAAACCTATTGCCACTCTGGATTGGTTCCTCGAGTGGTAGGGTTAGTATAGTATACATATAGAGTGCAATATTAGTGGTTGAGGATGAGTCAGGTGGTATACTTGGGTTGTCCCTTCTATTAGATAGTTGAAAATTGTTACACGAAGACCCCTAATGATTGGCTAATGTTAGTGGAGTCAGTGATGAGTGCCCCCATGTTCTGATTGGTCCTCCCGCGAGCCCCCCAGCCTGGGACCATCGTCGTTCCCAGCTCGCGGTGTACCTGTCACTAGCAACAATGTGTAACTATGTGTTTGTGCAGACAATGTGCGGGTTTGCTCATAGGCCTGAGAGCAGGCCATTCCCATCGCTGTAGGTGTCCATCTAGTCATTTCACTGCTGCAACCTGTGTCCCAGACGTGGGATCCAGGCGACTTCTTCCTCGTGGGTCTGGCACTTTGTCAGGTCGGCTTGGTCACGTGTGGAGAGACCGTAGCTGGGGCGGAATTCTGCACATTTAAAGTTGTATTTTGCTTCTGTGTGCTTGGCTTTGCTTACAGGTGTGACCTTGGCGCCGGCTGGTAGCATACAAGTTGCAACATCGCCCCCTTTGGCTGTGAGCTCTCGCTGGGCTCGTTCTGCGTGATCAGCACTTGTACTCTCGCTCATACAGTGTCCATGGCGGTTCTTGCTTGCGGCTTACTTGGGCCTGGTTCATGGGTGGGGATGTGTAATGCACGGCACCTGTGTTGCGGTTTGACATGGCTTCATAAGCAGTATTACGTCTTCTTTATATTCTCATCACGATGCGAGGGGTGGGAGAAGCGTCAGCAAGCGTATACGCGAGTGCTTTATGCGTCTTGCGTTTCTGCATTACTAAAAAACCTATGTGAAAAATAATAAAGATGCGTGTCAGTGAGTGTATCCGTCACCTACGTCATAGCACTGAATATATTCTTCGTGTAGATTGGTGCGTGAGTGACCAGTGTGCATGGTGGCACGTGTGTTCTTGGCAGTTGGCTAGGTCGTTATGGCATCTCTAACGATGTGGGTGCTTGTTGTTAAGGTCTTAGTCGAGTTCATCCATGCCGCAGGTGTCGGCTTGAGTAGGACAGGCTGGTGGGCATATCCTTATGTTCTTGAACCAGGGTATTTGGTCGTCTGGTAGATAGACGAATTCATCTCGTGGTGGGTGTCTGGGCTGCAATTCTCTAGGCCATGGTCGCGAGGAGATTGATAGTCTTAATTGTGTGTAGTGTTCCCAAAGGGTACTGCTTGTAATTCTGCCTAACAGTATTTAGGCCCAGCGGAACACGCAAAGGTAGCCCGCTGCTTGCGAATAGAGTTATTTTGCACAGTGAATTGAATGAATACACGGCCACGCATTTTTTATTCTGCATGCAGGTTTGCGCAGTGTCCTTCTCGGCACGCACCACTTGCAGGATTTCTGCACATATTTCCCTTAATCAGGCCATTGTGTTTCATACATATGCACTACAGAACACACACTGGTTCATTTACAAGGGTATAAAGAAACAAGTCAGAAATACAATTGTATCAAATATATTCAATATGAAACCCTTTCCGGTCCGGCAGATGACAACTGTGCCTGCTATGGCCCCAGTAGGCAGAGTTTGCCACAGTTGTCATGGAAGCACTGGCACCGGTACTTCAGAATCCCCATTCTCATGGAGTCCTATTGGACTCCATGGGAATGGGCGCTAAGATGATCCGTCGCCTGATATCCTGGACCGCCAGGATTTGTAATGTCCCGGTGGCACCGGGATCTCGGGTGGTGAAAACAGTGTTACAGTCCAGTGGCAACCCGCCGGTAGCACCAGCGGATTACTGCTGGTCTTGTAATGAGTCTGAATGTCTGGTACAAACTGTTTTTAATATGCAATTGTCCATGATGACATCTTGCCTGATATGTTTGCTTTGATTTGCTGTTGAATGTCACAATTTTGTTCAATAAATGGAACCTTATTGTTTCCAAGAAAGATTTGTCTGTGTGTGTGTCTCCTTGGCAGACCGTTCCCACTGTGCTACACATCTGTTAAACCATGAGTGAGGCTTTTTTTGGAATATATTATTAGGGACATCTCCCTTTTGGCAGGTACGTGAAATAACATGATTTACCCAGGATCATCCACGTTGGTTAAGGGACAAAAAATCGAGAATTTGAGCATAGCCTAAAAGTTAGGTACTTGACCCAATATCTTCACTGCTCATTTGTCACAAATATGTGTTGAAGTTTGATTTTGTGTACATTAAAAAAACTAACTTTTATACATATTACTGTTTCTAATCCTACATTTCACAGAGGTGACAACTCCTGTTTGCAAATGTTTGCAAAAGGGACCCCTCTATGCAATTTTAATGGAATCTGCCTGCTTTAACCAGTTGTAGACGTCAGGTGGTTTTCACAGAAATCCTTCCATATTCAACCAGCATAAATTTCCATCTTTGCCTACTATAACTGTTCCCTATTTGGCAGAGGGAACAGTTATAGTAGGCAAAGATGTTAAGTCTGTTCTGCTTTTCAACTTTGCCTGCCAAATCATACAAAATCCTGCAGCACACAAAAAGGGGTGGTACATGCTTTTAGCACCACTTTTTCCACCCCAATGGACTTTAAAAAATTCCCACTATGAGCTTTTCTTTCCTTATCCTGAATGAAAGCCTACACGGTCCAGCATGCAAATTGATAAGAACCTACCAAACAATCACATAGATACACAAAATGAAATTAAAAACATGACACGGTCATGCTTCATACCACTGGTTCTGTATCCCATAATTTATAATTACCCAAAAACCACAGTTAACTAGCTTTTTAAAACTTAACATAATTTTAAGAAACATGTACCACAGCAATGGTCCCTGCCAGTTACCTTTTCCCATCTTTAATCACTTCCTGTTCTAAATAATCTGCTGCTGAGACACATTAAATTATAAGCCCTCACTGGAAGTGCCTGTGTATCTCTGGCTGTTTGTCTTTCTGGGGAGAGAGCAGAGCAGAGCGGTCACATGGGCATTTGCCCCTTTGCCGACTGTTAATTCAACCTCTGATTGAACTTTGTATGTAGTATGTAAATACCACTTTTTAGGTTTAAATATGTGCCTCTTCTATACTTTACCAGCCACATTGTAGCAAATGCTCCTCTCTTGTGTTACTTTCCAGGAATTTATGATTACTCTTCTAACTCTTCTTAGAGGAAAATGTTTATTGGTGGATGGGAACAATCCTCCTGTCTCGCACTTCACCCCCACATCACTGGTGGGATCTCACAGTAAATAATGTCAATTTCCAGCACTGCCCAAACAGCCAGAACCGAGCACATAATACCTTCTAAAAACAACCCACAATACACATGATCTATTCTGTTTGCATACAAACTCTGTTAATAGTTACTCAAACAGTGTGAGGTTGTCAAGTCAGTACTTTATCAGTTTGAATCATAAAATGTTCTGGCAGAGCAGGCTGGGCTTCCACACGCACAGATATATGTTATATCATAGTCGACCCCAAATAGTAAGTGTGCATGGAAAGAAGATCTGAAACTGGTCCATACTTGTCATCCGAGCCATGACATGTTCAGGTAGGGCCTTGGGCTAACAGTGAGGTGCAGCTTGATTCCCAAGGCATTACAAGCAATGGACCCACATCTGGGCATATGCACTTTAAATTACTGAAACTAACAGGCATCGTCTTGGGCCTTTGAGTAGGCATGTGAAAGGCATTTACCAGGCACTGCCATAATTGTACCACCTGAGCATGAGATGTAAACAGCTGGAAACTGGTGCACGCATCTGCGCATATGATGTAATTGCCTGGCAAATGTTTGTTCTCAGGAGGGTTTGTTTTGACAGGTAGGGGCAGGGAGGTAGTGGGAATGCCATAGGGATGAAAATGGCAATGGGTAGTCAATGAAGTTATAAATGACCAAACACACATATAGGCTGTGTGTCCCACCTCACATCCCATCTCCATCCTATCTGTGTTACAATCCAAGTCAGTGGTCGAAGTGTATGAAAAGAAGTAGTGGATCTATGTTCCCTGCTAGCCTGCACCCACTCCCCACAAACCCCATCACCACACCGCCTTCCACACACAATACACACCCCCAAACACATGCACCTGCTGTTTAAGCGAACATTCAGTGTAGTGCACTGAAAGTGCAAGTTTCAACTTCTTCCTACACTGTTTTTTTAAAACGAAACCATTCCAGAACGGTTTCGGTTTAAAATCAAAGTATAGGAGCAGTAAAACGTAATTTAAAAAAGTAGAGGTGCACCGCTCCCAACCGCTCCCGCTCACTTTGACCACTGATCCAAGTGTTCTGGCTTACACCTAACATCCACAAATAAAACAGTATGGATGTAAGTCTCTGAATTGAATATAACCACCAGCATTGCTTTCAACCTTCCAGGACATTGTTTGCAAATCAACCTTTGCCCTGACACTTATGTGAGCAACCCTGCTCAAACTGCTAGTCCACAAGTCCTGAAGGAGCCTAACGCTACTTGTGTTGCAGTGCTGAAGAGACATGGCCTGGCAACTGAGATGGAGCTGCACATTTGGTGGTAGAACCAAGGCTCATTTGCTAATGGCTTATTCCCTTCGGTAATGGCAGAGACATACCAAAGGATTATGGCATGGAAGGCTGCCAGAGCAGTGATAGTAGTAATGTTTAATTCAAAGCTTTTGCTTCTATCACTTTTTGTTTTTACTACACTCTCCCCTACAGAATTAAATCTTTTTTATTATCAACCTTTTTTTTGCACATATACTTAACTAGTAAATTCAGCAGAATATACACCTTCAATGTAATTTGTAAGGACCCTCAATATTGTTAGATACAGTTAACCATTTTATTTAGCATGTTTGATGGGAATAACTGTTCTATGCCCATAAAACTAAACATATTTCAAATTACAGAAATAAACTTGTGATTTTACATTCGAAGAAAAGCTACCTTGCAACTGAGATTTTGAAAATGTAAGTAAGATGAAAAACAAAGATCCTGCTTGATATGTATTCTAGGCAGCCTTCTGGAGAAAGTGTGCTGCCATACTTTGAGGTGTGAATTGCCCTCCATTTCCCTGGTCATTTGTGCTGTCAGGGCTGTGGTGAATAAATCATTAATCCAGGCCAGCAATCAAGGGGGTAATTCATGGATTATTTGCGCCAAAAAAAACGGGATTTGTGTGCCATTCTGCCCTCAAATCCCTTGTTTAACAAATGGGGATTTGCGGGCAGAATGGCGTACAAATCCTGTTTTTTTTGGCGCAAATAATCCATGAATTACCCTCCAAATATGGCCAGGGCTCTTGCAGTGCAGTCCTTCAGAAGTTGCTGCTGCATGTTTAGAGCAAACTCCTTCTTGCCTGCCCTGACTCACCCTAACCCTCCCAGTTTAGCACCACTGGAAAGGGCTCCTTTCGAGGGGGGGGGGTAGGTAGTGGTCTTGGGAGTCTTACCCCCCCCCCCCCCCGGCTGGACCAGGGCTTGCTGTGCACTATGCAAGCAGGTGTAGGAACGCAATAGGTTGGTAAGTATGCATGTACTGTAAAATGGCTGCTTGTCCTTTTTTCTCAACATCAGCATGTGCGTTTAAGGTGCTCCTTTCTTGCTGGGCTGCATTAGCTGGTGGCTAAGTGATGAGGAATGCACTTTCCGGGCATTGGTGTTAATAACGGGCTATATCTCCCCCACCCACGTAAATGGAACTCATGAAGTTTCAACTGCCCTGTCTTTACCCCACTGATACAGTCCCATGAGCTCTGAGAAACCTTTTGAGTTCTTTTTGAAAATTAGAGTGTTTATCCGTTTTAAAAATGAAGACGGAGTCGTGTAGTAACCACAGAGAAATCTATATTTAGTTTTGCGCTGAATATCCAGATGTTAAAGAGATAAACTGCTGTAGATGAAAAGGAACCTCCGGCTCCTGTTTCTGGCAGCAGCTCACGTGAACATCATATGTAACCTTAGTAGGCAGCACCACCCGCTGCTCCTCCTGCCTTGCCAGTACTGCCACGGGGAACCATGGATATGCAGGTGGCGCTACTGCGTGTCTGGGATGGCACGCATTGTTCTCTTACACTCCTAAACAGGGCAGTGGCTGGCATAGGGAGGGTGCTGGTGACTAACAGCAGGGCATCCCTAGCTGCAATACCCTCCTCCCAAGAAAGAGAGATTTAATGTAGGCAGCAATCGCGGATTTCCCCGGCTCGTAGTCAGACAAAAGAAATGAAAAAATGGGTTAAAATGCTGACAAACAAACACTAGGAGATGCACTAGGGTAGGGACTGTGTTGTGCAGAATTACAGGGAAATTAACACATAACATTTTCCTAAAGTTCCTAAAGTTCGTATTTTTCACATTTTTCAAATACCCTACACAAACTGAAATATTATGTGTTGATAAAGGTTTAGCAGCGAACCAAGCCCTGACAACGTTTCGCTCGTTATTCAAGCATACTGAATCTTTCGATGCTCACAAACAGTGGACAGTGGACAGGAGCAATGCTTTCTAACCCGAAAAACAACATTGGCAATGCCAACAGTTTGGGATTTTGTGTAGGTATGGGAAGGCACTTGCCAGGCACTCATATAGTGGTATTAACTGGCTTTTGATGGTAACAGGTGCAAAATGGTGTGAGAACATTGGAATCTATTAGCAGTGCCTGGCAAAAACCTAATGCTAATACACAAGCCTAAACTGTTGGCTTTGACAATGTTTGTTTATCTTTTCTATCTGGATCACTCTCTTTCCTAGACGTTATGTGCTCTTCGGTTACCAGACATTTGGTCGAAAAATATTGGTCGACCAGAAAAATGGTCACCAATTTGGTCGAAAACCAAATGGTGGTTTTTTTTTTTTTTTATTTTCACCTTTTTTTTTTTTTTTTGGGGGGGTCCCCCCCAACCCCCTTTTTTTTCTAAAAACCCATTTTTGTAAAAAACGAAAACCCGAAAAATAAATATATAATAAAAAAAAAAAAATTCGACCACTCGATTAAAATATAAGCATTATCTTCTGGAGTGGTGCAGTACCACTGACAACATACAGAGGTCCTCAGAAATCATATCTGAGAGGACATCTTAATGTTGTCAGTGGTACTGCACCTCTCCCAAAAATATTGCCATACAGAGGTCCTCATAAGAAATCCGAGAGGAACTCTGTATGTTGTCAGTGGTACTGCAGATGCCCAAAATATAATGCTTGTAAGGCAATGTAATGTTCAGATCCCAAAGTTTTCATATCTGCCTTACGCTTAAATTGTTTGTTTGTTTGTTTTATTCACTTATAATGTGCACCAAACCCAAGGGTAACCGGGCCCAGCAGTACAGAATATGCAAAGCTTTCAGTTACAGGTTACAAATAATAAGCTTTGTGCTCTGAGTGTGTTGTCATGCTGTTGCTTCATCCTCACCTTATACTGTGACTCTTTCTGCCTTTGTTCTGTCATTCCTTCCCCCTTTGCGCTGTGACTCCTTCCCACCTTGCACAGTTGCTCCTTCCCACCTTCTGCTGTCGCTCCTTCCCACCTTGCAATGTTGCTCCTTCCCACCATGTGCTATCACACCCCCCAATTGCACTCCTTCCTTCAAATGTTGCACAATGCTCCTGTGTAATGTTGCTGGTCTAGCTTTCAACGATTGGATTGTTTTATTCTACCTCATGTTGCCATTTATTTCTTATTCCTCCCTTTGCAGTCCCCCCTCACCATCAGCACTGCCCTCCATTCCCTCACATGCTGTTATTTCTCCTTCCCTCTACTGCCATTCCTCATTCCCTCTCTGCATGATAAATGTAAAATGCAATAAATGACAAATGCAAAAACTATTAGCATTGCCGATGCTTGTTTCCACTTGTCAGTGCAGCATTCTATGACAGCAGCATTAACTAAAGTGCACAAATGGCTTTTCACAGGCATCCTAGTGCCATTCGCCCAAAGAATATGCTCTTAATGTGTGGGCTGGGGCATGCAATGAGAGTGGCAAATGCATTTTGGATCACTTGTCTGTTTTTCCGGGTGCCTCACATTCCCAGTCCAAAGCCAGGCAAAAATAAGTCCAATGCAGGAAGGGATCTAAATAGACAGATGGATAGAAAACACACAATGGGAGGTTACATTGATATCAGTACATAGAACATGTCACTGTTCCTTGGTTGTGTACTTGTTTTGGTGGACTCAAGGTTCATATGCTCAAGACCGCTGTTACAAAAAGTGCTGGACAAGGGTCACATTTCGTTCAGTACATTTTGAAAATAAGGATGGACGCAAGGTTTTCTCAAAATGGGGGTCAACTAGGCCATTGAGAAAAGGGCAACAATGTTTATATGTTTGAATGGATTGATACAGTCAAAGGTAAGGGCCCAGCTTATTGATGTAATATTTTATGATAGGGTATTAAAGGAGGAGAATGTGTGAACTGCCCTGTTAGGACTATGAGTTAATTGAAACATGTATAAGTGCTTGGCATGTGTCCTGCAAGTGTCCTAATGAAACGGGCGCATTTGAGGTGCTAGGCTCTACCTAGCAGAGGACTGAATGTTTCAGAACGCTAACTCTACCCAAAAGGGCGTTGAGTAGGAATGTCTCTATAAACTGAGAGTTGATAAAGAATGATGTCTATTCCAATCAAGGGGCAGATTGTCACAATCTTATTTTGGAACAATGCAGTTTGGAAAATAATGTAACAGACATTGGGGCTCATCATAAGTTTGGTGGTATCTCGGCAGTAAATGCACTGAGATAGCACCAAACTGTAGTATTCTTATCACCACTTGGTGCTGCGGTATTAGCGCTGGATTACAAGTGGCGGTAGGTGGTGCTAATCTCCATTAATTGGAATCGATAGGGCTGCATGTGGGATTTTGGTGGTATTATGACCAGCGGTAATTCTGCTGTTGGTAATACTGCTGAATTTGCCAATTTTGGGCAGTAGTGTGGTGAAAATACCTCCAACTTTTTGCTGGAGGTTTTTCCTCCACCTTAACCCCAAACTCATAATTGGGTGGTGCGGCAATGTAGCAGTAATGCAGCAGTATTATAATGCGGCCCAGTGTTCTTTCTTCTCAAAGAATTCTCAAATAATTCCTGGATTTGACTTTCCTGTTTCCCATGGGATTTAGTCAACTGATGAAATATGAAATGAGGGGTTTACTTTTTTGCTTATTATTAGGGTATTTATTTAGGGTGCCCTTAGCTTTGAGAACCATAGGAGCGCTCTGCAATCATAGGGTGGGGAGAACAAGTTGAGGGGAGCAAAGGAACCAGAGAGTAAGTAGCTAATAAACGGCATGGGTAGATTGGAAATTTGTCATCAAGAGATCTGTAAGCAACCAGGGCAGAAAACAGTAGGGAGCAGATCACCTAGTGTCAGGTAGGGTGGGGAGTTGAGGGTTTGTGGAACCGTTTTAGGGAGGAGTCACTCCTTGAAGAGGAGATCCTTGAGCTCCTTCCTGAACTGCAGAAGTGAGGGGACACATCTAATGTTTAGAGGGAGGAGGTTCCAGAGTCTTGGGGCATAGATAGAAAAGGCCCATCTACTTGTTCTTCCTTCCTGCATTTGCAGAGTTCAAGTCTGCACAGTCCTTAATTCTGGCGGATCGTACGCCTCCAGATATGCTAAGATCCAGGGAAATTGCCTATCTCTCCCACATAAGCAACAACATTTCACATAATCTACAGACCATCCAAATCAAATATGGAATTCATGAAATAGTTCACAAGAATCACCAGCACACCCTTAATCTACTACCCACGGAACATCTTTGTTGGCTATCTCAACCTACCTGGTTTTCAAGCTACATATAAGACCAAAGATGCATTTTACAGCATTATTGACTCCATGCACATCAAACAACTCATTTGTGAGCCCATCCACATCACTAATAAAAAGTTAAACTGGAAACTGCAAGCACCTGAAGCCACTGAATACTTTGTACCTCTCCCACCGGTCATGGAACTGCCATACTATAAAAGCGCCAAATCATGCAAACCAAACTTCATAGCCAAATAAAACATCCAGCTCAACATATTATACCTTCAAGAACTTCTAGATAGCCATAATGCAATACACCCTATTTCCCTATTTACCTGGTGGATACATTGAACCCATGAACAGTCATCAATATCTAATGCAGAAAATAAACAGAAACATAATCTATTAAACATCATAAACACGTATGCACTTGGGTAACAACAGCACTGCACACCAAACAATTAATGCATCATGGTGCACACACAATCTTTCAGATAACAAATGTACCATTGGCAGGTGAGGGAAATTATGGAATACATCCCAGCAACAAGAAGATCGTTTAGCTTTCAGATCCCTCTCAACAATTTACAGGACCCTAGTCCCCTTATCAAATTCAACCTATATCCAGCAACCACAGCAAAATCATCAATCAACAGAAAATCATGATTTCATGCTTCAAGGCTGTCAAATACTATGTGAACCCAGATGCCAACACATTTCAATACATAAAAAAGGAACACCACCAATACATTAAACTTGGACATAATCAACACCAGAGCCTAAAATGCAACGTTCTCCTTCTGTCATATTTTCATCTAATCC
Organism: Ambystoma mexicanum; assembly: GCF_040938575.1. Lineage (NCBI taxonomy): Eukaryota > Metazoa > Chordata > Amphibia > Caudata > Ambystomatidae > Ambystoma > Ambystoma mexicanum. Next base: position 565,490,883 of record NC_090930.1, on the reverse strand, counting down.
ATAAACAGCTCAACTTCGAGGCCAGAAATGCAGAAGACCTGTTAATCATCATGGCTGCTGTTTTGTAGTGGATATCCTGTTTTTTTCAATAGTAAAATACATCTCAAATGAAGTACTCACACCACTCCTATGGATCATCAATACTTCCTTATTATAGGGCATGATCCCAAACAACCTGAAATCAGCCAGATTCTCCCATTACTCAAGAACATAACAATTGATCAGAAAACCTAACTGACAAATTACTTATCCTACATCTATTCCTCGTTGAAAAATCAGTGAGAAAAGAAACTGTCCCTCCAGCTATGTGAGAAGGTCCCCGAACATTGTCTAATGGGAGATTAACAAAATTGCTACAAACCATATGCATTACAGAGACATCCACAATCCAAGTAATTGATCATTCCCTACATATCTTTCAAAATAAGGTGTCTTTTTCCTGGCCCTGTGCAACCTTTCTGAAAATTATATTTTTCTGAATTTGAAGTAGTCTCTAGGTGATGTAAGATTACTAGCCACATCCCAGAGTCAAAGTTCTTCAAAGTATTAAAAAAACAACCAGTTCTTGTCAGTCTGCACTTCTGTGTCATATGTGACTACCATGAATGTGTCACTTTATATTAATAAATGATCAAACTTCTGTAATTAATTATTGTATGATAGTGGATCAGTACATTATTCTAATCTTCAAACAAAAATAATTTCTCACTTGTTGAATAAATGCCCACAATTTCTTTAGCAAAATACACACCCTCACGGTTGATCTAATAAGTACAGAATAATCAGCATGTATCAATGCATCATTGTTATACATTGTGGTACTTTTTTCTATCTTTTTTTGACATAATGGGCCTCATCAGGGGTTGGGCGGTGCAGTAGAAATGTGGCGGTAATGCTATTACTGCTGCATTACCGCACTGCCCAATCCGGAGTTTAGGGGAAACTCAGAGGATTCACCTCCATCTCTGAGCTGGAGGTGAATGCACCAACTTTCCACCCATTTTTAGTGCAATCACTGTGGCGCAATTAAAGCTGCGGTAATTAGACCAAAAATGACCCATTGAGTCATATGGCCTCAAAATAAATGGTGACTTACACCGCCACCACAACTTTGGATCTGGCGCTAATACCGCTGGGCCAAGTTGCAGTAACAGTAATTGCACTGGGCGGTATCCTGGCAGATATACCGCCGGGATACCACCCAACTTCTGATGAGGCCCAATCCATTTTAGATAGATGTTTCCTTAACATACAATTGATTTAGCCAGCTTTCTTTATGCATGGTGGAGGGAGTGTTTTGAAACATTGCCTTTGGATAAGCATTATTGATTTATTTGTTTAATACTCATTTTAATATTATTGTTATTATTAGTGAAAGTTGAACATTGAAATTGATATCCAGAGCAGAGCAGTGTTGGCAGTGGGCTGTTAAGATTCAGGTGTGCTGGGAAGAGATATGGAGCAGAGCCGTTGCAAGTCATTTGTTTATTAAACCCCTTTGTATCTGTGATCAGAGCGGGGCTGGCAGCAGGCATTATGCTGCTACTGCTATCACGCTGACTCCCCGACGCGTTGTTAGTTTTTAATGGCTCTTTGGTTGGTGTTCAGGAGTTGGTGTGGTGTGTTTAACTAGTGAATATAGTTTGAATTGGCAGAAGAAGTTGGTTGGAGGAGGGTTTGTGCCTGAACTGGAGCGAAGTTCACTGGTTGAGTTGTTTCAGCCATTGGAGGAGGCTCAGCCGTGAGGTTCAACCAGTCTGCTGTGTGCCTGAATTGGATAAAAGTTCACCAGTGATATTTCACCGGCTGCTGTATTAACCTGTTTGTAAACTCTTTGGCCAAGTGGACAGAGGTGTTGGATTTCGGAGCCCACAGAAGACATTAGCAGTCAATAGCTTTGTCAGCTTTAATTGACTGTGTGCTGCTCTGACCAGGGTTGCGATGACCAAGGTGAGCTTGCTATTGCCTACTTGTACTGCCTGCTCTTGGCTTTGCTATTGGCTCTATTACCACGTGCATCCTGATATATACATATATTCATATACTGCGCCATCTGTTGCCTGCTCTGGGTGGCTCCCGCTGTTATTTTTCTGCTGGGCTTACTTTGATTTATGAAATAGCCATACGAAGGGCTAGTCTAGGCATGGGCAAAAGGAAAGCTACCCATAGCCCACCCTTGCTCATTGGGGGCAAGTTTGGTAATCTCTCTCGAAGAAGCTGAAGGGCAAGAGGGGCAAAATGCCTCACCTCTTCCTGGATCGCTACCTGAAAAAGGTGGCCAGGAAATTGGATGAGAAAACAAAGGCAGCCTCATTGGCAAGATCTACGACTATCAGTGTTCTCCCGACAGGACTTCATTCTTAGATGCCTTTGCCTGCCGAAAGGGGGCTAAAGAATCTGTGTGCTTTTGGTATAGCTAAAGGCTCAAAACCCTGTTCTTATCCAGGGGCTACTGGTGTGGATCACTGTGAAGCAACTGCCTGCAGGGTTCTAGTTTAATACACTCTTAGAATAGCTCAATAATTTCCCCTCATGCTCTGACTCTCACCTAACTGGCACCCATGATGTTTAAATTGTACTAGCAACAAGGAGGCTGATGGCAGCCTGGTTGATTTTACCCATAGGAACACTGCTTCTGATTCAAAACGAGCCAATGAAGCCATTCATTCTGAATTAAGCAGAAATAATCATGACTGAGGTAGAAAGCACCATGTATCAATCTAAACAATCTGAGTATACTTGTCAGTGCTCAAATCACAGCCAAATGACGAACAACTCACCATTTATCTAGGTGTAACTAATGAAATTGAACATGGCCTTAAACATGAAAATAAACATGAAAATAAAACTTGTAGCTGTAAAAATTATAAACCTCTGTGCCTGTATGTGAGCAGTGAAGCTGGTTCTGGCAAAAAAGTCTTGATTAAAATAATCAGCAAATTTCTACGAGACTTAATAAACAACAACCTGTTGTAACATCCCCCACTGCGCTAGCTGCCTACAACATAGGAGGCGTAACTGTACACCAACTACTTCTCCTCCCACTAGAATACCAAAATGAATTAGAATACTACAAATTATCGGCAGAAGCATGTATGCAGAATTCTGAATCAAATGAAAATCCTCTGGTTTATTGATGTAAGTATGGTTTCTAGCCTCATGCTGGCTTTAAGTCCTAAAAACTAACTAAGAAGACCTGTTTGGAGGAAAACATGTTATTGTTTTCAGTGTCATGATTCCTACCCCCGGGCATCCGGACCAGGTCCATCTGTCCCAGGAGCAGGCATCCAGATACTTGGGAAAAAATCAGCAGCCCTGGCTATGGGCTATCTGGGTACAGTCCTGGCGCCGTAGGCACCAGGCTCATAGAAGGGGTCAGTCCTGGCGCCATAGGCGCCAGGCTCATTTGCTTTCACTTACCTCATGCAGACCATGCTGCTCAGCATTCAAGCCAATGTGAAGTCTGAAGAGGGACTACTTTATTTCAGGGACTATTTTCTTACACGGTGTGGTCTTGGGAACTTCTTACCTCGGACTACTTTGAAGGCTATTTAAACCACACCCAAAGAGCAGCTCACTCTTGGCGTTATTGTGCATCCTGCAGCGTAACGCTCACCATGCCTTCAAGCCAGCATCCAGCCTTCTGCCACGCCTGCCTCGAGTCTGGAGCTCCTAGAAAAAAGGGAGAAAGAAGGTAAAAGGTTAGAACAAGAACAATACTTATTTCCTCACCTGATTCTGGATCCATCGCACCTTCGAATAGGAAGAAAGACGTTATTTGATGCGCGTTGCATCGCCTGCTGCAGCACCGTGCTATACTCACCAGTCTTTGCAGCACCTCCACGATCCACCTCTGTCTTCATCATTTCTTCGCCAAACTCTGGCACCTAAGGGGAATAAAGAACAGCAAGGTGAGCCGAGAGAATAATAAGGCACTATTAGTCACCACAATAGACTTACCTGATTTTACCGCCAGAGGGATTCTTCATCTCCACGGGCCGGTGCAGCCTCCATTCATCTTCGCCGAACTCCGGCACCTAAGGGGAACAAAAGGAGAGCCAGGTGAGCCAAAAGAACAAACCAAGGGAATCTCTTTCACCATAATAGACTTACCTGATTTTACCGCCGGAGGTATTATTCCTCCAAACACCCTCATTTCTCGCTCTGCACCTGTAATAAGGGAGAAAGCAACAGATTACATACAGGTGTCATTTACCAGACAGTGTTGGATAATACAGACTCTTACCTGAACTTTACCAGCCGCATGAGGCAATCTTCTCTAGGGTCAAGCTGCAAGCTGCAAGAAATCGGACAAGAGTGAAAGTCAGACATTTTGAACTCTTACGAACTATATACTTACAGATCTTTGCCAGGAACCTCAGAGTCCATATTGTTCTGGAACTCTCCAATTCCTTCGGACCAGTGAAGTAACTGGTTATCCACGCGCCCCTGCATTCTACGCAGGATGGAGAACTCATCCTTTAAAAACCTAAGGTGAGAATATAAAAAGAGACATCGGAGGTGATTAGAGGGGAGAACAGTGGGGGGGTTATCACTCAAATCCACAGGTGGCTAATTCCCTTTCCCCACTTTCAGGAGAATACTTCTTCTGGTCAAGCAGATGAGATTAGGCGGGCCAGTCCAGTCTGTCATCTCTGCACTACGCGTCACATGGGTGGAAACCGCAGCTTTCCAGTTCCGATCGACGCCCCTGTGGCAGCCAGGTGAGCGTAACAGAACGCAAAGCCAACCCACAAAATCCCACCCAGGCCTTATGGAGACCTCAGAAACTGACCAACTGGCCCAATTACTAGGGGAACTAAGGGCTGAAGTACATTCTGCCCGCCAAGAAACTAATGCGCTCAGGAGAGAACTGATTTTGTCAAAGGAACAAACTGATGACCTTGGTAGGCAATTGCTGCAAAGCCAGGCTGGACAAACACCTCTGCCTGGACAAGAGGGAAACCCAACTCCTGTTTCATCAAGCAACCCTGTGCAAGTAATCCTACCAGGAACTATTCCTTTAGCTCCGCCCGAACACTTTGCTGGGGACCCCAAAAGGTTTGCCGTGTTTATGAATCAATTACGCCTGAACTTTTTATGCGGACAAGAGGAAAACAGAGTCTGATCTGGGAAACGACCACGCCCGACAAGCATAGAGGTCCGCTTGCTGAGCTTAAAGAAGGACATTCAGACCTCGCACCTAATCGTGCCAATGGTCCTCATTGATCCTAGGCAGCCATCATGTATGCACGCAGTAAGAGCGCACACAGATAGCGGGGCCATAGGAAACTATATGGATCAAGAACTGGCTTCAAGGATGAACCTATCTCTTTGCAAAAGAACCACTACAGATGTCATCACTACCGTCAATGGAAATGAAATTGCCTCTGGGCCAGTAACTCATTCCACTACAGAGATGACACTGTTGGGTCAAGATGGGCATCGAGAAAGCATTGTGTTTGACTTAATCAAGGCTCCACAATTCCAAATAATTCTGGGAATGCCATGGTTGGAAACACATAATCCTTGTATAGTATGGCGAGAGAAGAGAATGACCTTTCCAGATTGTACACACACCTGTTACCAAAAGAAAACCTTGAACAAGGGCCTGGCCACAGTCACTAACCCACCTGTTCAGTTACCTCAGGAATATCAAGAATATCTGGATGTTTTTCAGAAAGAACAGGCAAACACGTTACCACCTCACAGATCTTACGATTGTCAGATCGATCTTGTACCCGGTGCACAACCCCCATGCAGCAGGATCTACGCCCTTACGGAGCCTGAAAACCTTCACCTACGACAATATCTGGATCAATACCTTGCTAATGGCTCCATTCAACCAGCAAAGTCTCCTGCATCCTCAGCTCTGTTCTTCGTACCTAAAAAGGAAGGTGACCTTAGAACATGTGTAGATTACCACGCATTAAACCAAATTATGGTAAAAAACCGATACCCTTTGCCTCTGATCCCGAATTACGGGACCAAGTTAAGGATGCTTGTATCTATACTAAGTTAGATCTCCGATGGGCATATCATCTGGTACGCGTGAAGAAAGGCGATGAATGGAAGACTGCCTTTCGCACCAAGTATGGATTATTCGAATATCAGGTGATGCCTTTCGGGTTGTGCAATGCACTGGCAGCCTTCCAGTATTTTATGAACAATGTTTTTTGCGAACTCATTGACATCTGTGTGTTGTTTACATAGACGACATTCTAGTGTACTCCTCCTCAAGATCAGACCATGTTAAGCACGTTCGAGCAGTCCTTGAAAAATTATGCCAACACAAGTTGTATGCAAAGTTGGAAAAATGTGTCTTTCATTCCACAGAAGTTGAATTTCTAGGATTTATCCTGACCCCAAAAGGAGTTCGAATGGACTCTCGAAAAGTGGATGCCATTCTCAAATGGCCATCACCCAGTTCAGTTAAAGGAGTTCAAAGCATGCTTGGCTTTGCTAATTTCTACCGGAGATTTATCCCTGAATTCTCTCATATTGTAAATCCCATCACAGCACTTTTGAAAAAGAACAAGCGCTTCTTGTGGACTGAAGAAGCTGAAAAAGCCTTCCAAGATCTAAAACTGAAATTCACGTCTGCACCTGTTTTAAAGCATCCTCGCCCGAGCTTCCATACATAGTTGAAACGGATGCATCCTGTTTAGCCATGGGAGCTGTCCTGTCTCAGAAGGATCCGGAAACCGGCCAACTTCATCCAGTAGCATTCTGTTCAAGAAAATTCTCGGCACCCGAATTAAACTATGCAGTTACCGATAAAGAGTTATTGGTCATCAAATCTGTTTTCAAGGCTTGGCGGCATTATCTTCTCCGTGCCAGGCATACCATCACTGTAATCACCAATCACAGGAATTTGCAATATTTGAAGACAGCCAAGGCCCAATCATCACGTCAACTTAGATGGGCATTATTCTTTGCAGAATTAGATTTTGTGATCACTTACCGACCAGGTTGTAAAAATGGCAAGACCGATGCCCTATCCCGAATAGGAATGGGAGAAGCATACTCGAACCCCGGAACCTGTACCTATAATTTCAGAAGATAGAATCCTTGGCATAACTACTCTACAAACTCTAGAAGACATTAATTCAAAAATCAAGCAATGTTTTAATCCAGCAGTCCTACAGCACCAGGTAAAGAAAGGCCAAGATTCTTCAGTTATCAATGAGCTACCGTACTATCAAAGTCATTTATTCATACCATACAAGGAGCTACAGGAATTAGTCATCTCCAACTATCATGATGCGCAGATTGAAGGACATCCAGAGGTCGCAAAAACTGAAGCTAAAATTAAGAGGCAATTTTGGTGGCCCACCTGGCGAAAAGACGTTAAATCATTTGTGATCTTGTGGGATCTGTGCCCAAAACAAAAGCCAGAAGAAGAAACCAACTGGTCTTTTACAACCTTTGGATGTTCCACCTACGCCAATGCACACTTTGTCTCTTGACTTCATTACTGATCTGCCTCCATGTAGTGGATTTAACACCATTCTAGTTGTAGTAGATCTTTTTTCCAAGATGGCCCACTTTTTCCTTTAAAGGGATTACTGTCCGCTGCAATTTTAGCCAAGGAATTTCTTGAAAATATTGTTCGACTACATGGATTCACTTTCGTATTGGTCTCAGACCGAGGTAGCCAATTGATCTCACAATTTTGGAAGAAATGCTGCCAACTGGCGCAAATCGACGTGAGGTTATCTACCAGTCACCATCCCCAAACCGATGGTCAAACAGAGAGGACTAACCAGACTCTTGAACAATACCTACGTTGCATGCTACACCAAACCGAAGGGAATTGGAAGGATATTTTGTGGATTTCTGAATACGCATACAACAATTCTGTAGACTCAGGAACTGGACAAAGCCCCTTTTTTACCATGTATGGGCATCACCCTCGAACTTCTGAACTCGATTTGCCCCAACACCTAGAAATGCCCGCGGCCAATCATTTGCACTCTACTATTACACACACCTTCAAGGAAGCAACATAGCATTTAAAAAGGGCAAAAGAGAAATATAAAAGAAATGCTGACCAACATAGGAGTGATGCTCCACAATACCAGATTGGGGATCAAGTCTGGCTGGCTACTAAACACATACCCCTGAAAGGAACTCGGACCTTTAACCCTAGATATTTGGGACCTTACACCATTAAGGCCATCATCAACCTGGTGGCCGTTAAATTGGAACTACCTTCTAACATGCGAATTCACCCCGTCTTTCATGTTTCACTCCTGAAACCAGTCCAACCCGGGACAAGATTAACCAATCCACCTGATCCTATCCTAATTGATGGGGAACCCGAATTTGAAGTAAAAAATATCCTGGACTCTAAGACAGTTAACTCAAGACTTTTTTATTTAATTGACTGGAAAGGTTATGGACCACAAGAAAGATCCTGGGAACCTAGTGACCACGTTCATGCACCCCGACTGGTGAAAAAATTCCATCGGGACTTCCCAGACAAACCAGGGCCAAGAGGAAGAACGACCTTGGGAAGGGCCTTGGGGGGGAGTGCTGTCATGATTCCTACCCCCGTGCATCCGGACCAGGTTCATCTGACCCAGGAGCAGGCATCCAGATACTTGGGAAAAACCCAGCAGCCCCGGCTAGGGGCTATCTGGGTACAGTCCTGGTACTGTAGGCGCCAGGCTCATAGAAGGGGTCAGTCCTGGTGCCATAGGTGCCAGGCTCATTTGCTTTCACTTACCTCATGCAGACCATGCTGCTCAGCATTCAAGCCAACGTGATGTCTGAAGGGGGACTACTTTATTTCATTGACTATTTTCTTACTCGGGTGTGGTCTTGGGAACTTCTTACCTCGGACTACTTTGAAGGCTATTTAAACCACGCCCGAAGAGCAGCTCACGCTTCGCGTTATTCTGCATCCTGCAGCGTAACGCTCACCGTGCCTGCAAGCCAGCATCCAGTCTTCTGCCATGCCCGCCTCGAGTCTGGATCTCCTAGAAAAAAGGGAGAAAGAAGGAAAAAGGTTTTAACAAGAACAATACTTATTTCCTCCCTGAATCTGGATCCATTGCACCTTTGAATCGGAAGAAAGACGTTATTTGATGCGCGTCGCATCGCCAGCTGCAGCGCAGCGCTATACTCACCAGTCTTCGCAGCACCTCCACGATCCACCTCTGTCTTCATCATTTCTTCACCAAAATCTGGCACCTAAGGGGAATAAAGAACAGCAAGGTGAGCCGAGAGAATAATAAGGCAATATTAGTCACAAAAATAGAATTACCTCATTTTACCGCCAGAGGTATTCTTCATCTCCACGGGCCGGCGCAGCCTCCATTCATCTTCGCCGAACTCCGGCACCTAAGGGGAACAAAAGGAGAGCCAGGTGAGCCGAAAGAACAAACCAAGGGAATCTCTTTCACTATAATAGACTTACCTGATTTTACCGCCGGAAGTATTATTCCTCAAAACGCCATCATTTCTCACTCTGCACCTGTAATAAGGGAGAAAGCAACAGATTACATACAGGTGTCATTTACCAGACAGTGTTGGATAATACAGACTCTTACCTGAAATTTACCAGCCGCACGAGGCAATCTTCTCTAGGGTCAAGCTGCAAGCTGCAAGGAATCGGACAAGAGTGAAAGTCAGACATTTTGAACTCTTACAAACTATATACTTACGGCTCCTCGCCAGGAACCTCAGAGTCAATATTGTTCTGGAACTCTCCAATTCCTTCGGACCAGTGAAGTAACTGGTTATCCATGCGCCCCTGCATTCTACGCAGGATGGAGAGCTCATCCTTTAAAAACCTAAGGTGAGAATATAAAAAGAGACATCGGGGCAGATTAGAGGGGAGAACAGTGTGGGGGTTATCACTCAAATTCATGGGTGGCTAATTCCCTTTCTCCACTTTCAGGAGAATACTTCTTCGGGTCAAGCAGACCAGATTAGGTGGGCCAGTCCAGTCTGTCATCTCTGCACTACGCGTCACGTGGGTGGAAACTGCAGCTGTCCAGTTCCGATCGATGCCCCTGTGGGAGCCAGGTGACCGCAACATTCAGAGACCACCTAGAGTTAATACCAGTTAAAGGTCAACCCATTTTCAAAACATTAGGAAACAAACCATGCTGTAATACACTTGGCAGCATTGGAAATGTAAATCTCTGGCAACATTTTTACTACACAGAACAAACTCAAAACATGTGTCAGTCTTCAGATCTAACCTATGCTAACATTTAAAAAAACATTAGAACAGGTCTGCTTACTGAAGATGCCCAATTCATCTTAACATCTAGAGTAGTTCATGAGATGTATGTACAAAAGACATCTGCCCCTGATGCCATAGAACAATTAAATCAACAAAATATAAAATGTATGTGCATATTGCCAACAATTGAAAGCTGTAGCCAATTCAACGATACATTGTTGCAAAACGAAATGCAACCCATAGTGCATATCAGCTACACAGACAAACTCCCTATGTTTTAACAAGCAACAGCATCACCTAATAGCTTATATAAATGTATCTACAACACAGCTGGATTAGAAACACTATTAACTCTGTGTCTAAACTGCAGAGTCATTTTAAAATGTGACCTTGACATAGAACAAGAGTTAGTAATAATAAATCTTTATTGGCACTTAGTTCAATCAAGAACTTTACACAAACATTCAACAATCCATCAAAGTGATATAACATTAATCAACAATGACAAAACAGTCACAATGTCTTAAGATCAAAATAAAATGTATATCGTGCAAGACTTAAAACATAAAATCCATATACATATTTGTGTGTGGACCATCATCTGTACTGGTAGTTGCATAGCATTACATTCACACTCTGTTTATTTATTGATTGTTTTGCCCCCATTAGTTCCTGAAAACAAATATCATGTTTCAGCTTTCTCCATGGGATGCCAAAGGTCACGTCAGAGGCCCGGAAGAGCAGCCTAATGGTCATGTAAAGATGCGATTTAGATGGATTATCAGTACAATCATTTATCATATGGTGGTCGTAAAAATGTATACACATTAAAACATTAAAAAGATAAAACATAATACAACAACACTCAGACTAACAGTGTGTGGAAGGGAGAGGCTTGATTCTTTTCATAGGGCCTCATCATGAGTCTGGCGGTAACCCTTAAATGCGGCGGTAGTGCTATTACCGCTGCATTTAAGGGTCCGCCAGATCATGGCCTTGTGGATTTCTCCCCAGCTCAGAGCTGGGGGAAATCCGTGGCAAAATTGCCGATTTTCGGCACTATTACCGCCGGCGTGAAATCCGCCGGTGGTAACAGTGCACATTTTCCCCATTGGGCCCAATGGGGAATGAGGAATTCCCCAATGGGCCCAATGGGGAAAGGGCACTTACCGTTCCGCCAAACCTGTGATCCGGCGCAAATAGCGCCATTGGGGTTTGGCGGCAGGGCTATTAGCGCCGGCACTAATAGCGCCGGCATTATCGCCCAACTCGTGATGGGGCCCATAGACTTAAGTTCAGATGCCATTTGGAGGTATTAATAAGTGGAATATACATTCAACAGATGCCAATTTGATTATATGCTAAATGGCTGCATTCCATTAAATTAACCTCCCAAACTTCTTTCATTCCTTTATTGTGACCAATAACATACCATTATACGTTATCAATCGCACACACCATCTCTCCATGAGAAGTGTTTATACTAACACAGTTCACTCAGAGCTATCTGGGTAAGGGAATATGATATGATATGATATGATATGGTATTTGTAACGCGCCTATACACAAGTGTTTCAAGGCGCGACGAGGCAGGGAGGGAGGGAAACAAGGGGAAGACAGACAAACGATCCTACTAGGCCAGGTGTCATTCAGATCGCGCAAGTGCAGAGGTAAGGGGAAAAGGAGGAAGTGCAGGGGGAGGAGGTGGGGGGGGAAGTGCAGTACAAGGTAAGTAGCGTAAAAAAATAATAAATAATAAATAATAAATAAAAAGGGCCAGCTGGTGGCAAGTGCGAGGTAAGTGCAGAGCAAGTGCTGGGAAGGGGGCTGTAGGGATACAGTGACAGTCCCACAGTGCAGGGGGAGCCAGGGAGGCAGTGCAAGTGGAGAGTGGCTGGGCCCTGGACCGAGGTTGCTGAGAGTGGCCCAGATGCAGGTTTAGTGCTGAATTCAGTGGGGAGTTAAGCAGGATTAGCAGGGGAGAGGGAGAGAGAAGGCAGAAGCGAAGAGGAAGGTTTTGAGGTGCTTCCGGAACCGGAGATGGTTCTCCTCAAGTTTCAGGGAGGCAGGAAGGCTGTTCCAGAGGGAGGCCCCTGCTGCGGAGAGAGATCTACCCCCAGCTCGTTGCTTCGAGAAGCGGCTGACCATGAGGGAGTTGGAGAAGGATGAGCGAAGGGCTCGTGAAGGAAGATATTTAGGAAGAGAGAGTTGAAGGTATTTAGGTCCCAGGCCCCAGAAGGCCTTGTGGACAATGCAGAGGGTTTTAAACTTAATCCTCGCAGCCACTGGGAGCCAGTGAAGAGATTTCAGTCCTGGAGAGATACGGTCCCTGGGCTTGAGGCCAAGGACAAGTCTCGCAGTTCTGTTCTGGATAAGTTGCAGAGGGCGGAGAGTGGAGGCAGGCAGATTAAGATAGAGGCTGTTACAGTAGTCCAGCCTAGAGAGAACCAGGGCTCGGGAGACAGTGAGCTTCTGGGGGAAGGAGAGGAAGGGAAGAATACCTCTGAGGAGGTGCAGCTGGTAGTGTGACTTCTTAGAGACGTCAGATATATGAGGAGAGAAGGAGAGTGTGGAGTCGAAGATGACCCCGAGGTTTTTAGCCTTGCAGGTAGGGGCAGGAAGGGGGCCAAGGGAGGCCGGCCAGAGAGCTGCAGGGAAGGAGGGAGTGGGTGTGCCGATGAGTAGAATCTTAGTCTTACTGGCATTGAGGCAGAGGTCATTGGCGGCACACCATTCCTGGATAGCAGACAGACAGTCGGAGATGAGGGAAGGAGAGGAGGAGGCCGAGGGTAGCTTGAAAATGAGCTGGGTATCGTCTGCATAGCACTGGAAGTAGGGGCAGAGAGCGGCGATGCGGTGGGCAAGGAGTGCCAGATACTGGTTGAAAAGCCAGGGAGAGAGGTTGGATCCCTGGGGGACACCACAGGTGGAGAAAAAGATGTCAGAGAGGAAGGAGCCCATTTGGACCTGGGAGGGTCGACCGGAGAGGAAAGAAGTCAGCCAGGCCAGAGCCTGACCAGTGATACCCAGGTTATCACGGAGACAGTTGAGCAGGATGGCATGGTTGACAGTGTCAAAGGCAGAGGAGAGATCGAGCAGAATGAGAACACAGGGAGTGTTGGAATCGAGGTTCAGGAGCAGGTCCTCACGGATGTTCAGGAGAGCAGTTTCCATGCTTCTGGCCGCTCTGAAGCCGGATTGATGGTCATGAAGATTACCAACAGATTCAGCATGGAGGTTAAGCTGGGAGATGGCCAGTTTCTCCAGGAGCTTACCCAGGAAGGGAGTAATGGAGATTGGGCGATAATTGGCCGGGCAGGAGGGGTCGGCAGAGGGTTTCTTGAGGAGGGGGTGCACAAGGGAGTGCTTGAGGGGGGATGGGAAGACTCCAGAGGCGAATGAGTGGTTGCAAAAGTCAGCCAGGGAAGGAGCCAGGGAGTCGATGTGGTCCTTGATGGTTTTGGAGGAACAGGGGTGAACCTGTTTAGACGAGGCTTTCATAGATCGGACTTGTCTGGAAACCTCATCAGCAGAAAAAGGTGGAAAAGCAGAGAAGGAGGGTGGAGGGGCGGCTGCAAGAGAGCAAGAGGAAGAGCCGGGAAGAGAGGGAGGAGAGAGGAGGAGAGCGAGGACAGGAATAGACAATATTTTTCCCATTTAGCCTAGCAGAATTTGCGCATGGCGCCATTCTCGAAGGAGTGCAATTTGCAAGGCGATGGAATCAGTATTTAGGCAGTGGGCCCAAAAAGAGTCTGTGAGATTAACCTCATAGCTGTGTACCAGGCTCCCAAAATCATACATGTATAAGTCACCCAGCTTCACACACTGGGAGAGCACGTGCCAGGCCGTTCAAGGTTTGTCAGTGAGAATGCAAATACGACAATATCTATTCTCAGCCGCAAACCCCTGCAGAGGACCTGTTATTGTGCGCGCCGGTAGCTGATTACAGCAAATTTTTAGCATAAAGGTCCTAATAGCTGGGTCCGGGCAAAGCAATAAATAAGGTTGCATTTTGCGGTAACGGTGGACCACATGGGATACTGCTTCATATCCTTTTAAATAGCTGTTGATTTTTTTTTTAAGGATTTCTTTAGATGGATCTAGGGCATCCCTTTATTAAAATTAGGACACCAGCCAATCTCTTCAAATAATTTTTCATTGAGTGTTCTAAAGTTAGATCCCATATGAACTTTTTCTGAGTCAAGGCTCCTGGCAACTGCTGCCAGTAGGTTGCATTCCGGATTGGAACAAGACTTTAAATAAAAGCATCCCGGTACATGACACGCCATGCCCCTCAAGGAGGTGAGTCCTAATTCGAGGCATAGGTATTCCATCGAACAGGAGGAGCCCAAATTCAGCATGGCTCGCCAAAATAGACCTTCCAGTGTATTAAGCCAGGTGAAGTCCTGCACAGCAAGTGCCTCAAGTCCGAACAGCAACAATGGAACGAAGCACTGTTTGTAAAGCAGGATAACTCCGGTCAATGAAAAACCTGCATGCCCCACGGCAAACCTCCGCACCTGAAGCATTTGTTGCTTAACTCTATGGATTTTCTTAATCCTGATTAGATCTTAATCAGCTCTAGTACTGATCTCCAAGCCCAAATACGGGTAGGACACAACATAGTCAATGGTGCCAATAGAGGTGTACATCCTGCTCTCATTGACCATTTTTCTTGTTACCTGCATGACACTGGTATTTTTGAGGTTGATAGTCTGGTTCAAGGGCATACGTGTATATTTCATTAAGCAAGATCTTCATACCCTTGAAAGAACAGTCAAAGAGGACTAAATCATCTGCATACAGCATCCCCACCACGGGCAGATCGTCAATCTGTGGGGGGGCAGTTTGCTACCCCAAGCAGGCGAAGGAGGAGATCTGCTATGTACAGATTATATAGAACGGGGGCTGCAACACATCTGTGTTTCACTTCCATGTTGATAGTGATGGGTTCAGTCTCTCCTCCCCCGTGGTCCAGCCGTACTTTAGCGTTGTCGTTGCTATGTAGCAAGGCCAAGATGTGAACGATCCAATCAGGACAATTCAAAGCCCGAAGTTTAGCCCACAAGATGTTCCTATTGACCTGGACAAATGCCCTCTTGAAATCCACGATGGTGACATATAAGGTTACGTCCCTATGACTCTGAGTGGTATGAAAAAGCTGGTCCAATACCCTGATGGTATGGGAGGTACCTGAGCCAGGACAGAAACCAGCCTGGGCTAAATTAAGAATGTTGTTTTTTGTTACCCATGTCTGCAATTCTTTTAGTACCAGGGAGGTGAATATCTTCCCTGTAATATCCAGCATAGACAGCAGCTGGTAATGGGTTGTTTTTGTCTGGTCAACTTTTTTGTGAACTGGAATAAGAACAGACTGTTGACAAGAGGCTGGTATAACCCTGGATCTACATACTCGAGAAAACAAGATCAAGAGTATCAACGTCCAGTTCTCGGGGTCCATTTTTAGTACTACATTAACAAGACCATTCGGACCTGGTGTTCTAGATGCTTTGAGTTAGACAATTGAGTCCACCAAGATGTGATGGCTCATGGGAACTTGTCAGGGGTCAGTGGAATCAGCTATGGTAATATCTGTCTTGGAAGTCTTGCCGCACGTATGTTTGCATCAAAAGGTTTATCGTGCCTGTTGTTTCTGCATGCGGCAAGGGAAACCCACAGTTTGTCCGATTGTGTGGGCCAAACCGTGTATCCAAAAAACTATGGCACATGGATCCATGCCTCTAAAACTAGCGCGATCGACCATACCACAAAGGAATACAGTAGCGCTCATCCTAGTGATTTTTTTGCGGCTCCTGCTGATCCGGTTACCTGCATGGTTGGCCACAGCCTCCCCACACATGATAGCTTTCCAGCGCTCCTCCATGCTTTCTATGTCCAACTATTGTCGTTTGCAGACACTTTTAGCAATAACACTTGCTCAAGCAATATGTAATTCCCAGCCATAAAATCCAAGGTAGCCTCCTTAGAACCCATCTTCCAAGTGGCGTTTCCTGGTTGATCGCCTGTCGTATGACCATTAAGCATCATAAGGTCCCAGTCATCAAGGAAGCTCAACCACTGTCTGCCCTTGAGGTTCAATCTGGTATGTTTCATTATGCAGCTTTCAAAGACATTTTGGAAGGTACCTCCCCCTTCACGATCAACACATCTTGCGTTCCAGTCACCACACAAGAGTACAGCATTATCAGGGGAACTAGTGTTCCACTTAGACAGAATAGTGTCAAATTCCCGGAACAGGCCTTCACTGACCTCCACGCCTGGAGGATCATAGATGTTAACCAGCAACAAATGCAAGCATTGGGTTCCCTCCACTGGTAGAGTGATTTTGACTGCTAAGATGTTGCCACCAGTAGGGCCCAATTCAATTGGTCTGAGGTCAAAATGGTTTTTAATACTAAGCATGAGCCCACCAGCTGGGCATCCACGGTGCACCTTTAGTGTAGGCATTTGGACTATAACATAGCCATCAAGTAGAAATTCAAACGTAACCCAGGTCTCCTGCAAAGCAGAGATGTCACATGCAGTAAGGTAGACCCGTATCCCACTGTGTTGGAACCAGTGGGTGAACCCCCTGGTATTCCAACTTAGTGTGGTGATATTTCACTTAGGGGGAAATTTTTGGGTGATCATGCGCTGAAGCCATTGACATCCTTGGGCATCCTCAAAATTCCCAGTCACTGCACCAGTGGGGCGCTTATGGGGAACTTGGGGGGCTCACAAGCACACTTGCACTTCAAGCATTTATCGGAGCTGACTACCTGCTGTACTGGAATATCCAGTGTATAGCCCAAATGAGTTATAGACTGGAGGTGTGAGCGTATTAATACTGCTGTCTCTGGTAGGCAGCAATTTACCCTTGTCTCCTTTGAGAGCTGATTCCAGAGGGTTCCACAAATTCAAAGTCCACAGAACGAAGAATCCTCAATGACGGGATTTTATTGAATAGCCCCAGGAGCGAGGACCGATTAAGATAACACATATGCTTAGCGTCACTGCCAAGGGCAATTGTGTTTTGTTTAGAATCTTGGTCAGACATGGGGACCTTACCAAACGACTGTTGATGTTCCGGTAAGCATACAGCCTTAGGGCATAGGGGGATTTCGTTGTTAGTTACCCTGGTCTTGATAGGGATGTTACTGATGCTACAATCGTTGGGGGCAGGCAGCACCTATTCCTACTCAGGAGGTTCCGCCACCAACCAGCTTTTCAGCATGCCTACCGACTTGTCAGACCTCTGTTTTCTTTGCGCCACTCTTTTATGTTGCTTTTTGGAGAGAATGTTTTTCGCCATGCATAGAGTGGAGTTAAGAGGTTGGGTGTCCAGAGCAATAACCCTGGCTTCAGAAGCAGCTGGGTTCTTTTAATTCTGAGGTTTTTTGTTTGCAGTCTTTTAGCCATGCAAAGTGGTTTCCTAGATGGAAAGAAGTTTGTGGGGATCATAGCCCCCTCACTAACAATCGAGAAGACGCTGTTGCCAATCACCACCTCCACGATGACTAAGTCACGTGGCCGTGGGGCGGAAATCCACCTGCCAGGAGCACTTTTCCATGCTTTATATAATTACCTTGGAGTTTTAGGATGGCCGGACACCCAGTCCCTTTTGACCAAGGAGCAATTAATCACTCCAGCATACAAATAAGCTTACATGACCAATACGTCATACTAATGCTTCTACCATACAATGCAGATGGTACCAACGAAAACTCTAAGCACACTAGCTTACACATCGCCAAGTATCTCAGGTCAAGAACACCTTCACAACTGTAGGAATAATCTACCACACTGGTGCCACATCCACTTCTGGCCACTATAATGTATATGTCAACAAAGGAAGTGGTTGGTTGGAATGTAACAACACTTCTGTATCTCCACAACATAGGTTAGGAGAAAATGTAAAACATGCCTACCTAATATTCTTGCAACCCAAATTTACTAAAGTATAGTACAATAAACGGTTCGAATACACCAGTGGGTATCTAACTACTCTAAACATACCCTTCATTACAACACACTTCAAACATGACTTCACACATATACTTACAAAATACATCCATAGAAGTACAATAGCTTTTTGGAATCGAATAGAGATAGAATCTGCCAATGGATATCTAACTACTTTAACCATGCCCTTCATTACAATAAACTTCAAACATGCTATCACACTTATACGTCCGTAATATATCCATACTACCACCCACATGTATTTTGTAACATGTATAAACTTTAAAACCATTGAAATGCCAGAAACTGTATGTAAATACAGAATGTTTTTTGAACCAAAAATGTGTTTATTTTTCAAAATGACCCAATGATTATGTCATATTAATACAACAAAAGTGTACCACACACAAATGTTGTACCAAACATAGTACATACAAAGTAGTATTTATGAGAGCCACAAAATTTAATCTATGTGTACAATTGTATGCAATTAAAGGTTTTAAAGTATCTTGTTTAACAAATGAACCACAGATTCCACCCTTAACATATTCAACTAAGTATCCACATCCAGTATTATACTTTGTTTTCTTCACAAATTCCATAAGCAAAAGCAGTATCCAGAATTGTGGTAGGATTATAACACCATATGCACTTCAATCATATAATTCCACCATGTTACACATATTGTATACCCCCTAGAGTACCTATAATTACTATACACATGTTATTATTGCCATGGCCAGTGTCCAAATTCTTGGGGGCCAGTGTAGAGAATCCGGCCACTGGCCACGACCACCACAATAGAATGTAACCATATCATAAATACACCTTCAAAAACATGACTCACCCAGGACCCCTCATAATAGAGTCTGCTGACACATATCCGTGTCTGCAGACACATGTTTGTGTCTGTGTCTTGGAATATGAATGCACACAGTAAAATAAATCACAGAATTAGCAGCACCTCCACTGCCCTTTTCACCGACAAAAACTGCTCCATGCTAACTTATTTTCCACTTGCAACCCCTACCTAGATACACTTTCAGTGACAAAACAGCCTCAAATGTATTTTGCAGAGTTATTTCTTACTGCGCTGTCTGCAACCAAAGGCTGTGATCTGTGAATCCAATATGGCAACCATTTAAAGAAATATGACGCTGCTCACGATTTTGAACATCCAATCAGCGGGTGTGTTTGATGTCCGCAAACACCAAGCCAACTTCTAATTGATTCAGAGTTGTTTGCGGACACCCAACCAGGAAATGAGTCCACGGGCCGGACTCAAATAACACACATTTATTTTTTACCTCCATTTTGGTAATGTTTTAAAAAAATGAATGGACAGATTTACACCAAAAGTACAAAAGCACACTTTCGGTACCATCCACCGCTCCTCACGTAATTCTTGTGCAAATCCATACACAGTTTTTGGCTGTAGGCATCAGCAATTTTTTTTCTCCATTTTGTCCATAATTATTTCAAGCATTTTGGAACCCCCACTATATATTCTTGCCTCCCTTGAGAAAACCTCACCAAACTTTGCAAAATCATTTCGATGTGCCTACATACTTTTTAAAAAAAGTTTGGAGAGGATTCATCAAACAGCACCAAAGTTTTAAGCCCCTCAAAAACTGCTCTTCCTATGGGTTGAGCAATGTATCCAAAACTACATACTCGCTCCTGCAGGCCCTGTAATACAGAGTCCTAACAGCAGTACTATTACCATTGTCATCACTGCAGTGCATCAACGATTCTTGCATGTTCCATTTACCAGGTATCAAAGTGGTCCATTAGCATTATTATGACAGCAAACGTGCTAGTTTGAGGAATTGCTGTCTCAGGCTTTTCCTCATTTTAATCACAATTCCCAACTTCATCTGAAGCCATAGCCTTGTCTGAAACCACACCTGGACCTGCTTGTATTTGTTTAAGGCATGTTCCTACTCTTGTGACTCTACCTCAACACCAAAGATTGTCTCCAGCACTACAGCACCAGTTACTGTTTCCCTCGCAATTCAAGTTTGATGATGCTCAACAGCTCTTCCTGTGTTTGGTACTTGTGGTTGCACCAGATACTTCAGATGGTGACTCCCACAGTAGAATGTTTTCAAAGAATTGCAATGGTTTGATGTCAGATACTAAAATTATACCACACAATGAGGGTGCTGGAATTTACCTCACAACCTGAGGAAGGCACTAATTGGCATTGAAGAAAATATATACAAACAAAACCCGTTCTGCCAAATCAAACAGCTCGACGTCACATATTCTAACAATGTTGTCATTATATTTTATCACAGTCACATGTTAGAACACATTACTCATGAAAGCTTGTACACCCACAATAGATGTGTATGTTTGTATGTATCTGTTCACACAAAATTAACAATGAGGACACATCATATAAGAATGTTAAAAGCATATAAATCCTGAAAAGACCCACAAAAAACAAAACCTGTATTCATAAAAATGACATCAAGCTTCAACATGTTTCTTTCTCACACGATGATGATGATGATAGATGTCTCAGGAAAACCTTATTACCATGCCTATAAACATGTGTGGCAAGCTATAGCCAACAATACAACACAGACACAAGGTGCTGGCAAGATATTCAGTTGTTTTCCTATTGAAAGTATACAAAAAACAAACACAAACATGTTTTATTCACCTATGTCTACCGTTGCACCACTAATGCTTAGTATATTATTGTAATGAGATGGTTCTCACATCTTCTTCAGAGAGCTTGATTAAATAATTAAAGTCACTTCTTCATGATAAATACCACGGTGATATATATCAATGTCTAGTACTTCAGTGATATGGAAGCACAGTTGCAGAAGCGCAGCAAAGCACAGTTGTTGCAGTGGATCCCCATGGAGCGGTGTGATCATTAACTGCATCTTTAATTCTGCAGAAGGAAGTTATCGCTTTTATGTAAAACTTGGGAGCATACCCGCACCAGTGAATCACCTGCAAACTGCAGTTGTCGCAGAGGGTCATTCCCACTAGAGCAGTGTAATTGTTACCTGCACCTTTAATCCAGCAGAAGGAGGTGCTTTTTTCTATGTAGTTGTCTGAGTTAGCGCACAGAAGGCAAGGAGGGCAGGTGATGTTTATTGCAGTTAAGCCTGGAAAACAGAAGACTCAGGAAATGACAAGTTACAATTTTAGAAGCCCAAAAAGATACTGAAGTGAGGATTACTAGGTTAGAGCAGAATATCAAGTGTGCTCTCCCATTACCGAGCCTGGGAACTGTAGAGAACCTGGGAAGAAAGGTATTGATAAAGCTGGGCATGTAATATCTGTACAGGAAAAGATACCAGACTTTGTATCCAGCCAGCACAAAACATTGAGTAAGGAAGCCAGCAATGCAGACCTTTTGTTGGTGACTTCACACCTTGACTATACAGACTAGTTATGGATTCCCCTTACAATGTTCATTGTAATGAGGAAAATGTCAAGACCCTGTAAAACGAATTAACTTAATTGCAAACCTAAAAAAGACAATGGGAGACACTGCGTGAACAATCTTTAACTTTCTAAGAACATGGGTTTTCTAATGAGGTAGACTTACCGAATGATATAGTAACTGTGTTTCCATTGGGAAATGTCATTGCTTTTCCAATATACCTGTTTATGCCCATTGAGGATTTAATGAGAACTCAGTAACTGGTTAAACAACATTGCCTTCTTTGCACTTAGTTCTAAAGTCATTAGTCAAATTATAAATTATTTATTTATTTATTTATTTATTTATTTATTTATTTATTTCAGTTGTTACATGCCCAGACCCTGGGGTATCATGGCATGGTTACAGACATCTTTGTGATTGGTGATACATAAGAACATGATATATTGGTGAGGTAGCATTACAATTAAACAGAGGTATACAAGAGCAATACAGTTTACAATCTAAAAGCATAAGCAAGTTAAATACAAATTAGGCAGGTGAGGGCTAGACTAGTGTGATTCAGAGGTGACCTAGTATTGGTTAAACAGCCAAGTTTTCAGTTGATTTTTGAAACCGGGGAATGATGTTTCTTTTTTGATGTTGACAGGGAGGGGGTTCCAGTGCTTTGGGACTAGGACAAGAAAGCTACTGCCCCCTGCTCTGGTGTTATTGTAAAAAGGTGTCACTAGGTCTTGGATATTATTGTATCTCAGTGTTGTGATGTTTTCTTTTTTCTGTAGGACATTATTAAGATAGATTGGTGCTTTTTTGGCGATGCATTTATACGATACATTTATGCGTGATGCATAGCGTTTTGAAAATAATTCTCGCTTTGACGGGCAGCCAGTGGGTATCCTTCCTGATCTTGGAGATGTGGTCGTGTTTTTTTTTTTTTTGTATCAAGCAATTAAACAGAGAGCTGGGACGGCAAGGTGTTGTTTTATCATCAGTACATTTGATTTGCAACCACCTGTTAGCATCAAAACTCATTAGCACAAGAACCTGCTTTGGGTTGAAAAAATATCATATACAGCAGGACAGTTGTGATAATTACTGCAGGAATCTCTCACTTTAAATTGAAATAAATGAGGTTTACTGCAAATTAGTACCCGGCGAGAGCCAAGGAGAATGCAACACGCATTCTGATGGCTCTCGCCGGGTCGTCACCCGGCCGGGAATCCCTCAGCTGGGATTCTACGGCCATTGTTCTCGGCGGGGGCGTGGCAGCCCCTCAGCCAATGAGGAGGCTCGAAGCAGGGCCATCCCCACACCGAGCCTCCCCGTGGCTGAGAGGCTACCTTCGCCCCCCCGGGGACTCGGTTAAGTCTTTTTTTTAATTCCCTTCCCTCCCACCGCCCCCCCACAGCTTACCTTCTTGTTCCAGCCGTGTGGAGACTTGGAGCGGGGCCACTCACGGCTGGAGGCTTCCCTCGTCTCTCGCCGGGGACACAGGTACGTTTTTTTTTCTCTCCTCCATCCCACTCCCGCCCTCCCAACCCCACTTACCTTCTTTTTGATCCTTTTTCGGGAGCGGACGCGCTGGGCACACCTGTGTTCCCAGCCCCCAGCCCGTCCGCTCCTGATGGCCGCCATGGAAAGTGAAAACGGACTCCGTTTCCCTTTCCATGGCGGCAGCCATTTTCTTTTTCTTTTTCTTTTTTTTCTGAAACGCTGCTGCGCTTTGGGCAAAAAATAAGCTTTTAGTGCCCCGGTCACGCAATGTTTGCGGGCCGGGGTACTAATAGCAATATAACCCTCACGTCGGGGGCTTTACCGACTCTGGTAATGCTCCGGGGCGTTCGATAAGACCCTTGCTTCGCTCTGATCCTTACCTATGGGCCCCGGGGCATTACCTGAGTTGGTAATGACCCCGACGCTCAGGTTATATTGCTTAAATGGCTCAAACGCTCAGCAAAGGGGCACGGTAAATCAGTCAATCAATATCTTTATTTCGGCAAAAAAACAAGAAAAAGGAAAATGGAACATTCAGTCATTTTTTAACATTTAGCATACCCAAAGCCCATTCTTTAGGATCTGGCGGGTAAACCAGAGATTGACTTTATAGATAAAGGGGCCATAAATAAAGGCACAGTGGCATTGCTTAGACATTTTCTATGGAGTTCTCAGTGAAAAGTGTCACCTGTATATCTTTTCAGCAGTGGAATGGTGTTTGCCATGGGATGGCAGGATGGCATCTTGCAAGGAAACCTAATATACGCATAGCTGTGCTTGGGATATTATAAACAATTATCACAGAATCAAGGGCATTTGTGCCTTGCTAGTGTACCCTTGTGCAACTCAGCTATCGTTCTCGTGATGCAAATAGACACCCTCTTACAACCAAAGCCAGTGTAAATTTTTGCTGACAAGTGCTTCCCTGGGTTCATGATCGCTTGTCACCAATATGGGGACCCTGTACAAATATACAGTCCCCTCGGTCTGGGGTACTGATCACCTTGCAGGTTTTGCATGGTGGGTATTGCGATTATACCCAGGTCTACTCTCTGCCTTGTCAGGTACAGTTTTAGGCCTATATTCCTTATCTGCACGCAAATAAGTTGTCTGTGGCAATAAGATGGAAGTTATCTCTTGGTCACTGCTTTGGCGATTACAATTAGTGGTGGCCGTTTCCAATGGTAAACCTTTACCTAGAGTTACAAGTGTAGAACTCGTGCCTGCCTTATTCCCATCTATCAAACCCCTCCCACCCACAATAAAACTGATGGTTTTGGTGGCTCATGTGCTTCCAGGGCGTATTTCAGAGTCGAGCCAACTTCCCCAAAGTATTCAGAACTTTTTTTCCATCCTTTTTTAAATATGATTACCCCCCCCCCCCCCACCGGGTGAACCTTTCCCAACGGCATCAATCAATGATGGAACCAGTTTCTTTAAAATAATAAGTTTGGCAAGAACAGAACTTCACTGGCACTCTTTAGATACCAATCCCCGCTCCCCGGATTGCATGATTGCATGAGTGAGTATCCTGCGATTTTTTCACAGGATGGCGGAGGCTTAGGCACCCCATTGGCCAAACCAGCATAGCTACCAGCCACCCTCCCCCATAATCAATCGAGCAAGCATCTCCAACCAGCCGTAGCTTATTCTTGGGGCCACACGGGCCGTGATGGTGATCAAGGGGATCAGGGGTTTGTCGGGAATGGCAGGTTCTGATGTGAAGAACCCCTCCCCTGCAGCTGGAATAGCATTGATAGTAGCCAGTAGGTGGAGCCATTATTGATTGCACTGACTGGTAGGCGGAACAACAGAAACAATGACAGGAGCAACAGCGGGCACTGCACCAGACATATTAATGAGGGGGCCGAGACTGAGGGCAGGTGTACCGGAATAATGATCATTGCGGTTCGTCCAAAGTCAACGGGCTGGCTCATGGGAAAGCATGTAGACTTGGCCAATTTTATTAGGGGGCTCAGTGTTGTGCAGCGTGTTTCCCCCCCCACGGATCAAAACTGACAGGTACTTTGGATGAACTCAGAGATTGGTGTATTTCCCCAATAAGGTTATATGCTTTCCCTGGGCCCCAAATTAATTCAGCAGTCTGGCAGTACATACCAAGGTGGAAAGTGGGACCAATGCCGGAATTCTCAGTTGTACAGTCAATATCTTTCATTTAGGTAGGGGCATCAGAGTCTTTTCCAATGCAGTGGGTATGACGGGGGCATGGGGTTAGTTTGAGGTTGCCATCATAGCTGTATAAAAAATCAACTAAAGGGCCAACAATTATCTCAGGAGCCATGCACAAATCAGGTTTCATTTGGAGCAAAATTAATGACAGCACAGGAGTTCTGTTAAAAAAGAGTTTGCCTTGTTGTTTCCGGGGGTAACTTTGCAGGTATCAGCCTCATATCGTCCACTACCGCTTTGCCTCTCACCTGTGCTAAGATACTGTTTGGGTACTTGTTAGCTCCATTTTCACGAGTACATGTGCTGGTACAGGGGTCTGCACACCTTGTGCAACAACTTCGGTGGAGACAGCAGTATTGTCTCACACAGACAATCCTCAAATCTTCAAAGTTCGGCCACAAATTCCCTACGGATGCCAACTCCTGCACCCTTTCACCCGGTTGGATTTGCCCTAGCGGTGGGCATTTTTTAGAGCTGCTGGTGGGTGGAGCCTCAGGTCAGGTTGGGGATGCAGGCCTCAGTATGGTGGTGGGTCCTCACTGCGGACGTCAACTCCTGCGCACTTTCCCCCCATGGCTTCACCCTCGTGGGGGGTTGCGGGGAGTTTTGAGAGCAGCTGATGAGTGGATCCTCAGGTAGAGGAATAAGGCCTCAGTGTGGTGCAGGGACCTCACTTCGGAGGCCAACTCCTGCACTCTTTCCCCCACCAGTCGTCACCTTCAAGGGGATTGCAGGTATTTCTTAGAGCAGCTGATGGGTGGCACCTCAGGCCAGGTCTAGTATGCAGGCTTCAGTATGGTGCAGGGTACCCAATGCAGATGCCAACTCCTGCAGTCACTGTAAATGACCATCTTGAAACACTTGTGTATAGGCGCATTGTAAATGCCATATCATATCATATTATAACATCAAAGTCCTACCATTACAAGTGACCCCGTAGGAAAGTATCAAACCAATATTAGAAAAGACTTGTTTTCTTTATGAAAGGAAAAAGAAAAAAAAAGGGGTGCTGATGAACAAGGTAAATTGAATAATAAATTAAAAAGAAATAGGGATTAGCATTAATTGTTGCTAATCAGGCTTATACCTTGATTGATGATAAGGAACACAATTTTGTGCTAAAAAGAGGAATGAACTAGGAAAGGAGCCTCAGATATTAAAAAGAAGGACTATCAAGTAAGAAAGAGTTCAAGACTGCTCTCAAAGACTACGAAAAGGAAAGCTTATTAAAAATGTATTGTTTGACAAAAAGAGTTGGGGGAAAAAATACTCAGTGGCCAGTATTATCACCCATGATGAAACCAGATTTCTGGACACAAATTTCAAGTATGGAAAGTATACAAGTTTGTTTGACAAAGCAAGGAGAACATTGCATGATAACAAGGTGATGCAAACAGAGACAGCAACACATGAAGAAAGGAGTTAAAATTAGGCTGGCCAGTAAATTAAAGCTTAAACAATACTTGGACAGCGAGGACAGTCTAAATTTGAATGGGTTAGAGAGATTGCCTATGACAAAACCACATATATCCAGTACACACCTTTATTTTTGTTGACATCTTGAGAAAGACAGTTACAAATAGATATGGCTATTGTCAATGTGATTGCTTAACATATATAGAACAAAATAAACAATACCATGCATATGAACATTTAAATAAACATATATTTAAAGATTGCATAAACCAACAATGGAAATACATTTTTGATGTGGTTGCCAGAAAAGATGGCAATTAATCAATGATAGTAAGGAGATGAAAAGTCAAATATGATGTATCCCTATCAATGAGGCCGTATTCAAGACACACATTATGGCGACATATCTTTGCACTCTGTGTGAAATACAGAAGGGATGTTAATTGGCAAGCCTCAAGAGGGGAACGGTTTCGAGTTATTTTTGAGGAAATAGAAGATATTATGAAACATATGGAAAAGGTCCAACATGGGTCGAGATTGACTTGCAAATATTGCAATGTGGGATCATCCTGAATTATGGTTGCATCACAGTATAGTTTCCATGGGTGAAATTTCCAGTTTATTGCATAAGGCGTTATTTGGTCCAATACTTAAAAAAGGCAAACAAGATTACCCATGAGAATACAGACTAATCACACTCTTAGATACAAATAACACAAGGTTTACACATATATAATTAAAGAGACTAAAGAGTAGGCCTTCAGTAAAAACATGTTAGCAAAAATGAAATGTGGCTTCTCTGAAGATTGCTATTACCCTATGGTGCATAATCATTGAAGTTTAAATGATCTTATTAAAATTGCAATAGTGAAATCGTCCACCTTTTCATGAGTCTTCATTGATTTTTCCTTCGCTTTTGGCACTGTGTTGTGAGAGTGCTTGTGGAGGAAATTAAATATCTAGGGATCTACATAGCTTTTATTAAATATAGCTACAAATTTGCATGAACAGACATTGGTAAGAACTTTAAAGAACCATTGGAAACCAATAAGGGCTTAAAGCAAGGGAGCATACTGGCTCTTCTTTGCAGTGCATTTATGGCTGCTGTGAAGAGCACTAAAGCTAGGCTAAAGTCATTCCCATGAAAATATTTAGTAGTCAGATTGCAGGGACGTCTCATGCTGACAAGTTCAAATCATTTAATCATACAGAATTAGACTTGCAAACTCAACTCTAGGGAGAAGCAAATGTTTCTGCAAGAATACCAGCAAATATAAGGTCATGATTTTCAGTAGGTTAAGAGCTACATTTGTTTGGAAATTAGGAAAATCTAAATTTCAGTTAATTAATGAGATCCAATAGCTAGTATTGGAGATTACAAATAGAGCTCTTATTGCATTTGTCATGCAAAATAAGGACAAAGGGGGAGCTATAATGAGAGCACTAGATAGACAATTTGGCTGATTTTGATTAACAGATTATATAGACAAAAGAATATCTCTGCCAAAACATATGGACTAGAAATTCTTACAACAGATTTAGGAATACAGATTGATAACATTGAAGAGAAATGTTGATGTTCCTGCTTAGGGCCCCCCAACAACACCCCAATGAGCCTCATTACACATATGATGGTAAGGCAACAAAGGTGCCATTAGCGGTACCAGCACCGCTGCCAGCGTACCACCATACTACGAGTTCTGCTCACGGGTGCCTTTGCAGCCACCAGGTCTGACCTTGTGGCATTACCGCCAACCGTGAGCAGAAAAGGACTGTTGCACCGGTACCATTATTAATGGTACCGGTACTAACGCCGTCCCCATTCCAATTGAGCCCTAATGGGAATGGGGAATAATTTTTCCGATGCTCAAAAAGGGCAATTACCGGGTCCGGCAAGGTTGAAATGACCCGGTAATTGCCCTTTTCTGGACGCCGGAAAAAAATGAATACCGACGGCAGCCGTGCCTCGTAATGAAGTCCAATGTGTCTAATAAGATGTGAAGTGGATGTGGTGTCCTTAAATAAAGACGTAAAGATTAGAAGAGGCTCCTGATCTCTTAAATAATAAGTAAGCTATAGAGAGACACAAATCTCCGAGGTCTTAGACAGAGCCATCTTGTTGGGGATAATGCAGAATTAAGATGATTTAGGAGGTTAAAGGAATGCTTTTTTCGACAAATACATATTTGTGCAATTGAAGATTTGCACAGAGGAGTTATATTGATAGATTTTAAATGAAAAGTAAAATGTTGGGATTGGAAGAGGAAAGTTGACATGTCTGCGACCAACGCATTTGCACGTGAATGTTTAATTTACCTGCCAACATTTTAGGATTGTCAACAGGACATTAGGCATGTCCCTAATCAAGCTATAAGGCATATCTTTCTTTACTTTGAACTTTTCAAAACCCGGGAAGTACTGTTGCCCAGATTGAAAAGTGATAAAGCTAATAGAACGTGTAGATTATGTCCAGGTTTTTCAGAAATGAATAAGCTAAAGCATGTGGTTATTTCGTTTCCAGATTTATTATTTGTTTGGAGAACATTAGGAAATGTGTGCTTGCTCAGGAGGGAAGTAATGCAGCTGGCCTTTGGGCATGTAGCATGCATGGTGTCGGGTATTTTGTGTAGATTTGGGGCCTGGCGGTATTTTCTTACCGCCAAAAATAATTTAGCAACAATCACTCCTTGTATTCAGATTGGGTTATGTATAATAATAATACAGTGGATATGCATTATTTCAGTACACAGACATGCGTGGTTGGTATGCGTGGTTGGTATGCGTGGTTGGTGGTATTTTGGTGAGCATAATTCCCTTGTTTTATTTGTGGCCCTAATATCCAGAACCCCTTATTTTTGTTTAGATTTTTCGTGTAATCACTATAGAGACCTCAGGCTTGCATTTCAGGAACACCACATTTTCACTTTTAGTGTGCCACCATGGGCCATTTCTCGCTGTCTTATCTACGGCAGCGAGCTATCATGTGGTATTTTTTACTAACTTATATACGGTAGTGAACTATGTCCCGGGTCTCTATTTTTGCTGACTCATGTACCTTCAGCAAAAAGGCTATAACACACACAGTTGTTTATAATTGCTCGTACTGAATGACATGCACACAGCTGCAGTTAAATCTTATTTTTAGCTACCTTGAAAATGACAATTGCACTGTCTAAACATTTCCCCACATCATCAGCACTGTATTGGTAAATATAAAACACACCACCCGTCTGCTTTCAGATATTTTTGTGTATTATAAAAGTTGCATTTAAACACAATCTCACTCTTTACAGGAATAAATGAAATAGCACAGTAACAGCATTATTTGTGATACACTGAAAAGAGAGTGGCGGAGACAAGAATTCAATTTGCAACATTAAACACGTGGGTAAAACACAGGAATCTCCTTTCCTACACTGACTGAATATTTTCATACACACTCAGCCCCCACACCTCAGCGAGATAATTACCAGGCTTATTCAGTATGTAACTCCTTTGGCTGGTTGCCTTCTGGAGGGGTTCACCCAGCAAGGACAAGTATCTGCTGTCACTCAAACTGGGACTTGTTGACTGGAAATCCCAGTCTCTGCAAGCAAGTTGAATCTGCTTTAGGAATAAGGCATCCCCAGCTATCAACCCAGTCCTTCTTCGAGCTGTGTCAAGATGTCTCTCCCTAGCTCCTTCCTCGAGATTAAACAAAAAACTCTGGTTACCTCCTACCAAAGTATCCTAACCAATACATTTCTATCATGCTCTAACCACCCTCTACACACAATGGCTTGGCTTATACAGTTGCAACTGTAACCAAACTGATTTCCTGCTTATTCGAGGTCTTTGCTTCCTGCAGTTACTGTGGACAGAATAGCAGAGCAATAGAAAAAAAAAAAAACTGAATGTGCATTTAAATATTGACTTTTAGAGCCTGTCATTTTCCATCCATGTTGCACTGAAGAACACATTATTATTAGTGAGTTATGATCAGGTTAGTTGTTAATGATGTTAGTTTATTAATTTTCAAATGTGTCTCTTGCAACATAGGCATTTCAGGTGAAAAATAGTGCGCATTTTGAATGTACACATGTGTGCTTTTACCTGTGAAAAAAAATGATTTGCATTTTATATGTAAAAATCGTTTTTGGCTGAATAACCTGCCCTCACTTATATGTCCATGTTACACTGGCAACACATAGCTTGAAACAATTGCATCATAGCAATGCACCAAACCCATGCAGTGGTACTGCATAAAAAAAAAACATGCTACACATTGATCCTGTGCAGTAGTGCTGTACTCTGTGTTGTAACACGCTAAAAACCCTTACAATGGCAAACAACTAAGCCTGAGTATTGTGTTAATTCAATACTGTATATTAATATTTTTAAAACTCTCTAAATTAGTAGGAAATGGAATTCAGCCAATGGAAAATGATATGATTGTTTTCATTTTTATTAGTGTATACGGTTTAATATATTGCTAAACAAAGGTGCAGAAAAGAAATGATTATTATGAAGTATAATGATATCTTGTGATAATATTTTTGTCCAGATGATGCATTTCGTGGAATAATTTTTTAGTGTATTGTTCGCAAACTATGCCACACTGCTGTTTATTTTTTAAGGTGGGCACTTTCTTGAATTCTGTAGCTTGCTTATTTTAGCCTATTTTTGCCTTTGTTTCTTAGGAACTGGAATATTGATTAATTAGTCTGTATGCATTTATTTGTTTGCAACCAAAGGAAGAGAGAGAGGGAGAGAGACACTGAAAAGACGTTGAGGACATAATTAGCAGACATACTTGGACAGAGAGATGAAGGATGTTATGAGAAGGAACAGTGACAGCCTAAATAGGAGTAGAAAAGATAGTATGAAAAGAAGTTGGGGGACGTGTTCACAAAGTATGGGTAGGAATGTATTGGAGGAGATAGTGAGTGGCTACCTCCTGGCTATATCTGTCTTCTATTTACTTCCCTTTACAATCGTCTATGCCTTTTCCATCAAGTTCAAGTATTATTTGCCCTACTATCCATTTATCTGACACAATTGTTATCTCACCCCCTTCTCCCTGCATGCCTATCACTACCTGACATTCCTCCTCTGCTTCTGTTAGCTTTGCATGCAAACTATGATGCACGTCATATTCTACCAGCAGCGACAATCATCTTTGCTTGATCACTTTCTCTCCCCTGAAGCTGTCATCATCACTATATGTCAGAGGTACATATTTAGGGGTAGTATTTTTTGTTTGTTTGTTTGTTTGTTTATTTGTTTATTGATTTGTAGGGCACACCAAACCCTTAGGTAACTGGGCACACAACATAACATGAATACTTAAAGCTTAGTTATAGATATAAACAGGCCAAGCGGATACATGGAGACTTGGTTACAAATGTAGAGATATGCAAGTCTGAGACATACACATAGACATACAATTGCACACGTTGGACTTAAAGGTCATTAAAGCATAGACAGGAGAGGGTGTTGCGTCTAAAGCTATAATAAGACTGATCCCTTCTGAGCTCAACTGGTAGTGCATTCCAATACTGGGCTGCTTTTACTGGGAAGCTGTTGCCTCCTGTATTTTGAAGTCTGAATTTGGTATTTGGAGGCAGTAGGAATTGGCTGTCCTAGCAGGTTGTACAAACGTTTTCCTGTTTAAGCTTTCCTTCAGGTATGGCGGGCTGCATTGTTTAGCCATTTGAAGGTTAAAGACACAGTTTTGAAGAGTAACCCATCGCTAATTTTTAACCAGTGATGGTTTCTCCTAGCATTGGATATGTGCTCTCTAGTGGGGAGGTTAAGGGCTGTTCTAAGTGTGTTATTTTGCAATGTCTGTAGTTTGGTGATTATGTATTTGTTGGCTCCTAGTTATAGTGCATTACAGTAGTCCAATTTTGATAAGATAAAAGCATTAGCTAGAATGATGCAGCTTGCTATTGAGAGGGAAGGTCTGCATGCTCTGAGTCTGCCAGTATAGGCAGTAGATGAGGCCAAAGAGTTTACCTGTCTTTTTAGGGTTAGCGTGGAGTCCAGGTAGAAGCCAAGTGTTTTCACTTCTTTGGCAACTGTAATTATGTTTCCATCAATGTTGAAGGCGCCACAGTGGGTGTCAAGTTTTTTTAAGTTATTGTTGTTTGAATTGGGTCTGCTAAGTTAAAATATTATACGTGGTTGGTGAGACGCAGGAGCCCTGAGGGACGCAGCATGTTGTTTGAATTGGGTCTGCTGATGCTGAGTTGGAAAAGACTCACATATTTCTATTGTCTTGAAAAGTGGGCAGCCGATGCGAGGTGTTTGTATAAGACTGCATGGTCCACCAGGTCGAATGCTGCCGACAGGTCGAGGAGGAGTAGCATAGCTGTGTTTCCCTTGTCATTGAGCTTGTCAATTTTAGGTTTAAGGTCTATTAATGCTGTCTCTGTGCTGTGCTGGGGCCTGAAACCCAATTGGCGGGAGCCTAGAAGTTGGTTGGTCTCGAGGTAGTTTTGAATTTGAAGATAGACCACTTTGTCTATTATCTTAAGGAGGAATGGGTGGGGATGGAGGGGTCTAGAGTTTGTTTTTTGTGCAGGGGTAGGACCCATGATTCTTTTAAGCTGCTTATGACAGTGTTAGATGAGAAGGAGGCATTAATAAGTTTCGTGATAAAGGGGGATAGATCTTTAGCCATTTCCTTAATTATTTGAGCCGGACAGTTGTCTCCTTTGCAATTTGATGGTTTTAGGGAAGCAATAATTTTTTCAGTTTCCTGAATGGAGACTTTAGAGAATTTAAATGGAGCTAAATCAGGCTTGTCATTGGGAGTGATAGTGGCTGATATGTCGGCAAGGGGGAGAGAGTTTTTTTACTGCAATTTTAGTTTGCAATGTATTTATTTTATTTGCTAGGGTATTTTAAATGCTGGTGCACCATTGCTTATCTTTAGGTACATTATCCGGTGGAGGTATGGGTGATTCTAATTCCTGTAGGACCACAAAAAGTGCCTTGGTATTGGAGCAAGCTTTGGATATTCTTTCATTGTAGACTTCTTTTTTTGTTTGGATAATTTATTTCTTGTAATTATTGGCACAGAGTTTTAATTTTAGTTTATTTTCTTCTGTGGCGGAATGTTGCAATGTAGTTTCTAACTTCCTTTTTTCCAATCTGAGTTCTTTGAGGTGAGGGGTGAACCAGGTATTAATGTGGGTTTGTTGTTTACTCTTGCACACCTTAAGGGATACCCTGCACAAGTCTTTAAAAGTTATAATCCCTGTATAGCTGAGGACTGGGCATTGGTCAGACAAGAAGGAGGAGCCATAGGTCTGGTGCGCCCTTTGTCATGCTGGTTAAGCATCCATTCTTTCTTTCTGGTTTCCACCACCTCTTCCTCGAAAGTTTTCCACAGCTCGAGCATACTTAGTCTATTCCATAACTGCTTTTTCCTTTGTGTGGCATGTGCATAGATACACGAGTTGCAGCATCTCTTTCAAAAGAGGCAAAGGCATTAATATCTTGCCAGCTGTATCTTTAACCCATTGAATGTGGTACTTAAGTATCTTGTTCATGTTTCTGTGAAGTGACTTGCACAGACAGGGAATGGGGGTATCCGACATAACAGCAATTTAAAAATGCAACTTACCAATGGTCAGTCATCACTGCTTCAAAACTCTCCTTTTTTCCTACACCTGCCCTACAATGTTTTTCTATGACAATAACACATCTACGTCTGTCCCTGAGACCACGTGGCCCAAATCCCTCTCTTGAGCAGCACCACAAAAATGCAGCTCATGCTCCAAACCACTTCTCCTTATCAACAACACAAATGTACTGTTCTACTAACACAACAAAATACCTCTATTATCCTACACTATACCACAACAAAACCAAAATGTGCCAACAATCATTCACTAGAAAGGGGCTTACAGCATAGTTTTTTCTGACCCTTGTCAAAGGTTTTTTACTCTTTTTATAACTCACAATCAATAATACACAAAACACTAAAGACATAAAATGCTACATTTTCAGATTTGCCATGCACAGATTAAACTCACATACACGGATCCCCTGAGGGTCTTTGGCATTGAGTTTCCTCTATCTGGCCTTCTCCACCCTTCTGCGCCCAGCGGCTGACCTTCGAGTCTGGGCAGGACGTATTG
The DNA here is from genome assembly GCF_040938575.1 of Ambystoma mexicanum. Taxonomy (NCBI): domain Eukaryota; kingdom Metazoa; phylum Chordata; class Amphibia; order Caudata; family Ambystomatidae; genus Ambystoma; species Ambystoma mexicanum. The sequence continues at coordinate 565,456,082 of NC_090930.1, read as the reverse complement.
TCAATGTGAATACTAGCCAACCTCTATTCTTATATGCATGTTGAACATGAGGCCCTTTGGGTAGTATGTAATGTAGTGGATGGGAAGCAGAGGAACTCTTACACCAAATAACGGAACCAACTCAGGAAGATGGCAATTTTTTTTTGTTTTAATATAAATTGTCTAAAATAGAGAGTAGCAATGGACATCAACGGATGTTGCACAAGCTTTCTCTTCCCATCATACAAAAACATACATTGATATAGCAAAAATGTCTCAAATGTGACGTCAAACTACGTGGCAAATAAGAGAAACCTACAGGGGTCATGATATGCTCAAGGGGAACATCTGAGTATTCTTTCTATAAGGGGTTGGGTGGTGATTGGGTCTCTACTGTCAAGTGTACATCTTGAGCCCACCTCTAGTGCAAGTCATCTTCATCATTATTAAGTAAACAGTACATCATTGGCTCTCAAACTATAAGGCCCTTTGTTATATAGCCCTCTGCAATTGGTTGGCATGCTCGTGGAGTCTGGAACATTCAGCTCACTAGCAGCACATAAGCTCATACCCCAGGTGCCAGGAGGTGGACTTGACTCTACCTCCCCACCCAATTAGCCCAACAACTCTCATCTCCCAAGCCTTCTGTCATAAAGAATGTCTTTGAACTTGGCCTTGCAAATTACCCTTGCCCCTGAGAATATAAGGGAGTTACGGCACACACTATCATTGTTCTTGAATTCTTCGCCCGCTTCTTTTCCCATCCTTGGCCCACGTGACAGGAGGCCACAATCTGGCCCATTTTGCTGCATTTGATTGTCTAAAATTAATCAAACTTGGCACTCATGGTGTTCTTTCTTTGCACCTTAATAAGGGGTGATTCAGAATCTCATGTTCACTGCCATCAAAAATAGATAACCAATCTTGGCTGTTTCAGCCTTGACGCCAGACCAGACAGCCCTTCCAGACTCATCCATGATCTCCGTTAATTCTCTGCTGCGACACAGTGCTTGGCTCTTCTCTCCATGGGTTTAAGCTGACTTAAGTTGTCACATTGATGTCCAGTTTCTATATAATGGTGGCTTCACCTGCAGTCGATTGACTATTCATAGCCAGATTCTATGATTACTTGATCTACTTGCATTACATCATCTGTACAGTTATTGAATGACTTGCATTTTCTGCAGTTCTCTTCACACATGCAATCTTCTTGTCAGATATGAATGTTTACTCAATTCTTTATTTCATCATCAGTTTCTATACGGGTCATAGATCTTCTTTACCCAGTCTTCTCTGTGCATCACACTCGCTTATTGTGATGTCACCAGCTCCTCTGCTTGCTCTCTTTCATATTTCTTCAGGGATTTCCTCCATGAGATCGTCATCTCTTCGGGAGTACATCTGATAGGGTTTTCTTAGTGTACACCTTTTATCAAAGATTCACCGAGGAATGGTCACAACTGATAGTGTCAAGCATTGCACAATCTCATACCTCCAACATATAGGTGGGAGGGGGTGGGACTTCCTGCAGAGGCATTTGGTTGCTCCTCTAAACTCCCCCCTCTGTTTGATCCATCGACCACTCCTTCAGCGGTCTCCAATTCTTGATACTTCCTCTTGAAGAAGTGCTTGTTCGGAGTACAAATCTTCATCACTCCCTTCAGGTACCCGGCTGACTTGACATGTTCATCCACACTCCAGGTGATGTAACTGCGCTGTCCGTTCCGATTACAATAGACCCATCATCCCATGTACTTCTTACGATTCTTCAGATACAGGAAATGTGTTCCATCAGGTGCTATGATGCTGGCCTTTTGTATTTTCTGATTTCTTCCTCTGTCAGTTCCTTGGGTCCGAAACAATGATTTGACATTGATCATGATCTTCATTCTGACTAGAGAGTGTGGTAATTGTTTTGCACTCCTATGTGATTTGTTTTAAATTTATACCAAATTTTTTGAAAATTGAAAAATAGACTTAAGGTGCAGAGGAGATAATAAACAACCCTGACATATGGGTTGTAACATAAGACAAGAACAATCTAGTTCCCAATTGTGGGAACCTCCGTCCCCTGCACACTATTGGTGGCTCACAGTGAGTACTAAAAATTATAGAAGAAATTATACTATATATATATATATACATATATATATATATATATATTTATTTATATATATATATATATATATATATATTCTTCTGTGAGAAAACATTAATTCGTACAGCTTAAGTTGGACAGTTCATGTTCATTTAAGATTCATTTGCTTATACTAAAAATAGACTCCAAAAGATTTCCTTGTCAAGTTTTCACTGTTTTAATGGTAGCCCAATGCGTTTCGTGAACAATCACTTCTTCAGGGGCAACAAAGAACAATTTTCAACACTATTCATCTAGAAAAAATATTTAAATAAAATACATTAGTACTGGTGGTAATGACAGTATTTGTTTACAAGACAAACATTCAAAGCATTATACAGTATATTAGATGCTTGTGCTTTAACATATATCTCCTTGTTTACAGGAGATATCCTAGTGTTACAAAGAATAGGTTTGTTATTGTAAAAATCTTTTAAATGTGTAGTCATCTACAATGTAAGGGCCAATGGGTCTGTTTGTAAAAAAGCAGCTAATGAAGGGCAAAAGGTTAGAAATAGAGCTTACCAAAATTCTATCCCAAATGGTCAATCGATGATGGAAGTAGGTAAAGTAGGAGGATGAGTATCCATCTATTCTTTTTAATTCAAGTCTTTGTGGTCAACTAAATTGTTGACAATTGGATGGTGAGATCCCTAAAGTCAAACATATACAAGTGAAATTAGAACATTGAATCGTTCTGATTCAATGGATAAAAAAAAATTTAAATAAATAGGACTTACCCCAAGTAGGGTTGTATTCAAAATAAACTAGTCAACAGGCCTCTCTATTCAGTTTCCCATATCCTGAAAAAAGGTTGTAAAAGACTATGGAGGTTAAGAAGTGAGTTGTATTCCTTAGTAGGAGTGGATCCTCCTGTTGGAGGATAAATACTATCAAAAGAAATGGCGATTCTTTAAAGAATTCCTAAAGCCAGAGCAGAATCCTAAATGTACTCACTTAAATGGCTCGAGATAATTGTGGTCCGGCGCCTTCATCCACAGGAACCACTTCCTGTTGAGTGATGACGCTAGAGAGAGAGGCTGGCTTAAATAGCGGGGGAATGACATCATCACATTGTTGCGTAATTGCGCATGCGCGACAATGACGAAAAATGTAACGCGCACTTGAAATAAGTGCAGATGTTTAAGCTGCTAATTCTATGGCTTGTCACTAAAAATGATGGATTTTAAGGATTGTCCTTTTAAGTGGAGTCTGCAGTAATAAATAGTCTCAGAAAGAAAAAATAATGCTTGCATCAAGTTAGAGTTTCTGACGCTGTTGTTAACAATGTACCCATTTGAATAGCTCAACACAACGGATTACATGAAGATGACTGCCAAACATCTAAGTGACAAACAAATTTATGAGAAACTTACCAACAACCCTCTTTCTAACCTTATCATGGAATGGCATCAACTCAATAGACACTATTTGGAGGAACAACTCCTAACGGAAGAAGAATACAACTACATGAATAATCAACATCCGATATTTGCATGCATCTGCTTCTAACCCAAAATTCATAAAGAATATCATCAACTTCCATCTAGCAGGCCAATAATTAACAGCATTGGTTAACCAATCTCATCATATATTGACAAACACTTACAACCTTTGGTAGCAAACCTCGCCTCCTTCATCAAAGACACAACAGACGTCATAAATCAATTGGAATTAATAGAATGGGAACAAAATTCCAGACTAGTAACTTTTGACGTGACCAGCTTGTACACCAGCATTCTCCACCAAAAAGGAATGGAAACAACAAAAGACTTTCTAGACACAAGATCCATCTCATAAAAAAACCAAAATGAAATGATTCTAGAAATGTTAAATTTCACACTAACCAACAACATCACCAACAACATCTTTTTATGTAATGGAGACATTTACAAGCAAAAAAGATGAACAGCAATGGGGGCAAAATTTGCACCAGTATATGCAAACTTATATATGGGTGCTTTTGAATTGCACCATGCATGGCAGCATAAATCTTTCTGCTAGCTCGATCAGTCTATTGGAGCAGATTCATAGATGACATCTTTAGTTATATGGAAAGGAGGTAAACAATCATTATGTGAATATCACCATTTCTTAAACAATAACCAGTATAATTTAAAACTAACGATGGAAGAAAGTGTCACCAAAACCCACTTCCCTGATTTAGAACTATACATCTGCAACAACAAGATCAACACAACTCTATACACAAAACCAACTGCAGGCAACAGTATCCTGCATGCAGCAAGTCATCATCCACCCCATATCAAAAACAACATCCCCTATGGAGAGTTCCTAAGAATCAAACGGAACTGTCCATAAAACCAAGAAATGCAAAAGCATCTGAAATCAGCTAAAGACAAATTCCTGGCAAGAGGCTACAAAAGTGATCTTCTAACTATCGCCACAAATAAAAGTCAAGAACGTAATAGAATGGATCTTTTGAGTTACAAATCTCACAAACAAAACAAGATGGGCAATGCTAGCACACAAACCGTAAGATTCATCACAACCTACAATACAGAGGCAACTTCTCTGAGGAAATTCTTAATACGCATTGGAACATAGTGACCATGGATCAGTACTTGAGACCATATTTACCTATATCTCCATGCCTCACCTACAGAAAAGCACCAAATCTGAAAAATATTTTATGTCATCTCATTTTGTAGAGCATAAGAAAACTAAAGGGCAACACCAACTATGGGCAACAGAAAACCTGCAAGGTTTCTACAAATGCGGAGCATTTAAGATGTGCAACTTTGCCACAAATTAACTCAAGGAATGTTTAAAAGCAGATGGCTCAACTTACAAAATAAAAGACTTCCTAAATTGTAACTCCAAATTTACAGTGTATGCCATCAAATGCATATGTGCAAAAATGTACATTGGAAGTACCATTAGACCTCTTAAGACCAGGATTTATGAACACATTCGGACAATACAACTATGTGATATACGTTACCCCTTGAGCAAACACTTCCTTGAGAAACATAGACCTGAAGAAATCCCCATGATAAGATTTTTTGCCATTGAACAAGTAATCCTCTCCAACAGAGGGGGAAATAGAGAAAAACAATTACGTAAAATGGAAGCACATTGGATTTTCTGCATGGATAGCACCAACACTGGTCTGAACGCACACCATGAACTTTGTCATTTTTTATAATGATCCATTTCTTCTTTCAGATATCTATACATGGCTAATCATGTATGCTTTGCCTGTTCAGTCAATGCCAGTTGACAATGTATGACACCTCATAATGCGTTCTGTTTTTTGCAGCAAATGCAAGTCACTAATGTATGACTCCAATTAGATAAGCAGCAGCTAGACAGCATTTATCTTTCTTATGCTCACCAAAATGGAAGATTGATTTAAAAAGGTCAATCAAATCTAGACCCTTACATGGGTTACTACTAAGGTTAAGTTCATTAGGTATAGTCTCATGCCTCCCACACTTATAGAACCATACTGGTATGCCTCACTGATCTAAATAATAATTACAGCAAGATAATAATACATTTTAATCTGGACATAGCGGCTGTCACAAGATCTACTGTAGCACACCGATATACAGATGATGCAGTCAAGCGCTATGCCGCATAAATATGTGGCTGGCTAATTATATTATCAAACCCGGCGAATCACGAAAATAAAGCTTGATTTTTCGTTTACCTGTGTTGCCACAATTATATATTTCCATTATTTGAACAAAGGAACTAAAAATAGTGTTCAAAAGGACTGTTAATATGGTTCCTTTAACCATTTCAAGATGGAGTTTAAGAAGCGATCACGTATATCACGTGTCTTTACGGATGACGTCATGACGTCGTCCTTATGGATGATGTCACAACGTCATTTACCGCATTTAAAAAGCGGCCATTTTAGATAACCAAAACGAGCAGCTCCCACTTTCGTTTGGAATCGTTTGGAATCCAGTGAAATCGCATCTAAGGAGAAATCCAAGTAGGATAATCTAGGATAATCTAGACATTGTTTGACTTTAGAAGCTATAACCTTAATTCCAATCTGTATATTTTTAGAATCTATTGGTGGATAATCCCCAATCATCCATTAACCTAGTTTCTTTTCTTCTAAACCCCAAAGGGACTGCCCAATACCAATCAAGAATTAACATTTCTGCTTACTAAGACTTACCCACTAAGGAACACAGGAAACTAATTACCTCTGTAGCATCTAAGAGGTACATGAATCATTGCTTAAAAAGTAAGAACTCTTTTTTGACACTTCACTGTTTTATTATTTAGAGTCTGCATTCTAAACAAATTATGGGTTGTGGAGCACGATGAATTAATTCCAAGAATGGAATATAGTTTTTGCAAACAAGATGAATGGGTTTTCAAGGCATTTTTTGCCTTTTCAAACTGTTTAAATGACCATGAGGTTTTCATACTTGTGCAACCAGTATCCTAAAGTGTTTCTTTTATCTGTATTGTTATCTATTGCAATACATTTTAGAACTGTTTTTCTTTTTCCCTCAAAAACATTGAATCCTCTCTCTTTTTTTCTTCTTTTCTTTTCTTTCTTGTTCACAACAGCGAGATATTTATGCTTACCTCCTGAGGAACCACTGAATGAAAGTGGGGAAACACGTGTAGAGGGCAACAACTTTTGTTTTTTCTCTTTGAATAAGTACAAAATTACAGACTATTTTCAACAATACAACAAATAAAACATTCATTGTGGAGCACCTGTCATACAGTGTTTGGAATTCTTCTTTTGTACCAATTCGAATAGGGAAAATGTCACAATGAATCAAGAAAGTTTGTTGGTTTTTATAAAAGATAGTGTATTTGATTATGCATTAAATAGTGCAGACAAGGAGAGGACTCGTGATCATTATTAAATATCTAACATGGTAGTGCGTGCTCACTAGCTAAGAGAAGTCAACACCAAAAACGGGATGTTCTGATGTTACTACTATGCTCTGATGTTACTACTATCGTAGATAATCTCAGGGAATCAAAGGCTAAAATAAACAATGAGTGAATGTCTGAACAGTTCTGGTGACATAAACCAATTAACACATATATTTCATAAACTGTACATAGTTACATATATATTGCTGAAAAGACTGTCTCAAAAAAATGTTCACATTTTCATTTTACAGGGTAATTTTTTGGTGTTCAGAACAGTCCACTTCCCAATAGGTCATTCTTGAATAGGCATTTATCACATGTATGAAGTTTTAACCAATAGATGTTACGACAACAATTAATTACATTTTCCAACCTGCCATGCAATTAATTTTATACCCATTGTGACTGTCAAACAGACCTTAATAAATAAAAACATTTTTACAAAAAAGGGCCCAAATAGAAATCTTCATTAAGCCCCAAAGGTGCCAATGAGTCCAATCTATGGATCCAGAATAATTCTTTCTGGGAAAGGCGTTTTGATAGGTCACCACCTCTTGGTAGTTGTTTGATAACTTCTAATACCACCCATTTTAGCTGTGAAATATTATCTCTATTTTCATGAAAATGTCGGAAAACTGGGGATTTTTCAGTGCATCTTCTCATATTTGATTTATGCTCATTAATACTTTCTATGATTTTCCGTTTGGTCTTGCTGACATAGTTTTCCCACATGGGCACTTGAGGGCGTATCTCAAGTTTTTGCTGTCGCATAGTCCTTAAATTGAATTTTCTTACCACTATTGGGGTGGCAAATATGATCTCCTTTTGAAATGTTTGAACAATTTTGACAGTTCAAGCATGCAAACCTTCCATGTTTTTGTTTAGCAAATAATGTGTGATTTTGTTTCTTGATTTTTTCAGCCTTAATAAGAAAATCTCTGAAGTTCCTGCCTCTTTTATAGGCTAGCATGGGTTGTTCCAGAAATAATCTGTTAAGGTTCGGATCAGCTTTGATGATGTCCCAATTTTTATTGATTATTTTTTTCATTTGAAAACTCTGGCTCGAATACTTCAAGGTGTGGATCAGTCTTGGGTTATCTTTTTTAGGTTTTCCTTTTAATAGATCACCTCTTTCTAGTAATCTGGTACGTTCTATGGCAGTATTCATTGTCTGTTCCGGAAAACCCCTTTTCTTGGACCTTTCTTTCATTTTCTCCATTTCAATTTCCAATCTTGTTCAGTCTGATGTTATCCTTTTGGCCCTTAGACACTGACTGTAAGGTAAATTCTGCTTCAGTTGAGTTGGATGAAAACAAGGAGTTATATGTTAAAGCACAAGCATCTAATATTCCGTATAATGCTTTGAATCTTTGTCTTTTGAACAAATACTGTGTTCATTGTCATGACCACCAGTACTCATTTATTTTATTTAAATATTTTTTCTAGATGAATAGTGTTGAAAATTGTTCTTTGTTGCCCCTGAAGAAGTGATTGTTCACAAAACACGTTGGGCCACCATTAAAACAGTGAAAACTTGACAGGGAAATCTTTCGGTGTTTATATTTGGTTTACACAAATGAATCTTAAATGCACATGCACTGTCTAACTTAAGCTTTACAAATTAATGTGTTCTCACAGAAGAATATATATATATATATATAAAAATAGTATAATTTCCTGTATAATTTTTAGGACTCACTGTGAGCCACTAATAGTGTTCAGGGGGCAGGAGTTCCCACGATTGGGAACTAGATTGTTCATGATCTTCATTCCTACAGCCTTGTTTGATGTCTTCTTGCACTGTGTAATTATTATCCTGATCATACAGAATCCAAACATCACCATCACTAACACAGCTCCGAGAAACTTGAAGATGTTCGCCATCTACTGCGAAATCTATGAGAATATAGACGCAAGCCAACCGCCATCTGCAATGTCGTCTGACTCATTTTACATCCTGTTATTCAGGTTCATCAGCAACGTTAAAGCCTATATCAAAGTCCCATTCTCTTCATCATGAGAAGGTATGAATTTGCAACATGATGGCCCGATTTTGGCACAAACTACTCCTTTCATCGCAGTGATCAAGTCAAGGATGTATCTGTTCTGCATGGTCATCAATCTTATGGCCCTTAGCTCCTCCTTGATAGCATTGCATCCCTTTATGGTGGTGTTGATTGTCTGCAGAAGCTCCCATCTGGTAATCTGCAACCATTTGGCACTAGCCATCGCCTAGATCCCAAGCATGAAGATAGTCGTGAAGATTGAGGCAGTCTTACTGAACAATCTGTGCTCATACAGAATGGCCTCATATGCGTCTTTTGATTTTGATGAGAAGTAATTGTCCCTTTTGGTTCGATTGAGAAATTTAAGTGATCTCCTCCTTCTCAAATGGGCATCCACCTTTGAAAATTCTCCTATGTTCAAGTCACTCTAAGGAATCACTTACACAGGAGGATGAATGAGCACCAAGGAACACGTTCCTCCCCAATCCTTGGGCAACGCCATGTAGGCCCTAGGCCCACAAGCCCAATATCAATCCATTAGGACAGCTGTCCCTACTCCCATCTGGGTAACGTCAACTGTAGTTTTGCAGCCTATGTTATCTCCCATATGTTTCCTTTCTTCTCTTCTGAAACGCAATGTTGCATTCGCCAATGGAACCACAATCATTGGACCTGATTCATCTTCTACCCATGTTAGCAGTTTGGCATACTTGACTAATGGCTTTCAACACCCATTGTTTACTCTCTGGACCTCTTGCACATATTCTGGGTTCAGTAGATGGGCTGCATAGGACATCAGTCCCCTTTTCCATCCCTTTTGGATTTCACTTGTCCATAGATTAAGACTTGAGTTTGTTCCCACCATCCAGGTGATCCAGCAATTTCTGTTATATCTGAGCATTCCATTTGCTTCATGTCTTTCATAAACACCTCTTCCTGTCCGCTTGTAGGATACACAAGCATCTTGCTCTCCCAGGTTGTTTTTCCATCTGTGAAGTCTTGATATAACGATCCTGGAATGGAAACAACCATTTCGATCTCCATCGAAGAGTGGCCAAACTTCACTGAAATTGTCCTCTGGTCATGCATGCTGCAAGATGAACCAACATCTGGCATTGTGTTCTGGAACTTCTCTCGAAATGAAAGACTGTACTGTATTCAAGGCATAGGGTATGAAAGCACAGACAAAACAACTCTCCCTGGATGTTCTCTCTCCCACCTTTCTCATGTGCTGATACCACATATTATAACCCAATTGTGCTGCATTGTCTGAGATAGGTATTTATCCCCTCACTTTCTTCGTCTGCATTTCTCCTATATCTCCCATACGCAAGGTTTGTATACTGCCCAAGAAATGAATCAAATGCAGTTTTCATAGTGGGAAGAATCATAGGGGCCTTTGTCTCAGCAGAAGTACCATTATAATAGAGGGTGTGAAAGAGGAGAAACAGGAAGACAGAAAGAGTAATTGTATAGGCATCTAATATGCAATGTGACATCCACTTCTCACACCATCCTGGTGATGGTTGCACGTATCTATTCTCTAGAACCGTGTCAGCTTCTATCTTTTTCATTTTTCATTTTTAATATACTTTTATCAAATTAGTTTACTCCTGTAGTTGCAGTATTTGCATGATGATCGCAATTAGCAGCCTTCTAATCACAGGGCCATTTTTTAGTATCCTGTAAAAAAGTGTGAATATCAACATCTGTTCTGACAAGAGCAGGATAGGCTTGAAGGATAAATACAAAAATAACAAACACAACTTTATGCACGTCACTGTCTGAAAGGACCATAGATGTTAGCAATTTAGAGCAAATATGCACCAAGAAATGAATCTGAATATTCAGCTTGTTTCCAGTTCTTAATCAAAAACTGGCATTTAGGCATAACATTGATAGATCAATGTAATTCTAAAGTTCATTTTTCAAGATTCCTAAGACTCTCAGTAAGGAGTCGCACTCCTACAAAAATATATATACGGAGTGTCCGTATGAGTCTTAGTCCAAATGCAAAATCTGTATTAACAGATGGTTGCCTTATCATCCTTCTTGGTCATCGATCGAGTCTGCACACGCTGAAATTCTTCTTCTTCTCTTGCTTCTGGATTGGCAATAGTGGGAGGGTAGGTCTCGCCTTTATATATCTTCACATCACTTAAGCGAAGCCAAGCTTGCCTGCCTTCAACTTTTACTTCTGAGAAGGTTACATTTTCAATGCAAAATGAGCCATGAAAATGCGGCTTGTGCCACTTTCTGGTGAAATTCTTAATTAGGGCAGAATCTCCAACAAAAAACTTGGGTGACAATAATAGTTTGAGTAATCCGGTTGCTGAATGGTCTTCATCTGTGTTCTGAGACCGACCACCCTGATGCCAGAGTTGATCTGAAATGAGCGAGATGCTAGAGGTCATACATTTACAATATTCTTTCAATTCATCACTGAATGTTTTGGCTACACTCTGGGCATCACTTCTACTTTTAGACAGAGGTGTAAGAGGCATTCTCATCCACCTTCCTGTCACTAATTTGTGGGGGGTGAGGTGATGGTATGAGCCAGGCTAATTCTGAAGCTAAGGGTAGGCAATATACACGTCCCCTCTTCTGAGTTAATTTAATTTTAGCAATCCTTTCTTTAAGGAGGTTGGTGAGTCACTCAAATGTCCCATTTGCTTGCTGGTGATAAGCAAAAGAAAATGTGTGTTTTATATTCAACAGGAGCCCTATCTGTTCAAATACCTCATTCACACAATGTTGCCCATTGTCTGATTGCACTTCACACACACACACCCGATCTTGGAAAGACTTCACGTACTAAAAACTCAGCAGTTACCAGGGCGATCCAGACGTGGACCTCTTGCTCACTGTTCTTAGAGAGGCACAACTTCACCTCACTGATGATGCCCAACATGGCTGGAACATGTGTATGCGGTTGCTGTTGGTACTCTTGTTCAGAAGAGATTTGCCTAGCATTTTGGTGCTGGACTGCCCTTGGGCAGGACAAAGACTGATATGCGGGGACATTTCTTCTCTGTGAAAGGGACAAGTGAGCTCAAGACTTGGTAGAGTATATCCCAAGGGTTATTCACCAAAGAACAGGTCATTGGGCTGTGTTCATGCTGCTAGAGAGATTCCCAGACCCCCCTTTTGTTTTGCATAAATTAACATTGGGTCTCACCCTACATTACCAGGGCGATCCAGACGTGGACCCCTTGCTCACTGTTCTTAGAGAGGCACAGCTTCACCTCACTGATGATGTCCAACAAGGGTGAAACATGTGTATGGGGTTGCTGTTGGTACGCTTGTTCAGAGGAGAATTTCCTAGCATTTCGGGGCTGGACTGCCCTTGGGCAGGACAAAGACTGATATGCGGGGACATTTCTTCTCTGTGAAAGGGACAGTGAGCTAAAGACTTGGTAGAGTCTCTCCCAGGGGTTCTTCACCCAGGAACAGGTCATTGGGCTGTGTTCATGCTGGTAGAGAGATTCCCAAACCCCCTTTTGTTTTGCATAAATTAACTTTGGGTCTCACCCTAAGTTACCAGGGTGATCCAGACGTGGACCCCTTGCTCACTGTTCTTAGAGTGGTACAGCTTTACCTCACTATGATGCCCAACAAGGCTGAAACAGATGTATGGAGTTGTTGTTGGTACTCTTGTTCAGAGGAGAATTGCCTAGCATTTTGGTCCTGGACTGGCCTTGGGCAGGACAAAGACTGATATGCTGGGACATTTTTTCTCTGTGAAAGGGACAAGTCAGCTCCAGACTTGGTAGAGTCTATCCCAGGGGTTATTCACCCAAGAACAGGTCATTGGGCTGTGTTCATGCTGGAAGAGAGATTCCCAGACCCCCCCTTTTGGTTTGCATATTTAACTTTAGGTCTCACCCTAAGTTACCAGGGTGATCCAGACTTGGACCCCTTGCTCACTGTTCCTAGACAGGTACAGCTTTACCTCACTAAGATGACCAACAAGGCTGAAACAGATGTATGGAGTTGCTGTTGGTACTCTTGTTCAGAGGAGAATTGCCTAGCATTTCGGTGCTGGACTGCCCTTGGGCAGGAAAAAGACTGATATGCTAGGACATTTCTTCTCTGTGAAAGGGACAGTGAGCTAAAGACTAGGTAGAGTCTCTCCCAGGGGTTATTCACCCAAGAACAGGTCAGTCGGCTGTGTTTGTGATGGTAGAGAGATTCCCAGATCCCCCTTTTGTTTTGCATACATTAACTTTGGGTCTCACCCTAAGTTACCAGGGTAATCCAAACGTGGACCCCTTGCTCACTGTTCTTAGAGAGGCACAGCTTCACCTCACTGATGATGCCTAACAAGGCAGAAACATGTGTATGAGGTTGCAGTTGGTACTCTTGTTCAGAGGAGAATTGCCTAGCATTTTGGTGCTGAACTGCCCTTGGGCAGGACAAAGACTGATATGCTTGGACATTTCTTTTCTGTGAAAGGTACAATGAGCTAAAGACTAGGTAGAGTCTCTCCCAGGGGTTATTCACCCAAGTACAGGTCATTGGGCTGTGTTCGTGCTGGTAGATAGATTCCCAGATCCCCTTTTGTTTTGCATACATTAACTTTGGGTCTCACCCTACGTTACTAGGGTGATCCAAACGTGGACTCCTTGCTCACTGTTCTTAGAGAGGCACAGCTTCACCTCACTGATGATGCCCAACAGGGCTGAAGCATGTGTATGGGGTTGCAGTTGGTACTCTTGTTCAGAGGAGAATTGCCTAACATTTTGGTGCTGGACTGGCCTTGGAAAGGACAACGACTGATATGCTGGGACATTTTTTCTCTGTGAAAGGGACAAGTGAGCTCAAGACTTGGTAGAATCTATCCCAGGGGTTATTAACCCAAAAACAGGTCATTGGGCTGTGTTCATGCTGGTAGAGCGATTCCCACCCCCCCCTTTTGTTTTGCATATTTAACTTTGGGTCTCACCCTAAGTTGCCAGGGCGATCCAGACATGGACCCCTTGCTCACTGTTTTTAGAGAGGCACAGCTTCACCTCATGATGATCTCCAACAAGGCTGAAACACGTGTATGGGGTTGCTGTTGGTACGCATGTTCAGAGGAGAATTTCCTAGCATTTTGGTGCTGGACTGCCCTTGGGCAGGACAAAGACTGATATGCTGGGACATTTCTTCTCTGTGAAAGGGACAGTGAGCTAAAGACTTGGTAGAGTCTCTCCCAGGGGTTCTTCACCCAAGAACAGGTCATTGGGCTGTGTTCATGCTGGTAGAGAGATTGCCAAACCACCTTTTGTTTTGCATAAATTAACTTTGGGTCTCACCCTAAATTACCAGGGTGATCCAGACATGGACCCCTTGCTCACTGTTCTTAGAGAGGTACAGCGTTACCTCACTATGATGCCCAACAAGGCTGAAACAGATGTATGGAGTTGCTGTTGGTACTCTTGATCAGAGGAGAATTGCCTAGCATTTTGGTGCTGGACTGCCCTTGGGCAGGACAAAGACTGATATGCTGGGACATTTCTTCTCTGTGAAAGGGACAGTGAGCTAAAGGCTAGTTAGAGTCTCTCCAAGGGGTTATTCACCCAAGAACAGGTCATTGGTCTATGTTCGTGATGGTAGAGAGATTCCCAGATCCCCCTTTTGTTTTGCATACATTAACTTTGGGTCTCACCCTAAGTTACCAGGGTGATCCAAACATGGACCCCTTGCTCACTGTTCTTAGAGAGGCACAGCTTCACCTCACTGATGATGCCCAACAAGGCAGAAACATGTGTATGGGGTTACAGTTGGTACTCTTGTTCAGAGGAGAATTGCCTAGCATTGTGGTGCTGGACTGCCCTTGGGCAGGACAAAGACTGATATGCTGAAACATTTCTTCTCTTTGAAAGGGACAGTGAGCTAAAGGCTAGGTAGAGTCTCTCCCAGGGGTTATTCACCCAAGAACAGGTCATTTGGCTGTGTTTGTGCTGGTAGAGAGATTCCCAGATCCCCCTTTTGTTTTGCATAAATTAACTTTGGGTCTCACCCTACGTTACCAGGGTGATCCAAACGTGGACCCCTTGCTCACTGTTCTTAGAGAGGCACAGCTTCACCTCACTGATGATGCCCAACAAGGCTGAAACATGTGTATGGGGTTACTGTTGGTACTCTTGTTCACAGGAGAATTGACTAGCATTTTGGTGCTGGTCTGCCCTTGGGCAGGACAAAGATTAATATGCGGGGACATTTCTTCTCTGTGAAAGGGAAATGTGAGCTCAAGACTTGGTCGAGTCTATCCCAGGGGTTATTCACCCAAGAAAAGGTCACTGGGCTATGTTCGTGATGGTAGAGAGATTCCCAGATCCCCCTTTTGTTTTGCATACATTAACTTTGGGTCTCACCCTAATTTACCAGGGTGATCCAGATGTGGACCCCTTGCTCACTGTTCTTAGAGAGGCACAGTTTCAAATCACTGATGATGCCCAAAAGGCAGAAACATGTGTATGTGGTTGCTGTTGGTACTCTTGTTCAGAAGAGATTTGCCTAGTATGGGGTTGCTGTTGGTACGCTTGTTCAGAGGAGAATTTCCTAGCATTTCGGGCCTGGACTGCCCTTGGGCAGGACAAAGACTCTTATGCGGGGACATTTCTTCTCTGTGAAAGGGACAGTGATCTAAAGACTTGGTAGAGTCTCTCCCAGGGGTTCTTCACCTAAAGACTTGGTAGAGTCTCTGCCAGGGGTTCTTCACCCAAGAACAGGTCATTGGGCTGTGTTCATGCTCTTAGAGAGATTCCCAAACCCCCTTTTGTTTTGCATAAATTAACTTTGGGTCTCACCCTAAGTTACCAGGGTGATCCAGACGTGGACCCCTTGCTCACTGTTCTTAGAGAGGTACAGCGTTATCTCACTATGATGCCCAACAAGGCTGAAACAGATGTATGGAGTTGCTGTTGGTACTCTTGTTCAGAGGAGAATTGCCTAGCATTTCGGTGCTGGACTGCCCTTGGGCAGGACAAAGACTGATATGCTGGGACATTTCTTCTCTGTGAAAGGGACAGTGAGCTTAAGGCTAGGTAGAGTCTCTCCCAGGGGTTATTCACCCAAGAACAGGTCATTGGTCTGTGTTCGTGATGGTAGAGAGATTCCCAGATCCCCCTTTTGTTTTGCATACATTAACTTTGGGTCTCCCCCTAAGTTACCAGGGTGATCCAAACATGGACCCCTTGCTCACTGTTCTTAGAGAGGCACAGCTTCACCTCACTGATGATGCCCAACAAGGCAGAAGCATGTGTATGGGGTTACAGTTGGTACTCTTGTTCAGAGAAGAATTGCCTAGCATTTTGGTGCTGGACTGCCCTTGGGCAAAACAAAGACTGATATGCTGGGACATTTCTTCTCTGTGAAAGGGACAGTGAGCTAAAGGCTAGGTAGAGTCTCTCCCAGGGGTTATTCACCCAAGTACAGGTCATTGGGCTGTGTTCGTGCTGGTAGAGAGATTCCCAGATCCCCCTTTTGTTTTTCATAAATTAACTTTGGGTCTCACCCTACGTTACCAGGGTGATCCAAACGTGGACCCCTTGCTCCCTGTTCTTAGAGAGGCACAGCTTCACCTCACTGATGATGCCCAACAAGGCTGAAGCATGTGTATGGGGTAAATGTTGGTACTCATGTTCAGAGGAGAATTGCCTAGCATTTTGGAGCTGGACTGGCCTTGGGCAGGACAACGACTGATATGCTGGGACATTTTTTCTCTGTGAAAGGGACAAGTGAGCTCAAGACTTGGTAGAGTCTATCCCAGGGGTTATTCACCCAAAAACAGGTCATTGGGCTGTGTTCATGCTGGTAGAGCGATTCCCACCCCCTTTTGTTTTGCATATTTAACTTTGGGTCTCACCCTAACTTGCCAGGGCGATCCAGACTTGGACCCCTTGCTCACTGTTTTTAGAGAGGCACAGCTTCACCTCATGATGATGTCCAACAAGGCTGAAACACGTGTATGGGGTTGCTGTTGGTACGCTTGTTCAGAGAAGAATTTCCTAGCATTTCGGGGCTGGACTGCCCTTGGGCAGGACAAAGACTCTTATGCGGGGACATTTCTTCTCTGTGAAAGGGACAGTGAGCTTAAGGCTAGGTAGAGTCTCTCCCAGGGGTTATTCACCCAAGAACAGGTCATTGGGCTGTGTTCATGCTGGTAGAGAGATTCCCAAACCCCCTTTTGTTTTGCATAAATTAACTTTGGGTCTCACCCTAAATTACCAGGGTGATCCAGACGTGGAGCCCTTGCTCACTGTTCTTAGAGAGGTACAGCGTTACCTCACTATGATGCCCAACAAGGCTGAAACAGATGTATGGAGTTGCTGTTGGTACTCTTGTTTAGAGGAGAATTGCCTAGCATTTCGGTGCTTGACTGCCCTTGGGCAGGACAAAGACTGATATGCTGGGACATGTCTTCTCTGTGAAAGGGACAGTGAGCTAAAGGCTAGGTAGAGTCTCTCCCAGGGTTATTCACCCAAGAAAAAGTCATTGTCTATGTTCGTGATGGTAGAGAGATTCCCAGATCCCCCTTTTGTTTTGCATACATTAACTTTGGGCCTCATCCTAATTTACCAGGGTGATCCAGATGTGGACCCCTTGCTCACTGTTCTTAGAGAGGCACAGCTTCACCTCACTGATGATGCCCAACAAGGCAGAAACATGTGTATTGGGTTACAGTTGGTACTCTTGTTCAGAGGAGAATTGCCTAGCATTGTGGTGCTGGACTGCCCTTGGGCAGGTCAAAGACTGATATGCTGGGACATTTCTTCTCTGTGAAAGAGACATGTGAGCTCAAGACTTGGTCGAGTCTATCCCAGGGGTTATTCACCCAAGAACAGTTCACTGGGCTATGTTCGTGATGGTAGAGGGATTCCCAGATCCCCCTTTTGCTTTGCATACATTAACTTTGGGTCTCACCCTAATTTACCAGGGTGATCCAGATGTGGACCCCTTGCTCACTGTTCTTAGAGAGGCACAGTTTCAAATCACTGATGATGCCCAAAAGGCAGAAACATGCGTATGTGGTTGCTGTTGGTACTCTTGTTCAGAAGAGATTTGCCCAGCATTTTGGTGCTGGACTACCCTTGGGCAGGACAAAGACTGATATGCGGGGACATTTCTTCTCTGTGAAAGGGACAAGTGAGCTCAAGACTTGGTAGAGTCTATCCGAGGGGTTATTAACCCAAGAACAGGTCATTGGGCTGTGTTCATGCTGCTAGACAGATTCTCAGACCCCCCTTTTGTTTTGCATAAATTAACTTTGCGTCTCACCGTAAGTTACCAGGGCATCCAGACGTGGACCCCTTGCTTACTGTTCTTAGAGAGGCACAGCTTCACCTCACTGATGATGTCCAACAAGGGTGAATCACGTGTATGGGGTTGCTGTTGGTACGCTTGTTCAGAGGAGAATTTCATAGCATTTCGGGGCTGGACTGCCCTTGGGCAGGACAAAGACGCGCCTTGGGCAGGACAAAGACTGATATGCGCGGACATTTCTTCTCTGTGAAAGGGACAGTGAGCTAAAGACTTGGTAGAGTCTCTCCCAGGGGTTCTTCACCCAAGAACAGGTCATTGGGCTGTGTTCATCCTGGTAGAGAGATTCCCAAACCCCCTTTTGTTTTGCATAAATTAACTTTGGGTCTCACCCTAAGTTACCAGGGTGATCCAGACGTGGACCCCTTGCTCACTGTTCTTAGAGAGGTACAGCGTTACCTCACTATGATGCCCAACAAGGCTGAAACAGATGTATGGAGTTGCTGTTGGTACTCTTGTTCAGAGGAGAATTGCCTAGCATTTCGGTGCTGGACTGCCCTTGGGCAGGACAAAGACTGATATGCTGGGACATTTCTTCTCTGTGAAAGGGACAGTGAGCTAAAGGCTAGGTAGAGTCTCTCCCAGGGGTTATTCACCCAAGAACAGGTCATTGGGCTATGTTTGTGATGGTAGAGAGATTCCCAGATCCCCCTATTGTTTTGCATACATTAACTTTGGGTCTCACCCTAAGTTACCAGATGATTCTGTTAGGTGGAAACCTGTGCAGTTCCCTCTGGGACCACTGCAAAAGATTTAGGACTACAGGTGTTTGGCAGTAATCCCACTTGGTAGCAGTCTGTACCACACAGATTCACTTGGTAGCTGTGGCTGAGCAGTCAGACTTCCCTCAAGAAGAGTCAAGCAGTATGTGGAGTACAATATAGGGCAATTCTTCACAGTAAGACAAGCAAATACGCAACGAGGCTTAGTGTAAAGATATTAAGGTATTTATTTATAACGGAACATCTATGGAAAACACTATGGCACTATCACGGCAAACACTTCAATCACAATTACTCTACGAAGAAGAGACGAGCAATCCCCCTAACAATATTTCGACAAGTCTAGGTTCTACCAGCATCACTTATTTACAGACAGAGGTGTATGCCATAACCTAGATGGCACTCTAATATTAGTTAGGACGGGAGAGAAAAATAAGCAGTTTACGAAATCAACACAGTTCAATACTTCACGGGAATAATGCAAGGCAAGAAGGCAAGAACCACAATAGATCCTAAAGTTCAGAGGCCAGGCCCACTCGGAGAGAGGCAAGGCGATATGTCCCAAAAAGTCTCTTAGTGGAAATGCGTTCGAGTCTTTATAGCAAATTGTTATCGGCAGATTGAACCAGTTCAGAACAATACGTAAGAAAGCTTGGAGGCGACCCAACGGAAAGGAGAGGATTAAGACACCTCACTCGAACCGATCGAAAGGGAAGCCAGGGGGACACGGTACCTTGTTTGTGGAAAGACAGCTCTGGCGGGGGTAGTTGTTCCTGGTGGTGGATGCACGTCGGGTCTTTGCCAAGAGTAGAGATGATCTCGTCGTCGAAGAAAAGTGAAGTCCGGTGCACCACCAGGGAAGAGACCAGCCGCGGAGTGCTCCGTCACAAGGCACCACCTTTTGGTCGCGGTACAGGGGTAGTGGCTATCCGGTTGCCGAGGTGCTCTGCATGGGCAATTCGACAACTGCGTCCTGAGGCGAAGAAAATGCAAAGGGGACTGGTTGTTCCCACCAGTCAGGGGAAGAGACTCTCTGGCAGGGAGATCTCCTCTGTCGTCGGGAAGTGGTAAGTCGGTTCCGGGTATGGAGTCTATGGTGGAGGTCCGCTAGGATTCCCCAGTGTTACGGCACGTAGGGTGCGGTGTAACACACATAGCAAAACATATGAGACCCTATGGAGTAAAAGACCCCATAGCCCATAGAACACATCGACATTCAAAGGAATTACACACATTCATGTCCAAGAGTGGGAGAAAAGAGAGTCTCACTCTTGGCAGGATGGAAAAAAACAAACTCCAGAAATCCAGCAAAGCTGCTCGGGGACTCACTAGGTTAGGAAATTCAGCCTAAATAGAGAATTCGCCCTAACACTCGCCCCCCCAGACTAAGGGACAGGAGGATTTAATCCACTCCTGGATGAATCTCATACCTCTTGTCGATGTCATACATCCTAGAGAGACCATCAGCATTTTGGTGGTGACATCCTGACCTGTGCTCAATGGTGAAATCAAACCCTTGCAGGCAGATCGACCATCTCAATAGTTTTGGGTTTGCCCCTTTCATTTGCATTAACCATCTCAAGGGTTAGTGGTCAGTCTGAATGACAAAAGTAGAACCATACAAGTACGGCCTAAACTTCTTCAGAGCCCACACGATAGCAAAGCACTCTCTTTCCATTGTTGCCCACCTTGTGTCCGGAACCTTCAGCTTGCGTCTGATCAAGCAAACGGGGTGCTCCCTACCTTTCCCATCCAGTTGACTGAGTACGGCACCTATTCCGACATTTGAAGCATCTGTCTGCACAATGAAGTGTTGGCGGTAATCAGGAGCTCTGAGTACTGGGGCTTGGCAAAGAGCCTTTTTCAGGTTTTCAAAAGCCTGATTGCACTCCTTGTTCCATTTAACCTTTTTAGGAAATTTGGGCGAGGAGATGACATTCAGTGGAGAAGCTATGGTCCCATAGTTCTCTATGAAATTCCTGTAA
Organism: Ambystoma mexicanum; assembly: GCF_040938575.1. NCBI lineage: Eukaryota > Metazoa > Chordata > Amphibia > Caudata > Ambystomatidae > Ambystoma > Ambystoma mexicanum. Next base: position 565,435,066 of record NC_090930.1, on the reverse strand, counting down.
TACCCAGTGAGGCCTAGGAAGGCTCTCACTTGGGTTTGAGTAGTAGGTGTCCAATTTTGCACAGCTTCAATCTTACTGAGCAAAGGCCTTATTTCTCCACCTCCTACCTCTTGTCCAAGATAGACTACCTTACTCTGTCCAATTTGGCATTTACTCGCCTTTATGGTCAGATTGGCTCGTCCAAGAGCCTGCAAAACATCTCTCAGGTGGGTTACATGTTCTTCCCAGGAATTGCTGAATACTGCGATGTCATCCAAGTATGCCATGCAGCACTCCTCCATCCCATTCAGAACCTGGTTTACCATCCGTTGAAACATAGCAGGTGCATTCTTCAATCCGAAAGGCATTACCTTAAACTGGTATAAGCCAACGGGGGTAGAAAATGCAGTTTTCTCCTTGGCATGGTCTGTCAGGGATATTTACCAATAGCCTGATGTCAAGGCAAATTCGCTGAGGAACTTGGCGGCGCCAAGTTTATCCACCAACTCATCTGTTCTTGGCAAAGGGTGGGCATCAGTCTTGGTGACTGCATTAAGAGCTCTATAATCCACGCAGAATCTAAGCTCTTTAGATCCGGCCTTTGGTACTTACACAACTGGGCTAGACCATGGACTATTAGAGGGCTCTATTACCCCGAGATCAAGCATCTTGCTGACCTCACCTTTGATGTGGGTTTGTACGTTTTCTGACATTCTGTATCCTCTGCTTTTGACTGACAGACAGTCACCAGTGAGTATGTCGTGCTGGCCCCAGGGGGTCAAGCCTGGCGAAAGCGAGAACAGAGAGGCAAACTGATTCAACATGGATTTGCACTCTTCTTGTTGCTCGGGTGTCAGATTGGAGGAGAGATTTACTCCTTCAATTTCTTCGTCTAAAGGTAAGCCTCTGAGGAGATCCGGAAGAGCTTCACTCTCTTCTTCTTCCTCGGATGGGGCTAGACGCAACGCTCCTCCATCGGGTCTTGAGACATACGCTTTGAGTCGGTTGGTGTGAAAGACTGTCGGAGCCTCCTTGGGATTGCCCAAGACCACCAGATAGTTGACCTCTCTGAGTTTACCCACAACTCTGAAGGGTCCCATCCACTTATCTTGCAAGGCCCTCTGCCTTGTTGGGATCATAACGAGAACGAGCTGGTCTTGAGCGAACTCAACCATGTTAGCCTTTTGATCGTGCCGGTGCTTGACCAATGCTTGTCCAGCTTTCAAGTTATCGTTTGCTTCCGTCATCATGTGCGACATTCTCCTCCAGAGACCTATCACGTAGTCAGTCACTCCTTAATCAGGGCCAATGGACCTCTGACGGGATGAACATAGAGTTGTTCGAAGGGAGAGTAACCTACTCCCTCCTGAGGGACTTCTCTATAAGCAAAGAGAAGGCATGGCAGTAGAAGGTCCCACTTACGCTTAAGGGGTTCTTCTAAAGCACCTATCATGCTCTTCATGGTTCGGTTGAACCGTTCTACCAACCCATTGGTTTGTGGGTGGTAAGCTGTTGAGAACTTGTAAGTAACTCCACAGGTTTTCCACATGTCCTTCATGTAGTGGGACATAAAGTTTGACCCCTTGTCAGAGATTACTTCCTTAGGAAACCCGACCCTGGTAAAAATACCAAGGAGGGCCTTAGCCACAGCCGGAGCTGTAACAGTCCTCATAGGAATTGCCTCAGGATCCCTAGTAGCATGGTCTACTACAACAAGTATAAACCTGTTGCCTGAGGAGGTTGGAGGATCAAGGGGACCAACAATGTCAATCCCTACTCTCTCAAACGGGACTCCCACAACTGGGAGAGGCACTAAAGGTGCCACATTCTTGGAGCCAACCTTACCAGAGGTCTGGCAGGTGTGGCAGCTCCTGCAGTGTTTTTCTACTTCGGCCCCCATCTTCGGCCAATAGAAGTAGAGAGAGCGCCTTTCCTTAGTCTTCTTGAAACTCAAGTGACCAGCCAAAGGAATCTCGTGGGCTAACTGCAAGAACTGTGGTCTGTTCTCTTGGGGTACTACAAGTCGTTTGTAGTCTCCAGGTGCAGACTCGGTCGGTTCACTGTAGAAGAGGCCATCTTCCCAGTGCAACCTGTATTTCCCAGGCTCTTGCCCTTCAGCCTGAGCTTCTGCCTGGTGGCGAAGACCTTCCAGAGTTGGACATTCTCTCTGTCCCTTACTGAAGTCTGCCCTGCTGGGTCCACCTTCTGCCAGTAAAGACTGCAGCTCAGGATGGTCAACAGGATCCAGATCTCCAATGAGTTCCTGGCCTTCCATTAGCTCTTCCTCAGAGTCTAATTCTACCACACAGGGTTGTACCTCCCTCTCAGCCTCAGCTGGAGGTGGAGTTACGGGTGTAACTTTGGACAACCGCGGGGAAGTCCGTGTTGGCTGCACTGAAATGCTGGCTGCTGGTTTCGGGATAGAAGTCTTAGGTTTCCCTTTCGCTTCTGATTTCTTGGAGACAGCTGCCGACAATTCCAGTGGAGCAGGAGTGATCTCTTTCTTCATCATCTCCTGGAGAGTACCGCGCATGGTCCTCTCTCTTGCGGGTCTGGTTAGCTCCTGTAACCGTTTACTAGGAGGTCTGGGAGTATGCGATACAACTCCGAGAGTTTTCAAATCTTTACCCAACAGTACGCGTCCTGGTACCTCACTCTGTATGCTGACAGGTATCTTCACAGTCATGTCGTTACACTGGATGAGAACTGGTAATCGGGGAAGCATCTGCACAGGCCCTCCAGCTAACTTGGTGAGGCGTTTGGGTGCCTTAGCAACATCCTCACCCTGAAAAAACGATTTATCCACCACAGTTATGCTGGCCCCAGTGTCCCTAATAGCAGGAGTCTCCTGACCATTCACCTGGACACTGTCCTTATAATACTCTTTAGTATTATCGGGGATAGAATTATAGACATCTAAATTCTGTTGTTCCCACAACCCCAGAGATACTAAAGAAACGCTGGCTGAGACTCCAATGGGTTCGTCAGCTAGCAGTAGAAAGTTTCCACTTGCCATTTGGACTTCCTCCTCTGGAGCGAAGGCTAAGGAGACAAGCTGGACCCCTGAAGGTTTACCCTTACATCTGGGATCTCCTTTCACGTGGTCAGTGGAGCCACAAACAAAGCATTTACCGAATGCTTTTTGGAATGGTGGCTTGTTCTGACCTCCTTCCAGTTTGGCACCAGAAGACACACTATGCTGCTGTGGTTTTCCCGGTGGCTTACCCTTCTGGTTTTGTTTGGGGCCCTCTTTGGAATTTGAGTTATTCGAATTCTCTTTTGAGTCTTTTTTAGGCTGTTTATCCTCATCCTTTTTCTGAGTTGCCCGAGAATGCTTGTGAGTAGGCCTTTTGGCAACCCACAAGTCGGCAGCCTTAGCTAGCTTCCGGGAATCCAATTCCCTCGAATCAGCCAAGTGCTGTCTGAGCTCAGGAGAACAGGCATCATAAATAGACTCCAACATAAAAAGATTCTTCATACCCTCATAAGTGTTCACTTTGTAACCCTTAATCCATCCCTCTAAGTTTTTCAACCCTTCACTCACCCAGGTAGCCCAAGGGGTACCATCATGCTTTTTGAGGGTTCTAAACCTCTCAAGATACTGGGAAGGGGTATTCCCGAATCTAGCTATCAAAGCTAGTTTCACACTTTCGTAATCCGTCTTATCCGCCTCCCCCAACTCCATTACCACATCAGTCGCAACAGGAGGGAGCCTAGAGAACAACCAGGGAAGTAAATCATTCCCGGTGATGTCCTGGAGCCCATGATTGTACTCAAACAGTTTTAACCAATCCAACACATCCAATCTCGGTTCATACATACCCACTAATTCCTTCGGCATCCGGGGTCTTTTGCGACTGGAGCTCCTAGAGGAACCAGAGGAGAGAGAAGCATTTTCTATAGACAACTTTTTCATCTCTAACTCGTGATTAAGTTCTATTTCTCTGAGTCTTAACTCAGCTTGCTTCTGCTCAGCCTGGGCATTCATCCGTCTGAACTCGAGCTCTTGGTTTCGTTCAGATTGAGCCAAAAACCGTTTGTATTCTAATTCGAGCTTCATTTTTTCAAGTTCAAAATAAGCAGGGTTACATGTGGGACCTGGTATGGGCCCCGTAGGTACAGCTGGTAAGGCAGGTAGAGGAGCAGGGGAGACAGTTTCGTTAGCCTCTCCGTCCTCGTCAGCCTCTTCATCGCTATCATCAGAATTACGATTTAGATCAACACCATCACTGTTATCTACAGTTGCTGGAGAACTTGGTTCCTCTGAACCAGTACCCAGACTTTGGTTCGCCAGCAATCTCTCTATTAGTTCTAACTTCTTGCCTCTTACAGAAAGATTCTCTTGCCTACAGAGAGCTTGCAAACTCTCAGTATTTTCACCTGACAAGGATTCTTGACTGTAAGTTCCCATCGTAGACATGTTTTTGAAAGTTGCTTTTTAGTGCTAAGCTTCGTGGTTAGTTATCCTAAAGTGTCGAAAATCACTCTAAACTGTATACTCGATACAAATCCCACCGCTGTACACCAGTGTTAGGCGGAAACCTGTGCAGTTCCCTCTGGGACCACTGCAAAAGATTTAGGACTACAGGTGTTTGGCAGTAAACCCACTTGGTAGCAGTCTCTACCACACAGATTCACTTGGTAGCTGTGGCTGAGCAGTCAGACTTCCCTCAAGAAGAGTCAAGCAGTATGTGGAGTATACAATATAGGGCAATTCTTCACAGTAAGACAAGCAAACACGCAACGAGGCTTAGTGTAAAGATATTAAGGTATTTATTTATAACGGAACATCTATGGAAAACACTATGGCACTATCACGGCAAACACTTCAATCACAATTACTCTACGAAGAAGAGACAATCAATCCCCCTAACAATATTTCGACAAGTCTAGGTTCTACCAGCATCACTTATTTACAGACAGAGGTGTATGCCTCAACCTAGATGGCACTCTAATATTAGTTAGGACGGGAGAGAAAAATAAGCAGTTTACGAAAGCAACACAGTTGAATACTTCACGGGAAAAATGCAAGGCAAGAAGGCAAGAACCACAATAGATCATAAAGTTCAGAGGCCAGGCCCACTCGGAGAGAGGCAAGGCGATATGTCCCAAAAAGTCTCTTAGTGGAAATGCGTTCGAGTCTTTATAGCAAATTGTTATCGGTATATTGAACCAGTTCAGAACAATACGTGAGAAAGCTTGGAGGCGACCCAACGGAAAGGAGAGGATTAAGAGACCTCACTCGAACCGATCGAAAGGGAAGCCAGGCTGACACGGTACCTTGTTTGTGGAGAGACAGCTCCGGCAGGGGTAGTTGTTCCTGGTGGTGGATGCACGTCGGGTCTTTGCCAAGAGTAGAGATGATCTCGTCGTCGAAGAAAAGTGAAGTCTGGTGCACCACCAGGGAAGAGACCAGCCGCGGAGTGCTCCATCACAAGGCACCACCTTTTGGTCGCGGTACAGGGGTAGTGGCTATCCGGTTGCCAAGGTGCTCTGCACGGGCAATTCGACCACTGCGTCCTGAGGCGAAGAAAAAGCAAAGGGGACTGGTTGATCCCACCAGTCAGGGGAAGAGACTCTCCGGCAGGGAGATCTCCTCTGTCATCGGGAAGTGGTGAGTCGGTTCCGCAGTGCTCCACCGGGAGTGTCGTCGTGCAGGTCGGCTCAGCGCTACCCTCAGCGGATTCTTAGGTCCTGTGGCGACTTCTGAAGATCCAGTCCCAAAAGCCCTGTTTTTATGCAGAAAACCCCCATTCATTCAGCCTAGCAGTCAATCAACACATGCTAAGTGGTGAGCGGGGAGGCTCACCACTTGGGCCAATTACACCAGAGTGCGACCAGAGTTGGCAAGGCAACTCGGTCCAGGGTGCCTAAACCCCCTCCCACACCCCTGTGGGAACCCAGACAGAATGGCACCACTTTGGAGGGTCTCTGTACAGAGCCCGCCAAAAGTGGAACAAAGGGCTCAACCTTTGGTTTAGGAGTCACAGAGACGAACACAGACGCCATTTTAAAAACCGAGTTCTGGCAGAAAATACCATCCGGTAAACTTATTTAAGATAAGTAAACTGATGGTATGTTAGAGATTAACGAGGAAAACTATCAATCTCCAACAATGGGAAGAATCCCATAGTGTTATGTTCGGGGTCGAACATAACAAGTAGTTTCCACTGCCACCAGCCAAAACTAGACGAGGGGGGACGGGACAGTGCCCCCTCGAATAACAGACCTAGGAGTAATCGAATTACCCCTACTAGTACGTCCACAATAGGATGGTTTGTACTAGTTCTGTTAGTAAATTTAGGTCTAGTAAAGCCAATGGTGACTTTACATGCCCGGGGAGACAGTAGTCAGTCCCCGGGTATGGAGTCTATAGTGGAGGTCCGCTAGGACACCCCAGTGTTACAGCACGTAGGGTGCGGTATAACACACATAGCAAAACATATGAGACCCTATGGAGTAAAAGACCCCATAGCCCATAGAACACATCGACATTCAAAGGAATTACACACATTCATGTCCAAGAGTGGGAGAAAAGAGAGTCTCACTCTTGGCAGGATGGAAAAAAACAAACTCCAGAAATCCAGCAAAGCTGCTGGGGGACTCACTAGGTTAGGAAATTCAGCCTAAACAGAGAATTCTCCCTAACAGATTCAAACGTGGGCCCCTTGCTCACTGTTCTTAGAGAGGCACAGCTTCACCTCACTGATGAAGCCCAACAAGGCAGAAACATTTGTATGGGGTTACAGTTGGTACTCTTGTTCAGAGGAGAATTGCCTAGTATTTTGGTGCTGGACTGCCCTTGGGCAGGACAAATACTGATATGCTGGGACATTTCTTCTCTGTGAAAGGGATAGTGAGCTAAAGACTAGGTAGAGTCTATCCCAGGGGTTATTCACCCAAGAAAAGGTAATTGGGCTATGTTCGTGATGGTAGAGAGATTCCCAGATCCCCCTTTTGTTTTGCATACATTTACTTTGGGTCTGACCCTAATTTACCAGGGTGATCCAGATGTGGACCCCTTGCTCACTGTTCTTAGAGAGGCACAGCTTCAAATCACTGATGATTCCCAAAAAGGGAGAAACATGTGTGCCGGTTGCTGTTGGTACTCTTGTTCAGAAGAGATTTGCCTAGCATTTTGGTACAGGACTGCCCTTGGGCAGGACAAAGATTGATATGCGGGGACATTTCTTCTCTGTGAAAGGGACAAGTGAGCTCAAGACTTGGTAGAGTCTATCCCAGGGGTTATTCACCCAAGAACAGGTCATTGGGCTGTGTTCATTCTAGTAGAGAGATTCCCTTACCCCCTTTTGTTTTGCATATTTAACTTTGGGTCTCACCCGAAGTTACCAGTCCGAACCAGACATGGACCCCTTGCTCACTCTTCTTAGAGAAGCACAGCTTCACCTCACTGATGATGTCCAACAAGGGTGAAACACGTGTAAGGGGTTGCTGTTGGTACGCTTGTTCAGAGGAGAATTTCCTAGCTTTCCGGGGATGGACTGCCCTTGGGCAGGATAAAGACTGATATGCAGGGACGATTCTTCTCTGTGAAAGGGACAGTGAGCTAAAGACTTGGTAGAGTCTCTCCCAGGGGTTATACACCCAAGAACAGGTCATTGGGCTGTATTTGTGCTGGTAGAGAGATTCCCAGATCCCCATTTTGTTTTGCATAAATTAACTTTGGGTCTCACCCTACGTTACCAGGGTGATCCAAACGTGGACCGCTTGCTCACTGTTCTTAGAGAGGCACAGCTTCACCTCACTGATGATGCCCAACAAGGCTGAAACATGTGTATGGGGTTGCTGTTGGTACTCTTGTTCAGAGGAGAATTGCCTAGCATTTTGGTGCTGGACTGCCCTTGGGCAGGACAAAGACTGATATGTGGGGACTTTTCCTCTCTGTGAAAGGGACAGTGAGCTAAAGACTTGGTAGAGTCTCTCCCAGGGATTATTCACCCAATAACAGGTCATTGGGCTTTGTTTGCGCTAGTAGAGAGATTCCCAGACCCCCCTTTTGTTTTGCATAATGTATACATAGTCTTACATATTTCTGAAGCATTGCTTGTCATTACATTATACATAATTAAATATTTGCATCTTCGGGGTACAGTTCATCCTTTCATTTGCATCTATCTAGGAATGGGGTGACTGAGCTAGTGTTAGCTAGCTAAAATTGATTAAATAACCAAGTTTTTTGTAACTTTTTGAAACACTGGAATGAGGCTTCATTTTTGATGTTTGTGGGGAGTGTGATCCAGAGTTTTGGGGCCATAACTGAGAAGCTGCTTCCCCCTGCTCTGGAGCATTTGTAACGTGGGACACAGAGAAGAGATTTTTTGTTTGATCTAAGTATTCTGTTTGTTGTTTTTTGGGCTACAAATTGTTGATATATATGGGTTCTTTCTTTGCTAGGCATGAGTAACACAAAGGGCTTTCAAGATAATTCTATCTCTGATAGGTATCTAGTGGGTCTCTCTCCTGATATTGGAAATGTGGTCTGATTTTTTTAGTCCCAAGGCTGCTTGTAATGATTTATTTTGCATTAGTTGTAGTTTAGCCAAGTTGGTGTTGGAGGTGAATGACAGAAGTACATTGCAGTAGTCCAATTTGGACAGTATCAAGGCCTTTCTCCAAGAATAGCTGTTAATAAACCCTTAATGTCCCCTATGGCCAATGTGTCTCCTCCTGTAGTTTGCAGCCATGGAATATACTGTGATCTTGCTCCACCTTTTTCCAGTAAGGGAAACTGCATAAACCCTAACCCACAGTCGGCTTCCATCGTCAGCCTATCCATGGCAGGGACGATAGTCCCTGACCATCTTCTTGAAGGTAGCGATCTTAGTCTGCACACATATGGCAGTGATTCTCCATTCTCACTATACAATTGTCCTCTGGGATGCTCTGGATATGCTATAGGATCTGGCATCCTATCCTTAGGTTGTTCTAAATCTGACCATCTTACTTCCTTGCCTATATGCAGAATTCCCTCAGGGTCACATTCGCTTCCTCTCTCTTCCCAAGGAAGTATTCTCTTTCCTCCTAAAACATGTCTCAGCCCCAAAAAGTATGACTATCATCCCCTTCGCCCTTGTCTGAGTTCAGTCTGCTTAAGTACAAGGCTCTATTTTCAAGACTGAACACTTCATGATTGAAATCCAGGGGATTGTGCCCTCCTCCCTTGATTTCCATAGTTGCTACCTTCCTTTAATTCCTGATAGGCCTTATTGATCCTATCTCTGATGCTTCCTATATCAAAGTTTTCTTCTTCCAATACTATTCTAGATGCCCCTGACATTGCCTCCCTTTATCGGAAGGAACTCTTCTGTTCTATACTATTGTATTGATGGGCTTGGCCCTACTAGTTCCTTATGAATAAGGCTAACATCAAGATCCCGCTGTCTAGCTCTTCATCTAATTCCCTTTGCTTTCTTACCTCCCTTCTAATTATGTCTCCCTCTAATCTTTGTTATTCTCTACTAACTCCCGCACTGCTTTCCTCCTGCCCTCTTCTCCTCTGTATTCTTTTGTCCCTTAATTTCTGCACTTCCTCCTCCTCTCTCTTTCTTTCTTTTGTATCTCCCCTTTGGGCCTCATTACGACTCAGGCGGTAAGGGTTTTACGGCGGCGTAAACAGCGCCGACCCTTACCGCCTGAGTACGAGGTCCCTTAGCGCCATGGCGGATTTAACAGCAGGTGTTAAAATCCATGGCGCTAAGGGACCATGGAGTTAATTACGCCACCGTAATTTACGGTGGCGTAATTAACGCCTTCCCCACTCCCATTATGCCCTATGGGGCAAAATGGGAATGGGGAAGGGAAAATGGGAAAATGGGGATTTACCGCCCCGCCAAGGTTGGAATGGGGCGGTAAGTCCGCCTACCACCATGGCGTAAACGTAGTTTACGCCATGGTGGTAAAGTCACGGCCCAGGCGGTAACTTACCGCCTGGGTCGTAATGAGGCCCCTTGTCTTTTATCATACGTTCTTTGCTCTAATGCCCGTTTCTCTTGCTCCTCCTGATACATCTGTTCTCGTCGCTCCCTGCTCTATCTTTTATGTTCATCCTCCTTCAATCTCTTTTCTAGCTCCCGGCCTTTTCTATCCTGTCCGTCCTTGTCTTCTCCTTGCCTAACTTCCTTGATGCTTTTCTCATCTACCTTGAGTAATATCTGTCCTCCCATCAATTCATTCTGCTTGTGCATTACCTCGTCAGCTTTATCCTTCTCTCCTTTCCATCTCTTAATCTCTCTTTCTATTCCTGTCAATAGATACAATCGCTCACTCTTCTCTTCTTTGTCTTGTATGATCTGAAAGGTCTCCTCTTTTCTCTTATTCTCCTCTGGACTATCGTCACTGCTGTAAGTGGGCAGTTTGTATATTGGATTACTATACCTTGTCGCCGCTTTCAGTTCCTTTAAAGGATACTACCCTACTTCTTCCACACTAGCGCCTTTCCCTTCAAGCGAGTTAAGAGGAGCTGAAGGTTCAACGCCTTCCTCCTTACAGTGGCTAAGCATCTACTCCTCAGGTGGTGGATCTTCCATTTCTTCCTGGTTCATCTCCCAGAGCTCTTGGAATGCTAATCTTTTCTCTAATTTCTTCACTGTGTACGCAGCATGCGAGTATGTGGTCATGTGTTGCAATACCGCTTTTGACAGTGATCCCCCTTGTGGCCACGGCATGAACATCTTATCTGCTGTGCCTTTTACCCATTCTGCACTATACTGTTTGTGCTTGGGCATGTGTTTTGGCACTGTTTTGCGTAACTGCATCAGAGAAGTGTCTCCCATTGTGACAAGTCTCAATCGACTGTCAATTCTGTCAATTATTACCAGACTTTATAAAATACTCTGACCACTCTGACCACTTTTGAATACTTTTAAAACAAAAAATATAAGCTTTTCAAATATGATATTTTCAATTTGCTATGTATTGCTCGCGATTGGTACCAACCACTTCACTAGGTAGTCACTATAGCTCCTTAATTCCTTTCTCAATGACTTCACAACTCCTATCTTTTTTCAATATCTCTACTCAACAAACAACACAAAGACTAGTCGACTTTACAGATAAATAAACACTGTCATCACACTTTTTCTTTTCCCTCGCCTTTACTTATACCCTGTACAGGGTTTAAGACATCATTTTATGCAAACCTGTTTGCACATTATATATTTCACTCTACTGTGACTGGGGTCTCGTTCTGAAGCTCCCTTTAGCCAGGTCTCTAGGCGCTTTTTCTATCTTCACACAATATTTCCTGTTACTCAATATGTAGTACAACCCGGTCCCCTTAGTGTGCCATTCCCCATCGTCTACTCACCATTTGTTCGTTAATCGACTCAAGGCCTTCGGCATCGTCTCCACCTCCAACCGACCACTTTGCCTTCCTGTGGAAACCGGGCAGGGATTTCGTCAAAGGGGGCCTGCCCATTGTCTCGATTTTTCTTGCAAGATTTCAATTTGCCTGCTTTCCACAGGAAATGCCGTTATCTTCTGGATAAATGGTGAAGGATGTCTGATTGTCTGAAATACTGGGGCTGAACCTGTTTGGTTCTTTAAACCATCTGACACCGCTACCACATGAACGTAAGGCCATTTGGGTAGCGTGTCATCCTGTGGATGGGAAGCAGAGTAACTCTTACACCAAATAACGGAACCAACTCAGGAATATGGCAAAGGTTTCTCTGTTTTAATATCAATTGTCTAAAACGAGGAGTTACAACATACATCAATGGACATTGCACATGCTTTCTCGGTGCATCATACTAAAAACTATATTTATATAGCAAAAATGAATCAAACGTGGTGTCATACCATGTGGTAAATAAGCGAAACCTATAGGGGGTTGTGATACGCTGAAGGGGAACATCTAAGTATATGTTCTATAAGGGGTTGGGTTGTGATTGGGTCTCTAATGTCAGGGGACATCTTGTGCCCACCACTAGTGCAAGTAATCTTCATCATTATTAAGTACACAGTATATCATTGGCTCTCAAACTATAAGGCCCTTCGTTGTGTGGCTTTCTACAATTGGTTGGCACGCTCGTTCCAGTCTGGAATATTCGGCTCACTAGCAGCACGTAAGCTCATACCCCAGGTACCAAGAGGCAGACTTTACTCTACCTCCCCACCCTATTATCCCAACGTCTCTCATCACCCATGCCTAATGCGATGAAGATTGTGTTTTAACTTGGCCTTGCAATGTATCCTTGCCTCTGGGAATATAAGGGAGTGTGGGCACACACTATCGTTGTTCTTAAATTCTCCGCCCACTTCTATTTCCATCCTTGTCTCACATGGGAGGAGACCACGCTGTGGCCCATTTTGCTGCATTTAATTGATTTAAATGAATAAAACTTAGCACTCATGGTGTTCTTTCTGTGCACCTTAACAAGGGATGATTCAGCATCTCACGTTCACTGCCATCAAAAATAGATAATCAGTCTTGGCTGCTTCAGCCTTGACACCAAGCCAGACAGCACTTCCAGATTCATCCATGAGCTTGGTTAATTCTCTGCTGCGACACAGCTCTTGTCTCTTCTCTCCATGGGCTTAAGCTTAAGAAAATTGTGACACCGATGTCCAGTTTCTATATGATGGCGGCTTCACCTACAGTCTGTTCACTACTCATAGCCAGCTTCTAAGATTACTTGATCTACTTGCATTACAGCATCTGTATAGTTATTGAAAGACTTGCATTTTCTGAAGTGCTCTTCACACGTGCAGTCCTCTTGTCGCATATGAATGTTAACTCAGTTCTTTTTTTCGTCATCAGTTTCTATAAGGGTCATGTTTCTTCTTCACCTAGTCTTCTCTGTGCATCATGCTGGCTTCTTGTGATGTCACCAGCTCCTATTCTTGCTCTATTTCATATTCCGTTAGGGATTTCCTCCATGAGATTATCATCTCTTCGGGAGTACATCTGACAGAGTTTTCTTAGTGGATACCTTTTCTCAAAGATTTGCTGCAGAATGGTCACAACTGCTAGTGTCATACATGGCACAATCTCGGGCGTCCAACATATTTTGGGACTTCCTGCAGAGGCACTTGGCTAGTCCTCTGCAGTTTTAGTTGTGCTCTCTGCAAGTCGCACTTTCTGTCAAATCGGAACAGCGAGGAATTCTCAATAGTCTGCAAAGCACCTAGGGAACCAACCTGTAATAATAAGTGTTAAGATGGGCCCAGAATGCTGCACTAGCATGAAAAACGATACTGAATAATGGAGTACTCAAAGTGCACGGTAAAAGCCAGCTTCATTCAAACCACAAAATAACAGCGGGGAAAGCATTCAAACAGCTCTCAAAATTACAAAGAGTGTGAGTGGATTTTGTACTCAAAATAAATCAAAAGTGACGTTACAATACCATATCAATTACAAAAAATATAATTGGTTATTATTGGTTAACATCTTAAATACGTATAGATGACATAAGTTTTAATTTCTTCATTGGTCAAGAACTATCTAGTGGCCCCTCTGAGCCCATCCCAATTTCGCTTACAGTTTCATCATAGGTGGTGTGGCGAGAGCGATTGCTGTTGGTTGGCACGTTACTTACCAACCATGGATGTTTTGACTTGATGTCAAAATATGAAATACACATTGGGAAGGGGTAGAGAGAAGTCCATGGTCTGCACTAATTCCAATTAAAAGTACTCCTCATTATTCCCAGGCCATTTGGCCTATCTATTCCTTTGCATTTGGCCTTGTGTTTCATCTTGTGACTGTGTATGTACTAGGGAGTCCAGCGGGTGTCTTATTTGTACTTGGCTTATAATGAATAGCTTGAGTTCTTCATGTCTTGATCACGTGTTGTTGTAGAATTAATTTCTTCGTATTTACTGGGATTCTAGCTAATTCTAATGGTTATGTTGTGCCCTTTGGGGCTAGTAGAAACACACTTCATCTATCTGTGTCAAAGTACTTTGGCATACTGATCTCATGCATATGAACACCAATGACTGGTTGTGCTCTTATATTTTAATTAACTCTGGAGTCTACTGCTTCTTGTCCTGGGAATGGTTATCCAGTCTCAGCATTCTGCATCTCCATTACTCCCTTCCGTGCATCTGACCTTGCCGCTTGCTATGAACTACTATCTGAGCAGCTTCAAAGCTTTTAAAATAAATGTGTTTTTATAAATTCAACATTTTGTCTGAGGCCTTCCTAACGGCTAAATCATAGGCCTCATGCAGCCTCTGCGCTAGGAAAATGGCTGCACTTCTGCCCTTTTCGTATCCATGTTGGTGACCTATATTTGTGTTTTCTCATGGCACTTTCACTCTGTGCATCTGCCATACTTTGGTTTCCCTGCCCGTGCATGCTGCATCTAGTCTGCCTACTATTCCATCTGTCCTATCAGTGCAGTGGGTCCCTCTCCTGGTATACTGGCACACTCCTCCCTTTCAGGTTATATACAGCAAGTTACTCTTGCTTTCTATTATTTAATTATAATACCTATTAGTGTCACGCAACCTAACTAATTCATTATGGCAGAGGTGTTTACATTGACTTATTTGAGATGTTGGGGGTCATTCCGAGGTTGTAACGGTCCTTAGCGGCATGGCGTAAATAGCGTGTCCGTGCAGTCATAGTCCGCTAATAGAGGATTATTACGACTTTGCGGGCACGAGCTTTGAACCATGCCGGTAAGGGAATTACCGCCATGCAGTTAAAGGCACAAAAAATGCCCTTAGCAGCATCATGCATAGCGCAGATAGCACTACCGGCATGGCCCAATGCGGCATTAGTGGTGACAGTTATTAGCGGTGACTGCTAATAACGGTCACCGGTAATAAGCAGAACCGGAAGTAGCAGGAACAGGAAGGAGCACCGTGGCCATCTTTAAAAACACAATCCATTGCCATCCTCACCACAAAGGAACTGTGGGACTCTGCTGTTGTTCAGAAAACATTCTACAAACACACCACCATGCCCGAGGCCCTTAAGAGGGGAGCTGCCCGCCTGCACAAGGAGAGATTCAACGAGGATGAGTTGGAGATGCTGGCCGGGACACTGCAGGAGCATGCCGGTATTGCCTTTGCAAACAGCATGAAGAGGGAGGCCATACTAAAAAAAAAAGGAGATCTGGGCACTTGTGGCACAGAATGTCAGTGCTGTTGGAAACACCCCCCGAACCACCAAAGACTGCCGTAAGCGCTGGGACGACTTGCGACTCAGAGTGCAAAATATTCTCTCAGTCAACAGGAGCCAGGCAATGGAAACAGGAGGAGGATCCAGCTCACCCATCAAGCTGACCTCATGGGAGGACATCTGCGCCAGCATGATCGGAATGGAGGAGATAGAAGGAGTTGGCGAGATAGAGTGTGGAGCCACAACATTGGCCGATGGAGGTGAGTGTCCTAAGAAAACACTGTAATGCTGAGTCTGATTAAATTCAACCAATATGTCAGCCCAAAGAGTCAAGCCATGGTCCAACACACACACACTCCCAGCAAAGTAGGGGGACACATCACAGAAAGATGCAGATGCCTGCAACAAGGCAATGCCGTACCTGACACATACCACACAAAGATGTAAATGCCATGAGGCACACAGCATGCAGGCCCCAACAAAAATGCATGTGAGATAGCATAGCTCTTGGCCAACTAGAGTGACGCCGATTTATGCCAGCATAACCGACCCATGTATCAAAAAATGTGCTCATCCAAACTCAAATGCCTATTACCCTCAATTGTGTGGATGATCAATTGTCCAAATGTATGTATGATGTCTATCAAAACATCACTCATGCCGTCCCTCTCTTCGACCCCCACAGGCTCTGACCATGACTGCAAGGCCAGGACGCAAACCCCCTAAAGACCACACCCCGGAAGAGGTCCCGGGATGATGCCAACCACCCTTCGACCTTGAAGGGACAACCCAGGGGCCACCGTACACCACCAGGCAACACACCCCAGGTTGGCAGTACACCAGAGCCGCCAAGGGCTGTAGAGGCCGAGGCACCACAACCCATTGGCCTTCCTGAGGAATCAGATGAGGCACCAGCGTCTGAGGAGTCCAGTTTGGCTAGGGAGGCGGCAGCTACGGCACCCCAGGCTGTGGAGGACCCCAAGGATGACATTTGGGTGTCCGTTCAGGACGATGCATCTGAAGTGGTCCGCACGCCCAGTCCACCGGCATCCCCCCAAATATGATCCCTCGAAACCGACCACGCCACCACCCCTGAACAGTCTGGGCAGGAGCAAATGGAAGGGCACTTCAGTCCCATATTGCCGAGTATTGAGGCTGAGCAGGCTGAGCAGGACATCCAGGGACCATCAACCTCCACAGGAGCACTCGCAGGGCCGCAGCGGTCAGAACAGCTGATTGCCCTTGTGCAGCAGTTTGTCTAACACAACACACTGGCTAGACAGGAGTGGCGGGAGAACATCGCCTCTTTAGGCAGGTCCATCACGGAGAACACCGCCTCCGTGGCCAAAATATTTGCAGATAACACCACCCACCTCTGCGAGGAGGTCTCCGCCCTCCGCCAGGTACTAGGCCGGATAGCTGATGCCATGGAGGCAGGGCATCAGGCTACCAAATCCGAGCAGGCAGCCACTCCGTCATCATCCAGCTCTACCTAGACGAGCCCGCTCCGCAGGTCAGCACATTCCATGCGCCGGCAAGACATGCCACCACCTGGACCAGGGAGTGCAAATTGATAGTCAGGGCAGCCTCATGTAGGCATTGGAGATTTGATGGGACATGTGTGGGGGAGTTGTGGGGGAGGGGGAGGGAGTGAGGGTGATTGGGGCAGTTGTGGGGGCGGGGGAGGGGAGTGAGGGTGTGTGGGGGAGTTGTGTGGGGAGGGGTTGGGGGGAGGGTGTGTGGGGCAGTTGTGAGGAGGGGGCAGGGGGAGGGTGGTGGAGGGTTTTTGCACTTTCGTTATCATTGTTACATTTAATACACCCATTGTGTGAAAAGAAATACTTGAGTGGACATTCATCATTGCGCATGTGCCATTTATTCATATACAGTGCATAGTGTACATGTACCCCCACACCCAGTGCCCTCTGTCCAACTATCATGTCACCCTCTGCAACCATGTGTGTCAGAAATATTGTGCAATCACTGACTGGCGCACAGCACGTCCCTCCTGTGCATCGGCACTGCGATTATGTCCAACCATATCTTCTTCATCCCCTTCAACATCACCAGGTGGTAGAAATTCAATGTCAGGGGGCAGGGGCATGTTCCACTGGATACACATATTGTGCAGTATGACACATGCCATGATGATCTTGGCCACCTTCTCATGCCTGTAGTGGAGTGCCCCACCCGATCGGCTAAGGCAGCAAAATCGTGCCTTCAACAAGCCAAAGGTCTGCTCAATGACCACACGGGTACGGGTGTGGGAATGATTGGAGTCCTCCTCATGCCTGTTCTGTTGATTTCAGATAGGGGTGAGCAGCCAAGCACTGCATGAAAACGATTGTTTAAAAATGTTCTCAGATTGGTAAACCATAGCGTAACCTCAACTTTGGAACAGTTTACACAGCTATTGTAAACATTTTTCAAAGATAATGTCTACTTGGAGTTTACCCAACATTTGAATGAGTGTACACTACATTTTCAAACATTTTACAACAATGTAAACTATGTGCAAACCCTTGTAATGTTAGCATGCGCTCACATGGTTGAGAGGTTTTACATATTTGTATAACCTTGTTTTAGGTGTGCTGCTAGTGATGCACAATCAAGCTGTTTTCTTCAAATCATATGTGCCTTTTCTTAGTCAATGCAGAGAGGTGAGAACAGCTACTGCAGTAGATTCCAGCTCTGAATTTAGGTGGTTTTGTTAGTAAACTCCTAAAATGCAACCTTTAAAAAATTGTGTTTTAAGGGGTATACAACATTGCTATTTAATAAAGTGAAAGTGCACTCAAAAGAAGACTAAACTGAACACTATTTGCAAAGGTTTACAAACATTGTACATTCTGTAAACCAAATGTTTACAAATAATGAAGTTGTGAGGTGTAGACTAGGTTTACAAATAATAGTATATGCTGTAAACCAAATGTTTACTAATATTGACACATTTAGGCGAACACTAGGTTTGCAAAGGTTTACAAATACATTTTTTTCTTTGTAAATGAAATGTTCAATTGTGCATGAAACTTTAATGTACATTAGATCTACAATGTTTTCATGATTTGTAAACCATGGCAAACTTAGGGTTTACAAATCTCTGGAACATTAAGTCCAAATGGACTTGCATAACTACATGGTTTACTTATGTGTAAACGCAATGTAAACCAAACGTTTACAAAAAGGTTTCAAACACTTGTAAACCTTTGTGAACTTATAGTTTGCATAGGTTTGCATGCAGTTTACCAAATTTGTAAACCATGATTTTCATTCAGTGAAGGCTTCAAGAGATAGCCACTGTCACCTGCATGGGAGGCAACAAAACGTACATGCAGTCGAATCATGATGGACAGCTGTACTAGTCACACATGGCTGAAGATTATCGTTGGTCACATGCACATGTCCCTGGATGTATGCATGCCATTTTCATGCCCTCAATGTGGCCTGTGCCATGGACTAATGGTGTGGCTTGCATTTTCAAGATGTTACATGGTGTGCACTGACGTCTAGTTGCTCATGCATCCTGTACGCATCCAGCTGTGTTTGTGTCAAATTTGTGATGTTTTGTGTTCTATGAGATTGAGTTACAGGGAGCGTTGGCAGTAGTGTGTGCAATATTAGGAAATCAGCGCTGATTTTTCACATGGTGACATGCAGCATTCCTATGGGTGTGGCGGCCCTGTGTCAGACAGTGGATTCCCTTGTTGGTTCAGTTCAATGCACTTCCACGGATGCTTTTCCTGTGTGGTGATTTGCTGGAGACAGCAACATAGTGCATATGCACTGCATGTTGCTGGATGGCGTTACGGAAGGGTGTGGTCCGCTGATGAGTGGTGCACGTGTTGTGGGATGTGGGGTGGTTTACTGTTAGTCATGTAGTGATCGGTGTCGACCTTACTTCATTCCTGTGGGATTTTGGTGTCATGTACCATTTGTGATGCTTTGGGGCACAGTGTTTGGTGATGTCCACATCGTGCAGTCACATCACCATTGACAGCATGGTGTTGTGTGCATCTCTCCCTCCATTTCAATGCCATGTGCCAGTCATGCAACTTACCTAGCAGCCAGGCACGTCGTCCAGCATGTCGCTCCATGTAGCGTGGTAGTGTGGAGTTCCACAGGGCCATTGAGTCATGAGTTGATCCAGGATATCGGGCACAACAATGTGTGATGATCTTGCTGTCGTCGCAAACCATCTGTACATTGATGGAGTGGTAATGCTTGCGATTGCGGTACACCACCTCCATGGCATGCGGGACCACCAACTCCACGTGGGTGTAGTTGAGGGTACCTACACAATTTTGTTAGCCTGCCAGTGCATGGAAGCCAACTTTTGTATCAAATATCTCCTGGGCAGTCCGTGGTAGGGATATTTAGTCCATTGTGTGCTTGAGGAGGGCATCCAGCACTTGGTTCAGAATGCGAGAAAATAAGCATTGTGATATGACATGCATGTGCCCCACTGTGTGCTGGTAGGTGCCTGTGGCAATGAAGTGGAGCACAGACACTACCTTCAGTAGAGGGGGATGGCGGTGCGTATTTCAATGAGGCTGACAATGTCATTGTGTATCATGTCCACTATGGTGGTAATGGTGTCCCGGTCCAGACGGTACAGGGTGTGTTTCCGCTCAGGGGTTAGGTTGAAAGGACTGGCTCTCATGCGAGGGATTGTGGGCTGCCAGCGTGGTAACGCTGCCTGCACTGGTGGGGCATGCTGGGCCTGTCTCACCCTCCTTCTCTTCTTGCATCTCCTCTGTCGGGCCGGCTGTGGTTGTTGGTGTTGCTGGTGTGGCAATGCAAGCACGTCCTCCAGCTCCAGTAGTGCTACTACTTTTGGAATCATCTTGGTGTGGGAGGGGGTGTGGTGTGTGGGTGCGCTCCTTTTGTACTGGGCCAGACTCCATTGCCTCCACCTGTGCCGATTGTGTGCACCTGTGGCATTTGGCATTTGGGAACACAGTTGGTCCACGATGCTGGTATTACCGGCATGCCGGTATCGCCTATTAGCACCTTCATGATGCCGATATTTACTTGTCCGCCTGACTTGTAATTTCCTCCCAATTGCAGCATGCTGGTATTGCCGGTATGGTGGCCCGCATGCCCGCACCCATGCTGCTATTAGAGGCACTGTTATTTATGGCGCCGCTAATAGCGTGTTGGCAGGTCGGAATGGCCCGGAG
Source organism: Ambystoma mexicanum (assembly GCF_040938575.1). Lineage (NCBI taxonomy): Eukaryota > Metazoa > Chordata > Amphibia > Caudata > Ambystomatidae > Ambystoma > Ambystoma mexicanum. The sequence continues at coordinate 565,414,810 of NC_090930.1, read as the reverse complement.
TGGTAAGCGATGCCGGAAATCCTTTACCGGCATCGATTTTCCCTTACCTCCAACCTCGTAATGACCCCCTAGATCTTCTATGAGCTACATGGTTGCAGACAGGTTTGCATCAGTGCTACATGTCTCATTGAAGGCTTTTGTTCATTTCGGTCCAACTTGAAGTCTAACTGTGCTTAGCCTGGTCTGCACTGCTAAACATCTTTATTTTCTTGTTAATGTTACAACTTCCAGCTAGCTTCTCTAAAACTCTTATTAAAATATTGTATAGCTCTGAGTTTGTATAGCTCTGAGATTAAAGGACTGCAATTCATTGTACTTGCACATGTAATCTATATGCAAGAGGTGAGGCTGAATGGATCTCTGAACCGAGCTGATTGCTGTGAGCTGCAAGATAAGGGGCTGCAGATGGGCTTTGGAGTCAAGGAGTAGAGTGGTGGACTGGAGGAGTGAAGTAGCTGGAGTGACAGCTCGGTAGGACTGATGTGTTCAGTGAATGGCGTGCATGCCGCTAGAAACATGGGCTCTGCCTACCTGCTTCTCTTTTTCGTCCTGGCCTTGTTATGTCCGTGTGCCACTCTGTGGACTTATAGACTTATCATGGTTTGATATCACCATAGGCTTCTTTGAATGGGTTCATTTGCGTCACATAGTTGAAGATGTGGAATTCTATACATTGCTGATGCTTAGCATGTGTGTGTTCCCTGCTCTTTGGTTGAATGCTTTTGCTGGTGGCCTGGGGAGTAACCCTGTCTGGTGAACCTTGAATGGGGAATGTGGGTCTTTCCAGTGACCAACTATGGGCTCCTTTAATTGTGTTCTGTTTTTTTGTTTTGTTGAAAAGTTGTGGCCTTTAGCCCCCTACTCATAATTGTTAAATCTACGAAGGGCGTATGGGTGATGTGCTTCGTTTTGCAAAATGTTCTCTCATTTGCAAGACAATCATTTTGGACAGTTTTTGTGGACTAATCATTGGACTTCTAGATTGATGGAGACTCGTGTTTCTTCTTCATTTCTGCCATGTATGTTTTATGTCATCATTTCCATTATTGGACCACCGTATTAATTCTATTACACGCTTTTGGTAAAGCGTTATAGAAGCTTAAAAAACACACAACACACAATGGGATTCCTGTTTGTCTCTGCAATTGATTTCAAAATGCTTAAACTAATATTGGAAAATACCAACAAAAAAAAAACAATTGAGAATGTGCTCTCTCGAAAATCCCACAAGTAAGGGTTTCCATTCTAGAGATGCCTGATAGAAGCCATGGGGGTCAAAAGAGACAGGCATTACCCAAGCCCTGGTAGGGGGAAAAGACCTAAACTAGTCCCTGGCTGCACAATCATGCCCATCACTCTCGTTTCAAGATTGGACAGAATTTCATCTCATGACACCTGAAATACAGGAAGGGTTTGGTGTCTGATTGGAGCCTCTTCCTATTCTTGATGGACAGAAGAATCAGATAGTTGTCAGGATAGTCCCGGAACAGGGTGACGTGACGACTATTGTCACTAACACCTTGGCAAAGGAGGGTGATGCCCTGTAGATGGAAACCCCCGCAGATTGCCCCGAGAAATAAACAAAGACGGATATAAGGTACGGAATGTTATAAGGATGCAGACAGAATAGAGCCCTCCCTGGAGCAAGAACAGCTCATGTTTGACTCAGATGCAAGATGCATTTACTAGCGCACAACAACCTAGCAGGGGGAGGCCGTGCTGGCTGTGTAATGCTCTATGCGCAGTCACTCCTCCACATCACGGCGGACACCTGCAAATGATCGGCCTAATTGTCTGTAACTGTCAAGTGGGATTTACATCATGGCGGAATGTATCACCTGAGTTTTTAGTACATCACGATAACGTGCTAATCTCTTTCTAACTTAATGTAAAGGCGAAGCCTTATTGTCCTCAGGTGCAGTTGCATTTACACTTCCACATTGCTCTAAATCATCGAAAGACTCGTCCCAAGTACCGCCTTTGTTTGAGGGCCACCCTCTTGCCCTGGTGCATCCAAACATCACATTTCCAACGATACGTCTACGCAGCGGGTCACTTATGTGCCTAAAATAGATTTTTCCCAAGTGGACTTGTTTTATGGGTCAAATATGACAGTTCTCTTTTCGCAGATCTTGCTGACTTATGAAGGCTGGTTTGTAATGCAATTGTTCTATATTTCCTTCCATGTTATAAACCCGCCGTGCTCTTACCTCTATTATCCAGGGTCAGTAAATATGACAGGTATGGTTTAACGAGTCCACCGGCATACTACCCCTGAGACAAATTACCTGTTGTATCCTATTCCAGCATGTCCTTGAGGTATGCTTGGTAACAGTTACCCATCCCAGGATGATAACTCTTTCATACACATTTCCTTCACGTCAGAAAGGTCCATTGTCTTCTGCCTTTAAAACACAATGGGCCTCATTAGGACCCTGGCGGAGAGGGTGTTACGCCAGCGTAGTGCATGGCGTACCTCTCCGCCATACTACGAGTTCCCGTAGCGCCATGGCGGCCTTTTCCGCCTGGTTTTACCAGGCGGAGAAAACCATGGCGCTACGGGACCTCGTTGTTAATTACGCCACCGTATTTTACGGTGGCGTAATTAACTCCTTCCCCACTCCCATTATACCCTATGGGGCAAAAATGGGAATGGGGAAGGGCAGAATGGGGATTGGGGATTTACCGCTCCGCCGAGGTCGGAATGGGGCGGTAAATCCGCCAACCCCCATGGCGCTATCGGCGGCTTTCCGCCATGCTTCGCGGTGCATTTAGCACCGCGAAGTCCGCCTGGGTCCTAATGAGGCCCATTGCCCTTATTGCAGATGCTAACTTCCTTTTACACTCAGTTTTCTCATATACCAGATCCCCCTATTAAAAGGCCACCATTGTTTCCCTGCACGTTTTCTTATATTAGTTGAAATAGCTATTACCATGTCTATCCCTAACCCTGTGCAGTTCATGACGGATTTTGTAACGAGGGTTCTTAAGTCTAACGACTTTCACTCATGCACATTTTAATGTGTTCGGTATTTTCTTTTTCTATGGCAAATGTGCATCGTGTAACTTTTGTCCAATCATCAACAAGCTTTTGCTATGCTTTTAATTTTTAAGAACCTTAACTTCATGTGATTTACAAAACTATGTAAATTCAGTCTTGCGGCCATGTTTATTTGCAGCTTTCTCACCCTCCCAGAATGGCAAAGGATTAAGGTGTTTTCCTTCTGTTTTTTAAACCGATTTGATGGTTTTTGGAGTTTCCTCAGCAGGATGAAATGTCCCAATTTTTACTACTGCCTATTAGCTGGTGCACATGCAAGCTGATAAGCTGAAACTATTGCAGTGGAGTACAACTACAGGGAAATGTCATGTGAAAAGGGACAAAAAGCTTGTAGGTTTTGTTTGATTTTTCACCCACCCATTGACTGCCTGCTAGGCAATATTTGGAGCAGTACCCTTTGGGTGCACTACAACAACCTTGACCTCCTGGCAATAGGAACCCAACCTTTGGTATAAGTCTGTACTACACAGGTTGGTAGTGTGGCTGAGCAGCCAGCTTATCTCAAGAGGGTTCAATGTGAGCAGTAGGGTGGTTACACAGAGATTTACAGTGACAAGTATCCAAATAAACACACTCAAGGTTTCTTGATTAAAAAAATATTAATTTATTTAACAGTCAGTTTGAATAAGCCTTCCTCAGAAGGGACAATATAATAGTAACACACAAATACACTCCAAAATACACACTCTTAGCTTCTCTAAATCAGCAAATACCCATTTGGAATGGCACACAGACACTTTCTACACCCTCAGGTGACTTAAATAGCTAGGACACTGTGGACATTAATGTATCACTTGTACACTTAGAGCAATACTGAGATGAGTGTTAAAGTAAAGAGGTTTCAGAATAAGACAAGAGATCACACAAATATTCTGAAGCAGGTAAGTACTTTGGAACCCCCAATGCAAAATAAGTTAACCCTTTCCTGGAGGGAAGGTAAGACACAGGCAGAGGAGAGAAAAGTCATTCAGGGAGCCAGGCCCGCCAATGTCAATTGGGCAAAAGTCTAAGTGAGCTGTTTTAGAAGTCTTTGTAGAAAAAGTAGAATCAATGTAGGCCCACAAGCCTCTCCCTGGCACTTCGGTTGCAGCAGCAGCAGCAGTGGAAGTACAGCCAGCAATGAGAGGATGTCCAAACAAGTTCACTTTGGAGTTGATTGGTCCCATCAACTCAACAGAAGTCGTTGTCCTTGCAGGGCTTCTCTAGTCGAGGCGAATTTGGAGTTTCAGTACAGCAGCAGGGTTTCAACGGGCAAACCAACGGTCCAGGAGTTGCAGCAGACATCACTTCCAAGTTCTTCTTTGGTTTCCTTGGACCAGTAGTCGACTCTGCCTTCTAAGCCAAAAAGCCTTGCCTTTTATGCAAGTTTCTCCCATTCATTCCAGCCTAGCTGTCAATCACACAGCAAGGTGGCTGTCCTTGGCGAACAGCCAGCCGGCTAATCACCGTTGGGTGCATTCCTGTAACCAAGGGGATTGAGCACAGGGAGTTTCAGGCACCTCCTTCACTTCCTGCCCCTGCCACACATACTATTGGTGGTAATTTTTAAAAGTGAGCGTAACTTTCCTGTTCTATTTATGTCCCCAACATACACAAAACCTTCTTTATTCTTATAATGTTCTTGTGATCTATAGAGAGCCTTAGACCTACATTCAGAAACACCACAATTTGACATAGAGCATTGTCAATAACCTGTGGTGTTATTACTGATTTATCTACATCAGTGAACTCTGCTTCCATAGGCCTCCTTACTGATTCATTACTGGTTCATGGACCCCCAGTAATCTATATTTTGTGTTAGATTTCACCCAGACACCATGCACTCGGTGAACACACGCATACAACTATTTATCACTGCTAACTAAGTCTATCTATTCCATCTGCATGGGAAACATGACAAATGTACTACCTAAAAGAAAATCTTCCCCGTGTCATAAAATATTATTCCAAAGGCACCAAGAAAAGAGAAAAACAAAACTCTATACACGTTCTGCTTTTATATTGTGTGTATTAGAAACAATTGCAATTCAATATAACATCTTACCAATCACAGCGTGTTGTTCTCTGTAATAAAAAACAAGAAAAGAAACAATACAAAAACAGAGCAACATTCACTTTGCAACATTATCATATGACAAATTAAATGCATGGGATTTCTTTTTCTTTGCTATCCTAACTGCCTAGCATTTTAGAACACATTCGCCGAGCAATCACATAAAAAAATGACCTCACTTCGAACTTGGCTGTTTACCAAAAGATCTGTGGTTTTCTCCCCCAGGTGATTTCCTTCAGAAGAGCGGCCCAGTCGGCAGGGGTTGACTTCATAATATCAGTCTCTAAAGTGTGTGTGGCAAGATCATAGGGTTCTCAAGCCAATGTTAAGACACCAAGATCATCCGTCTGTGGAGCCCAGCAAAAGGGATCTGAACTTTTTCTGTCAGACTTTCCCCAGCAGAACTCTGCTGCTTACGTGGCATAACTGCCGATGCACTTTCCTCCAATCATATTAGCAGAACATGTATTCTGTTAACACCCTCATGTCACAAACAATGGTAGCTTCAGATTATATTAACTGTATCTTTTTTGATTTCCTGCTGCCTTCCTGCCTTCTGCATTCAGCACAGCAAGAGAAACTAAGAGAGAAAAATGCACGTTTAAAAATGAATTTTAAAATATATACTTTCACCTCACGTTGTACATGGGACTACATTATAATATTAATCAGTTAGCATTAGTGATTAGTACTTGTTAATTAAATCAGTCAGTTATATAAATAATATTCAATAATGTAGTCCTCTATGCATGAGGGAATCCAGAAAAAGAAAAGAAAAATAATGCACATTTACTCTCTGTAGCTTTATATTGGGCTTTGGCTGCATGCCCCCAGCCATATTATACTGCTATACAACCTGTTATATTGGCAAAATAAAGATGACTATATGTGTGTGCCACATTATTGCTGGCGACAGAATGCTATCACATTCAGTGAGGTGCTATAAACTTCAAGGCGCTATACTTCAAAGCACTGTAAATTATACTAAATTATGTGCTATAAGCTTCAAGGCGCTATACTTCAATGCACTATAAATTATACTACATTATCCCTCCTTTTCTGACAATTTGGCAGTGGTCCAAGCCACAATTAGAAGAAACCCAACTTTTTCTTTTTTCATCATAGCAATTCAACAAAAAGAATATTCACACTTTTCACAATAAATCACTGTTTAACCACCATAAAATCAAAATTCATCTCAAATGAGTCCATCAGTTCTTATCAAATATTTTACATATTTCTTCCCAACTGAAGTGTCCATAGTCCAGTGTTTTGTTTTTATACTTGAAGTCAATCATAAAACAATAAAATAAATAATTAAAACAAAGAATTAACATAACAAATTAAAATAATTAATTAAAATAATAAAAGATGTGGAACTGGAACTCCATACTTCCAGGATACATCCGACTTAATGCACCCACAACGCTGCAAGTTTATTGTTCCTCTACTGTTGTCCGCCTCTGAGACGTCCCGACCAGCAACATCACATCATCTGGTTCATTTGGGGCATTCTTTCATTCTGGCATTCTTGGATGCTTTTCTATAGAAGACATCTCTTTTGGTGTCCCGGTTACTCTGTCTTCACCTCCACCCAGAGACAGGCATCAGTTGATCTTCATCCCGTGGACTCCAGGACTCCATCATCTCCCGTGTCCTCCGGCCCTGTGACCTCTGACCTCAAAAGACAGATTAATGTCCTAAATCAAATAGAAAAGAAACAGATTAAGTACATAGCCCAATTCTAATTTCACCCTTTTACCTAAAATAAAATATATATATTTTCAAAAATATTTTGCCCTTTTTCTTTCGCTTCCTGAAATTAAGCACGTTAGAGAGAAAAAAAACATACATAAAGCATCATTGATCATTTAACATATTTCAACTTTGTAAAAATAATTTCATTAGTTTCAGCCATCTTTTAATGATCATCACATGTAGTCTTTGTATTCACATCTACTCCATTACAACCATCACTTCTATTTTTATTTCTCTGCTATTGGGCCCTATAACTAGACTCATGTGTTTTCTTTCATGTATTTAAGGGACATGATCTGTTTCTAAACGCTCAAGCCTCTTTACTTCATGTTTGGGATGACAGGGCTTAATTTGGTTAACATGAACAAATTGTTCTGTTACCGTTTCACTTTCAGTTTTCAAAATTTTGTAAACTACTGGAGATACCTTATCTATAATTTGAAATGGCCCCTGCCAGGCTGCCAGAAATTTTGAATTTTTCTGTTTACCTTTTCCAAAATTAAATTTATACACCTAATCCCCACACTATATTCTTTCACAGATGTCTTTTTATCATAATATCATTTTGCACTGTCAGCAGCTCTTTCTAAATTCCACTGCACAAAAGCAAATGCATGTTGTAAATGCTTCCTCAGTTCTTCCATATATTCATGAACTGTAGATGTGCTTACTATAAATTATACTACACTTCCCATTGAGAGTCATTTAATGTTTTCTCTCTGGCCAGTGTAGTATGCTCCTGCTTCCTTTTATTGGGAGTCCTGGGGGTGCTCGATACAACTCCAAGAGTTTTAAAGTCATTCCCCAACAGACTCTCCCGGGCACCTCATTTTTTACACTGACAGGTCATTTTACAGTCATATTGTTGCACTGGATGAGAGCTGGTAGTACTGGAACCATCTGGACAGGGCCTCCAGCAAGCTTAGTGGGGGCTTTGGGTCCATTTGCAAATTCCTCAGGTTTGAAATTCATCCACCACTGTAATGATGGCCCCAGTGTCTCTAATGGCAGGTGTCTCCTGACCATTCACAAGTACACTGTCCTTGTAATATGTGTTTGTGTTATCTGGAATAGAGTTATACACATCTACATTCTGTTGTTCCCACAGACCAAGGGCCACTAAAGAAACACTGGCTGAGACTCCAATGGCGCCTTTAGCCAATAAAAGAAAGTTTCTACTTTCCACATGAACTTCTCCCTCAGGGATGAACGATAAGGAGGCAGTGTGGACCTCTGAAAGTTTAATAGAGGAGGTGAATTTGGCTCTGGAAGCTGGTTTAGGTGGCGACTCCTCTGTGTTAGCCTGTTAAGTTAGTTTTACTGATGTTGGTTTACTACTGAATTGTGCACTGAGATCACTGTTGCGTTTTGTAGAAAAGCAGATATAGCCAGAAACCGCTATTGGATAAGTATACTGTAGAAAATTCTCAAAACTGCGCCAACTGACAATCCATATCACTCAATTGGTACTCATGATATCTTTTTTATTTATTAGTATTTTTAAATGCCTTTAAGTGACATGTGTTTTGGCTGTTTTAAGCCTTTCTCAAACCTGGGCAGAGTCTAGTTCATGGTGTGTTCAAATTTGAATGGATTAAATCCCATATTTCCTTATGGAGTATGATGCATGTGTTCTAATATGCATCAGATCTGTCCTCGAGGTGTTCTCGGCGCCATAGTTACGGATAAAACTTATCCATAACTATGGCGCTGAGAAAACCTCAAGGACTCCCCTGAAGGTTTACCCTTACATCTGGGATCTCCTTTCACATGGTCAGTTGACCCACAAGCATAACATTTTCCAAATGTTTTTACAAATGGGGGCTTCTGCTGACCTCCCTCTGGTTTAGCACCAGAGGTTTCAATAGACTGACGTAGTTTCCCAAATGGCTTACCCTTCTTATGTTTGTGTCCCCCTTTTTGGTGGGAGGATTTAGAATTATCTTTGTCATCTTGCTTGTGCTGCTTCCCCTCATCCTTTTTTTGAGGGGCCCCAGAATCCTTGTGAGTGGCCCGGTTGGCAACCCACAAGTCAGCAGCCTTTGCTAGCTTCTTGGGATCAATCTCTTTTGAGTCAGCCAAGTTCAGGCATCAAAAATATATTCCAACAAAAACAGGTTTCCTAAAACCGCATGGGTCACGGCTGGCTCTGCGGCATGCGAAACACACGAAAAAAACTGCTGCACATTCCTCACCGCCTGTGCCCAGGTCAGTTTCCCTGATCCATCACCACTGTTGTGAGTGCACGGTTTACCCCTTGACTTCCGTGAGCCCCCCACTTCACAGAGCACACACGAGATGTGTGTTCTTGGTCCGAGCTCCATGGTCTCTCTGAAGCGGCTGTGGAATGCCCCCTTTATTTTAAAGCACTCCCGGCAGAGTTCTGTCTCTCCGCCACATGTGTATGCCCTCAAAGGGGCAGCCACCACAACTGTTGCCATGTTGCAAACACTTTAAAAGTGATTCAGGACGTAAAGATTAAACTGAACACGGAATCCGAAAGTAAAATAACAAACTCCTTTCAACCACTGGCATGGAGTGACTGTTTCTTTACCTTCTTTGGATAATCATATCTCTATTTCATTGAGCTGTTTAAGGGAAACAATGGTGGAGAAAGTGGTTAAGGAGGTTGTATCATTAGACAATGATTGTGGAGGCAATCGGGATGCTTTCACTATTGACAATGCTTCACATGGACCGGGTCAACAAACTAACCAAATGAGAGAGTTGAACCAGAATGACTTTGTGATGCATGGCAATATGATAGAGTCTTTAAGTAGGAGCTTGTTGTGCACTCTCAAATTAACATTGCACAGCTCAACGTTATTGAGTGAGGCCTCAATTGAGAGTGATGTGGTGTTAGATTCAGTTACTTATATTACACCTCCTGCGCCACATAATGTGTCTACTGGCTACGACTCATCTATAATGCAATTCCAATGTGCTTAATGTGTGCCGGTGTTTACCGGCGGGCAACACTGGTGCTCTTTTTTGCGCACTGGCACTGACTCGGGTTGGCCCAATGCAGGGGTGTGTGCCGTCACTGGTCACTGACTGTCTCTGCTCAGCCACAAAGTGCCACCCTGAACCCTGTCAGGTGCCTGGACTGCAGGTTGCAGTGCCGACATGCAGTCTGCAGATCAGCAGGTCACAGCGGTCACAGCGGTACAGCCATGAGTGTGATTGTCTCATGTTTCGTGACTGTATTGCCGTGCATGGACCATGCTGTGCGTGTCAGACTGGCACGGCAAGGGCCAGATGCAGACTCAGTGAGTCTGCCCACACCCCTGGAGCTGGGCTGGTGCGCATGGGCAGGCAGTACAGGTGGGCCACAGTGCACAAGATCAGGCGGTCGATGCCTGCAAGTGTTTTTTATTCTGGACCGGTCCTAAAGGCAGCACCGCAGTAGGTACCGGCGGCCCATCCTCCGGCTCCAGCTCAGTCCCAGGAACACTCAGGCTCATTCAAGCCAGGCCAGCCCAGGTGACCCTGACCAACTGTATAGGCCACAAACATAAATCAAAGATGAACTTGCAGAAAGATCTTGCTGGGAACACAAGAGAGTTGGACTCAAAGTAGGGCAACCGCCAGACTAGAACAGGTTTTTCGATTTAAGAACAAACAAACCTACCATGACCCTCAATGCTCTCTCTAACTGCTGTTTATTAAAGGGACTGCCTCCTATTAATTAAATAGTAAATAAATGAGCTACTACTGATAACATTCATCTCATCCAGCACGCTGCCGACAGACACCCACCACCGTAAAGGCTAAAATATCTATAGCAGTGCAGGCCACCCTTCAGTTGAATCATTGGCACAACGCACTGTGGGGCCCTTCCTGCTGTCCAACAAGACCAGCAGCCGACATATACCCACCACCGTAAAGGCTGCATCTATAGCATTGCACTGTGCAGGCAGCCCTTTAGTTTATGGTACAACACACGCACTTTGGGGCCCTTCCTGTCGAACAGGACTGAGTACTATATATATGTATTTTGGTATGAAGCTCCCTCCTTCTGTTTGGTCTAAAAAGGCACTGGCAGACTACCAAAAGTGCCCCCCTTTTGTCAGTCTAGAGAAATGGATACCTCTACTTTGTGACCACAAACGTATTTTGGTGGCCATGGGCCAACCGGCTCATGCACGATATGACAGAATATAGGTTTTCGAGTTTGCCAATGAACGGCCATTTTGATGTAACAAGAATCTCCATTTTGTTTTCTAACCATTGCTCATTGCTTTCTGTTCCTATTGCTTCGCAGTATATTTTCTGCTTACACTGCTCGACTGTAAAACATTGTTGTCTGCACGTAAAAAGGACAAGGCCACAGGGCTGTGAGGATAACAAGAGTTAGTTGAAACACAACATAGGTGGCGCAAGGAAGAATGCCAGGCTCCCTCCAGAATGTAGCCTTGAAGCAGAGCTGCAGGGCATTTAATCATTTCGCAGCTGCCAGCCTGTCTCGCTATATTGTAGAATATGTTAGAATAATACAGCTAAAGGCTTGAATTATGCTTTTCTTACAGCCCCCCTTTGCTCAGCCCCGCTAGAGCATGTCGGCTCCCAGGACACGAATAGCACCTAATAGATAGCAAGGTCTGGAATGCAACTCTTCCCCCCGTATGTAGCTCGCTTCCAAGAACAGAAGCGCTGTGATCTATTCAACAACTGAAAGATGCCTCTGCACTCACAAATTGCAAATTGTTACTAGAATAGATGTTTGAAGGTGTTATAGTTGTCGGAGATGTCCATCATCACACCAAGTTCAAAGAAACCCAATAAAAGGGGGGTGTTAAACACGTCATAGCTGATTGTTTGATATGCATTTTGTATATATGTAACTGATGTACGTAATTCACTCTCTTGCGTCCCTCGAGGTCTAGAGATACACGTTGTGGGGCATGAGACCGAGTTGGCCAACTGAGACTTTTGCTTTGCAATAAACCCTAGCTTTGGGAATACAACCTTTTGTCTGGCGTATCTATCGTGTGTGGTGACTCGCCTTGTTCCATAGACGTTAGGGAGCCCCCTTTCAAGATGGCGCCCGAATAGGGACCCTCCCCCACTTCTTCCATCGCATAACGAAAGGTGAAGTAGCGGAAGAGAAAGAAGAGGAGGAGTGGACTGAGAGTCTAAGAAGGGCAGGTAGGTGTGACCAGTTGAATATAGAAAAAATATATCCATATCGAGAATTACACATAGCAGATGAATTGATAGAAAACATATTGACCCATACAAAACAAGGCCCAAGATCAGAAGTGAGACCAAACACGTCAGTAGTTATTGCCCAAACCCCGCCCGTAGCCCAAGCTCTCCCTCCGGTAGCCCAAGCCCTCCCACAGCCACAGACCGTGCACGTAGCACTTCCTATTAGCCAACCAGGCCCATAACAGACACTCCCTGTTCCCATTGTCCCATCCGCACCTCCCGCCTCAGACACAGACTCGGTACCGTCCGTTCCTCCCGGGGTTGAAGTTGAAACCACGGGGGAAAGAGGCGGGACTGACCAAGAGGGATGCACGAGGGTAACTCGCAGTGCGATCAGCAAAGAAAGGAAGGTGGAATTGCAGCAACAGGCAGAGATGTATATAGACGGGAATGATGGGACGGCAGCATTGGCTTCGATGTATGACTTTCGAAGAAGCAACAAAACACAGGTAGTGTTGGAATGCATGGGTGAATATTTGGTGGAGAAATGGAAACAGTTATTTGGGAAATTACCACTGCAGCGATTGTTAAATTTGAATGCATTAGCACGCTGTAGGGAGAGGGATGAAGAAGTGAGAGAACATGTATATGGACTTTTTGAACTTAAAGATGAATTAGATAATGATTATGCTGAAATGTTTACTACACCTGGGTACAGGAGTAGGGATATCGGGAGACATTGGAAGGAAAAAAAGGGGTTGCATAATAAACGGCAGCAGTTACCATCACCGGGGCAGAAGGCGATGGTGGACAAATTATCGTTGCTAAAACAGGTCGGGGCAGACTTGAAAGAATGCCTATTGAGAACACAGGTATTACTGCAGCAAGTAGTAGGACATCATAGAGGGAGAGGGAACGCACAAGCAGAAAGGAATTCGAATATGCATGGGGGTACAGTGGGACCAAATCAGTGTGCATATTGTAAGGAGGAAGGACATTGGCGAGCGCAATGTCCGCATCTGCAGAATAAAAATGGGTCTGGTCAGAGGAGACAGCATAGAGGACACCAAGGAGCGAATGGACCAAATAGGAATAGTATGCATCAGCATCACAATAACGGAGGTAATCAAAACCAAGGCCAAAACCAAAATGCCCCAAACCAGAGTCAGGGACAGCAAAACCAACAGTATGGAAACCAGAGTGGGGGAAATAGAGGAAAGAGTGGGAACGTTTTTGATACACAGCCAAACACGTATTACAGTAAAAGCAATGATTACACATTGGACGATGTGTTATTTCCCCAATAGGACAGCCCAAGACAGGGGTCGGAACCAGTGTCTATTTCTGTGAATCTGAGAAGACCCTACGTAGAAATGAGAGTCGGGAATGAGGAGCACCGCTTTCTTGTACATACAGGAGCGCAGAAGTGTTCAATAGACCACCACTTGGTTCCGGATATACCACTGTCAGGGCAAAAGAATGTTTCTGTAGGGTTTGCAGGTACACCAGTCATAAACCCAGTGTCCAAACCAGTCCCAGTTACAATAGGACCATTTACTGAACATTGTCCTTTCCTTTTAACAGAAAATTGTGGGGAGAACTTGTTGGGATTAAATTTGTTGAAAAAATTAGGTTCCGTTATACATTGCACGGCAGACGGAGTGTTCCTAACGATTTGGCCACACGATGCCCCTGTGTCAGAATTCACGTCTGAAACTTTACCAGGGGAACTAAGTAAAGTGCCAACCTGTATATGGGCAATGCATGACAATGATGTAGGATGTTTAAAGATAGAGCCAGTAAAGATCATTTTGAAAGAAGGTGTTACCCTACCGCAAATTCCCCAGTACTGAATTTCGGCTGAAGGTGAGAAAGGATTGAAGAGTATTGTTACAGATTTGGTGAAATTAGGGGTAATCGAGGAAATTACAGGCAGTACAGGCAACAGCCCGATTCTTCCAGTTTATAAAAAAGGAGGCAATGAAGTACCATACCGCTTTATAATTGATTTGCACGCATTAAACAAGGTAGTAGATCCACAATTTCCTTCACTGCCAGATGTCACTACAATATTGACAATGATACCTGTTTCAGCAGAATATTTTAGTGTAGTGGATTTGAAAAATGTGTTCTTCAGCATTCCAGTGGAAAGGACAGCAGATATTTGTTTGCGTTAACATTAAGAGGACGATCATTTACATTTACGCGGATTCGGTAAGGTTACACGGAAAGTCCAAGTATTTACAGTAGAGCATTAAAAAAGCAGCTAGACATGCTAGAATTACCAGTGGGTTATGTGCTCTTGCAATACAAAGACGATCGATTGCTAGCTGCAGACACAGTGGAGATTTGTAAAGAAAGCACTGTATTACTACTGTCACACCTAGCGGTACATGGCCATAAAGCTAGTTTGAAGAAATTTCAATATAATCGAAAGGAGGTGGCCTATTTAGGCTACCTACTTTCGAAAGAAGGGAGAAGGCTAACGCCAGAACGCATAGAAAGTATTTCTTGTATGCCTATTCCAAAGACACAAAAAGGGGTCAGAGCCATAATAGGCATGGCTTCAAATTGCCGACAATGAATTGGTAATTTTGCGGTGATTGTAAAACCGATGGTGAGTTTGACTAAAAAAGATGCGGTTATGCCGTTACAGTGGGATGAGGAATGTCAGAAAGCATTTGATGAATTGAAAACTGCATTATGCTCGGCTCCAGTTTTGGGTACGCCGAATTATGAGAAGGTTTTTAGACTGTTTGTGTGTGAAAATGAAGGATGTGCATTGGCGGTTTTGACACAGGAACAAGGTGGAAGAAATGGGCCATGCGGCTATTTTTCTTCTCTGCTGGACCCTGTAGCGCGTGCACTACCACGATGTTTGCTATCTGTCGCAGCGGCTGCTGCGTCAGTGAAACAAATGGAAGGGATGGTATTGGGGCACACTTTAATTTTGATGGTGCCACATGCCATAGACATTCTATTAAATAGGACACAGACGCAACACCTCACCTCTGCTAGATTGACAAAATATGAGATTATCTTGTTCGCGCCCCATATCCAAATTATGAGGTGTAGCGCTTTGAATCCTGCAGAATTAATGCCACTACCCATAAAAGAAATTGGGGAGGATGAATCACCCCCCCACGATTGCATAATGGTCACTGAGGAAGAAACCAAGGGGAGAGTTGATTTAAGTGATACCCCACAGAAAGAGCCAGATGGAGAGTTATTTTGTGACGGCTCATGTTTTAAATTACGAGATGGCACAACAACTGCTGCATATGCTATCACTACCCTAGAGAGCATTGTAGAAAGCAAAAGAATTCCCTACAATTCGGCACAAGCCGCAGAGATAATAGGATTAACCAGAGCCTGCGAGATTTCTGAAAATTTGAATGTGAATATATATACTGATAGCCAGTATGCTTTTGGGGTGGTTCATAACTTTGGTCGACTCTGGGCTGAGAGAGGTTTTTTGACATCACATAGCGCCAGAATTCAACATGGCCCTTTGATTGTACGATTGTTGTCTGCACTCACGTTTCCAAAGCGCCTAGCAATAGTAAATGCGAGGCACACAAAAAGGTAACACGCAAAGTAGGAGAGGGAAACGCGTTTGCAGACAGAATTGCGAAACAAACTGCCACTGATTTAAATACCAAAATGATGACGGTTCAGACTGAGGAAGTACCCTGTATGATAGAAAATGGAGTTTCTACTGTCAAAGAAATGCAGGCCGAAGCTACGGCCGATGAAATACAGGGATGGGCAGAGGGCTCTGCTGAGTTAGATCTGGAGGATTGTTGGGTGGACAAGGGAACTAGAAACTGGATGTTGCCAAATTTGTATGTGACTACAATGGTCACAATGGCCTGCAGCCCTACTCACATCTGTGCGAAAAAGATAATACAGCACCTTTCTACAGTATGGCAGAATGTAAACATAAAAAAGAATGCAGAGAGGTTGGTGCAGAACTGTATCACGTGTTTGCAACACAATGTAGGAAAGGGAACAGTGACTCCAAAAGGCAGTTTTGGCCTGCTCTCTATGCCATTTGAGGTGATCTATTTTGATTTCATATAGATGGAGAGATGCCAAAACTTAAAATACGTCTTAGTGGTGATCTGTGCATTCAGTAAGTGGGTGGAGGCATATCCCTTGAAGGACTGCATAGCAATGAGCACGGCAAAAGTAATGCTTAAGGAATACTTTTCCAGATTTGGCTTGCCCCGTGTCCTATGGTCCGATAATGGACCACATTTTGTGGGCACAATGGTGTTATAGATATGTGCTGGTCTTCAGATTGATAAGAGATTCCATAGTTCAAGGCATCC
The DNA here is from genome assembly GCF_040938575.1 of Ambystoma mexicanum. Taxonomy (NCBI): domain Eukaryota; kingdom Metazoa; phylum Chordata; class Amphibia; order Caudata; family Ambystomatidae; genus Ambystoma; species Ambystoma mexicanum. The sequence continues at coordinate 565,398,453 of NC_090930.1, read as the reverse complement.
GAGTTCGGCCGGTCTTGTGGACAGGCACAACGGGATTCTTAAATCAAAGATTAGCAAGATTTGTGCGGGAAGCAAGTTGAGTTGGGTGGATGAATTACCAATAGCACTATTATGCATGCGTACGTCTGTACAGGCTAATACTGGCCTCTCCCCATACAAGATCGTAATAGGGAGGCCGGCAAATGTATGGTGCGCACCACAGCCAAAACGACTTAGTGAGGTAGAACATCCTGTGCTTAGTACTTATTGTGGCCTTTTAATGCAGAAATTGCGTTTGATTCATCAGCAGGTGCAGGAGGCATTACCAGTGAGATACACTGGTCCGGGGCACGCGCTGGAGCCAGGAGACTGGGTGCTGCTAAAGAATTTGAAAGAAAGACATCGTTAGCACCCAGGTGGCGCGGGCCCTATCAAGTACTCTTGGCAACGCAGACGGCAATACGGGTGGATGGAAGGAAGTCCTGGATCCATGCCAAGAAGACTCCAACTTCACTGAAAGACTTGCCTGACCCAGATGACTGGAAAGAGACAGCGGTCCCAGAAACGGAAGAAACTGTTGCCAGTAAGCAGCCACCAAATCTGCCAAAACGAGAATTGAAACTCGAAATAAAGCCTGAGACGATTGTCAAAGAGGGGGAAGGGCAAAGAGTGCCCCAACGTTGCCCAGCAGAATCAACATCACTGCTGGCCGACACAAAATCTGCCTTGCAAATACCAGCAGAAACAAATTGTGTACCCCTTTGGCGCCAACCAGCAGTTGCCAGCACGCCAAAGAGCGGATCTGCATCATTGGCGCGGCGCATACCTGCACCGGCAGTAGCACCACAGGCTGACTTTCAGCCTGAATCTGGAAGTGCACCGGCACTGTTCACGGATCACACGATACCAGGAGTAAGGCGATACAACTTGCGGCCTCGAAAGACAAAGTGATCCGCAGTTCTTTTTGGTGTTTATGTCAACCTCTGGTTCAGCTCATGGACAGAGAAGGAACTAGAGGTTTAGAGGAGAGAAGCGTGAGAATTGTGCAAGTCGGACAATTCAATGTCATAGCTGATTGTTTGATATGCATTTTGTATATATGTAACTGATGTACGTAATTCACTCTCTTGCGTCCCTCGAGGTCTAGAGATACATGTCGCGGGGCGTGAGACCGAGTTGGCCAACTGAGACTTTTGCTTTGCAATAAACCCTAGCTTTGGCAATACAACCTCGTGTCTGGCGTATCTATCGTGTGTGGTGACTCGCCTTGTTTCCATAGACTTTAGGGACACCTAGGGGCACCTTTCACTTTGTATGGCTGGGCAGTGTGCGGGGCAGTCATGAATGACGCATCACCATCCCACGGCAAATCGTAAGGAAGGACACACAGACAATAGGGTCGGGTGACGGCGAGTATCAGCTCCCCAGTTGAACGGCTTGCGCCAATGGATTTTCAGAAGGTTCAAAGAGTGGGAAACCATTGCGAACTGCTGGTTTGTTACAGGCTGTTTCCCTTAAATGGGTATATGTAATTTACACACAGCACGGGTGCCTGACACAGACTTCCTTTCAAGCCATCAAAGGCCCTCTGACAGTCTTCAGTGCCATGAACCTTCCTAGGTTGTTTGGGCACCACTGTCAGGGGTGCAGTTATGGTTCCATAGTCTGCCATGAAGTTGCAATAGTATCCAGTGAGGCCCAAAAAGTCTCTCACCTGGGTTTGAGTAGTGGGAGTCTCCCAGTCATGTACTTCCTGTACTTTACTGGGGAGTGGTTGGATTTGACCCCCTCCTACCTCATGACCAAGATAGGTGACTTTCCCCTGAGCTATCTGGCACTTGGTGGCATTGATAGTGAGGTTAGCCGTTTTAACGCCTGCAACACTTTATCCAGATGAGTCAAATGCTCTTCCTAGGTGGAACTGTAGACGGCAATGTCGTCTAAGTACGCCACACTAAAGGCTTCCAGCCCACTGAGCGCATGGTTGACTAATCTCTGGAAAGTGGCAGGGGCGTTCTTCATCCCGAAAGGCATGACTCTAAACTGGTAGAGTCCCTCTGGTGTTGAGAACGCCGTCTTTTCCTTGGCATGGTCCGTCAGAGCTATTTGCCAATAGCCTGAGGTAAGGTCGAAGGTGCTCACAAATTTAGCAGCACCTATCGTGTCCACAAGCTCATCAGCCCGGGACAAAGGGTGCGCGTCAGTTTTGGTGACGGCATTGACTCCTCGGTAGTCCACACAGAACGTCCAGTCCTTGGTACCTGCCTGGGAACTTGCCTTGGGGACATGGACCACGGGACTGTACCAGGGACTGGTTGAGGGTTCAATAACACCCAGATCCAACATGTTGGCAACCTCTGCCTGGATGTGGTTCTTGACGGTATCTGACATACGGTAGCACCTGCTTTTGACAGGCACACTGTCACCAGTGTCAATCTCGTGCCTAAACCACGGTGTAAGGCCTGGTGTCAGTGAAAACAGAGAGGCATACTGTCGGAGCAAAGCCAGGCAGGCCTTCTACTGCTCTGTCGTCAGATCGGGAGAGAGATGCACTCCCTCCACTGAGCCATCCTGAGGGTTGCTATGCAGCAAATCAGGAAGGGGCTCACTCTCATCCTCTTCTTGCTCTGAAGCTAGCAAGAGGCATGAGACTTGGGCCTGCCTGTGGAAAGGCTTGAGCCTGTTAACATGGAATATCTGAGGGGCTACCCCAGAGGCTCCCATGTCAACCAGATAATTGACCTCGCCAATCTTGGAGATTATCCTGAAGGTTCCAGTCCATTTATCTGCCAAAGCCCGAGGCTTGGTAGGCACCATCACGAGGACTTCCTGTCCGGGAGTCCAATCCACTTGCGATGTTTTAAGGTCATGCCAGTACTTATTCAATTCCTGCTGGCCTTAAGATTCGCTGTTGCCTGACCCATCATCTGTGTCATCCTCCATCTGAGGCCAAACACATAGTCCCCCACTTACTTGGCGGGAACTGGACGGGTGGCCTCCCAACCTTCTCGGATCAAGGTGAGGGACCCCTTCACGGGATGTCCAAAGAGTAACTCAAAGGGGCTAAAACCAACACCCTCTTGAGGTACCTCTCTGTAAGCAAACAGCAGGCATGGCAGGAGAAGATCCCACTTCTTCCTGGAGGGCTCAGTCAAAGCACCTAACATGCCCTTGAGAGTTTTTTTAAATCTCTCAACCAAACCGTTGGTCTGGTGGTGGTAAGAGGTGGAGAATTTGTAAGCTACTCCGCATTCTTTCCACATGGTTTTCATGTAATTCGACATGAAGTTGGATGCTCTATCAGAGACAACCTCCTTGGGGAATACAACATGGGTGAAAATGCCCAGGAGAGCCCTGGCAACCACCTTGGCCGTAACCGTCCGAGGGGGTATAGCCTCAGGGTACCTGGTGGCAGGATCTACCAAAACTAGGATGAACCAATGTCCACCCGATGTGGGAGAGTCAAGGGGACCGACGATGTTGATGCCAACCCTCTCAAACGTTGTGCCCACCACTGGCAATGGTTGCAGTGGGATGATGACTCTGCCCCCAGTCTTGCCAGGCAACTGACAAGTTGGGCAGGTCCTGCAGTGGGACTCCACTTCTACTGCCATCCGTGGTACTTGGTACCAAGATGACCAGCTAAGGGTACCTCATGCGCCAACTGCAGCAGGAAGGGCCGGTAAACCTGGGGTACCACCTACCTCTTGAGGGCACCAGGTTCAGGCTTAGTGGGCTCACTAACAAGGATTTCACCCTCCCAATAAATCTGAAATGTCCTAAGCACTTCTCCCTGTGCCTGGGACAGGGCTTGTGTCCTCAGACCCTTACACTTGGGGTCACCCCTTCGGTGATCAAGAGCCCCACAATCCCAGCATGTGCCGGGCGTGCGGGGTACTGTACATGAACCACTGGGACCCTGCTTTGCAGCAGGCGGACCACTACTCTTACTCCCACCCACAACAGACGTTACCCCCACTAGGTTTTTGGGTCTTCAGAGAGGAAGGTTTTGGTTTACCCAACTGTGATTGCTTTTGGGACTCCTCAGCTTTCTGAGAGGCCCCCTTTTCTTTGTTCTTGTCCTTCCAACTGGAGTCCTTAGGGGACACCCGGTGGGAAACCAACTTGTCAGCCAACCTGCCAGCTTAAAGGGGTCCAAAATGTTCTGGTCAGCAACATACTGACGCAACTCTGGTGAACAGGCTTCCAAAAAATGCTCAAAAAACAAGAGGTGAGACAATTCAACAAACGTTTTCACTTTGTAAACATCAATCTACCCCATCATGTTCATGTGTGCAGCACTCACCCAGTCAACCCAAGACACATTCTCTTGTTTCTTAAACCCTGAACCGTTTAAGATATTGGGTAGGCGTTTTGCCAACCTTGGCGATTAAGGCAGACTTCATGCACTCATACTGACCCCTTTCTTCCACACTCAGTTTCAGAATACAGTCATATCCAGTTTGAGGCACTCTGCTTAACAAAGACTTAGCCCAATCTCACTTATCAACATCGTGAATTGCACAAGCCATTTCAAATGCTTCAATCCATTGGAGGATATCAGAACCCTCCTCATACACACCAACCAAATCTTTCATAAACTTGGTTGCGGGGACCTGACACTCTCAACTGGTTTCGCTGAAGTCTGCACTCGAGCTTTCTCTAGCTGGATTCGCTGACATTAAGTGTCCTGGTCCTTGAGTTCAAGGTCTGTATCTTTGAGTTCAAGATCCCAATCTTTTAGCTTAAGATCCCGGTTCTTGAGCTCCACTTGCTGTGCCAACTCCTCTTTCTTAAGCTCAGCATCTAGTTCCAACTTGCGATATTCAAAGGCTAACTTCATCCAAGCTCTAAAGAACTGCTGGGGTTTGGAACAGAGGCAGCAGGAATGGTGGCATTCCCAGAATCAGTTTCGGCGACAACCCCCGGGGTAGAATCCTCATTGGTTGCATCCCCCCCCTTCAAGAGTTTCACAATCTATCTGGTAGTCCACCAGGGCAGCTATCAGTTCAGGCCTAGACTTATCCATAAAGTCTAATTCCCTGGCTTCACAAGCACTCTGCAGAGCCTCTAAGCTCATCCAAGTCAATTTACCATTTGCAATAGATTCCATTGCTTGTAATGCAGTTATCTTGTACACGACTAAACCTTAATTGAACAAAGTGCAGATATCCTTCGTAAGTGGCACAGTTATACACTGAGTCTTCAAACCATAAGCATCCCACCGCTGCCACCAGCTGTAAAGACTGGAGGTGGGGTCTGTACTTCCGCTCTCTATATGGTAGAGGAGAGACACAGAGACCCCTGCCAGGATTCTCTAATATTGGTAGTTGTGGTCGAGCAATCAAGGCCTAGCTTCTCGGGAGGTGATGCGAGGTGGTTCTTGGTAGTCCCCAAGCACCCACGAAGGAATGTCCAAACACTGTATCAGTTTAAAACACAGTCTTTATATAATTAATATTCAAAGTCAAATACAGGATCACAATAACTCACTTTGTACTCCGAAAATCAACAATGGTAAATATGTACAATTCTAAAGTGGTACCACTAACGTTACTCGATCTTACTAAAGTGCATATGGTCAGAATGACACACAGATCAAAATAAAAAGGAAACCAGCAATAGAGAGAGGAAGGAAAGCAAGATGGTTGAGCAATAGGCAGAATACTGGTAACTACTGTTAAACACAGCTCTGTGTGGAGATCCCCCCACCTGGGCAACCTGTAGAAGAAAGATACAAGCCCAGTACATATACTGTTCACCCTTAGACTTCCCAATAGTTCTGCAACCCCAAAGTACCTTGGTGTTGTAGTGTTCCGTGTCAGGGAAATTGACAACCCTTCTTGAGTGTCCTCCCTTTCAGGCAGGAGTCACGGGTTGTCGAACGTTTGACGGAGAACAGGATGAGCTACGGCGGTGAAGTGGCTTTGTCGTTCCTAGCGGTGCTTGTTGACAGGGAAGCGTAAACGTCCTGCCAGGAAGAGGCGTGCGGGGCATCTCGGTGTCGATAGTTCTGGACCACAAAGAATTGAAGAACTGTGGCCCGGCAAGGGCAACGAGTCATCAGCGTCTCTGTGGTCTTTGGGTGGTGGGAAACCCACTGGTGGATGCTCCTCGGCGTGTAGACGGTCATGTTTTCTCCAGCAGGATACAGCGGCGACGATGCGGACGAGAGCGTCCTGGATCAATGAAGTTCTTAGGCAATGGGAGCACGGCGGCTCCAGTCGGCGACAGCGGTCGATGACAGTGGCGGATAACATTCCAGGCGAATCTCCTTGGAGTTCCGCCACAATCCCTGTATCGGGTCAGCAGACTGTCTAAGGTCTATCTACCAGGGAGCTTAGGCAAAGATCAGCTGCGCACGATGGTCCCTCGTAGCTCAGGAAGAGGGCGCCTTACCAGGTCCTCTCTGGGTCAGTCCTTGAAGCACAGCAGCTTTCCGATTGCAAAGGAGAGCAACAGCAATTCTTCTTGTCCAGCAGGGCTTCAGGATCAAGCTTCAGTTACTCCAGTTACTTGTCCTAGTGGACTTCAGCTTCTGAACACGATTCCTAACAGTGAGAGGTCCCCAGATATACTGTTGATCTCCCATTCATTCCGCTGGGTCACACTCAAGCATCCAATCACGACTACAGGCATTCATGCAGGCAGGCAGCCAATCAGGCACACGAGGTATTCAGGCCATTCACTTCTCTCCAGATACTCACAAGAAGTTATGTGTATTGGGACAAGTACCGAGCCATTCGACACTTCAAGCTGCATTCATACCAGTTTCAGGCAGGGCTGTCTCAACCATTGTGTCAACCACCAGATACTAGACAGCCACAACATCGAATGTATATTCGTCACACACTCCATTCACCCAGGTCCCACCCACAGGCGTACCCACAACATACGGTCGTTGAGAAGGCTCCAGCCATTCTGGTCGGCACTTCCCCAGACTACCATATACAGAACTTCCACCCAACAGCCAGTCAGAGGGAAGGGACAGAGGCAGGGCTTCCCGGGACTTTGGGAAGATCAGGGTAACAGGTGATGGAAGGCAAGAGGCCATGGGGGCCATTTTGTCTCCATCAGGAATCTACCGATTCCAATGACAGGGCCTGGGCATCCCAAAATGGAGGACGCTCAGGGCACCAGTCATTTCAGCACGGAGCTGCCACTAGCCCATACCATGCTCTGAGGGTCACACACAGGTGCCCAAAAACATACACTAGGGGCACAGGGTTGTACCCCTACCCATGGGTGCCATAAGGGTATCCCACGGGTCCGTTCACCAAACCAAAGGAGAGCTGCACCGCCAGGAGTCCCACATGAACTCCTGCGTGGAAAACACAACAAAACACACAATAAAAAGCAGTAAAGGACAAGGATACGGAGGCCCTGTCCCTCCGATGCATTTCCAGCATTACAAGTACCTGCACTTCCCAACGTCTGAAAGAGAGTACCGTTACTGAGGGCAGTTAGTGCCCAGGACAAAACACCAGAATGTGCCCCCCCTGACTGCACACATCACTCCCAAACTACACCTCTGTGTCGTGCGACAAAACCTCTCCTCATTACGAATAAATAATTGCTATATGAATACATCTGGTTTCATTGCATTGGAATGCAGGTACTTTACAGAAGAATTCTAATGTGAAAACACAGCTGTTGCTGCCTAAGTACATGTTTTTTCTGTCACCTGCTCTTAGACAAGGCCTTTCCTGAATGCAGTTTCAACCTGTCCATAGTGCAAACTGAAAGACATCACAACAAGGCACTCCAAAAACCCCAATAGAATGAATTCCCAATTCCCAGAATATATACACCTTAAGGCAGAACAACTTCACGCATCAACCATTAAAGCCAAACACCTCTCTTCACAAGCCAACAGACAGCAAGGATTATTTTCAAGCCCTACATAAACCCACAGAATAATCACCACCTTTTCACTTACCCTTAATTTCTCTCCACATTACTCACCAGACAGAAATGCAAACCTGCCACTTGCGCATGGCTTTCAAAATCCTGAAAATATCCACGCCTCATACTTCATTCATCACAAACTTCAACTGACATACTAATTGAGAGACCTTTGCCAACACACTCCCTCACTATAGGCACATTGCCATCCTTCTGGACACAGAGTTGTCAATGCCTCCTTCACTTCACACCTAGAAAGCCTTCAAGCATGCATAGCTCAGGGTACTTCTGAACTTCAAACTCAACAGAAAACCACTACAATGTTGCCTTTCCCTCTCCTCCCATCCAACTAATCCCACCCACTCTCTTCCAGATCTGTCAGAGTGCATGCAGACCATGCAATTGGCAGTGGTGGGCAGTACAATTCGTATTGATATAACATAACATAACATAACATAGCACAACACTGGGCCGTACAAGCTGATTATAGCCAAAGGCTGAAGTTATTGCCTTGGTATATTGAGGGCAATACTGAGAGAGACAAGCAAATCAGGACGATCATTTCTGCCATAGTGAACAATATCACAATAGGCACCCCAGAAATTACACCAGGGCACTAATTGGCCAGAAGAAATGCATTCTATTGATGTGGTATGGTGCCCAGTGGGTGGCATCCCTACAAAGAAAAGCAAATGCCCACAAGAAGATAACAGGCATACACAAAGTAAAAAGCAACTGTGAGTGAATCCATTTGCCATGGTAGCCAAGGAACAAAGAGACAAACCAACAGTATCTTAACCTCCATCTTGACTCTCCTGACTCTTCAGGACCTTTTTCCGCAACCTGTTTGACTCCCTTTATCTTTCCATTCTACCCTCTGATCTAACGCACTCCACTGGCCAAATCTTGGATGCTCTCCTCTCCACAGACATCCCACTCTCTATTCCTCTCATTACCTCTCTCTCATGGACTGATCATGTTCTTCTCTCTTCTCAATTGAATCTCTCCTCTCCTGTAGCAATGGCACACTCAATATCACCTCCTGCCTTCAAGGTCATCCGACTCATGAAAAGAGTGTCAGTGGCTGCTTGTGCCTCCACCTACTGTACTCCTTCAACTCCTGTTGCTGACTCCCATCCTGATACAGCCCTCTCGAACTTTCACTGTTCCATCTCCAACATTCTTGACATTCTTGCCCCTGTCATGAGGGTCTGACTGAAGCCTGCAAAAAAGTGCAACTCTTGGTACAATTCCAATCTGGCTGCCCTTAAACGCAAGTGCAGAGCAGTGTAACGTAAATGGGGATCTTTAGGTGCACCCTCTGACAAACTGGCATGCCACCTTCTTCAAAGACAATATACACTCTGCATCTGCTCCAAGAAAAGAGTCTATATTCAAGACCACATCTCTGTGGCATCTAACAACATGCCCACACCTTTCAAAGTCTGCAAGGAACTGGCCAACCCTACAGCAAGCCACATCCTCTATTGCACCCACCGAGGCCCTTTGCTTGGTCTTGGCCACACATTTCACCACCAAAACACAGAACATCCTGTGCTCTCTCTCTTCTGCTCCCCCTCCTGCACCAACCTCTCTTGGGCCCCCCTCGGCCACCTACAACCCTCCCCCTCTTCTCTCCTCCCTCTTCCCTGTCACACCTGATGAGGTCTCCAGACAAGTCTGGTCTATGAAAGCCTCTTCCAAACAGGTGGACCCCTAACCCTCCAAAGCCATCAAGGACAATATTAATACTCTTGCTCCAGCCTTTGCTGATCTCTTCAACCTTTCTTTCACCACTGGAGTTTTACCCTCTCCTCTCAAGCACTTTTGTTCACCCTTTGCTCAAAAAACCGTCCACCAACCCATCCATACCAGCAAACTATCATCCGATCTCCATCACCCCTTTCCTGGGAAAACACCTGGAGAAGCTGGCTTTCATTCAACTTAACCTCCACACTGAATCTGTTGGTTGTCTCCATGATCACCAGTCTGGCTTTAGAGCATCCAGAGAGACTGAAACTGCTCTTCTGAAGCACATGCGAAGGCCTGCTCTCAAATATTGACTCTATCGCTCCCCCTGACCTCATTCTTTGCAACCTCTCCTCTGCTTTCAATACAGTAAACCACAACATCCTGATCACCCATCTCCTTGAAACCGTGGCCATCACTGATCAGGCCCTGGTGTGATTTGCCTCCTTTCTCTCTGACTGCCCAGCTCAGGTGGAAATTGAGTCCTTTCTCTCATCTCTACCACTCTCTCTACTTGTGGTGTCCCACAGGGATCTAACCTATCTCCCTTTTCAACATCTACATGGCCCTGTTGGCCCTCAGGATCTCTACCTTTACCTCAAACTTTCAGTGTTATGCAGATGACATACTACTCTCTTTCAGGCTACCATCAGCCTCTTCTTCCTCCTCACTCATCCCTGGCTGTCAATCCGCAATTCAATTTTGGTGTGCTGCTAACAATCTCTGCCTGAATGCCAGTAAAACAGAGATTGTCCTCATTGCATTCCCTGCTCCTGCTTTCCCTCTTTCACTCTGGCCGGCCTCCTTGACCCTGCTCCCTCACCTAAAAATCTTGGGGTCATCTTCGACTCCACTCTCTCCTTCTCTACTCACATCTCAGACATCTCCAAAAAGTCACACTACCAACTGCACCCCCTCAGAGGTATTCTATGTTTTTGCACTTTCCTCCAGAGGCTCACCACCTCTAAAGCCCTGTTTCTCTCTAGGCTGGACTATTGCAACAGCCTTTTTCTCAATCTTTCTCCTTCTTCTCTCTGGCCCCTACAACTCATCCAGAAAAGAACTGCAAGACTTATCCTTGGCCTCAAGTCCAGGGACCGCATCTCTCCGGCACTGAAATCCCTCCCCTGGCTCCCAGTGGCTGCAAGGATCAAGTTCAAGACCCTCTGCATAACCCACAAGGCTTTCTGGGGCCGGGGCACCCACTGTCTACAATGCTCCCTTCCTAAATACTCTCCTTTTAGAGCCCTCCACTCGTCTTCCAACTCTGTGTGCATGAGTCGCATTCACAAACAGATATTTGGGGGTAGATCTTTATCCTCGGCAGGTGCTTCCCTCTGTAACAGCCTCCCTGCCTCTCTCCGTCTTGTGCCAGAGCACCTTAAGTTCCAGAAACACCTCAAGACCTTCCTCTTCTCTTCCTCCTTCTCTCGCCCTCTCCCCTGTTAACCTCTGTTCTCTTTCTCTCCACCCTCCTTCCTCCTTCTCCTCCCTAACTCTGTTCATTTCTTGCTGACTGGTTGCCTTTTTCACCTCCAGAGCCTTACAGGTCCCAGGCTCCCCCGCCAGTCTTTTTGAACTTGCCTTCAGGCCGCTGCACTATGCTCAGCAATACTGCACTTTCAGCTTGCGCTCCATGAGCGGGGCAAACTCTCTGCACTTAACCCAAGGTCCTGTTGGACTGGACACGCTTGTCCCCCACCTCCCACCCCCCATTCCTCGCACCTCCATTTCCATGCATGCATGACCTAAATGTACTATGACTAGTACGTTTGTCTGTCCTGCCCCCCCTTTTTTTGTCCCTCCACCCAAGCTCAGTCTAACTGTAACACTTCATGCACTTGCACTAGGAGAAATGCTTTCAGGCCTAGTATGCTAGTTTTTCTGATTGATCATTCGGATACGGCTTAAGAATGATTACTGTATTCCAATGTTCTCGTCCCACCTTCAAGCGCTTTGAAGTACTCCACAAGTGTATAAGCCCTGTATAAATAAACAATTACAATTACAGAGACCTGAAGGCAGGTGGCAGTGGAAATGGAGATGGGAAGTAAAGGATGAGGTGTTGGAAGGTGGGCTGCTGATTGGCACAACTCTTACAACAGGGTTCTTAGAAGTGAAAATGAAAGAAGGAAATTGTAAGGCTACTTTTGTAATACTTACTGCAGACTCCCTTTAATGGGTTGCTTCATTTTACTGTTCTCTAAGTAATCTGTAATGTATCCCCCAGGTATATGCCACTACTTGAAAAAGTGATTCCAGGATCACCTTACACAGTGATAAACATGTGGACTGTACCTGATTGTGTCTAAGGTTGTTCCTCTGTAACCATGGAACACTACACTTGGTTTTGAACATTGTATCTGAACCTGTAATTCTGCCTTTGAAATATCTGTCTTAAGCTGTAGCTAAGTGAATATACTGGAACAGCGCCACAGTGCCTCTGGGCCGCTGGGCACTTTATACTTCCAAATAAATAAATAAAATAAGAACTTAGGGGAGTAGGAGAGGGGGAACAAATAATGGTTATCAGGGAAAGTCAAGGTCTCTGTCTGTCTCCACTCATCAACTGTTAGTTGAAGTGTCTATGGTACCTCCAAAGAAGGCTCATCAGCTGATGTGGGTGAGCGCTAACTATGTGAACTGCCTTACCACACTTGGACAATTACAGGTGTCCAACCTTCTTCGAGAAAGGAGAAGGTAGACTAAAGGATTGTGCCGACACTCTATGGAGTGGCATCGCCATGTAGGAACCTCCGTCAAAGGCCAAAATAACTCTCTGCCTTTTTTAGGAGTGAATTAATTTGTTGTGTTCTTTTGCTGAGCATTGTTGAAAATAATGTGTATGGTACACTGAAGCCTGTTAACTGTGTACATAAGCCAGTTTGCCGAAATGAAAGACAAACAGTAAAATACTAAGGGAAGGATGCCCGCTCCCTGTGTTAATCTTTTAGGAGTGAGACATGATATTTACTGACAATCCAAGGCTGGAAAAAGGAAAACATGCAGGTCAACTGTGATCATATTCAGGAATGTGCGATCCAAGTAGGCCAGCCAAATCATAATTGTATGGGGCACTCTAAGGATTTATTTTGTACTTGGGGTAGATCGCAGATGTCTGGGGGCTATATTTTTTGCTGTAATTGGATTCATGTTTTTTTGTAAACTTACATTAGCAATGAAGCTGAGACGTACAGAGTTAGATTCTCTTCAGTGAACAATTTGGGGAAAGAAGTGCTGGCACAGTTACAGGCTTAGTGAGTTTTGAAGAGGATTACACGTCCAGGACGATGTCATGTGCAGCGATATTGTACTGTGAAGTGTTAGGGAGATTTCTCAAACAAGTGCTAAATTCCCTCTACCTTAGAGCCCTCCAGCTCTTTTGCTACATTTTGGGGCTTTGAACTTTTCATTTTCAGTGTGTTTTACTTTTGTGTTCTTTGGATATGGAGTTTTTAAAACAAATCCATAGGCATCATCTTTTTCTGTGTGTCACACAGCACCTTCAGTGCAGTGACACAGGGATATCTTTCAGACGTCCCAAGGTTTAAATACCTTCTCTCGGACTGACTACTGTCTCCCAGAGCATGTAATGTTAAATTGACTTTACTAGTCTCTTTAAATTTACAGACCCAGCACACACTATCTTCCTATAGAGTGCTGGAGGGGTTGACTAGCTTCCCCTGAGTCAAAACTCTCATGTAACAGTCAAATGTTACCCTTTGCTACTTTAAATGGCTGGTGGCAGTGGTTTAGATTTTCCCAACCACGAACAACGGTAGCTAAAAATAGGGTCAGCCATGTTTTTCAATATGGCGCCCAAGACCTATCTGTAAAAACAGACTTGGGTCAACTTTTTCTGCCATTTCTTTTAGGAAAGGTCCTTCTTGTGTTTGTCTCTGCGCGCCAAACCAGTATTGGTCCCTTTGTTCATTGGCCTTGGCGGGCTTCAGTGCTGAAGCCCTCCTCTGGCGCCAGGGTGTCTGGGGTGGACAGGATGTGAGGAATGTGCCCGAAACTCCCTGTGCTTAGACTCCTAGGAGACCTGAATGCACTCTGGCGTGATTGGCCGGCTGGCTGTCTGGCAATGACAGCCAACCTGCCAGCCTGCTGTGTGATTGACATCCAGGCTGGAATGAATGGGGGAAAACTGTTTAAAAGCAGGTCTCTGGGACTTGGAAAGCAGAGTGGACCACTGGAACGAAAGAACCAAAGAGGAGAGGAAGAAATTGGGCTGCTGCAACTCCTGGATGACCGGTGAAGACCTGCTGTAGTTCCAAATTGCCTGAAACTCCATCGCCAGAGAAGCCCTTCAAGGTTAACTTCTTCCCTTGCGTTTGGTGGGAACAACCAACTCACAAGCGACCTGGACACTGTCCCCATCCTGGTCTAATTTTCTTCAGAGTGCTGTTGAAAACCGGACATCCAGTGGGAAGGAAACCAGTTTGTGGACTTTAAGGCACACACACCATAAACCGATGTTTTGCCAAGCGTGTGGCCTCTTCCCTGAGCAGTGCAGGAACCTTGCGACGTCCTCTTTCTTGTCCCCACGACTGAAGCTCCGGAACAGCGACATCTGCTCAAACTGTCAGGAACAACTGCCTCAGCTACAGCTCTTCTTCACTTCAAAGGTACTTGGGAAACGTGGTCCGGAAATCTTTTTGGCCACTGAGAAAGTTTGTGAAACTTTCCCGACTTCAAAAGCTTGCCCTTCCCTGAACATTTGTCTAACTCTTCGCCTAGCCAAATTCTTCTAAAATCTTTTGCAAAGACTTCACCGTTTGCTACCAGAACTGTGCTATCCTATACAAAGACTCTGAACCATTGACTTTGGCCCAGGCCTATGAACTGAATTGCTGGTTATAGTTTACTGAAACCCTTTGCCCTGCCTATGGAAAGTATTTGTGCTGTCTTTTTACCCCTTTTAAAAGTATCTGAAGTTCCTTTTTGCTCCCACTTCAGGGGAGCTGAACTTGTTCAGTAACTTATTTCATTGTGTATTTGTAGTGTATTAGTATATGATATTGAGCTGCTCTTGCTTTTGTAATGTTTTCAAACTGACTGTGTAAATATATGTATATTCTTTTACCAAGAAACCTTGAGTAAGTGTGTATTTGAATCACTGTATTTGTTTGTCATTTGTGTAACTTGTTCTACTGCTCACTCAACTCTTAAGATAAGTCTGGCTGCTCAGCCACTGCTACCACAAAACTGTGTAGTACGGGCTTGTACCAAAGGTGAAATTTTACTGACACTTGTAGTCCTAATTGCATGTAGTGTTCCCAAAGGGTAACGCACGTGATTCTGCCTAACAATATTGTACTGTGACTAGCATTTGAAGGGGAGAGTATGTGGCGTTGCCCCTTTAAGGGTACACACGCGACGGAGTGACGTTCACTCCGTCGCGTGCTCTGTTAAATAAACGGGGCAGCTCCTGGTGACGTCAGATCACCGGGGAGCCCACACCGACAACATCACTGTCTCCGTGTCTCATTATCACGGAGGCGGCCCATCGGAGACTGCCAACAGTGGCGACGAGACCGGGATCGCTTCCTGGGACACGCGGGGAGTTTCATCGAAGCGCAGATGATCGCATGTGAGCGCGCGACGAACTCCGACCGCAGAGAAGGAAGCGACGCATGCGGCCGGCGGCCATTTTAATCAACAGGCCTCGGAGACTCACGGCTTCATAACGAAGCGTCGGTGAGCCATCCGGACTTAATTTTTGGAAACTTCAGCGGCGGATGATCGCTGAACACAGCACATGTCAATTTCAAGAGGAAATTCTGACATTTGTCACTGTTATTGTCGAGCAGAGGCAGGGAGACTCCATCGGAAGCCTGCTGTTGCACTAGGGGTCTCTTCCTCTACTCAATTTTTGGACACCTCGTTGTCTGCATGCTGGCTGGAGTGACACCTTCACGAAGATCACGGCTGGTGGTGAGTTGCGGCCCCTTTCCTACCAATCTTTTGGGGTGCCTGTGCGCTTTCCACCATGAATCAGGCTGCTGCTGCTGCTGCTGCTCCTGCTGCTGTGGCTCCTGTACCGCCTGTACCTCCGCCTGCTCCCCCGCCGAAACCACCGGGGTCCCTACAGCCAATGCCTGAGTTTGATATCTCGGGTGCTCCATCGGGCCTGGGACAGAGGTGGAAGATGTGGATGGATAGGCTGGAGATGTATTTCAGGGCCACAATGGAAACAACGGACGACGGCAAGCTGGCCACCCTCCTGTACTCTGCTGGTCCTGCGGTGCATGAGGTATTTATGTCCCTGCAGCCGGTGGACGGATCGTTTGCTGCGGCAAAGGAGGCACTCCACAATCATTTTCTGCCAATGGCCAATGCGGACTATGAACGTTTTCTCATGGGAACGGCTCGACAAAAAGATAATGAGACTCTGGATGTGTTCTTTGGGCGGCTGCGGCGTTTGGCAGCACCTTGTGCCTGGAATGACCCTGAGGTTATGATTAGGAACCAACTCATTCAGGGGTGCAGCTCTGGGAAACTGAGACGCCAGATACTGCGAGAGCCGGGCATCACCCTCCCTCGCATCCTAGAACTGGGTAGGTGCCACGAGGTCTCGGAACTGCGTGCAACCAGGATGGAAGCGGGTGCTCGCCCAGCCAAGGTGGAAGAGGTCTGCGCGGTCGGAAGAGGCCGCGGGTTAAGGCGCCCCATGAACACTCAGAGCCAGCGCGCGCAGGGGTCGAATGTCTCGTGCCCGAAGTGTGGCTACGATCTCCCGCACCCCGCGGAATGCCCGGCAATGGGAGTCAAGTGCGGCAGATGCGGAGGCCCTGACCATTTCGCCAGAATGTGCAAATCTGCCGCCCCCAAAATTGTGCCGAGGGGACCAGTTCGAGCCGGCTTCTTCCGGCCCCAGAGGGCCTCCAACGTTGCCCAGGTGGACCAAGGTGACGAAGGGGCCCCTCAGGAGGAGGAGGACGAGGATGAGGAGAACGTGTTTTTCGTGTCCAGTGTGAGCGTGCTCAAGTCCCGCTCCAAAAGACAGCCCCGGTGCAACGTGCTGGTTAATGGAGACTCTGTGCCGATGCTAGTGGACACTGGCGCATCTGTAAATGTAATGGCCCGCCAGCATTACAAGACCATGCTGGCCCCGCCTGCGCTGGCTGCGCCAAGGGCACACATATTCGCCTTCGGCGGGGACCGGCCTTTGCCTCTAGACGGTGTATTCGTGGCTGGTGTGCAGTATGGGGACTCACACATACGGGCTAGATTCTATGTCACACCGGTGAGCGACAACACCCTGCTCTGCTGTGCCGCGGCGGAGGCACTGGGTATCGTCACGTTCGCCTACGCAGTGTACTTAGATGACATCCAGGTCCTCCTGGCCAAACATGGATCCCTGTTTGAGGGCATTGGACAGCTGGTGGGTGAGCCGGTCCGGCTCCATATCGATGAATCTATACAACCAGTGGCGCTGAAGCACCGACGGGTTCCTTTCCATCTCAGGGATCTGGTGGATCGCGAACTGGACAACCTCGTGGGGCTGGACATAATTGAAAAGGTTGAAGGACCCACCCCCTGGGTGTCCCCTATCGTCATCGCCCGCAAACCCAAGCAGCCCGATGCTGTGAGAATCTGTGTGGACATGCGGCTCCCCAATAAGGCCATAAAGAGGGAGCGACACCTCACCCCCCACCATCGATGACATTATTGCGGAGCTGCAGGGCGCGAGGTTTTTCTCCAAGCTCGACCTGAGATCGGGCTATCATCAGGTGGTCTTGCACCCAGAATCCAGGTACATCACTACCTTCACCACATATCGGGGTCTCTATCGATACAAAAGACTAAGCTTTGGGGTGTCCTCCGCAGCGGAGGTCTTTCAAAACATAATAAGGGGTGCACTGGCGGATCTGGAGGGCATCCTTAATATCAGCGATGATATCCTGGTGTACGCCAAATCGGAGACGGAGCATCTGTCACGCCTGTCCAAGACTTTTGAACGGCTACGCTTGCTGGGCCTCACCTTGCACAAGGACAAGTGCGAATTCCTGAAGACGGAGATCGAATTCTTTGGGTTCGTATTTAAGGCGGATGGGGTGTCACCGGATCCCCGCAAGGTGAGGGACATTAAGGAGGCGCGCCCGCCCGAGAATGTCGCGGAGGTGTGGAGCTTCCTGGGGATGGTCACTTACTGCGGCCGTTTCATCAGAAATCTCGCATCCCGCTCTGAGCCTCTGAGGTCGCTCACCAAGAAGGACACTACCTGGCAGTGGGGCCCTCTGGAACAGGTGGCATTTGACGACATTCGAGGGGCTTTAGCGGCGCATGACACCATGGCATTTTTCGACCCGAGCCTACAGACGGAAATCGTGGTGGACGCCAGCCCATATGGGCTAGGGGCGGTGCTCACGCAAGTAGGAAAAGACCAGGAGGTCCGACCAATAGCCTACGCCAGTAAGGCCCTGTCCGACACTGAGCAACGGTACTCTCAAATCGAGAGGGAGGCCCTGGCGGTGCTGTGGGGCTGTCGGCACTTCCGCCTCTATATTCTGGGGCGTCCCGTGACCGTGGTCACGGACCACAAGCCGCTGTTGCCGATCATGGCGGGCTCGTCATCTCGCCCGCCAGTGAGAATTGAGCGCTGGATGCTCGCCCTGCTGGAGTATGGGGTGTCATTGACCTATCGTCCCGGTGCCAACAATGCGGCGGACTACCTATCTCGACACCCCAGGAACGACTCGCAGGAGTCGGCATCGGCGGAGGAAGCCGACGAGCACGTCTGCCTGGTCGTAGAGACTGCGACACCCAACTCCATGCAGGTGGAGGAACTTGAGGCTGCATCGAGAGGCGACGAATGTTTCGCCATCCTGAAGGAGGCCATGCAGAAAGGAGCCTGGAAGACAGTGCTGGAGGCGGTGGAGCGAAGAACATGTGAGGCCCGGGTCACACTCGAGCAATTGTGGAGAGTGAGAGAGGAACTAAAATTCTCCGAGTCGGGGCTACTGCTAAGAGGGGAACGGATCGTAGTGCCCCAGACCAAAGTGGCACAGGTCATCGCGCTGGCGCACCAAGGTCATCAAGGGGCCCCCAAGACCAAAGCTCGCCTCCGTCAGAAGGTGTGGTTCCCTGAGCTGGAGCGGAAGGTGGAGGCGTTCGTGGCCTCTTGCGTGTGGTGCCAGGCGGCGGCCCCGGCCCAGAAGGAACCGTCCATTGAAGCAATGCCCCGAGGGACTCGACCATGGGAAGTGGTGCACGCCGACTCTGGATCTACATCGAGAGGCACGCATTTTCTGGTGGTGGTAGACGAGTGGTCGAGGTACCCGGAAGTTGAGTTTATAGACTCAGTGGCGTTTGAGAACGTGGTGGTGGCGCTGGAGAAGATCTTTGCCACTCATGGCCTCCCCTCATTGCTGTGCTCTGACAACGGAGCCCCATTCCAGGGTGAGAGTTTTGCCGAGCTCATGAAAGTGTATGGAATTCAACACCGGCGGGTCACCCCACTGTGGCCCCGCGCCAACGGGGAGGCCGAGCGCATGATGCGCACTCTCAACAAGGTGTTCAGAATTGCCCATGGAAAAGGGGAGTGTTTGCAGAGGGCTCTGTACATCTTCCTACGTGGTAACCGAACCACCCCTCACTCGTCAACGGGGGTGGCTCCGGCAGAGGCACTCTTCCAGCGGTGCCCGAGAGATGTCATACCGGAGGTGGGGGACAGAGACCCTGCCGTCATCGATAATGAGCAGGTGGAAGAGGACAGACAGGTCAGGACACAGATGGAGAACATCAGGAGGGGGCTCAGACCCCCACACATCGCACTGGGGGATGAGGTGCTGGTGAGAAATCGTCACCCCCATGGAAAACTGTCTCTCACGTATGAACCCGCCCCCCTAGATGTGGTGGCCATCAAGGGGTCAATGGTGACTGCCTCGGATGGAACTTCATCAGTAACTAGGAATGCGTCGTTCTTCAGGAAGATTGGTGACCCCAGAGTGGACAGCCCGGACAGCCGAGAAAGTGAAGGCGCTCTGGATGAAGGTGGGGGAGAAAGCTCCGCAGTGGAATCTCCGGCTCGAGGCGGACCCAGTCCAGGAACACCAGCCAGGGACGGTGGCAGGAGGTACCCCCTGAGATCAGGGCGTGGGAAACCTGCCCGTCTCAATGACTATGTTACGGACTGAGCTGGGGAGGCTGACCGGGGACTAATGGTCAGGCCACGACAGGTACCCACGGGGGATCCGGGGTGGCTGTCAATAAATGGGGGTTTTTGTTGAAATTTATAGAGTTATATGTGTCATAGATGTGTGCTAGTTAAGTACTCCTGTTTCCAATTTGTTGTTATGGAAAAGGAGGAGTGTGGCGTTGCCCCTTTAAGGGTACGCACGCGACAGAGTGACGTTCACTAAGTCGCGTGCTCTGTTAAATAAACGGGGCGGCTCCTGGTGACGTCAGATCACCGGGGAGCCCACACCGACAACATCAATGTCTCCGTGTCTCATTATCACGGGGGTGGGGGGCTCACGGAGGCGGCCCATCGGAGACTGCCAACAGAGTATATGATTTAAATGCACATTATTGTTCTAATTACATATGTATAGGAGCGGCTTGAGCCTCTCATCTAGTTTCTCCATGTTTGTATTCCAACCACTTTACTTCGATCTGAGGAACATGACTCAGTGTGCAGCCAAGCATAAGAGACTTCTCCAAGTGGGGAAACCACAGTGTTGGTGATTCGTTAATTTAAGGTGATGTGTTTGCCACAGAAAATGTAATTGCTAATTGTGCACAGTAATTCTGAGGGGTGTCTGGGTTGAGGCACCTTCTTGTTCATTGCCATTTATGTCACCCACTCACACTCGGGGTGTCCCTTGGGATCTATGAAGCATAATTTCTGCTCACTAGCATGTTGTGACAGATGCACAAGAGAGTGAAGTGGCCCTCCCATATGCCAGTTCTCTCCCATATACATACTAATTTCAAACATTGTTTACCCAGGCTACACCAATGTAATTGACATGTTTAGAAACTACTTAAATATTCGCTTTACAATTAAAAGTGGGATACATTTTAGCTAAAAACACCAAATTACCTGAAAGAGGTGACTCAGTATCTGCGGTGGTTGTCATTGTGAAAGGGGATCAATCTCACTTTATGCAGAACAAATAATACACATTTTCTTTTTCTCACTAAAACATTGTGAACAGTTCAAGTGTATATGAACACTACGTAAGTGAGCAATTTGCCTTCAGGCAAGGAGATACGGTGTATTCTGACATTTAGTTTGTTTTTGATGTACTTTGAAAGCAAAACTCGTTTTTCTTTTTCCTTTCCAAGATGACTGTGATTTAATTATCCCTGCATCTGTGAATTTAGGCTCTGAAAACTGTGTTCCCGCTCATTCCTAGAACGCAGCTTCTGCAGGTAATGTACAGAGAAGAGGCACTTTGCTACCTGATACTGATTTCACAAGCTTTAATGGAGACTCGTCGGGCACTAAGAAGAATGCCTGTAACAAGATTCATTTACTTCGAAAAATCAATATATTCCGAATGTGTCTGAGTCAATGCAAGGCATATCAACTCTACGTGGCAAACATGTTCTATTAAGTGTCGCTGTAATGGTTCCCAGCCGGGCATAGGTGTTGTGGCCAGTTTCTTTTATTATTTTACGTATTTGACATAGCGCCAAGGAGTAGCAGAGAAGGTTGGCAGGAGCGTCAATTCTTCATGTGCTGTATATAAAAAATGATGGTGTTGGGATTCCTGCTGCATGTAAAATATGATAGGTTATTAATAACGCGCTTAATACCCAGAGCTTTCTAAGCACGGACCCAGGAATTAGAACATGCAGTGCTCCGTGTCCTCTTGCTTTCAAGGTCAGCACGTTGCCCCTGAGTTATCCTCCAGAGAGCGGGCCTCATTACAAGTATGGCGGTAAGGCAACAACGGCACTGGTATCACTATCGGCACCATTGCTACCGCACCGCCATACAAGGAGATCTGCTCGCAGGTGCCTTTGCAGCCACCAGGCCTGACCTGGTGGCCGTACCGCCACCCGCAAGCAGCACATGATGGTAGCACTGGTTTATTATTAACGGTACCGGTACTACCAGCCTCTCCATTCCCTTTGAGCCCTATGGGGCTGATTGGGATGGGGCAGGGGCGTTGCTAGGGGGGGCTCAGGGGGCTATAGCCCCTGATCTTTTTGTTGTAGCCCCGGATAGAATCTCAGGAGCTACAGCCAAAAGACTAGCTAGCCCCCAGTCCCAACAAAACCAACATCAGCGTAGCCCTGGGTCTTTTCCAAACCTAGCAACTCCCCTGGGATGGGGAGTCCCTTATTACCGGCACCCGCGATTGGGCAATTACCGGGTCTGCCAAACTAGGCATGACCCGTTAATTGCCCATTCGCGGGTGCCGTAAAAAAATGGATAGCGGTAGCAGCTGTGCCTGTATGAGGCCCCTAGTATACAATAAAGAAATAGTATGCACAATGGACGCATGGTGTATGATGATATGATATATGATATGGCATTAGTAACGCGGCTATACACAAGTGTTTCAAGGCGCGACGAGGCGGGGGGGGAACAAGGGGAGACAGACAATGATCCTACTAGGCCAGGTGTCATTCAGATCGCGCAAGTGCAAGGGTAGCGGGGAAAGGGAAAAGTGCAAGGGGGAAAGGGAGAGGGGAAAGTGCAGTACAGGGTTAATTGCATACAGGAAAATAACAAGGGCCAGCTAGTGGCAAGTGCGAGGTAAGTGCAGACAAGTTCTGGGAAGGGGGGCTGTTGGGTTACAGACACAGTCCCGTAGTGCAGGGGGTGCCAGGGAGGCAGTGCAGGGCAGAGTGGCTGGGCCAAGGACCGAGAAAGGTGAGTGGCCCAGTTGCAGATTCAGTGTAGTTTCAGTAACTTTAACAGGGGAGAGGGGGAGAGAAAGCAGAGGCGAAGAGGAAGGTTTTTGATGGTTCTCCTCAAGGTTCAGGGAGGCAGGAAGGCTGTTCCATAGGGAAGCCCCTCCAGCGGAGAGAGATCAGCCACCAACTCGTTGTTTGGAGAAGCGGCTGACCCTGAGGGAGTTGGAGGCGGATGAGCGAAGAGCTCGAGAAGGAAGATATTTAGGAAGAGAGAGTTGAAGGTATTTTGGCCCAAGGCCACAGAAGGCCTTGTGGACAATGCAGAGGGTTTTGAACTTGATCCTCACAGTCAGTGGGAGCCAGTGTAGTGATTTCAGTCCTGGAGAGATACGGTCCCTGGGCTTGAGGCCAAGGACAAGTCTCGCAGTCCTGTTCTGGATGAGTTGCAAAGGGCGGAGAGTAGAGGCAGGTAGATTTAGAGCGAGGCTGTTACAGTAGTCCAGCTTCGAGAGAACCAGGGCTCTAGAGACAGTGAGCTTCTGGGGGAAGGAGAGGGAAGGAAGAATACCTCTGAGGAGGTGTAGCTGGTAGTGTGACTTCTTAGAGACATCGGATATGTGAGGAGAGAAGGAGAGTGAGGAGTCGAAGATGACCCCGAGGTTTTTTGCCTTGCAGGTAGGAGCAGGAAGAGGGCCAAGAGAGGCCGGCCAGAGAGCTGCAGAAAAGGAGGGAGTGGATGTGCCGATGAGTAGAATCTCAGTGTTACTGGCATTAAGGCAGAGGTCATTGGCGAAACACCAGTCCTGGATAGCAGAAAGACAGTCAGAGATGAGAGAAGGAGAAGAGGAGGCTGAGGGTAGCCTGAAAATTAGCTCGGTATCATCCGCATAGCACTGAATTTTTGGGCAGAGAGCGGCGATGTGATGGGCGAGAAGTGCCAGATACTGGTTGAAAAGCCAAGGGGAGAGATTAGATCCCTGGCGGACACCACAGGTAGAGAAAAAGATGTCAGAGAGGGAAGACCCCAGTTGGACCTGGGAGGAGCGATTAGAGAGGAATTAGGTCAGCCACGCCAGAGCCTGACTAGTGATACCCAGGTTACCACAGAGATGGTTGAGCAGGATGGTATGGTTGACAGTATCAAAGGCAGAAGAGAGATCAAGCAAAATGAGAACACATGGAGTGTTAGAGTCAAGGTTCGAGAGCAGGTCCTCACGGATGTTCAGGAGAGCAGTTTCCGTGCTTCTGGCAGCTCTGAAGCCAGACTGATGGTCATGAAAACTACCAACAGATTCAGCATGGAGATTAAGCTGAGAGATGGCCAGTTTCTCCAGGAGCTTGCCCAGGAAGGGAATGATAGAGATTGGGCGATAGTTAGCTGGGCAGGAGGGTTGGAAGAGGGTTTCTTAAGAAGGGGGTGCACAAGGGAGTGCTTGAGAGGGGCTGGGAAGACTCCAGAGGCGAAGGAGTGATTGCAGAAGTCAGCAAGGGCAGGGGTCAAGGAGTCGATGTGGTCCTTGATAGTTTGGAGGAACAGGGGTGGACCTGTTTTGATGAGACTTTCATAGATCGGACTTGTCTCAAAACCTTGTCAGCAAAAAAAAGGGGAAAGGCAGAGAAGGGGAGAGGAGGGGTGGCTGCAGAAGGGCCAGAGGGAGAGCAGGGAATAGAGGGGGGGAGGTGATAGGAGGAGGGTGAGGACAGGATGTCCTGAGTTTTTGAAATGAAGTGAGAGGCCAGTGCTGTGCAGAGGGCCTAGGAGGGGACAGTAGAGGTAGAGATTGCAGCAGGGTTGGCCAGCTCCTTGCAGATTTTAAAGAGTTCGGCCGAATTGTTAGATGCCGCAGAGATGCAGGCTTGGATGAGGGCTCTCTTCTTGGAGAGAACAGAGAGCCGGTATTGCCTTTGGAGCAGGCGACAGGCCAGTTTGTGAGAGGATGAACATGAAGCACGCCATTTCCTCTCTGCCACCCTGCACTTGCGTTTAAGGGTGACGAGATCCAAGTCATACCAGGAGTTACATTTGGCTTTGGGCTTCAGGAGGATTCCCATGACAGGGGCAAGGATATCAAGAGTATCAGATATAGCAGAGTGGAGAGTGGAGAGGGCTGAGTCAGGTTGGGAGTCAGCCGAAGGGGGAGGAGGGGGCAAGAAGGTGGCAGCGAAAGCCTCAACTGACATGCGTTTCATGGGTCGGATGACCGAGAATGAAGGTGGCAGTGATGAGGGTGGCTTGGCCTGTGGGGTAGGGAAGGTGAGGTGGGAGGATAGGAGAACATTATCACTCCAAGAGAGAGTAGTGGAGAGAGGGAGAGAGAGGGGAAGGTCAGAGGAGATCAGAGCATCAAGAGGTGGTGGCCAACGCATGCATGTGACTAATTGTAAGGCAGTATATTACTACATATGAATGAATAACATCTGCCATAAACCATGTTGTGCCTTTACGTAGACTCGTTGTGGGGAAATGGCTGGAATCCAGCAGGACAGCATCATGGGAAATTATGTTTTGAGGGAGCACTGTTACGTGGAGAGCCAACCACAACTACCAGCATTTTAACCCCAGTAGCCTGCCTATTGGGAGCATTGCAAATCCTGCCCTGACCCAAAATGTTGCTGTCACAAGAACCAACCTGATGGGGACATATCTCCTCAGAACCTGGAGCAATGCCTCACATTAGCCTGATAAGTACTCTTTCTACAAAAATGTAATGAACCATTGCCTGGAACATGTTATCTCTATAGGTGCCGGTAGCTCACCGAAAACAAGTGGACCTGGCACACATGCACCCGAAACCCCCCACCACGTGCACAGCTCTATGGTAAATGTCATCTGCTGATCGTTGTTTCCAGTCAATCTGGACGAGATAACTCCCGTGTGACCAGAATGGTTTCTGTAGACAGATCCAAATTGGCTTCTCTTTTGATAGCTACAATTATTTCAAAAAGTGTTATTTTGGTTTCATTTATTGACTTGCTCGAGGTATACTTGACTTTAAAATTCCTCTTAGTGCTTAGATGGTGCTGACTTTTCTTATTGGTTTGCACTCATGCCTAACCTGCAAGGAAAGGGGCCACAAGCCAGAAGGTACCAGTGGTTTGAGTAAATTATAATTTTTTTGACACTGGGTTATAAATACATTTGATGCAGAAATACTTCATGTCAATGATAGAGCTGGATCACAAATAAAAGCCATTAAAACAAAAAACAATATGTATATATTACACAGCCACAGTAGTGGCTGTGAAGTTATGGTTAAGTTGCGGTTTCCATAGGAAGAGCATTTTTTGGGCGGCTTATAACTTCACTCTTCCTGGACGAATCCTCACCAAACTTTGCAAAAAAAGTATATGGGTCACTCTGAATTTTTCTTCCAAAGTTTGGTGAGGTTTGGTCTGGGGGGCAAAGTTATAAGGGGGGTCCCAAAACTTCTTTTGTTCCCATAGATTGAATGGGGAAAAAACTTTGCTCACGCCTACAGCCCAAACCGCTGGACGGATTTTCACAAAATTTGGACCAGGAGCAGCGGCTTGGTCCCGAAAGCATGCTTTTGCAAATTTGGTGAAAATCCGTCCAGTAGTTTTTTTTAAAAATGACCAAAAAGTAGGTCACAAAAATGTTGTGATATCTATGTTCGGTCCACGGACACACTTCCCTGTTTGCTCCACGGACAGTGTCCTGATTGGCCAACCGGCTTGCGTCATGTCCGCGGACATGCAACATGTTCGCTGATTGGACAGTGAAGAGCGTGAAGCGCGTCAGATTTTCGGGAATGCCCGCCATCTTGGATTCACAGACGTCCGCGGACCGCGCGGTGAAACTTGGTGGAAAAATACTATTTAGTAGAGTGTGTTGGTCTGTAAGACTGTTTGGGGAGGGTGGGGGAGTAAGAGATGGGTTAAATGTTGTATTTGTTTAGGTGGTAGACCCCCCCTGTTGTGTTCGCTTTGTCCGCGGACAACACGGATATCCTGAAATGTTCTAAATAAACAAAATGGGGGTGTCCTGAGGACACTACGCCTGTATGTATGGTTCATAGGCAAGTTGAAACTTTTCTAAGAACACACGCGGTGTCCTGAAATGTTAAAAAATAAACGAAATGGGTGTGTTCTGAGGACGGTATGCCTGTCCGTTTTGTTCGTAGGCAAGATGAAACTGTTTTAAGAACACATCATGTGTCCTGGGTTGTTCGTCAATAAACAACATGGGGGTGTCCTGAGGACGGTGGATGTTTGCCAATAAACAAAATGGAGGTGTCCTGAGGATGGTATGCTTGACCGTACTGTTCGCAAGCAAGTTGAAATTGCTCTAAGAACACATGAAGTGTCCTGGGATGTTTGTAAATAAACAAAATGGGGGTGTTCTGAGGACGCTACATCTGTCCGTATTGTTCGCAAGCAATCTGAAACTGTTCTAAGAACACTCGCGATGTCCTGCAATGTTCGTAAATAAACAAAATGGGTGTGTCCTGAGGACGCTGTCCGTATAGTTCGTTGGCAAGTTGAAAATGTTCTAATATCACATCATGTGTCCTGGGATGTTTGTAAATAAACAAAATGGGGGTGTCCTATGTACGCTATACCTGTCTGTACTGTTCATAGGCAATTTGAAATTGTTCTAAGAACACATCAAGTGTCCTGGGATGTTCGTAATTAAACAAAATGGGAGTGTTTTGAAGACG